>NC_088646.1:26833903-27163903 GCF_964019385.1 Sycon ciliatum
TCCACAGCACACTCCTCCGGATCTAAGACTGCCGTCACATCCTACTATCAGCACCCACCAAAACAATCAGCAACCCTACGAGCGGCATCCAGAACAAAATGCAAAGCCCTTTATGTGGGAAACGTCCACCCTGGATGTTCTGCGGAGAGCATTGAGAAGTGGTGTAGCGACAGGGGAGTCTCCGTAATAAAATGCTCAGTTTCGGAAACGAAGTACTTCGGACTGGCTTTTGCCCACGTGGTTCTCCCGGAATCCGACTTTGAACGATCTATGTCTGCCGACTTTTGGCCAGAAACCCTGCGTGTACGAGAATGGCGATTCGCATCTGACCGCATTGCTACCTCCTACAACTAACTATGACTTCACCCACTCTCTCTCAGCCACCACCTTTTTGCCCCACTGTGGAACCCATGCAGCATGATGTTATAAGTAACCTTGTCTTCCCCAACACTACTGGAACACTGAATCCACTGGCCCGTCCCATTTATCCTCCCATCCATACTGCCCTTACCATCCTTTCCCTCAACTGCCGCTCAGTGGTCAACAAAGTAGCGGAACTCACTGTTATGTGCAACATCTACTCTCCGGAGGTAATATGTTTGTGTGAAACATGGTTGTCCCCTGCCAACCTCTTCTCATTGGCAGGCTACACAGTTCATCGACGGGATCGTCCCACCTGTAATATTCAATCAGCCAATCCTACCAGAGGTTATGGTGGGGTAGCCATACTGGTGAAAGATGGCTCCTTTACATCGGTGAAGCCTCTGGCGAATCTTCAGCAACCGGGCTTGGAGGCCATCTGGCTTGAGCTTCGCACAGCCAACTCACCCCAACGTCCACTCATAGTCTGCGCCACCTACCGACCTCCTGGTGGTACCCTGGCGGATATCCAGGCCTATTCTGATGGTCTGGAAGACTGCCTTCTGTCAATTAATCTATCTGAATCCACACTACTCCTCACCGGTGACTTCAATGCCCATAACTCGAGCTGGTTGGCTGGTGATCGGACAACCCCGGTGGGTCAGTGCCTTGAAACTGCCTTCAGGTGCTTCGAATTAGAGCAACTGGTCAACTTCCCTACGCACTGGAGCCCAAGTGGCCGGTCATCTTGCTTGGACCTCATCGTCACAAATTCACCCCAACAGTTCCTCTCCGTTGATTCAGCCGCTCCACTGGGTAGCTCTGACCACGTGCAGCTCATCTGTCGAGTCCGTCTCCCTGCCACGTCCAAAAATCCAACCCTACACCATCACTTCCTCCCAACATCTACCCCTACAACCCCAGGTTACAATTTCAAGTTGGTGCCATGTTGCGTATGGGAAGACCTGAATGCTGAACTTGCTGATGTCCACTGGAAATGTCACCTCCGCAGCTCGCACGTGGATGACGCTCTTTCGTCTTTCCACTCTATTCTTAGCAGGGCCATGGAGAAGCACCTCGGGTACTTCTCCCGGCGTCCACTCTCCCCCTCATGCCGACGTTTAGGTCAGCCACCTTGGGTTGATGCCCCCCTCCGTGCCGCCATTAAGGCAAAGCACGATTTCTACAGTGTGTGTAAGAAATACCCAACCCAGCTTAACATGCATGTATATCGATCTCAACGGAACTTGGTGAAGAGTCTGACTCGATTGAAATACCGGGGATACATTCGGTCCGTACAAGCTACGCTGCAGGACAAAAACCGCCCATCACTGTTTCAGTTCGTGAACAAATTAAAAAATCATAAAGTATCTCGTGACATCCCGACACTCACCATTAGTTCTACGCAGCAGGCTACTACCTCTTCAGCTAAAGCCACTGCATTGAACTCTCAGTTCGCCTCAGTGGCCGTGCCTGATGACCCTTCTCTACCCATTCCCCCCATTGCCGAGGAGTCGGGTGAGGTTGACCGTCTCACATCTGTCTTTACTACGACTGCTGCCATTCGACGTTACATTCGAAAGCTCCCGTCTGACAAGGCTCCGGGCCCAGACGGCATCACTAATCTGGTATTAAAGTCCCTTGCGCCCTCAATAGCATACCCATTATGTCTGATTTTCAACCTATCATTCCGCACTGGTCGTTTTCCCTCTGCATGGAAAACAGCTAATGTTATACCGATCTACAAGAAAGGGTCCCGCCACGAAGCATCAAACTACCGTCCGATATCTCTACTGTCCTGTGTTTCCAAACTCTGTGAGCGCGTTTTCTACGACCAATTGTACTGTCATGTCTCGTCACGTTTGAGTTCAGCTCAGTCCGGATTTCGCAGAGGCGATTCTACCACCCTCCAGCTGACGCGCCTAGTGCAATTAGTGTGTCGACATCGGGATGCTGGAGATCTAGTCGGGATTTGTTTTTTCGATCTTGCCAAGGCCTTCGATACCGTCTGGCACCGGGGGCTTTTGGCCAAGCTTCGTGGATCATTTACTGTAGACGGCAATCCCCTGCTATGGCTGACATCTTACCTAACTGGGCGAACGCAGTACGTCACGGTACATGGGACGTCCTCGGCCGACACAACAGTACTATCCGGAGTTCCCCAGGGTTCCATCCTCGGCCCCCTTCTTTTTATTTTATACGTCAATGATCTGCCCGCAGCTGCCCCGGGCACATCACTGTTCGCAGACGACACAACGCTCCTACGGGCATCTCCTAACATCACTGGCCTGATGAGTAACCTAGCTAACGGGATTCAAAGAGTTATTTCCTGGATGTCGTCTTGGCGGTTATCGCCCAATCTGTCTAAAACTAAAATCATGCTCTTTCCTTCTCAGCCCGATGTTCCGCCCCTCCTCCATCCCACTTTCCCCCAGCCTATAGACATAGTCTCCAGCCATAAGCATCTTGGCATTTTCATTGACTCTAATCTTTCATGGGAACCCCACATCGATTACATATGTAAACGATCAAGTTCATCGTTAGGAATTCTCTCTTCTCACTGTTATCATCTCCCAATCTCTTGTAAACTCCTCTTTTACTCAGCTTACTTACGCCCCATTTTTGATTATGCAGATACTGCTTGGGCTGGAATTTCCACAACCCGTGCTGCCAAGCTCGAGATTCAACACAAAAAAGTCCTCAAAATCCTCCTCCGAAAACCCCGCATGCTTCCATCTTCCACCCTTTATGCCCTTGCTGACACTTCCCCTTTGTCTAAGAGACGTAATTCACATCTTGTCACCCTTATCCATTCTCTCAAACTCAATCTGTGTCCACCTCACCTCCACTGTTTCAACTGGTTCTCTTCCCGTAGCACGAGAAACTCCCTTTCCCTTCCGAAACCTAAGTCCTCCTTTCTACTTCACTCTCCCTTTTTTATTGCGTACTCTGCGTGGCTGGCACTTCCCCAAGAAGCTAAGGACCTTTCTTCTCTCCGCCTTTTTAAGAGCCTTGTCGCGCCTTGATTTTGATTTTGTGTTTCTGATTTGGTTGCAATCACTGCTTATCCATGCCGGTTCCTTTTTCTTCTCCTCCCCTTCTCCCTGCCTTGCCGTGGTTGGCTAACACCCTCTCTCTTTGTATTGGCCGGTGTTCTCACTGTGCTATGAGATGCTGTAATAAATAAATAAATAAAAATAAATAAGTCCACCCAGAGTTTTGGGGATTTCAGGGGGTGTCGGCCGTTGGGCGGTTCAATAGCCAATTGAGTCATCTTTCCAAGATTCCTTTTGAGTCTCTCTCCCCTCTCCCGGGGAGACCCACGTGACCAGTTTTGGCAGTGAGCAACAAGTACAAGTGTGCGTGTGTGTGTGTGTGTGTGTGTGTGTGTGTGCGTGTGTGTGTGCATGTGTGCGTGTGTGTGTGTGCGTGTGTGTGTGCGTGTGTGTGTGTGTGTGTGTGTGTGTGTGTGTGTGTGTGGCTAGCGCTGTTGATTGTCTTGTACATGTACTGTAAAAGTATCGCCAGAGCGCCCCACCATCTCGTCCTTTCGTCGCCTCCTTGTGGAGGTGGTTTCCTGTCTGTAGGTCATACGACACGGACCATGTACACACATTGCACATTGTGCAGTCAATCCGTACCCAGTTTACCTCCAAGCTCCACATAAAAAACAAACCAAGTGTGACCTTAGTACACGAAGGTTCTCACACCGTACAAACTTAGTAGCATTCTGCCATACGATTTTCTTCCCTTGGCTGTAAAATCAAGGTGGGGCGCTCTCGTGAGACGGGGCGCTCTGGCGGTACTTTACGGTACATGTACTAGCAATTATTTCGAAAAAAAATTACAAAATTAATGCACTCTTGGACTAGTCGACAGCGATACAGACAACCTGCACACGCTCCACAGATTTTCTGAGCCAAGCATGCTACTGAAAAGTAAGGACAGGAAAATATAATAGAAGAACAAAGTTTATTTCATGCATTCCTTTTCCACAGTTCCGGGGCAAAGTTTTCCAATAATTCTAGCAAAATTTACCTCTTTACTACTTGCAGCAATCGACGAGGAGACAATAGTCGTAAATGGCAATAAATAAGATCAATTGTGCACTCATAACAACAGCAAAAATGAAAAAGTTTCATTTTTTGCTGCTGTTATGAGTGCACAATTGATCTTATTTATTGCCATTTTACTACTTGCCTTTTTAATTAATTCTCCATAAAAATTCGGTGGACGTTTTAGGTATCAAATCAATCATTAGGATCGGAGATAATTGATTTGATTGATAGTAATTGACAGTTGTAATTGATTTTCTCCAAATTCATACCTCGTCTGAGCTGGTGCATTTGTGTTCCTCTGGATCCATTCCACATTACTGTACTTCAGTCAGCTGACGCAACAAACACTACTATTTCTTTCCAATGGTGAATGTCCTTTGGAGGATTCGATATGGGATACTCGGCGGATCTACAACACTATTGATGATGACCAAGTCAAAGCCTACTGTCCCCCAGTGACTAGCAGTGGACCAGATATTCGACAGTCGCAAGCAAGAAATAACCTCATTCTTATCAACAATGGTTTTCAATGCTGACCTATCGCTCCACAGGGCAGCTAGAAGCCAAGCGAGCCAAGAATGCAAGATCACAATAAAGCACCACTTGCCCTCAGAATGATAATCATTAATATTATCACACACAATCCAAATTCAAATTGTTCAAAATGTGCCTACAAAAATTGATAAAACTCTGTAAAAAATTGTTTGTTTTCGATCGAAAAAAAACTACACTGTCTGTAGACGTAGTTGTTACTATAAGCAGTCCAGCGCTCAGTAGCGTATCCCTCCACCGAGGCGACATGCAACATGTGTACTGACCAGTCTGTTGTAGGACTCACCCCACTTTCTCGTGCCATGGACATAGACTCAGTCAATCATGTATCTTTCCTTTTTCTTTCCTGCTGGAAAATCTACCAGACATCATACCACTCATCATTCTTGCAACATATCAGCCTGCTAGTTCTACAGTCATGCACTCAGGACTAGTAGACAGTCAGCAGATACTGTTGTATTGTAGTAAGCTGACCAACTGCAGCACAACGCCAAAGCAGGACACCCACAGTCACACACACCCAGTGCATGTGCAGTAGTACTACAGAGTACAGACATGCACCAGGTGTTGCACACTGCAATCATGTTCATTATCTTTTATCGCACAGCTTATCTCACAGCTTTATCTAGTGGAGAAAAACAACGATCATGCGCTGTCCAAGAGGAAGTAATTTAGTTTCAGAAATAGGAGTTATGAGATGATAAAAAGTACTAAGGAAAACATGCCCAAAGAGCTGAGACAACACAAAGGCATATGTACTGCAGGTACACGTCGGTAGCAGTTGACAAGAAGTTGGAGATAATTATCGTCTTTTCGGTTGTGAAACTATGCGTCGGCCTTCAGCTGGCGATCAGATAGACGCACTTGATCCCCCGGTTTGAACGCAGGCATGCCCAAGTACGGACAGCTAGCGCAGCGGAATGCATCACCTAGATAACACTGAACGTGCAGACACATCATACACAGAAACAACATTGAGATCAGCATAATTTCGAGAGTTTGCACACATCAAGAGAACAACAACATGAAAGATAACAATAGGGAACATGGATTTAAAGAATATTCCCCACACGGTGATCATGTTCACAAAATACACAACCTTGTATACATGCAAGTCGTCAAAGAGAAAGGACTAAATGTTACGAGTTGTGACTAACAGTCCACCAAGGTAACGAGATCACAATACAGTCAGATAGTGCGACAACAAATTCTGTTTCCTTGAAATACGCGCAGTCTAAGCGCTGCAGAGAGACAGCTGGTAGGAAGCAAACTAAACTGAAGCATACGGCTATGAATACATACACTTCCGCAGGCAGACGTTGGCTTTGAGGCGCTCTGCTTCTCTCCCGCTAGTTCTTCCGCCAGTCCACATGAACTGCATAGAATGAGGACAGTCAAATCAGCAAGGCGAACGGTACATTGTAAAGCGGAACCAGAAAAGAGAAGAAAAAAAACAGTGGGTGAAAATACAACACACACACACACATACACACACACATGCACGCGTGCGCACACGCGCACACACACACACACACACACACAGATACATGTGTGCACCCACGCACGCACACACACACACACACACACACACACACGCGATCAAGCTCAGGGCCGTTTATTCGTATGAACCTACCAATCCTTGCATGCTTTCCGCTTTCCAGTTGTACCGCAGACTGCAGAGTTACAACAACAAATTCAACATGGAGAACAAATGGGTGTGTTATTCTACACGCGTTTGTTTAAGAGGCCCAGTCAACAGGTTTGTTTACCATTCGGGCTGTGCTTGCTCATTTCTGGACTCTGATGGAGAGCCAAGGATAAATGTATAAAAAATAAAAAGGACCAAGGAAGTGGACAATACTCAGTAACTATAGCGTAACTTGTAGTTCTTTGGTCCTTTTTATTTTTTATAAATTTGCTCATTTCTGTTTAGGATGGTGTTTGAGTCTCTCTCTCTCTCCTCCCTGAGGATTTGTTTTGATTCATGCTCTCCTGCGCAACTGCACGATGAACTTGCTGTGTAGTAGACTCAACACATGTAGGATGGTTGCTCACTTCCATAAGATTGCTCCTGAGGTGCTGAAGGCAGTGAAACGTTGGTCTAGCTCACAGGCGTCTCCCTATAAATTCATACTACTACAAGTAAGTGTACAGTGTAGTGGCGGCATCCCCTTACCTCTTAGGGTTGATGGATCAGGTTTGGCCTTATCACTTTCGTCAAGTAAATCGTCCTCGTCCATGAGTTCCTACATACAGCAATATGGCCAAAGCAGACATGATACGCAGCACTGCAACACAACAAAGACCAGCCTGGGAAAGGCTGCATGCATATGAATACACTCTCAGAGTTTTAGCAGAGTGTTGTGTACTAGTAAACTGAGCATGTGCGTGCACGCGATTGGAATAAACCCGAAATCGAAGCATTCCTAGATAAGCAGCTCGAGCCGAAGGTGCCCCGTAGAGAAACATGTCCATATATGAGATATCCGGATAAGAGAGGTTTGAGAGGACCTCCATGTCAGAGCCAGGCGCACAGCAATTCTTCAGTCCAACCACTTTCCATAACATCCAAAAAAAGACCTGCATATTTTTAGGAAAGCAGGTTAGAAGAGTTCTTACGATGTCATCGTCTCCGAGATCGTTAGCTGACAGCTTCCATACTGATGCTACGTTGCCTTGAGGTTCAGTGCTTGTTCCGTTCGTAGCTGTGAGCACACAGAAATAGATGCAACTATAAGCATGATACAGCGTACGGACTACCGACAGTGCAGTAATAAAAAAAAGTGCAGACAACTCTGTATAATCTACACTAGCATTCTTCAGTACAATGTAGCTTCCCGATGAGAATAATACGGAAATTAGTTCCAAAGTACATGTATTTTCATCATTGCTTTTCACTTTCCAAAAGACCATAGAAAAATTTCCCTCTTTGTCAATCATAGTTTTATTATCATACCCTAATTAATCTTTGATTTGTTTGTTTCAATCAAATAAAGTCTTTGTGAAAGGATTCAGCGCAGCTGGTCCAGTTTATCATGATGGAAGCATCAAGTTTCAATATTCCACATTGCAATACAGTTATGTACATGAGATAGCGCAGCCTGCATGCAATACAAACCATACCTTTCTTAGCGAAAGACAATGGCAGGGCAGAGCTAGCACCAACTTCATAGGCTGGACGTTGGGCACGAACCTGCGCGGAATGCCAACCACAGCAGCAGTCAGAACCGATCAAGCACATTACAGAAATCGACACAAAGGGAAGAAGAACAGACCCACTCAGAAGTTGTTGTTACTCTGTGCTTCTTGCCAAGCAAGCACCAGACAACTGAGCCACATGAGACATATAACATGGCATGGTCCTATTCTTTGCTCATCCCGTACTAAAGCAGCTGCAACGGTTGTCCAGGCTAAGAGGACAAGGAAAGCAACACATCATACTACAAAGTGCACTGGACTTGCCTAGAGGAGTCTTTAGTCCCAAAGTATTAAAAAAAGGAAAAAAACTCCACTACACCCGTCCATTTGTCTTGAATGCCGGCAGACTTAGAACAATATGATAATAGTTGCAAAGAAGTGATTATTGCCAAAGCTCACATGACACAAGATTCACCAGCAGCAGCAGCAAGACAAACCTATTCCGAGTGAAAGCAGAGAAGAGGAATGTTACTATCACCAATACAACATGTAAAGTAAATCCTACCTCTGTCAAAGTAACTGTCTGTGCCAGTTCAGCCGACACACCACGCTGCTCTGCTAACGCCGCACATAGTTGTGCACGATCCTCAGCAGATTGTTGAACAGCTGCAGGCTACACACCAGAACAGACCAGGAGCAGCAGCAGTACGGTTGGAAAGTGTGACAAATTAGGCTGTACGCGCACCATACGTGACGAGTACAAGGCCACCAGACCGACAGACACAGATAGATAGATAGACAGAGACAGACAGACAGACAGACAGACAGACAGACAGACAGACAGACAGACAGACAGACAGACAGACAGACAGACAGACAGCTAGATAGACAGACAGACTTGTACTTGCTCGCTGCCAAAAACTGGCCACATGGGTCCCCCATGAGAGGGGAAGGGAGAGGTTAAAAAGGAAACTTGGTTACATGACTCGATTGGTTATTGAACCACCCTGATGGTCGACACTCCAAGAAATGCCTAGACTCTGGGTGACCATAGAAATGACCCAATTTATGGGTTCACCACGCCGCAATAACTTGCCAGTAAGTAGGTGAGGACACGGCACAGAAAAGGTGCACGCACGCACGCATGCGCGCGCGCACACACACACACACACATGTACACACACACATGTACACACACACACATGTACACACACACACATGTACACACACACACATGTACACACACACATGTACACACACACATGTACACACACACATGTACACACACACATGTACACACACACATGTACACACACACACACGTACATGCACGCACGCACACACACACACACACACACACACACACACACACACACGCGCACACACACACACACACACGTGCGCACACGCACACACACACACACCACGCATAAGCACATTAAACCTTACTTGTGAGACATTGGTAAAGCCAGACAGGACCAGAGCAGAATGTAGCTTTTCCGGAGACCGCATGTTCGTCACATGACCTTCAACAGAAACACAATCGATATACAAACGTGAACACATGTACTATCAATACACACCGTGCATATCAGGACCGCCGGAAGCAGTTTTTGATTGGTCCGGTAGTACCATGGCCGTTCATACTTTGTGTATGGTATGGCAGGTACACCTGCCCACCACAGTAGGAAACATGATGGTGCTGGTGGCTGAAACGTTGGTCCGGTAATAACCTGACCAACCGGACCGGTGCATATGGATATCTAAGGAAGTAATTTTACTGAGCTCAGATGACTGGGAATGCAAGTCTTCCTACATGTCATCAGTTCATACGGCTTTGCGTCAGCTTTAGAGCTAGTACAGGAGGATACATGTACGGACTACAAAAAAACCCACAGACCTATAGCAAAACCTTCTCACTATTCACAGTATTCAGTATTCAGGACACATATGCACACACACGCATACACACACACGCACACGTGCGCGCACGCACACACATACACACACACGTGCACACACACACACACACACACACACGCACGCACGCACACACACACATGCACACATGATTGTAGCACACTTACCTACGGGACAAGTGGGCTCACGCAGCACTAACTGACCACCAGTACTCACTACCCGTGATAGCTCTTCTAGCATGGCATCGCTGTGTATCACAGCGCATGGTGGTACTACACCCGCCAACACTACACCATAACTCGATGCACGCTGAGCACCTAAGCAAACACAAGACATGTTCAAATGCAAAACCTTGCTGGCTAGAGCACACCGCATCACTTCTCTACGTCCTGTATGCATGGCTAGAGTGTAGAGTGCGCACACAAAGAACACACAGGCTAGAGTGAGAAACAATCCACTACCGATCGAAGTGGTGTTTAAATGCGATGTCGAAGTAGTGCAATCGATGCCTGTACCTACATGCATAACAAAGTGCCCTTCAGTTAGTACATTCATCTTCGTGTTGTTTGAACCATACGCCCGCTTGTACCCTGGGAGCCCTTGCTTTGGCATGAGGCTGGCTTTTTTTTATCTATGCGCCACACCAGCGTGTACGGTCATGTACGCCAAGTTAGTCTGAATCCTAGGCTCTTGTCTTCAGACTTGCAGCAATCTTACTCCCCACAATGCCTGGTGCACGGTTTGTGAGTTGTGGGTTCGCCGGCGGAGTTACTCCACAGGCATTGTATCACATGTACGTGTACGTGTGCGTGTAGTCCAGGAGAAGCAACGTGGGTAAAGCAATAGGAAATTGATGCAATGTACCATTGATTCTCTACGTGCATGTAACATTCTTCGCATTCTTCTATGTAACAGTACGTGTGGATAATAGTTTCGCCATTTTTTTGCCTCCGCTTGCATTAGTTACAAAACATACCGAACTCCAAGCGCTCAGCATTCTCCAGAGACACATCTCCGCCCGCGCCTACTTTCTGCTTCAGCTCCTCCACGGCAGCCAGCAGAGACTGCTCGGGACAGCCAGCCCATACTAGCAATACTTTCTCGCCCTGTGGGATTTCCATTCTATTGTTTGAAAAACTGTTCACTACCAAGTCAACGTCCGCTTCTGTTCTAGGGATACAAGGCTACACAACTACAACAAGCCAAAGTTGGAAGAGATCTTCAGAAAGGGGGAGAAAGTGACTGAAGTTAGTCAGCAGAGCAAACTGTGATACCAAATGCCTGACAAACAATTACCAGATTTTATTGTATGACATTGTAGATCTACCCTCTGCCCTCTAATCTTGCTACCATGGAATCACCTGGACGATTGCGTCAGATCAGCTAAGAAATGACGTGACCAGTTTCGTTCGGCGGGAAAAATATTTGTTGTAGAATGATCTACTCACGTCATCACCATAGTCATAGATCTACATCCGAAGAGTCCATAAACAGTTTATGCACTCTTGATGCGATGTTACCAAGAGTCTCTCTCTTGATGTTACTGTTGTCAGAGTTGATCTTGAGTCTTGGTGCTAAATCATAGTAAATGATTGTATGAATACAATCAAGAGTAGATTATTCTACGCTGAGTCTTGATACAAAGCATTGTGTCATACAGCCCCCCCCCCCCCCCCCAGTCATTGAGTCAGTGACACCAGACTGTAAAAATAACACTGCCACTGTAATAGATAATGTGCCAGGCTCTTGAAACAATAGCTCCTGCAGCACAGTACTGTAATATAATCAAGACTAGACAAGAGTACACCATGGTACACTGCCAGTAGAGTACTGCCTGCCGGGAAAAGAAATGCTAGAATTTCACCCACAGTTACGTGAGTAGTAACATGGGTCTCTACAGAATACTATTATTCTGGCGTGCACGCGGTGCAGGTCCGACTACACATAGACTATGTTGTAGTGCTTGGCCTATACTCCAGGCCATAGTATAGGCTAGAACTCCGAACCCCACATAGTTGTGCGGTACCGGGCAGTAGCCGCAGTGTCCCGTACAACAGCTACCAATATGCACATAGAGCAAAAGAAAGGAAGATCACTTAGATCAATACATGTACATGTACATGTCCCAGCAACATTCAACAAGCAGCTAAGGAGTGCACGGGTATGACTATAGGAAGGAGAATGAAAAAGGCAACTGTGACATGACCCACCTGGGCCATGGGCTACCGGCACAGGAGCAGAGTAAGAAGACTCCAGTATTCAACCGAATGAGTTAAAATAATAATAATATTATTACTAAAAAAGAAAACAGGGTAAAGTAGACTAAAATAACACAAGCCATCACGAATATAAGAACCTACATACATTTGTTTTATGATTCACAAGTATATGTACATAATATATGTATTTATAGTATGGTGTAACCTTTGCACACAAACCAATGCGGAACATGATGCCCTTATACAGAAGCATAGTATTATTCAGAAAATCAAAGGTTGCTCTGGAAACCAGTTCCAGATATGTACCCAGCAAAAAGAATTTGGAAAGAACAAAAAATTGAAAAAAGCATCAAGAAAGAGAGGATAAATGGGCCGTGAATATGCGTGCAAGGAACCTACTGCTCAGACTCAGCTTGCGTTGCAGACGCAGACTCAGCTTTGTTCCGGACAGTAGACATGTTTTCCTTCCCGTGTTCAGCGCCAGAAGAAGCACGTCCCTTGGTCCTTGTCGAAGTCGATGCTTTCTCTGGTGAAGTGGAAGTTGCTGCAGTGGTGGAGGCAGCTTTCTCGGACTTCTTGTCGACAGATTCAATGAACTTCAGTGTTTGCTTGGAGATGCTGTTCCTCTACAAGGTGCACATAACAAAGAAGGGTGCAATGAGCATCCAAACATGTGTCAGAATGAAACAATTGCATAAGATTGCGGGTGACACATGAAGCGGCAGTTACTATAGATTGTATCAGCTTGAAAGAAAGTCTCTGGATTGGGCAATTTCCCTCAAAGGTCCAAACCAGATGCAGTAATTTGGCATCTTAGCACTTCACTTCTAGTTGGGAACATGTGAAACCAAGTTGAACCCGGCAGGACTTTTTCTGGCGCCCCTTGGCAGTATTCACTGCATTCCCATGACTAATTATATGCAGCACCATGGATAAGGCATGGCACAACACCGTGTGCTTACCTGTTTAGTAGGAAGGCTCTTAACGAACTCTACAAGGGCAGGTTGTAGGTCACCACAAATCTACATGCACGCACGCACATGCACATACACACGGAAGCACACACGGAAGCATACACACACATACACACACACACACACACACACACACACACACACACACACACACACACACACACACACACACACATACAGAAGCACAGCAAGAAGACAACAATCAGTTATTCGGGAGTCCAACAACAGGAACAAACCAGCACAGCACATTCCCAACTTCCTGTCGAGTACAGTATTCTACTGAGGCACTTGATCATCCCCACGACAATGACCGAATGACCTCATTAACAATGTCAAATAGAACTGAGACATGATGGTCACATCGGAGAGGTCCTGCGCCAAGAAGTATGGTGCGCACCCATAGGACATCCATTTCAGAGAGGTGTGTGTCCCCCTTTCGTGGAGGACTGAACGTCAAAAATAGCAAATCGCTTGACGCGCCCGCAGGATCTAGGAAAATACTTCGTAGAAGGTTTATTGGCCCAAGTCGGGTGGTTTATTCAGAGTTCCATTTTCAACTAGTCTGGATACTTCCTGCAGCTTCATGTGATTGTATAGACCCTATTTTTAATTACGAATTTCTAAAATAACATGTTCCACCTGCAGTCGAATGTTGTTTACTTCTCTTTTTTTCCGAATTTCTCTCAAGACAGTTGGGTCCGGCGAAGCACACTTTAGAAAAGAAAACGGACTCCACAGAAACAAAGCCTCGAGTAATTCATGCATGTACAATGATCCTTCATGATGCAACAAAACTAATCATTCCCAGCAGCAAACTTACCTGGAAAGCACTGTCAAGCTGTTGGCGAGGTAACTGCAGTAGGACGACAAGTGACTGCGGCTTCGTCATCTAAAGTCCATCAACACAAGCGAGAGAACAACAAGAAGAAAAGAACTTTAACACTCGCAAAATGGAAATGGTTTGAATTGCATCCAGCAATTAGTCCTGTGTCATGGTAACAGGTGACTGTATCCGTTTCCTAAATCATGATAGGCCAAAACAATAGAGTGTTGCCACTGTCCCATTCTCTAGTTTGCGCACAGTTGATACACAGAAACGAATTGCACTGCAAGTGGATGTAGGGTATACGGACTAGAGTCTGTACAGTCTAACTTTAAAAAGTGCATTCTTCCCAGAAAACAGCCGCCATGCCTTCGAAAAGCATCTGACCGGCACATTATCTCATTTCTGCAAAAACTGCACCACGCCAACACCAGAAAATGGCAGAAATGCAAACTGGTCAGCACCAGAACGGCGCATGTTCGTGTTTGGAAATCAGAAAACCCAACAAGAGTTAGGGCAAGCCGTACCGAGCAGCACTTCACGAAACCTTGCCAGACCTTCGGCTGTAGCCACGCCTGCCAAGCAAGACCAAGACCAAAAAAACAACTTGTGCTCCAAGAAAAAAACCGGGTGAAATGTAATACACATACACAGTCATAGGCGTAGGTGTAGGTTGTGCTAATTTCAAGCATGCCATGCTGGCCAAATTGCTAGCATTATAGTTACTATCGTGGTAGGGTTGCTACACTACACGTAGTCTTCTGAAACAGTCAATGTCTTCCGATGATCAATCACGCATGCACGCACACAACCCCCTCACGATGTCATCAACACGGAGATGACAATTTACCCTACAAAAAACAAACATGACCGAAATGACAGTACATCACAAGGTAGATGGCGCACTGTATGGAACGTAATATCAACCTTTCAAGAGGGTATTACCTGCTTTTTCACCAGCCGTTCCAAGATACCCATGGAGAAGGTCATCATGCTGGGGTAGAGGTTCAGCGACTGGATGACCTGCAGCGAGAACAGTGATAGTGCAAAGTGCCGTACATGAGAACTGATAATGTCAGTGGAAGAGGATACTACCACTACAAGTGTAGAGAACATTATGCAGATACCACACATACACAAACAAGTTAATGCACAGCAGTAGAAAGTTACTAGAAACCTAAACTGTTCATAACATAGGTGGCTAGTACATATAGTAGTAGTTTCTTCACATTTTCTGATACTAAGAGGGGTGCTTCATCGCACACGCACAACTTTTCATTTTGAACTTCTAGTAGCTTTTTTCTTTATACGGATTGATGAAGTCTGGAACAAAGGATCGAATAAAGCAAAAGGAGAGGATGAGAACTTGATACTTACGGTGCGCATAAATAGCGTGGGAAGCGGCTGTCTCTCGACCAGCTGCTGAAGGACAAGGGCGATTGCCTCCTGCGTGAAGATAGTGTCCTTCTCAAAACAGAAACTGATGGCTGCAGATACGCGTAGACACCCCAACAACAACACCACACCAATATAACAGATAGAAAAATACTTTTAAGTAACAGCTATTACAATCATGTACAACAATGCAAAACTTCTGTTATTTCCTTGACTTTGTTCACCAAGAAGAAAAAGGTGGTCATACGCCAGGAGATGATGACTGCTGTCGCGGGTCTAGTCAGTAGTGACATCACAAACGCCTGCCACAGTCTTGTGCACAATGCACAAGACATACCAAGTACAAAAGCCAGGTCATCCAAACATACATGCACGTATTCACTAGCCGCAGCACATACCTTTCATGACATTCTTCATCATCTCATCAGATTCTTCAATCGAGTGAAGAGCCACCAGAACCTCGGTCGGTGTCAGAGGACTTTTCATGATCGGCGATGCTTTTCCCGCTACACATGCACACACGCACACAAGGACACAAGCGCACACACGTAAATACAAAGAGATAGACACCCAGACAACCAATGGCATATACCGGTATTGTAAAGTCATGCATTACAGTCCAGGCTTATTCCTGTAGTCAGACTTGTATTCAAGTCAGACTTAATACATGCATGTCACTAATGTCAACACAAAGCCAAGCTTTGGTTCAGAACACGGAGACTCCCTTGATTTAGGCTTCGGCCTTTGGGGAATCCCTCAAATAATAATAATAACACGCTTCAGACAAGACAGCAAGTTAGCACATACATACACATACACCCACCCACCCACCCACCCACATACACCCACAGGCACACACACACACAAACACGCACACCCACTTAACAACATGACTGTCACAGCAACAGCTAACAACATACTGTGGGTGCAGCCAAGTAAGCGATTCACCACCTCTCTCATGACTGCTGGTTGCTGCCTGATTAGAAGCGGCAAGTAGTCCAGAATTTCGCTCTAAACAACAGCACAAGAACAAAGCGAGGGTATACGATATCGCAACAAGGTTTCATACAAAACTGACAAAACTGACAATGATGGCAATGATTACTTTGAAGTATGAAATTCTTCCACCTGCAACTATACGCAAAAACACAGACCCGTTCCTTCATGCAAAAATTAGAGGACATACTCTATCTTTCTCAGCAAGCAGTGGCATAGGCCGATTGGCTTATGGTATGCCTGGAAAGCAGGTTATTCCAAAAATCCTGTGCTCAAAACAGTGTGTTACTACTACACTGTAGTATTGTGCAGGGCTGATGCCAGGCGTGTAGATTCCACTGCAGTAGTTAACCGGCAACCACTGCGAAAGCAGCCCGGGCTACGCCCCTGAACACCCATTGTCTTTGCGGCAGCGCTATCACATGCCGCTTCATACTGTGTCCTCTCCTCATTCCTAAAGTTTTGCAGACTAAGTACACCCGTAAGCGGGCCTTAAGTGCTGGACTAGTCCACGCACTGGTTGGTAGTTTTTTTTTAAGAACACAACACCGGATTCTTCAATCACTCTTGTGTTTGAGGAGAACAGGCTTTCCCCGGGCCTTGGGGAGTGCTTGCAGCAAAGTGCCATAGCCATCAGCACCAGCATCAAGCACTCACCTTTTCTAGACCTATGATGATTGGAATAAGCACACGGATGTCTGCTGAGCGACGTTTGTACAGCGAACGTGCCTTCTCCACCAACTCTGGAGTCGGGCGTGCTGCAATGCAAGACAAAAAAAAAACAGCAAGAAATGTCTCAAGCATACCAATGTCCACATTACATACTTCCATTGAAGTAGCATAAAAAAATGTACGCATTTGGAATGCGTTGAACCCATAAGTCAGACATCAATGTGATCATAGTACATCTACAGTGGACGCTTGCTTTTTCATCACCTTGCCAATCCGACCACTTTTGCTCGGTCCCAAACTTTCCTCCAGAAGTGCGAAAACAGGATTGTCACTTTCACAAATCAGACCATTTTGCCCAGTCCAGAAGGCGTTCAGAATTCTGAGGTTCTACTGAATACATTACATTATAACGACAGATCCGCCAGCTACAAATGACAACTGTCAGTTGCTCTCCACCGGAGCACGCAATGGTTTACAGAGCACAACACACATATGTGCATGCTTGTTTGCCCGGCAGCAGTGTGTGGTGGTCCTGTTGGGTGCTGATCAACAATGGTACTTTGAAGTACTACAACCTGCAGCTGTAGTCGCTTACCATCCAGAGTGAGCGTGTGCAGTAGGCGAGTTATCAACGACTCCGCACCCGGCGGACACTCCTCCAGCAATTTCAGTAGTTCTTCAGCTTCGATTCCTATCTCGCGGATCTAAAAGACGAGCATGGGCAATAACAGACAATACCATATAGTCACAGGTTATTGATCTACTGCAGTGGGCTGTTGACAGAGAGCAAATGCAGTAGCATACACAGGCTGCAAACGCATACAATGTACAAATAGCAGCAACAGCTTCACCTACCGGCTTCTCAACGCGCTTGTGGATGGTCTTCTTGATCAGTGTAGACACATCTACGTAAACCTGTGCAAGACTGACCAACATAGGGGCAACAATACATGGACACAATGGCAGTGAGGGAGTTGTAATACCACCAAGACATGGACGAACACAGATACAGGAGCAAGCCCGCAGATCAGCAACATTGATACAAACGGCAATACTCCACTAAACCAACTCCAAGCTGACCGTACATGTACCTTAAGTACTCTGATTGATTCTAAGCGGCTACTTAGTGCCCAGTGCATGCAATGCATGGAGGTGACTGGAAAAGCACTCAACAACCACACCTGCCACTACTAAATAACAAGGAAATGGCAGTCGAGTATATGGTTGACTTACTCATGGAGAAGGGAGTGTTTCAGAGGTAGCAGTGACAGGAACAGCTGCAAAGCTATTGAAATTGTCTCTTCCGTCCAGGCGGCACCAGCGACTTCTACAAGCACACATGCGAGTATGAGTACATACACACACACACACACGAACACAGCGACGGCAGCACTGATCAGAGAGTGGACACAGGAGTGATACATGTCAGCTCACAGTCACAAGAATCTGATTTGGGTAAAATTACCACATGGCATGTGACCAAATTAGATCCACTCATATCTCTCTTACATGGGCGGGCAGGGACCGAGCACTGCCCATAACATCGAAATACCCGTAACTCTGAATCACATACGTTTTGATGGGGAACGGCAAGAGGTCTGGCATATGCCATCACTATTTCCACAGAAATTGGCAAAAGAGTAGTAATATTTCCACTAAACCTCGCCCACAGGGTGCCCGGTACACCGAGGTGCCTGTAACATTCGTTTTCTGTGCTGCGCTGATGAGTCCACAAAGGACGAAACAGTTCAGTCCGCAGATTGGGTGAGTGCAGCTACAAAAAGTCCTAAAACGAGTTCTGACCATTTCCTATGGTCAGAGTGGGATTAGCCGCGTATGTCACAGTGCTGCTAAGTATTCCTGCGCCCCTCGCATGCCACCCATGCTGTAGTAGAATATGATAACCACCTACTATGCCAATAACACACCAGTGTGCTGGCAATGTTACCTGTTTCGCCATCGAGAACCGCAACGGGATGTTCATTCTGCAGCTGTGCCAGTGTCTTGTACGCAAATTTCTGCACACCAATGACACAAGACGAAAAAACAGCACCCAACAGTCAACACACTGACTTCAACACGACAGATGAAAAAATGAATACTGAACATTCGAATACTAGTACCGGTATGTCACTAAACCAAGAGTGCATAACCCCTCAGCGTGTGCAACGCCCGCACATAATGCTGTCCCGACAGAATTTCAAGTCATCGCACGTCTTTCCTTGCACTAGTCAGTGCAGATTCGAACAGGGACTGGTCCCACCACTGGCCCAGGATACGTCTGATAATGCAGTCACGTACACCAGACAGCATCATGAAATGACATCAACTTGCAATTCTATCGGGACAGCAGTGATAGTGGAGTTGAACACTGTTGTACTCTTGACAAAAATTCATCATAGCAAAGGAACTGCTACAAGTACATGTACGTGACTAGGACAACAGATTTGTCAACCTCAATCTGTTGTTGCATGCAGGGTCGTTACACCCAATCTTCACTGCGTATAAGAGTGTGTCCGTAGAGGCGAGCCACAAGCACTGAACGGCACACACACGCACACACATATGCACACACGCACATGTATACACACATGCGCGTATACACACACACACACACACACACACGCACACACCATGTACCATGTATACACCCGTCGCAAGAGAAGCACGCAAATCTGCAAATACACTGGATGTGCACCCACAGATTTTCTCTTAGGGAGCATCTCATAAGTTCGCATTTTTTTTCTAAACGTAACGCATTTCGAAACGGGGGTAGGGGGGTAGCGCCCTTTTCGAATAGCAAAATGACAGTTCGCACATTTTCTGGATGTGTACAATACTGTGCTCACGGTGCACATATGGTGCATGTGCTAGACCGCCTCATGAGCTCAGCAGGGTGTGTTCATGGTGTTTAGCTACCTACTAGTATGTTCGCAGATCAGCTAACCCTGCACTGCATGCAATCAATCATGCAGGCTAATCAGAGGTGTCAAATGTCACACCAGCAAGCATCATCAAACCGTGTACCTGGCCAGCTTTCACAGTACAGTCGTTGTGGAGAAACTCTGTTTATGTGCGTGTACATGTCATTTGTACTCAGTAGATGCTGTACTACTGTATGCCACCAAGACTCGGCAAGAGTACATAACCAAACTGGTTATGTACTCTTGCCGAGTCTTGATGACACTCACATCCACACTAGCAAAACATTCATGTACATGCGCATACCATGGCATGCATGGATATGTACCGTAGTAGATCTACACGTACACTGAAAATGTGCGATAAGACTTTCAAATAGTGGGGGGAGGCAGGGGGGTAAAGTCTATTCGAAATGCGTTACGTTTACAAAAAAAGTGCGAACTTATGAGATGCTCCCTTATAGCAACGATAGCGAACAAGATCTGAACGAGACAGATCAAGACTTGCGCCAGATAACTGTCTAATCCACAATGCTGGCGAAGCCATGTGAATCGACCACCAATGCACACCTGGTCTACACCACATCGGCATAAAATGGCCAAGACAGTTACCTATGCACACCCTACACTTGCTGGGGTAACCAGTATAGACAGCACGCTGCTTTGATAGAAGCAGATACTAGATGCACTGGTACCTTGAAGTGAAATTGGAGTTACTTTACCAACCAGCTTCGGCTACTGAGTACTGGGAACCCAGAGGCAACAGACACACCAACAACCTCAGCCACGAAAGCTATTATAGTAACGACACACACACACACACACACACACACACACAGTAAAACGGGTATAGTCAACACAGCACCATGTCAGGTCACCTCAACTCACCACAATATCACCGGTCAGGTTTTCATTGCTAAACAGCTTCTTCGTGACTTCGATTGACATGTCCCGGAGCTGCAAAAAACACAGAATGCAACGGGTATGAGACCAATCACGATATACAGGGATTTGAAGCAGGTAACAAGACAACCATGACAAAACAAACACAACCAAAAACAGCTACAGCATACACCAATGACGCTGCATAAGTGCACCGGCTACCAACAATTTACTACCTACCTTCTGGTCATGATGAGTGGTCAGGTCTAGAAGTGTATAGAGGTACGCCTCGGTTGCCGCTGGTCTTCGTATCACCAGTTCAGACAGTGTGGCGATACCAAGATCCATGTACTGGATAACAATGCAACGAGAGAGAGAGAGAGAGAGAGAGAGAGAGAGAGAGAGAGAGAGAGAGAGAGAAGAGAGAGAGACATGGAACTGGAATATACATACACGCGTACGCGGAGGCCAGCCATGAACTGCGCAAAAGGATCACTTCACAGGAAGTAAGGAGGTGAATGAGCATATTATGCAACAGCAGCTGATGCAGAAAAGGACCCTTTACAAAAAAGAATACCATCTTATAATCCATAGTCAACAAATCAAGATAAACCAGGCGGACGCTGACACCCGTCCTGGTTTTAATCGCTCATGCATATGCAACAATGGTACAGTACTTATGCCTATGCACAGGCTTCATGAACAGCAGGAGCAACAGCAGCAGCACAGTCAGCATTCATACCTCCCTGTCCTCGCAGTAGGAGCGGACAATTTCTAATGCACCCTGAGTGATGCACGGCGCCTCCAATAATAACTTGGTGAATGACCTACAAGATAGGAGCGCATAGACCCAAGCACGCACACATGCATCCACAGAAATGAGAACCTGTCTGCTTTCTGATCATGAGCATGAAAGATAAGACAGCAAGGCACGGAGACGTACCTGTCTTCGGGTGAGAGCTTCTCTCGGAGCGTGGTCAGTAGCAATGTCAGGCAATGATCGTAGCGTTTGCCGAGGCCGCTCAGCGCTTCCTTTTGATCAAAGTAACCTTCAGATACACTGTATTCTTCGAAAAGCCATGCTAGTAAGAGCTCCATGTTGCTACGCACATCCAGCATAACACGATCAATTAGAACTGAAAATCACAATGAATACAGTAAAGGGCATGCAAAAAAACATGAATGAAAGAGAAAACAAGAGGCTTCGCCACCATCACAGCTACCATGACATGTTTCGAATGTAAACAAGAGCTCACCAACAACACCCACAACACCACAGACCAAACTGCCATAGGTAACTAAAATACTGGAAGTGCATCCAGGTGGATCCAGTTATAGGATTCACTTCCTCACAAGAAGAGGAAACAGCACAAGAGAGCAAGATGTGAGACACGGATAAACTTACTTCGGCGACAGGTCTCGGGAAAATGCACTGCCAGGCCTACAAGAATCTTTATTCGATCCTACAAGACAAAGAAAGGAAAAGTACCGACTTGGAAAGCGATTCAAATTGGCTATCAGCATGGTATTTCACAGCTACACAGCTACTTGGCAGAAACATGAGATATTGCAAGCACCCAAACTACTACTACCCGGGAAAACACTCCCTGATATCCAACAATTCGCAGAATAGTCTAGCAAGAACATTCCACACCAGAAAAAGTACCTGACATAAGTTCTACAATGAACAAAACCAACCAAATTTGCAGCTTACCGATATTGTGTCACAGAAAACGGTATCATCTGAAGAAAAAAAGGAGGTAAAGGAAAAGGGACAGAACAGCAGGAAAGACCCATCACGTAAATTACTTACCGAGAACCAAACGCTACTAGTATTCTGCTGATCGGTAGAAAGGATTATGATTACTGTAAACCACCCAATATTCGCGTCACTATATATTCGCAAACTCTCAGAACCAGGAAATTTACGATGGCAAATGTTCGTGGAGCACTGTGGCCACACACTCACTGTTGAAGTTTGATTTCACGATGGTGAATATTCGCGTTATGCACTTCCCGCGACATAAGCAAACATGAATACTAGTACGTCACAAACATTAGGCAGTTTACACAACTTGACAGTAGTACTGTAAGAATCTACGGGCACTGCAAGCTCACCACCAAAACTGGTCAGCCTGTCAAACGTTTCCTTCATCTGGCGGGCGGCGTCACTAGCCGTCGTTGCCATGGGAACATCCAGGAGCTTGAACGGCTTGATATGTCTTGCTTTCTGCAAGGAAGAGAGGATGAAGTAGTGGGTACGAGTCAGCCGCCTGAAATACTAGTAAACACTCACTCGCATTGACAGTTGATACGTTGATGAGAATAACTCTACATGTCCAGCTGCGCTCGGTGAAACCGGACTCAAAGTGAATGTTAATTGTTTGTCACCCTGGACTGCCATGGCCCTGGACGCCCTAAAAGTGGTACAAATGCTGCTGGATGTGCACATAAACAAATGCAGTGATGAAATCGGAACTGGTCCACGGTGCCAGCTTTGTACTTTGGGTCGGATTTCACCTAGCACAACTGCAAAAAGAAAAAAGAAGCAACAGAGCAGCTGCAGTCCTAGGGTAAAACCAGTCAAAGACATACACACAAACTGACACATACCCGCCTAGTGTCCTTCACACTTGGAGCATCATCTGCACGTCCGAAAAACACACAAAAAATGATTTTCTACATAGTGTGCACAGAACAGTACCTAGGGAACAAGACTGCACACTACACACAGGCCAAACACACGCAGCTACTACCGCTATCCCCACCACACACATAGTTACAGGTTTCAATCGTTCTGTGGCAGCCAGCCCACGCATGGCTGATGAGAAGACATCATTGTTGCTCGCTTGCTGAAGTACAAATCAAGACTACCCTACCATACCAGACATACATACGACGAACTACAGAATCATAGCAGACACAACTACAACATACAGATAGTCACACTTACGTCCTGCTTTCATGAGATCACTGGGTGGCATTGGCTTCCCAAACGCATCTACAGCCTGTCAACATGATACAGGAGAAAAAAGAAACACAAGTCAGCAACATGTAACAGGTTGACTGCCCAAGCAACATCACCAGTCTACTTACCGATCCAGTCGACTGCGAGCTCCGAGCAGGCCCGAGCGGTGTGGCACCAAACGCACTGGTCTGTCCCACGGTGCTCACTTGTGCGGCCGGGTTGACACGCGGCAAGATCTTGGCAGCCATCTCCGGATCAACGCCAAGCTTGATCAGCTCGGGCGCCAGCAGCATCAGGTCGGCCATGTTAGCATTGGCAAGACCCACACCGGCAAGCAAGTCAGATGGCAGACCGGTCGCATGTGACGCTGCACACAACACACGACACACACGCAAGAGCAGCAGGAGAAAGCGAGATGAAAACATCACATTAGTACAAATAGCAGGTCTGCTAGAGTAGGAGGCACAAGCATATCCAATTCGATGTACTGACAGGGCAAGAAGCTTGACATTTCATATATGCTCACAAGTTGAGTTCCAGAGACTCCAAAGATGACCGGGACACACCTAAAAGTATACCGCTTCAACAATTCGGCACACAGACACAAACACATGGCACGTGTATGCAAACATTAGCATTTGCAAGTGGAAAACTCTTTTTCTGCACACAGTACATGTACATGTACTTACTCTGATCACTTTCCTGATCGCCACCCGATCTACGATGCTCCTTCTCTCGCTTGTCCCTGCGGTTGGCCTTCGACTTTTGCTGTGCACATTGAAAGAAAGGCGGACATGCAGACATGGGACAATCTACAACATGTGTGTTTAAACAATAATTATTACAACATACCAGCAATGCAGGAGAAAATATTCAAAATAGCCAACACTCAATTACATCAGAAAACATTAGGGATCGCGATTGAAGTGTATTAACGACCCCACTGGCTGACACGCTGGAGAAAGTTGAGAGCACACGGAGACGTCAGTAGACGGCAACGCACACAGAACGACTTACCGCTTCCAGTCCGATGCGCTCTGCGGCCGGTCCAAAGCCAGCAGCAGTAATCTGAATGGCCATCAGTCGTGCCAAGTGACTGATCTGCTGGTCTGTGCCGGCAGCAGCGATGGGCGTGAACGTCTCGCGGAAGTTGGCCGGCATACCGTCGGGCAGATCCCGCATGCTGACAAACACCAACTCGGCACACTTGACCGGTGTCAAGTGCTTGACAATGTCCTTGTGAAAGTCATCAATGGCTTGTCCCGTCACGGCAAAGCGGTTCAAAAACGCATTATACTCGGGCTCGTTGTCCTCCTCCGCCGCCGCCGCCTACAACCACACAGCACACACAATAGCCGGCATAATGGATGTTTAGGGCCTCGTTTCTCACTTTGGCAACGCCAATACAAGTTCTACTTGCCATCTAGAGCGTGCGTTCATAGACAGCTCAAAGGAAACTCGCTATGGCCCAGGACAATGCCAGCACCACAATCCAAACAAGTGCATGCTTACCTTTGACGATCTTGGCTTCTTCGCCGCTGATCCACCCTCACCATCATTCCTAGAACACAAGCACGGCAAGCCAGTAGGAGCACAATGAAGTCAGTCTTTTCTGGACAGCCCATTTTCATCAGTAAAAGAAAGAACATGCACACAGGAAACGAAAATACCAGGGCGAGTCGGGACAGTCTGAGGTATACACCAGAAAAAGGTGACGGTTAGGAATAGCATGGAAGCATTCCAAGCAATTCCTACACCTAAAAAGGTGTATCAAGAAAACAGTCAACGCCAAGAAAAAACAAACTATTATTTTTCCTTTGAAGTAGCAAAGGCACAAAATACAAACAATCACCACCACATCGAGAGAATAAAGAATCCAAACTAGGGCACAGGTGTAGTTTCTTACTTTCTCTTTTCAGCTGCTGGCTGTGGTTTGTTCTTAGCAATCTGTACCACAGAACAAAGGCAAATCAAACAATGTTATTTTATCTGAACAAATAAATGTGTTTCAAAAGTCCATACAGTCTTCAGATGTCGATAGCACAGGAACTCAAGTACTAACGACTACTCCTATAGAATTGTCGTAGCCACGCCATCGGAGCAGGGTGCTTCTGTTCCCATTTGTTACAGCTGTTGTTCAGTATGACGACATGATTGTGTACACATTGTTACATGCGGGTGTGTGAGCCGCACAGCTGAGGACTATGCGGTGGAAGCAATTGAATAACGCACGCCTGAAACCCTTGTGGACTCTTGTCTGTCTGTCTTTCTCTCTCTATGATAGTCATCAGAACATGATACAATCACGGTCACCCTAAAGATTTGAGAACCGAACTATTGGGGTGTGGGGTGTGCAGTTAGAGAGGGTATGCAAGACTGTGTGTGTGTGTGTATGTGTTTTGATAGAGAGTATGTCTAGGTACGTGTGTGAGTACGCGGGTGTAACTCCGTCTGCAGTATGGACTGTGTCCTAGGGGCCACCAACTTGACTGGCACTGGATAGTGCCAGCTAGGGACTGTTCATTGACCCATTGCAATATCCACTACTACGGACCATAAATCGACGAGGGAGAGGAGATGAGCACCACCCTCACTACAAGAGGTCTTCTATCCCTACAGTAAGAATTCACAATGCCTTTATGGGCTACCTTTACCTTTACATGTCGTGTATAGCCATAGTATACTAATAAGTGCACTAGAAATGAATGGCCTTACCTCAGCCGGTGTTGCGCCCAGATCTGCAAGGAGTGTGGTAATCTGAGTCTGGTAGTCCACTGCGAACAATAGCCACAATAGGTGACAAGAAAACAAGGAGAGGGAGAGAGAGAGAGAGAGAGAGAGAGAGAGAGAGAGAGAGAGAGAGAGAGAGAGAGAGAGAGAGAGAGAGAGGAAGAGAGATAGTGTGTGTGTGTATGTGTGTATGTGATAGACAGACAGACAAACAGACAGATGGGTGGTTAGATAGAGATAGAGAAGTGGGAGGAAAAAAGAGAAACAAGAGAGATTCACCCATACAAGAGCTCGTTCACACACAAACATAGAGTTGGCCAGTAGGGACTACCGTACTGTGACAAACTTCAAAAGTGTCATGCTCATCTTCACGCATTCCAAAGTTGCCTCAGCAAATACAAACAGATGCCCAACTAGGAAAGATTACCATACCTGACAATGGATGTCGGAGCATAGCCAGGAGTTGAGACTAGAAAAGATAAAGTTCAGAGCACACCCACACACACATGTACATATTTCAATTATTGAAAGCTGAAAATTATGAGAGAAAGGACATTGGCAGTGAAGAGGCAAAGCAGGCCATGAATATTGAGCGTCAGGTGGAATGGAAAGTAATAATTCATTCCTTATCACTCCTGCATCTCATATTCACACACACACACACACACACACACACACACCGGTATATGCATGTCAAGTACTCAGCAGCAGTACACAACAAACTTACTTTCATATTCTTTCGGATACTGCTAACTTGAGACTTGGAAAAGGGAGGAAGGGAAGCTACCAACAAAGAAAAACAAAAACAAAACACATCACGGTCATGGTTCTTGTTGCAGGGCTTTCAAACTTGGAAATAGCGGTCAAAATTCATCTGGTTCGCGACGTCAGAGTGGAGTTCTGGCTACTTACCGTGTAACGCCTCAAACGCCTGCACCACTGTGGACATAAACATAGGCCGCTGACGGGCAACGCTGGCCAATGACGAAATCACAGTCATCAGATTTGTGCTGTGCAAGATGGAAAACACAGAGACACAATATGCTCTACTGCAAACGCGGCACCACCATCAAAGACAAGGAGGAACAAACAGATTGATTCACATCAAGGCGCACGGGTCCTAATAATCCAGCCATCGCCTGCCTGTGCCACACCTTCTATCCGATCAGGCTATGGGCAGGTGAGAAGACTCGTGTCGTCCTTACCTAGAAATATCGGCTAGAGTCGTTAGACCCAGCAAGGATTCCAAGCACATGCCACAGTCTTCCACAAGATCAGTAAGGTGCAACACCTTGTGATCGGTGGGTACCTAGAGAACACACACACACGCGCACACACACACACACACACACACACACACATACACACACATACACACACACATACACACACGAAAAATAGGCAAAGACAAAAAACAATGCATTTGACGGTGAACGTGCATGTTACACACGAGCATATACTGCTTTTAATCGGACACAGGATAGAATGCCATTGAAGTGTCGACATGGGGTGGCCACCAGACACAAGCTTACCATTTCTAATGAAACCGGGTAGTCATCCTTGACCACTTCAGAATCCTACAAAAAGTGGCAATATACAAACAAACAAAAAAACACCACATTAACACACTACACACAAATGTATGGATATCACTTTAGTCCAAAAAACTCGAAAGTAAAGCCTAGACAAGGTGGAATTACCACTTAGACACTGAAACGTTCAACCACGTTAGCAAGGTTTCGCTACACAGGGAACTAACATTTGAAAGTGGTTATCCAAGGAATTTTATGCACGGAGAGATTCACGTCTGAATGGATTTTGGTACGTATTACATGAAACACCACCACTACACAACATATGCACGCACACGCGCGCACGACACACACATATACACACCCATGCATGCTTGCATGCATGCACACACACACACACACACACACACACACACGCACCCACCACACACACATACACTCAGAGAGACTTACGCTGCTCTTCTTGGACAGAACAACAACGAGCATTTCCATGAACTTCACTACCATGGTGCGAATACTGCAAACCCAAAGAAGACAGGCATATAACAAAGATATCAATAGGCAAGAAACTCATCATTAGCCCTACTGATACTATTGTAGATACAGGTGTGTACACAATGCCAAAGACTGCTTCTCTGGGCCCAAATCAAGAGTCCTCTCGATCGAATTCGCATCCATCTCTCTTCACCCGTAAGCACACAGTGGAAGATAGCACCAACACCACCAACACCACCAGTGCACAGGCAGTCGCCGCACATACCCATCGTTCATGCCATTGATTTCTTCAATTATCAAACTCTTGATGTCATCCATACTCTACACAGAAGACAAATACAAAACCAAAACCAAAACACAAACATAATTATGAAAACTACAGTGGTGTTCAACTGGAAACTGTTAAAACCAATAATATCAGAAAAGAAGAAGCGATAACTTGCTCAGTGAGTGCGTTCGATTACACACTTGAATCGATTCATGAATCCATTCGCATGCATTCAAGTCGTTCGATTTCATGTCATGAGCCCTGGAATCGATTCGGAATCCATTCACTCTATTCACATGGGGTGATGTGAATAGCGCGAATCGATTCATGAATCGATTCGTGAATCGATTCGCGTGCATAATCGAACGCACTCACTGTTTCAGGCTCCTTCAACGACTACATGCTTCGAAAGAAAAGAAAAACCAAAACTGCAATACACTACTCGTACTCCACAAGCATCTCCAGAGTGGCTGCAGAAAATGAACATTACCTCAACAATCAGGTTACGGCCCAAAGGCAAAGTATGCAAAGTCATGCACATGCGCGCGCACACATACACACACACACGTACACACACACACACGCACACACACACACATATATACACACACACGTACACACGTACACACACACGTACACATGTACACACACACACACGCAGGCACAAACTGGCTAGCTTTTCTAGGCGGAAAAGGAGATACTAGTAAACATGTCTTACATCCCACATGTCTGCGGCTTCCTGATCATTGGGTCTCGCACGGCATACCATCTGCATGGACAAAAGGACAGAAAAAAAACACAACAACAAAACATGCCGTTGCACACCCCAGCACACATGTGGTCGCAAGTATTCGTCAGATGGTGTTTCTGATTTCTCCAAGCATTGTAGGGTATTTCTAGGACCCCATGTTGAAACAAAAGTCGCGCCATTCTCTGGACGGAGTGTAGAGGGTACATCGGAATTATACCATATTCAAATTATCAGGATTCCACCTGTACATGAATGAGAGACAAACGGAGGGAAGATGTGAACCATGTGAGAAAACATACCAGCAGCGCACACGGCAGGAGGCGTGTAACGACTGTTATCGTCTTCTTCTTGATTAGCGGCATGGAGTCCTTGATACCAAGTAGCAAGAACGGAACAGCCTTCCGGATCAATTCCGTGTCTTTTAAACTGGACAGCAACGGAAAAAAGGTACATAGCTATATAGAGAATGCCAGCGAAATGAGTCAACTGTTATCTGTTTTCTGGCAGCCTGTCAACAATGGCATAATTCATTCCATTCAGGCTGAGGAGTGGCAACAATATGACCAGTACTGGCACTTTAGTCCTCTTCACAGCGCTGTTGCTATTGTAGCCACGACTCACCTCGCCTCCTCGAGGAAACCCAGAACAAACTTCCTGACGTCGGGACTGCGATCTTGGAAGTGCACTATCATCTCCTGCAGAGTTCCAAAAAAAGCGGCCATAAAAGGACACGCGGCGGTTAAATATGAGCAGCATGTCCATGCCAGCCACGCACATCCAGAAAGCAGGCATTTGCCTTCAGAAAAAATACAGGCAAGAAACTGTGATGAACATACCAGTACAATACATACTGGAACAAAAGAGGATAAGATTATTGCACAAAATTGCATATTGCAAATTGCACAAAATGCACTCAACAAGTTTTGCTCCAAAGCAGGACTGACGTGCTGAGGGCAGGCCAGTTGGATACTTCAAAAACGGGAGAGATTTGCTCAGAGGTGGATGCTGATGTCTGGTAGGAGACCTAATACCACTCAAGATGAAGTAGGGATAATGAAAAGCACATCATACTTTTTGCTGAACTTCATTTTAAGCAAAAATCAAACTTTCTTCACACAACGGAATATTTCCGTTAGGGGACATGCCGGCAGGAGGGGGCTGACCAATTTCGTTTCAGAAAACAGTATCAGTGATATACGTACCGGTATATGGAAGTACAAGCAGAGACGCACGTGTGACTTTTGTTGCGTGTACATGTATATAAGACTCGGATTGAGAGCCAAGGAGAAAAGAAGGACCAGAGGTTTACAAGTTATCCGTTGTGTGTGTCCAACACTAACAAATACAAGCAACATACCGGTGAAGAAACCAATATCTTGCTTGCAAAATTTTGTTAGTGTTAGACACAAACAGCGGATAGAGTTACAGTACATGTATATCAACTTTTTTTTATGTTCTGAGGGGGTGGGGGTTGACACAAAATTTATTCGTTTCCTAATCAAATATCGGTATTTACGGCCGGCCCCTTACATCAAAGAAATTGTCCATAAGATTCGACTCCTTGTGAACGATCAATTCTTGAACCTGGCCAATAAAAAAAAACAGAAGAAGAAGAAGAAAACGCAATGAAGCGGACACTTTCCGTACGGCCAAGAACACACAGATATAAGGGTATGCAAACACACACTCGCAAGCGCACCCACAAAAAGGTGTATACGCACTCCATTCATCACATAGGCTCGTAGACACATTGGAAACGATAGTGTCTGGCCTGCATCACAATACATGTATTTGAACAGCTTTTACTGTGAATGTCCATAAAGAAGTATGCAGAATGCTAATGAACTCGGATGGAGAGCCTAGGATTATCTGTAAAAAGGATCAAGGAACTACAAGTTACACTATAATGTCCACTAACAACACCAGTTACTAAACAATCAGCTCATGCGATAACATTGCACGACAATGTTATCGCATGAGCTGATTGTTTAGTAACTGGTGGTGTTAGTGGACATTATAGTCTAACTTGTAGTTCCTTGGTCCTTTTTACTTTTTATATAGAATACGAATAGCATTATTTCAGAGACAAAAGGAACCACCGAACTTTGGGCGCAGTGGTGCAAGTATTTGCCAATAGCAGCTGTACAACCGGTTTTCCTCGCCAGATGCAGATTGCGAAGCGGAAAAAGCAATGTTGTCAGGACGAGTTGTGTGGCATTTGCGTGAGCAGAAAGTTTCGAAACCCCACGGCAAGGATGATCGACAGAGATAGCAGTGCACTACACTCTGCACATAGTCAGATGCGCGCTAACTACTCAGCAATAGGCTGTTATGCGTGCAAGCACTTGCAGTTGCAAAGTTGGAGAACTGTCAGCAGGGCAAATGTGCGGGTTAGTTTTAGCTAGAGCCAGAGATAAAGAGGGGGGGGGCGGAGAGAGAGAGAGAAAGAGAGAGAGAGAGAGAGAGAGAGAGAGAGAGAGAGAGAGAGAGAGAGAGAGAGAGAGAGAGAGAGAGAGAGAGAGAGAGAGAGAGAGAGAGAGAGAGAGAGAGAGAGAGAGAGAGAGAGAGAGAGAGAGAGAGAGAGAGAGAGAGAGAGAGAGAGAGAGAGAGAGAGAGAGAGAGAGAGAGAGAGAGAGAGAGAGAGAGAGAGAGAGAGAGAGAGAGAGAGAGATGGAGAGAGAGAGAGACAGAGACAGAGAGAGACAGAGACAGAGAGAGACAGAGAGAGAGAGACAGAGAGAGAGAGAGAGAGAGAGAGAGAGAGAGAGAGAGAGAGAGAGAGAGAGAGAGAGAGAGAGAGAGAGAGAGAGAGAGAGAGAGAGAGAGAGAGAGAGAGAGAGAGAGAGAGAGAGAGAGAGAGAGAGAGAGAGAGAGAGAGAGAGAGAGAAGAGAGAGAGCGCTCCGTAGTATCACGGTAATGAATCATCAATGAGAGCGTAAAGTAGCACTCAACGTGTTTCCTCCAAGCCTTTGATTGCCATCGACATCATGGATATGGTCTCGAATTTCTGTGCAGTTCAAGTACCTTGTTGCAAGCTTAGGCAGCACTAGGTGAATGCATTGGTCATCATGCATGTGCAGTACATGTATTTCGTGTGCTGTATTCATGAGCCCCTAAATAAGTTGATGTGTTGCTTGCATATCCGCAAACGCATGACGAAGAAAAAAACGGGACGTCGGGACATTTGAGCTGAATAAAACATAAGACACTACGGAAGCAGACCAGACTCGGCAAAAGGAATTTCCAACAACTCAAGCGGAAACCAGAAATGAAAATCAATATGACCAAAAATGTTCATTTTGACCCAGAGCGAAGCCAAACAAAGTGGAGACTGAATCCGATGTTTGAATCGCAATGTTCCATTCTCATAGAGACTGAAGAGGATGTGCGTGAGTGGAATAACTTTTACAACCATCAGAGTGCTTCCTGTGTTGTCTCTGAGCGTCCTTCGAATCAAGACCAAGCAAAAGAAAATGAAACTACTCCAACAACCATTATTAGGATGGCGTGAAGGTATCTGGAAGTTTTCAACTGAATTTCGGACACGAGCACGGACTTCTACAATCTCGCATCCACGACGACGACCAATAATTATAACTCCTTCGAAACACAGAAACCCCATTCAACTCTACCATTGGCAGAGATTTAAAAATTGAAGCTCTAGTAAATCTACGAATGCCAAGAAAGTGACAAACTTCTAATAAGCTGGAGTGAATCTCCCGAAAGCTACACAACTACATCTAAGTAGCGATGACACGCCGAAGAAGCCTTCTTGTCTGATGAAAGACCAACTCGCAACACCAAACAAACTGGAGCTCTGAAAACCTTGTGTCAATACTGACCAGCGACAATTCAAAAACGAGAACCCCCGAGGTGATGAGGAAACGAACCAAGAATAGATGATGGGAAGGTTATTTTTGTAGGAAGAGAACATCGATTTCGAAAGATGAAAAGGCTGGAGCGTTTGAGTATTCTGACGTCAGGATCGGAGAAATGATGCGTGAAAATAAAACAGGATAAAAAATGAACTGCGCGCGCTCGACGGTCTCACCAACACACGATTTGTGCTGGATCCACTGCTCATATCTGTGTGACAAAACGATGAGTGGGGCTGGGGAGGAATGAGGCAACCTTCTTCAAATAAATTTAGAGAAGAATAATCGTACCATCTCAGGGCCTACTCAATCACTTGCTGGAAATTCGATTCGATATCAACGTATCCTGCGCCACACGGTTCTTTTTGTCTCTGCCAAAAACAGTTACTGTTCTTCAATTCTCATGAATATGGATTGATTTCGATTTCAAGTTTTCACCTGATGCAAACATTGAAGTTTTTCCTCCTTCTCAGCAAGTTGAGCTTCATTTAGCAACTCTACGACCTGTAAAACAGAGAGGCACTCATTAGTCAAACTCATATTCCATTTGGCACACGATTACCAAGATCAGTGCTCCAACGCTCACTACCATACTCGATCAAAAGTCGATGAGTTTTTCTTCTCAATGTCTTGGCCAGGCGAGACTTGTTGCTGAAGCCCTGGTTCCTGCTGTTGCTGCGGCATCTCCAAGAAGTCTGTTCTCTCCATGGGCAATGGAGTGAACGTACTATGAAAGCCTCTGCTCGCCATGATAACACTCGCTTTTAGCTACCTCTACAGGTCTGGTGGAGTGACAAGAACGAGATTCACAATCCCAAAGTACCAACTTCTCCAAGGTGCGATTCGACGATGCTTCTTCCTGATGTAGATCTCATACAAAGGGTAGACTCAGGTCTCGGGAGCCGGAGGCAAGAGAGAGAAGACCTTTCGCCAACAAGCTACATGGCACTGGTTGGCCACAAAATTCAAAGCTGAACCGAAGTTCGTTTGCGAAAATGGAAACACCAACAGATACGAACGGACTTGTGTTGTGTCGTTTGTGACCAAGGACAGCAAACAAAGCATGCATGATGATGCATCACTACTAATACGTCACTAGCTAGCTCAGCGCGCTAGCGCTAGCGTGCGAGCTAGCTAGCTATCGCTAGCTCTGGGGTAGCGGCCGCGCCCGCCGGGTGTGTTGCCATGTCAACATCGACACTATGATGGCCGCGCAGCAAAGACATGCGCTGGAGAGTGGAGTACTTGCAGCTTCTATTCTGCCTTTGTAGATTTGGATTAGATGGACTGGATCGACATTATCTGCAAAGGAAAGAACTCTCGATTTGCTTTCTGGGAAAAAGAATAGTGGTCTTACCAATAATTATTAGCTCTGTTTGCAATCAATCCTGGGTCCGTCGTGAAGAGAGTGACAGAAAATGTCGCGAGCCACTGGCAAGGTTTACGTTGGGGAGTTAGGAGATCATGCCAACAAAGGTGACTTGGAAGACCTCTTCGAAAAGTTTGGGAAAATTCGCGAGATCTGGATTGCTCGTAACCCACCGGGCTTTGCCTTCGTCTTTTATGAGGACCCAAGAGATGCTGAGGAAGCCGTAAGAGACCTAGATGGTTCGAGTTGCAATGGTAGGAGAATAAAGGTTGAACATGCTAAGGCTCGGGATCCAGGCCAAGGTGGACGTGGCGGTGGTAGCTATCGTCGTGATGACCGCCGTGGTGGTGGTGGTGGTGGTTATGGTGGTGGTGGCAGTTCATATAGTGACCGGGGTGACCGGGGTGGATATGGCGGACGCCGTGGCTACGATGACGAGTACCGCCGCAGGTAAGTTTTCTTTTTTCAAAGCAATTGTAACTGCGTTACGTGCCCCTAAAGCTGTTCCATGCGGTTTTTGTTGGACTGTTCCTGCGAATAATCTACTTTTTTTTTATTCAGGGAAGATACCAATGACATTTTAGCGATAGGCTGGCTCAGTCATTGTGGTCTAACCAATTTGTTTGTTTCATTGTATTGTATGATGTTGGTGTAGGTGTTCACCTCATCTGCATCACTTCACACCATATAGACTTGAAGTGCTTACGACTTAGTAGACACATCTAGCATCTCTGTCTTCACATCAATCTGCGCTTGTGCGCCCCAGTTTCACATCTTATCCCATCCCTGATTCGGGGGACTCAGTCGTCCCTGAGACCAGCGTTGATGGTCTCACAGCGCACAGTGCGTCCCCTGCAGCGGTGGCCACTCAGCTTTTCTGCCCGCCTGCTAATTACATCGATAAATGTACCCGTACATCGTAGCAGCCACTGCATTCATCTGCATCCAGCAAAGCACCAAACAACACCCCGTCTTCACAGCACCGCGCGTCTATTTTCATTCGCACCGACTCCTGAATTTGGGTCATACAACTTGGGGTTTCAATTGTGTGTGGATTTCTATCCGGCAATGTTGCAAGTCAGCGGGTCGTAAATATCACCCCAGCTGCATGCAACGCTGCGCCATCATTCTCTCATTAGGCGATGGTGCATCACTAGCTCTGCACAACTTAAATTCCGCATCCATCGTTTGGTGGAGTCGTGAATCTGGCTATCTGCATTCTGTGAGATGAGCAGTGCATTCATGATTTCCATTCGACCCTCTGTTCTCTTCTGTCACAGGTCAGTCTGGCATCCAGCAGACATGCATGCTTGTGTGTCTTTGTTCCTCTGTGCATGTGATTTATTGTAACTGCCTGGGCAAAGAACATGAAGATGCGGGCACCTGTTCAGTGCAGGCTTGTCATTTTGTGTGGGTATAGTGTGTCATCATGATGTGTACTGTCCCTTACATGCTCGTACTGCTTGCGTGGCTCTGGACCAACTTATTTTGTTTCTTTTCTCATGTTCTCTTAGATCGCCATCTCCTCGCAGAAGACGTTCGAGATCGCCTCGGTAAGTTTCTATTGTGTGGGCTCAGTTACATTTTCACAGCCTGCTCTTGCCTCGATATGACCTGGCACTTGTACTCGTATCGTACACACGTACACTGATATTTTGCCTCCAGCCCGGAACCACTTCATGTGAGTGAACTGTTATTGTATATTATTATGTTGAGTGTGGAGTGGTCTGTCGTGAGTCAGTCAAGTCAAGTCGGCGGAATAGAGCGAGCTCCAGTGTGGGAGCAAACCCATTCCTAAACAAAATCATCGCCGAAGTCGCAACCTCTATTTCGTAGTGTGGAGTGGTTTTGATATTATTTGTATTGTATTTTGTTGATTTGCTTGAGCGTTCCCAACAGACCATAAGGTCTTCTTACAGGGTGCCCAATTATTATCATGCATGTAGGATGCGGCTATTTTGTGGTGATTTTTCTTCGTGTTGTGTGTGTGTGTGCTCGCTTGTTTTGCTTTGCTTACAGTGGCTATCGATCCCCGTCACCTTCAAGGTACAGGTACTGGTAACCCAGTGCGCCACCCTAGACTATGTTCCCACCATTGCCTGTTTTGCTTTCGTCTTGTGTTGCGTTTGCAATGTGCTGGTACTGGCATATGCCTCTGTGTGTGTGTGTGTGTGTGTGTGTGTGTGTGTGTGTGTGTGTGTGTGTGTGTGTGTGTGTGTGTGTGTGTGTGTGCAGTTCCACATCTCAAAAGGTATGGCTTTGGACACATAATTCTGATGTGTCTGTTTTCGTTGTTGCTGCTGTTGCTTTCTACTTCATCTGCAGGGGACGCTACTAACTGGCCCGTGCTCCAAGGTGCCTTACGTGCGTGCCACGATCACTTCTTGCATGTGCTACATCCTGTGCAGCATGCCGCGCCATCGATGATGGCTGAGTGCCTAACCTAGAATTGTACTAGCTTGACGCGTTTCATCTTGCTGCTGCTGCTACTGCTGATGATGCTGATGATCTATCACTTCATATTCATGCCTCGCTTCGCGTTTATACCTGAGCACAAATGAAACGATTGTATGTTCCGTGATCCTATCGCCATTTTTTCTACTCATCTCACACAGTGGCAGCCAGTGCCTATCTTGCGTAGAATCGAAGAAGAAAAGGAAAAGAGTTCCAATCGTACCAGGCTCATCATTCTCTTTGTGAAGATTGTGTTGCTCCATGGTATTTTATCAGAGTTTGCTTCACGCTCACTGTGGATTGTTTACAAGTCTGCCTTTACGTTATCCCTTCGTGTCAAGTGTCTCCTCAAAAGAGTGCTTCGGTGATCATATATTGTGCTTTGAGACAATCGAGTTTCTGTCTTTGTGAGTGTGGGTTGAATATCTGAGCAACAAGTTCTCTTTTAAACTACATGACATATTGCTGATTGCTGATAACGTTCACTTCAAGCCACTCACGCCATTATCGTCATGATATATATGTACATATGAACTAGGGGTGACACGAATTTTAGAACGTTCAACTACAAGAGGTTTGTTCCAAATGGGAGAATTCGATTCGCTACTTCAAAGTGTCGAGCGTTCGCCGATGCATGCGTAGGTACTACATGCAGTCCCATGCTTGTACTGCAAATAACAATGTACATGTATATCGCGCAGAGCTCAGCCAGCCACCTTCGGCTCCAGGTCCCCATTACAGGTAACAGCCATTCAGAAAAGAGAGTGATTGCAGATTTTCCAATTCTTGGTTGTTTTACAAGTGTGATGGAGTGTTTGTGGGGGCTTTATTAGTTCGTGAGTTCGTCAAATGAAGCGTACAGTTCGTGAGAATGTTTCGTTCGTTTCAGCCCTACTATGAACCAGGATAATACAGGGTGCATGTCTGTATTTTGTGAGAGAACGAAATGGTTGTGGCATATACTTCAGGGCGGCGCACACTACAGTACGTACTCCGGGAAAAAAACGATCTTATTATGACTATACCGTATTATCTCTAATATAAGCACAGTCTCCAATAATAGAACACCTTGGGGCAACATTCAAAAAATAAAGTGCTCAGTCTCCATTATAAGCACACTGTGTAAATTCATCATCTGTACCGGCGAAAAAAACCTGAAATGTGTGTGTCATACATGAATTTGGCATGGCAACATGCCTCTGAAATGAGGTTGAAATAATACTGGAACAGTCTCCAATAAAGGAACGTCTCCATTAATAGCACGGGGCGGAGGTACATTGAAAAAATAAAGGACCGTGCTTATATTTTAGATCTTACGGTGTGCCCCAGAAGTGCACACCTGTTATCTTGCAGGAAATCATATTTTCTATTTTCTTTCAAAGCCAGAATACGAGGAGCTTGGCCTTTTTTTAAGTTTTGGTTAGCATCCACAAGCCCAACTTACTACTGTCAAAAGAATGTAGTACAGTACATTATACCTCACTCCATACACACCACTATTGGGAAATTGGCAGTATTAATTTTGTCGGCGAGGAACAAGCCATTTGGAGGCCACAGACGGAGAAGATGGAGAGGCATAAATATATTATAACAAAGGGACCTTGTGTATATCAAGATAATTATATACATGTACACCAGTTATATCTCGATATACACTCGGTCCCTTGTTACAATCCAGTATACTTACATGTATATCGCATACATGCACTAAGCACTACATAATTACGGTCAGGCAATACTGCCAATAGGCGGCGAACAAGTTAGTTGCAGTGCTTGACCCCCTGTTTTCTTTACAATGACTTCTGTACTAGTCCGTCTGGATCCCATGACCGAGCAACTACATGGCTGCACTGCACGTGAAATGAAATACATCATAGGTATGATTATGAACATTGTCACACAGTTTTGTGCTCCCCTTTTTACCACTAAGTCTTATTCATGTACATAATGTAACACTGTTCCCGCATCTCAGTTGGATCAGCCCAAGGAGCCCTACACATGCCGGTATGTGTAGGGTTCCATTATTATTATCATTATTATTAATTTTAAATTTTGAATAGGGCAATCCCCACAGGCCTAAGGCCTTTTTACAGGGTAGTCCCCTATGTGGTCACGTACAGATTTGCGTCAATGGATCAGCCAGATCCACCACTGCAGCAAGGAGTCAGCCATGACTGTTGCCGTACAGCACAACAGAAGAGATGATGTACCATCACTTGGCAAAACCAACTTGTATAGCACATGTATTAGCTAAAAGAATGTTCAAAATAGCACACCAATGCTCTAGATGCTCCTATTTATAAGTAAATTCAAAACAAAATGTGGTGTGCACTATGATCTATCGTGTAAAGCTATGTCTACTTCACGAGACGTGGATGGGCCTACAACTATAAATCTTGGTCTATAGTTCCCCGTCTGCAGATACATCTATGGGAAATTGCGGCATGACAACAGCACAGCGTATCATATCAATTCGCTAATACATGCGGTTGCATCTGTTGGACTCAAACTCTGAGCTACACAGGTATCTAATGTTACATTCCTAACTCAATGGACAGTCTTTTCTGCCGTGCGAGACATCAATAGGCAAGCAGCACCGGGTGCGTGAAGGCTGATGGGTTGGTGAATCTGAGATGGGAGAAGTAATAGAGGCACGTGCGTTAAACAGATGGGACAAGTGCTCGTACCGTGCAATAATTGTAATATCCATGTGGCTATGTTGGTCAGGATCGAAACAGAAGCGGCTGCGGTGTGTCAGTTGACATAGATCAGGTGCGTGTGATTGAGGCTATTCTCGGTTGAGATGAGACGGTGGACGATACAGTAGACGACAGGTTACCAGCAGCTTAGCAATGGCATGGCCACCATCATTGGCACGGTGGATGTGATGGCCGGAGTGATTGAGGACGGCGTGCTTTGCAGACCATTGGCAGCACTGTTCTGCAGATGCGGCTGGGCAGGTACCATGTCCGTATTGATCGCACCAACCTGATGTGCCACAAGCGTACTTCCTAAACTAGCAGCGGGCAAGGAGCTGGTGTTGGCTTCGCTGATACTTGCCATTACAGCTGGCGCTGTGACAGCAGCTGCCTCCAAAGACAGAATGGAAGCTGTGGTCGCCTGCTGAATGTGGCCATCAGCAGCCTGCGGTCGCTCCGTGTTGTCGTCGATAGCCACATCATTACATTCGCTGCTGCCACCGATGCCGCTGCCATCGTCGACGCTAGAGCTGTCTGTTTCCTCTGAACCAGTCCCGCAGCCACCATCGCGGAATTCCCCTCCCAGGATGCCGTTTGGGACCGTGCCATTTGCCAGAGCAGCTTCCGCCATGTTGGCTGCCACATTACCTTCTATAGTGTGACAGCGCATGTGTCGTGTCAGCTTAGCGGTGCCCAGGAACGCTTTGCTGCATAGCTGACAGCGATATGGGTTCTTGATGCACATCCGAGAGTGTCGATCTCGTACTACTCTGGATGGGAAACGCGCGTTGCAGTACGCACACTTCGGGTCCGGGCCACCATTGGCCCGCCGCTCCTCGCTTTCGTTGCCCGTCTCGCTCGATGCGCGCGATCGCAGATGGGAGCGGATGTGGCGTTGCAATTTGACTGTACCCAAGCACGCTTTCCCGCAGCTCGGACACTTGTATGGATTGCTGGCGCAGCATCTAGCGTGCTGATCTCGGATCGTCCGCGTCTTGAATCTCAGATCACAATAAGCACATTTCGGCTGCTGGTATATGCTTCCACAAGTGCTTGCTCCGCTGGTCCCCGTCGTCGACTGGGCTCTGCTCCTCACAGCGGCATGCTCATGAGTTTGCTGTGGCTTTTGCGCTTCCTGTTGCTGCTGCTGCAAGGGATTGGTGACATCACCCAGTCCGACCGAAACCAACGAGCCATCCGCCGGCATTTGTCCGACGTGCTGAGCTCGATAAGCAACGCCAACATGTTCGGAAATAGCGGCCGGTCGGCTCAGTGCCGTGAACTGCGCGTGCACGTCCGGTGCGTGCGGCGGTGGTGGTGGAGCTGCCGACAGGCCGTCGAACAGTAACATGTGCGGATGCGCGAACGTCTCCATGGTGATCGAGGGTGGCATGGGCAAGTGGTCGGTGACATGGGGCACGATGGCATGTGTAGCGTTCATCGTGGCCGCCATGTTATTGAACCAGTTGTACTGGCTGAGGTCGGCCGCAGAGTCCGTCCAACTGGCCACACCAGCACTCGCTGCAAATGTCGCACAGTTTTCCACGCTCACGTCGGGTAGACAGACCGGCACGGCGGGCTGTTGATAGATGACAGCTTGGCTATCATTCGGCGGCAGGGAAGTAAACCCACCACTGGTCAGGTGGCCGATGGAGGGAAGAGCAACGGGTACGTCTCCGGTCTTCTCTTCCTGCGCTGCCGCCTGCGCCAATAGTGTAAGACCCATATCGCCGGTGCCCGGCGCACCACTACCAGTGCTGGTGCCTGCAGTCACGCTCTTAGTGGGCACCGCACTACCTGCCGCCGCTGCACGCATGAGCTGCGTCAGACCTGCGCCGCCGCTCCCATCCACCGCGCCGGCTCGTTCCAGCTCGCTGAGACACTGCTGACTTGCCAGGAGTTCCTCCAAATTCCATGCAGCTGTGATGGGTGCTGGTAGGCTCATGTCGATCACTCCCTCCACTTTCAGTGGTGCTATTGCGTGCTGGGCAAGACTAGTTGAATTGACCGGGTTGTTTGCGTGGACATGGAGAAGATCCATGGTGGTAACCTGAATGCCCGATGTGTGTGCAGCAGCTAGAGGTATTGGGACAAAGGTGGCGGACAGAGGTGTAGATATTTGTGTTGTTGAAGCAATCACACCAGGTGCAGTTTCGCTGGTGGTGGTTGTTTCACTGACTGCGTACTTTATGTCAGAACAAATACTGCTGTTACAGGGGCTGCTGCTGTTGGTGGTGGTGTTGTTGGCGGTGGGATTGCTGGCGCATTCAACCTGTTCTTGAGACACGGTCGGTACTGAGTTTTGATCTACTGTATGAGAATTGCGTTGCAGCGCAATGTCATTGTCTACAGACGACTTCACACTGCATGCCTTCTCCTCCTCGTTGACCGCTGAGCTCACTTGATCTGCTGTAGCACTGCTGCTGCTGCTGCTGCTGCTGTTGTTAGTCAGTGTAATACCTGTGTCGAGTGGTGGTGGTGATGGTACTGGGTCCCCGAGTAGGGTGTCCTCTTCGGACACGATCGGCGTCTCTACAGTCAGCGCTGCTGATTCTATGGTCACTGTGTCTGCTGCTGCTGCTGCTTCCGCTGTTTGGGTGGTCAGTGATTTGTCCTCTTCTGCCAGTAGAGTCGGTGTTACACAGGTATCGGCTGCTGCAGCTGCTGCCTGGGATCGCGTCACCCGTGGGATCCTCTCAAACGTCTTCTTGCCTCTTGGTGAACGTTTTCTTTCCATCTAGAGCGCCCGTCTGTCATAGAGAACACCATCGTGCCGGTTACAGAACAAAGGTGGAAACAAACGAAAAGAGATTGAATGAGACACAAGTCGAAATGCGATGCACATGTAGCTGCGAGTTCATACAAAATCCAAAATTGCTGCAGGTGGTAATGAGCGGGCGGGGCCGCACCAACATCCTACATACAGGTCCAGATCGGACAGGAAAACATTGAAGGTCGCCTGAGCTGCAAAGTCGAGACATCAAGTCACTCACCTTGGCTTGGAGAAGCCTTCCGTGCTATGAAGTTATTCGATCAACGACGCCTGGGTCTTAGAGACTTGCCACACGTACACACACATACACACGCAACCACAGATGCGACGTGTGTTCCGGACAGGGATGTAGACCAGAATGGACGCCTCCAATTGTGCAGGTGCAAACGCCGCCAGAACGCACAGGCCACGCGGTCCCCTCCAACGCAGTCGCTACACCGACACTTCACCGACTTGTGCAGAATAGCTCCGTGCTGGTGCTCGGCGAGGTGAACCCGGTTCGATCCTTGCCGCCGAGCTGTTCTCTCCCATTCCCAACCTAGCTAGTTAGCCTGTGCCGCGGTGCTAAGCAAGGCATACAGCCTTACAGGTCTTCCGAAGTACACGGACATACATAACTGTAGCCATTGCATTGTAGATTACCATGCTTGGCTGACTTGCTGACGCAACCATGTACCAGCCAGCGACAAGCTACGTACACCACGCGCGTATGTGCATGCGCTCGCTCCACTCACGGACTATTCCTACTGGGTGCGCGCGCCATTCGCTGTGTGACTATACAACCATCTTCATGCACGCAATACTCCCGCCAACCTCCAGTATAGCTAGCATAAGTACTAGTCGCAGTATAGGGGCTCGGAGTTAATGTTTATGATGGCATTCATGACAATCTCCTGTACCCTCCACACACCACTACTACACAGTCGGCTGCTGATGTCGTGGTGCAAGCGGTGGTGGTACTGGTAGGACATTGACGTACCACGATCAGATGGGGGATACTATCTTCATTGACTCCCGCTTGCCTGAATGCAAACCACGGAGATGCTGCTGCTGAGTTGGGAAAGAAATGGCTGACGACTTGCCTGTAGCACGTGATATGCACTATCTCCTTCGCGGCACGTGATAAGTAGTCCAAAAACCGACCGCAATGCTGCCAGGATGTCACCGTAACTGTCCATGTCGGTCTTGGATGGGGACAATCCAGGTGCAGAGTTGAGCTGAAGGATCTACAGTGACGTCAAGTTCACGTACATCTACATGGAGAGAAGTCATTGCACCTCCTGTTACTTTAGGCTCGGAAGCTGAGCTTTAGAAAAAGCTTTTCCTGAACGGGTGTATGGAGAGACTGGGGAGAGACGAGCGGAAGAAAACATGGCTACATCATTTGGACAGTGTGTGCTTGGGTTAGCTGTCCAACATCAACAACGAGTACTACTTACAGACGAGGCACAGATAACGTTACTCCGTAAAATCATATTTTGACCATGGCCGTAGTAAAATACTGTGCTACTGCCCGATTTCGACGTTGCAACACAAACCATGTACATGTACATTGTAGGTTTAGCAAGCATACGCGTACACAATCATGTATAATGATGACCATTTGCGGTCGTGGAGTCAAAAACTGACAGTCATGCTTGCTGTCTAAATAATGAACCATGATGTGTTTAATTCTGTTCAGTTTCGAGCGGAGTACATGTAATATCAGTAAAAATGGTGCCCTTGTATTACATGCACTGTTCGTTACTGCTGGCGGCATTCCTTTGAAGAGCTGATAATACTAATAATTAGTATTATGATCACTCGTCTCTATTGTTATGATCACTCGTCTCGGGTACCTCACATACCAACCATAGCAGCGTCGTGCACGAGTGCCAATACCAGAGTGGAATCTTACTGTCTGCTATACCATGCTTCGCAGCTGTGTGGTACAACGCAAACCTCAATAACTCCTCTACGGTATGCTGAAGTGAAGCCGTAATGTTCCTGTTGCTGCGGATCGCGGACCTGGCCAAAGCACAAATCACAGGAGAAGCCAGCTGAAGCAGCCTGATCCTGAGTTAGCCGAGTGAGTGTACCCGACCAAGCTATCATCACAGTCATGTCCCCATGTATACCCGGCCAATGCTCGAGTCATAATACTACAACTTACAAGCTAGAGTCAATAACCCAAGAGGTTATGCACGGCCAGTAGTACACCGACCCCCAGAAACACACACACACACACACACACACACACACACACACACACACACACACACACACACACACACAGCTGCAGTGAGGCGCGACGCTCCTCCTGTCACTGCTTGCACTGCGGCGACCGCGCACCTGTCAGTGGGAGTGCCTTCAGCTGCCAACATGACAGGACACATGTTTTAAAACCCGTGGTCACGCATGAACGGTGTCTTTACTTGTGGCTCTACGTACACTCTACATATATGCACATGATTGTAATTGCCCTGCATTGCACAATATTGCTAGTAATGCTACACCTGCAGAGCTATTTCCATAGTGGGGGAAGAGATGGATAGATGGAAGGTGCTCGCCTCCACTCTAGTCTAACACTCTACGCTACAAGCCGAGGCTAAACCTCTCGGCTAGCATGCTGCAAACTCTGTTGTAGTGTATGTGTATCTTACTTCCAGTTCTTAGTGTTCCTGATTTCAGTGATGGACAGAAATGAACAATGGACTGATATGTTTCTCTTCTGTCAACAAAAAAAGCAAAAAAAGCAAAAAAAGCAGGTTGAAGCGCACAATGGGATGAGTAGCGTCTGTTCCTGCAGTTGTGTGTTCCTTGCGGCCCTGGAGAAAACAAAACTGGCGCATATCATTGTGCTCAGTGTACCACCCCGACGGTGACTTCTCCCATTCTCTTCAAAGTCTTCATGAAGGGTTGTTGACCTACTATAGGCTACATGTACAACGACTATGTCACCATGTATGGCTTAGTGCTATAGCGTTTGTACAGTGCGGTGCGTTTACTTTCCTCAAGAATCCCAAACCTTTTTCTCTGTGCTGCGCCACAAAGGACGACACAGTTCTGTCCGCAGATTGAGTCCCAACCCTTATGTACTCTAGCTTTCATTCGCCGACAAAGACTACTTGAAGTGAACGAACGATCTTTTACTTGTCTTGTGTTGCGATGGAGTCCTGGAAAGTCTGACACTGATCTCAGTGCAAGGTATGTGCACTTTAGGCAACACCGAGCTAAGTTACTTGGCTTTGTTCCATTACATTGTGCAGCATTGGCAGTGCACGTTGGTTGAGGCATTGACTATGTTCTTGGCTGGATGATGGGCAACGGGCTACATTGCCGATCAGCAGTGTAACAACAGCCGCGGTAAGAACTGCTTGGCCTAGGGTAAGGCTCGTACACTACAGGAGGAAGAACATTCGGATTCGTCTCCTACTTGCCTACCACGTGCATACAATCACATGTATGTCATATGAACGTTATACTCATACTCTGAAGTAGTTTACTTTAATATACTAGATTTACACTGGATGTCGGTGAACCAAATCACTTGCACCACTTGTGCATGCAGCAAGCTGCTAGAACAAATCAGACGCGCATCATTACTTACAGGGTACAGTACTGTCAGTAGTATCTGATGCAGTAGCTGAAGACTGCACTGCAAGCTTGTGCACAGTATTCATGGTATTACAGGTAGTACTACATGTAGTAGGTGAAGCGCGAATGCAACTTTCCAACCCTTTCTAAGTTAGTTTAACCGCATTCGAGACGATCAACAATCATGATTACTTGAGAATGGGTTTGTTGACAAACCGTGAAACCATGAAGGAGTGCTACTACAATGTTGTAGTAGATCTCCGAGGCCACTACATGACACACGTACCGGTAATAATTGTACTGTCATCATGAGCTGGATTAGTGGATAGTGAATTCAACTGGATAATAATTACATTGTATAGAGTGAATTGCCACACATAGCGGTATCTACAAAGTAGATCTACGACAAGAGAAGTGACGTGAATTCAGCACCTTTTCTTGCGCATAAACTACTTGACAAAGCCTGAAGCTCAAGAATAAAGTCAAACAAAGTCAAAGAGCTAGACTAGAGTGAAAGGGTGAGGTGACTGAAAGCACGTGCATTGACCAATGCGTCACTACCGGCTGCTCAGCCTCGGCTAGCCAGCCAAGCGAAAAGCACAGTCATACAGTCATGATGTAGATCTACACAGCAAGCGGATGGAGCATAAGACATAACACTTGAATGGATGAGGAGAACACCGCTTGTGTACAGCGGTTGCACAAGCTTATCCTTGCTTTCATCCAGGGCCCCTGCTGCAAGGCCTCGAAAAGCCGGCATTGAGCAGCGACTAACTAATACTTTACTTGCGGCAGTGGGTAGATGATCTACACCCTATACCCTGATAGAACTCGACCAGTGAAAGACCGAATCGCCTTCTGCAGTAAAGAATCAGTACGAGCGACCTTTCGCATTCTGCAGCGAAGGGAAGTGCCTGGACACTGAGTCTGTGGATTTCGTCGTCGTGGTTGTTGCGGTTGTGGTTGTTGTTGGCAGTGGTGGTGGTGGCAGCGGTGTTGTACATACACAGCTGAGCAAGACAGGTGAAGAGGTATGTACTCGAATAGACTAGGCCTTTTCGACAAACCTCTTATGAAACCTCGAAGGTCACTTGGATAGCGAACGAGAATTCGGCTCGGGCTCGGCTCTTACGGAAGTGCAGAAGGTCTCTCGTCTACAACAGAGTAAAACAGCTTGGGAGCTTATAATTATACTCTTGGTAGCATGGACTTATCTAAAATTTACATGCAACGCTTACTTTCAAACTAACACTAACAGTCAGTTAGTTCCCTGGCCATTACTCCCTCACTTTGACCTTGAGCCGGAACCGGGGCCCGGTCCCGGGCCTAGATGCAACTGCACGTCACGATAGCGGTGGCTGCTGGTCGGTCAGTGACACAGGGAAGCTAGGATAAAGCAATTAGTTTAACACTCCAGAAGGCAAGCAAGATTGATCATGGTCCTGGTTCCCAACATCATCTCGTTACTATAGGCCGCTAGCCATGATTCTTGGCATACAGGAACATTGTGCTGACGTCCCGTTGTTGGCGATCCGTTGCAGGTGTCGATGGTATTGCTGATCTACTGATCTGTCCCCGGGGAAAATCGCGGAAAAATCGCAAAAAAGGCGGCATAATATGGCATAATTTGCGGTAAATATGCGGTGAATATTATTGATATCATCTCGCGGCGGCAAGTTTGCAGTTGATATGAGGCAATTTCAGTGAGTATGTAGTGAAATCAATCAGTTACAAGTCTCTGGTGTAAGCGCTCGGCATATTTGAGTACAAAGCCGCCACCGGATGAGACGTTGCTGACCGAACAGTGCACTGTGTGTACGTGTAAAAAAAGTAAAAGTAAAGTAAATAATTAATTATCGTGTCCGTTCCCGAAGGGAACTCACGACGGCCGCTTACATGCATAACACCCGATAAACCCTAGCGGCAGATGCAGCGCCTAACGGTGGGGGTGAGTGGATAAGTCTCACAACCACTGTCACAAGTGCCGAAAACGACCCCATTACATTAGCTGCATCCATGTACCCCTTGTGCCTGGCCATAAGTTCCCAGTTGACTGTGGGTAGCAGCACGGCTTGAAAAACCGCTCCCGCTCCCGTGTAGTGCAACAGAAAAGTTAAAAAAAACGCAGGAAAATCGCGGAAAACGCGGTCTTTTAAAAAACGCGGCCACGGAATCGCGATTTTCCCCGGGGACAGACTGATACAGATGGCATTGGTGGTCTACTGATACTGCCAAGAGTAAATACGCTCCGGAGCTTATGTACTCTTGCTACTGATGGTATTGGTGATCATCCACTGCTACAGATCTCAGACATGCCCATCGCGGAAGCGATGATAGCGAACAGCTATGTTAGACATTGCAACTTGTGCCGGGATTACACCATTCAACAGCTTGCAAGGCTGATGAATTGACCGCCACTATTTTTAGCCTGGTATCCACCACACAGCTGTTTGAAGTGACTTTTTCTGGCCAGTGAATCCCTATTTTTCATTTTTCCATTTTTTTCTACACACACACACACACCACACCACATACTCCGGCATACACTGGCTGTTGGTAACCACCCAGGAGAATGAAAGAAAAGTCAGGAAGAGTCTGAGAAAGAGAAGAAAGACGTGTGTCACACACACACACACACACACACACACACACACACACACACACACACACACACACACACACACACACACACACACACACACACACTTGTACTTGCTCACTGCCAAAACTGGTCACGTGGGTCTCCCCGGGAGAGGGGAGAGAGACTCAAAAGGAATCTTGGAAAGATGACTCAATTGGCCATTGAACCACCCAGCGGCCGACACCCCCTGAACACACACACACACACACATACACACACACACACACACACACACACACACACACACACACACACACACACACACATAGCTGTTGAGAATCCACACACAACAAAATTAATCCAAACCGAGAAGATCAAGATTGTCAAGTACCTAGTGTTCATGTGTTCATACGCAAAGCTATACATGATAACATGTCCTAAAAATGTAAATCTTACTAAAGCTGGGAAAGCCATTATACACACTAAATCTCATCATAGTCGAAGCAAGGATGAGAACCTCGAATAAAGTTGAATAAAAAAAGTTATATAATAATACAACCTGATGTTACCAAAATACTACGGTAAAAATAAATACACATCTACATGCATGAAGAGAACAGGTGATGACTGGGGCGGAAATATAATACGTCAACATTTGAATGGTAGAGTGCTCGACCCACCTTTGGGTCAAAATTTGAACGTATAGGCAATCCTAGCTATGAGTATGGTGCTTGCGCTGTGCTGACATCAACACGCACAAGACAGGTATACGGCGATGGCCTGCATTTTGTCTAATACTCTCTCCATATTGAAACACGGTAATGTGTCACACCGAGGAGGTGGGCTGGTGCCCAGGTAAATGCGTGGCCGTTGCCTTCTTCCGTTTGGAAAGGCTCTCCAGCAGCAGGGCAAAGAAAACAATGAAAACCGCCAGCCACTGCCGGCCGATCAGATGGTTGCCGAAGAGAACAATGGACAGGAGGATTGTCGTGAACTTGCGCAGAGTCGTCGCCAGTGAACAGACCAGCGGTCCGAAGTTCGTTATCGTCAAGAAGACAAAGCTCTGGGCACATACAACGGAAGCACCATACTGCAATGAGAACATACTCACAGACTCAAACAGGGCTCGACAAACAAGTGGATCTCTATGGCAATGGCGCCCTGTGAAAACAGACCATATTGACTTTGAATAGAATTATTCCCTATTTGCCTCCTTCAAAAATCATTGGAAATTAATAATTATGCTAGTAAATTAGCACCATAAGTGCTCAACAATATCAACTTAACTCACCTGTCCAAGAGCACTAACAAAGCTGAAGCCAACAATATCCCATATTACATACGGGTAGCGAGCCAGGAAGCTTCCAAATGCGATGCCTTCTCCAGAAATCAGCAACGCTGAAACAATAACACGGAGAGCCACATCCAGGGAAATGCTGTGGCTCGTTATGCACGACACAGAGGTCCTTGCCCGCAATGCAGGCATAGCTCCTTCAGCCCTCCAATTTAGTTGGTGACATGACCGCATCTCCTTCCAAGCTTCTGTGTCTGCGATGCTCGTTTTTCAAATGCAAACAGCTCGTTCGGCATATGCAATTATCTCGCACAGTATGCTCTTTACAAAATTGGCCTGTGGACCACCGCACTAAAGTATTTTCTCTATTCTGCACACAGTCGCTCAGAGGCATACCTGTATTGTAAGTATGTCTTATTACAAATATACTTGCCGCTAGGAAATTGTAGCAGATTTTACAAGTAAAAACTTTTAAAAAAGGCCAAGCCAATGTGCCAAAATGGTCTGGGAGATTGAAAACAAAGAAAACATGCCTATAGCGGGAAAAAATACGGCAGTACAAACAACAACAACAACAACAACAACAACAGCAACATATCTTACTCGACACTGACAATCGTGAGAAAAACAATCAAAATACCTGCGCAAACCAATGTTTCAAAATTGCGCCGTAGCCGAGTCAAAGACAGTCGCATTGGGTGTCAGCAGAGACTCAGCACGTATCACGCAGCCGGAAGATCTGCAACGCAGTGTTGTGTACAGAAACTGCTGTCTACATACACATGTGTACTCTTGTGAACTTGACAACATGCATGATTGGAAACACTCACCAGCAAACAAGTAAGCAAAGCCGTACGCATTCGTTGCATACATCAGCTGAAATGAAGTCACCCGGAACACATTGATCTTTTCTTGTACAGCGCCAACCAGGCCGTCGAACACCAGAGACAATGCCTAAACCATAACGTGGTAAAAAGGCAGACACACAGGAAAAACGTATCAGTAATCATGCCTATTAAATCATGCTTATTTATCTTTAAAGGAAATATATAACAAAACATTATTCCTTGCATGAGAGTGAATTACAAAGACTTTCTGTACACACCACCCTCAAGGATAAAGGCGCAAACAAACCTCCTGCATGTTCATGTAAAATGCCATAAATCACCAATCAGGCTCTCAGTAAATAACTGAACAGGAGGCTGTTGACTGATCCGGAGAAACAACTGCAGTCAGAGAAGCACTGAAGTAAGAATCAACACCTTACCAACAATGCCACACCAAACGTCTCACTGCCAACTTCTTTGGGCGGCCTATCTTTCTGCACAGACATAGAGAAACAGACAAAGCACAAATTTCATTGCAAAACAAGAAGTGGACTTCTTCACTTCATGATCAGAACCATCGCCTCGTAGGCCTGGGTATAGAATGAGATACGCCTTACTACCTGCACAACACCATGGCCACCACATTGCACAATTGCTTCCCACCACACAAGTGAATGCAGCGAGTGCCCTTAGTACTTAAAGCAACCCGACACGTTAGTACCACAGTCAACTGTATTGAGTCTATTGCCTTGGCAGTCCGTCACCACAATGCCCATGCACCGAATTCGCTACAAGCAATTATCAAAGAGTTGGTGGACAAGCCGTTGATTATTCACTCTCATTGTAATATCAAAAAGTATTCTTTCTAGACCAAAGAGTGGTATATTTGATAACATTTAATAACGATAGAAATTTTTACGATACTTCTCCAGACGTTTCGTTGTTCTGAACAACATCGTCAGTGGATAAAGAATGGAGGGCTTTGGGTGGTGGCACGGGTTAATAGGGAGTGACGGTGGTGAGATGAGGTGAGGTGAGAAGGTGAAGGTGGGAAATACATGTATCTACTTCCTCCGTATACAAAAACTTCGTGACTTTTTTTGAAAGCTGCGCACAGCTCTGGAATTGTTCCGTTTGACTCGGAATAACACTTGTGGCATTGTCTAACCTGTTTACAAGCTATATACAAAGAAAAAAGCAACTCAGACGAATGAGATTGAGTTTTTTCAAAGTCTTCGTCGCTCATGTCATTGTCACCTGACGACCCTGACTCCGCATCGCCAACAGTCGCTGCTTGCGCTCGCATTTCGTTCAGATTCTTGTCACCTGCAGTGATGATCCGACTTTGGCTACGTCCTCTTCATCTCTAGAGCTGTGTACGAATCGGTGTCGACTATATTAAGTTGTTCCAACCTGCGACCTCCATTATGCCGTGAAACGAGTCGTACAAGCACATCCACACGCTTCGCATTTTCTCGCCAGGATAATCCTCCCAAGCATTCTACAATGGCTTCGAGGAGGTCCCTGCAATTCCCCTTGGCGACAAAGGAGACGTCTGACTGGAGAGAGGCGAAGAAAGCCAGGCCATCGACATTCTGATCCTGAGTCTGCGCTGGTTGCACGACGACTGAAAAGTTTCATCTTGCCGTGCGAGCGAAACAAATCTATGTTCTCATGCTGCGTAGATCTATGGGGCCGCGCACTGCAAGTACGAGCCTGGCCAGTTTCAGGGCAGCGAGTGCCGCGTGATTCCGTGTTCCATACCAGTGCAGCCACGAGCTACACTTCGTCACTGTGTCAGTTTCGAGCAAGTAAGTGTTAGTTTTTTTTCATTTGACTCTTTGAGTTTCTGTCGGCAACGTCCTCACACGCATGGTGTCCGTGGAGAATCTGTTCGGGATCAACCGAACTAAACTCGACATGGACGTGGGTTGTCGATGACAGCCTTTGGCGCCGTTCGTTGAGCAGGTTCTTGCTCAAAAACACTGTTAAAAAAAGTCACGAAGTTTTTGTATACGGAGGAAGTAAGTTAATGGTGAAGGTTAGGTGCGGGTCGATACAGGTGGGAAGGGGTACACCCTTCGGGTAGAAGTGTAGGTTGGTAGAAGGTGTTGGTGTGCGTAGAAGGTGGAGTGGCGTAATGGAAGTGTCGGGTTGATAAATGTGGGAGAGAGTCTAGGTAGGGTGTGGATCAGCAATAGGTGTTGGTGTATGTGGTGGGTAGAATTGGCAAGAGGTGTGTGTGTGTGTGTGTGTGTGTGTGTGTGTGTGTGTGTGTGTGTGTGTGTGTGTGTGTGTGTGTGTGTGCGAAAAAGAGTAAGGTAGTGAGTATTGGTATGCGTGGAAGGAAGATGTGACAGATACCAATAGATACCAATACTCACTACCTTACTCTTTTTCGCACACACACACACACACACACACACACACACACACACACACACACACACACACACACACACACACCTCTTGCCAATTCTACCCACCACATACACCAACACCTATTGCTGATCCACACCCTACCTAGACTCTCTCCCACATTTATCAACCCGACACTTCCATTACGCCACTCCACCTTCTACGCACACCAACACCTTCTACCAACCTACACTTCTACCCGAAGGGTGTACCCCTTCCCACCTGTATCGACCCGCACCTAACCTTCACCATTAACTTAGATACATGTATTTCCCACCTTCACCTTCTCACCTCACCTCATCTCACCACCATCACTCCCTATTAACCCGTGCCACCACCCAAAGCCCTCCATTCTTTATCCACTGACGATGTTGTTCAGAACAACGAAACGTCTGGAGAAGTATCGTAAAAATTTCTATCGTTATTAAATGTTATCAAATATACCACTCTTTGGTCTAGAAAGAATACTTTTTGATACAAGCAATTATGTAAGTACATTTTAACATACGTGCAAACACACACACACACACACACACACACGCACACACACACACATACACACACACATATACACACACTGTCACATACATACACATACACACACTCACACTCACACTCACACACACACACACACACATCACATACAATGTACACACACAAACTCACACTAGGATACATAAATATTCCCACGCCAATGACGATGAGGAAGACGCAGGCATAACGCTGCGCCGAGTAACGTTTGCCTGCTAGTAGGACACCGAGCAGGAGAACTTCAGTGGAGTGACGCCGTACCGTAAACAGAAGGAAAACAACGACGAAACAAGGACAGGGACTTTTCGTTAAGGAAAAAAAGTAACCTACAGCCAACATTTCTGACAATACGGCGCAAAAACTGAAAGGTTGCGTCAAAGGACACGGAGTCCCATCCCTTCTACCACACAAAGAACATATACTGGCAATACCTTCCGAAGCAGTGCAAGAAGTAGAGGATGAAACAGTATGTAGAAGGAGGGGAAGGGGGGGGGGGAGGCGTGAGAAGAAGGAGAGAGGGAGAAAGCACGGGAGCTGATGGACACAGAAGAGGTGATGGGTTACAAACAATCACACTGCAGAAATGAAAAACAGGCAAATTTGAATTTACCTGAAATGGGTTTACATGCCTTCAGTAGCACCTGTGCAGAGAGACACAGAGACATAGATACAGCGTGGGTGTCTAAGCTGCCACATGCGTACTATCAGCGTGCAGTAATGTGTAAGACCAAGAGGCTAAGCAGCGCCCATTCAGATCTCCAAACCTACGGTGCTGTTCAATGAAGTCAAGCTGCTGTGAGTCGGCTAGTGCCAGACGCTGCGTAGCCCCCGGACCTGCTAATACTACGCTGTGCACTAGTGCAGGGCGCTGACATATCCATGAGCCCAACGTGTACGCCGAGCTCGACTGTATATGCATGTGAGCAGGCTGAGAACATTGGATACGGCATTATGATCCAAACAACATGTGTATACCTGGACACTAACAACACGACTGTAGACCAGGTCACTTACAACACGACTGTAGACCAGGTCACTCACAACATGACCGTGTAGACCAGGTCCCTTACAACATGCGTAGACCAGGTCCCTTACAACATGACCGCGTAGACCAGGTCCCTTACAACATGACTGTGTAGATCAGGTCACTACTAACCTGCACAGGGTAGGCAATGTACTCCAGCGCCTTATTGCTGGTTATCATGGCCAACACATATGTACTGGAGCAGATCGCGAAGAGATGAGCTGGAGCGTTATTGGGAACATCGGGCTGGATCTGCAACACTGCAACAGAGAGCACCGCCATACCCATAACTCATTCGACATTACTGGCATACAGCATAAGCATCATGCTATGCCAGGCCAGTCTAATCCAGAGATACACGTTGTGACACAATATCACAAAGCAAAACGGTGTATCAAGCAGATAATGCACATCATGCCGCCGAGTAACTGTCTACTAGTTCTGGCACTAGCAATGCACAGCTGTATAATAATCTGTTCAGTGTGTTGCAACACTTACCACCACCAGCAAATAAGCATCCGACCAAACATTGGCAGAAAACCAGTCCGGTGGCATATGTAAACCGCTCATGGTGCTCGCCGAATGAACCTCGGGTTCTGGAGACGGGAAGGAAGAAAAAGCCAGGTAGGAACGGCATTGGTTAATGTTGTTTCAAACGGGACAGGCCAACAGGCATAGCATGTAGAGTGACATGAGTCACACGACACATGCAGAGCTGCCAACCAACTGGGGTAGGGTGCGTGAAATTCGAAAAATCTGCCATGATCATGCTGATCACAGTGAGTTTCTGCGAGAGAGTGCTTTTTTATTACTCCGCTGCTCGCTAAAACGGGCTGGGAACGTACAACTGGAACACTACACCACGTGGTGCGAGTTTTCGCCGTCGGTGTACCCCAGGGAGTCGTACTCAAACTAGGGAGGTGACACGGCACAGAAATCCGTGTCACAGGGGTTGACTCGCACCCGTAACCCCTTGTTGTTATTTTTGGAATAGTTCAGTCCAGTCCAGTCCGAAAGGTCATACTCGGATCGACTCGCCTTCTGTACTTCACCTCCAAGCGTGCCGCATGGGTGTCTAGTTTTTGAAATTTTTGAGGCAGCACATTTCGTTTACAGCCCATCACTCGCCAGTATTCTTTGAAAGACTACCAGCAATTGTTTAGCTCCTGCCATGTCCGAACTACTTGATAGCAGTGATGGCAACAGCAGCAGTTATGAGACGGCGCGTAGTGTTGCGGTAACATAATTTACTGTTCAGAACTGTTCAGAGTCGGATCCTAGGTTAATCCGAATACTAAAAATTGACCCAAATTGCAAATAACACGAAGCTGGTTTTTGAAAATTGTAAGTCGCGTATCTTCCCCATTTCTTCTTTATGGCTTGCACAATACACCAATCTGCCTAAATAACACATTTATAGCAGGGGTTAAGTACCATACAAGAGAAGTACAGCCAGTGATATTGTCATGTTGAAATACTACAATTTTGAAACAAATTACACATAACACGAAGCTGGTTTTTGAAAATTGTAAGTCGTGTATCTGCCCCATTTCTTCTTTATGACTTGCACAATACACCAGTCTTCCTAAACAACACATTTAAGTAAAAGTAAAAGTAAATTATCGTGTCCGTTCCCGAAGGGAACTCACGGCGGCCGCTAACACCCGATAAATCCTAGCGGCAGATGCAGCGCCTAACGGTGGGGGTGAGTGGATAAGTCTCACAACCACTGGCACAAGTGCCGAAAACGACCCCATTAGCTGCATCCACGTACCCCTTGTGCCTGGCCACAAGTTCCCAGTTGACTGTGGGTAGCAGCACGGCTGGAAAAAACGCTCCCAGGCAGGACTTGAACCAGGTACCTTTCGTATCTCAATCATAGTCTTTGACCAACCCACTGTGCCTGCCTGGTACAACACATTTATAGCAGGGGTTAAGTACCATACAAGAGAGCTACATTGTACATCTAGTCATACTGTCATAAACAGCCAGCATTTTTCCTGCAGCAGTCACACCACCATCATCATTATTTCCAGGGAAATCCTCTTACATTGTCAGCTCCTACGTCGTTAGATACAATGTAGGGGGCTGTAGGACCGGCTCGTCAAAAATAGAGAACCTGAACAAGCGTGCTCGGGAATCGTAGTATGCCTGAGCACTCCAAAGTCCAATAAAAACTTGATCAATGGCAAAATCGTTCCCCACAGAAAAATTATACTTTGCGGGTCTTGCGTTGCACGCTTGGAAGTGAAGTACAGAAGGCGAGTCGATCCGAGCACTGTATGACCTTTCGGACTGGACTGGACTGAACTATTCCAAAAATAACAACGAGGGGTTACGGGTGCGAGTCAACCCCTGTGACACGGATTTCTGTGCCGTGTCACCTCCCTAGTTTGAGTACGACTCCCTGGTGTACCCCATAGAAAGGGCATCAGGAGTTGCACACTCTTGGGAGCTTATATGCTCTTGATATAAGTTGTAGTCTTTTTTCCACTTGCGCCATTCCCTGTACTATCCTTGAAGAGAAGGAAACGAAAACGTTCGATACCATAATGAGAAGTGCCTTGTTGACTGGATGTGTAAAATAATAGTGAATGCTTGCGAACCTATCTTCGTTTAGAAATAATGTAATTGTTGTTGTAGCAGTACTGTATCTATGCCAACAAACCTATAGGCCTAGTACATCAAGAACCATGTTCAGGCAGAAGAGTGTGCCATGTGAATACACAGCTACAGAACATGTCCAAAACAATTATTGTTTTTTGTTTTTGCTTTTTTCTTCTTCAGTTTTTCACTCAAACTCAAACTCGATCAATACCCTAGACTGATATACCAGGGTGCAAAACAGACACCAGACAACTTACACTTTCTCTTGGAAGATTCCAAACACCAGGTAGCACACGAATATCCCAGCTACACACAGCACCAGTCGTGCTGTCTCTGGGAGTCGACTGAGGCGATCTAAACACGACAGCATCTGGAGAGATATCCATGAGCCCCCAGAAGGAGCACCTCCACCATTACTACTGCCAACCGAAGTCATCATCACAATTCTGCCTTCAGTGATATCACGAACACTACTGAGAAAGTCCTACATGGGCTATAGGTTCAAAAGAAGAACTCATTGTGTCTTTGTTGATGCACACGTGTGTTTATCAAGGGCAAGTCAATCATGACCTCTACCGGCGAGTACGGCAGTAAACACTTCTACTACTACAACTATAGCTAGCCCAGCAACAGATAGGCAATGAGGTGGCCGGTATTTGGTGGCTGCAACTCCACCTCTGGATTTCGTATGTGTTGTTGAAAAGGCCAAAGAGAAGGTCAGTCGATCACTCCTTGAGTCCTTCCTACATCTCGCAGGTTCAGCTGATGTCGAGCTTTTGATTCATTTCTGTTACCAGCTACATTTTTCACTTTCCAAACCACGTGCCGTGGGAAACGTGTGGCATGGCATGTCGCAAAATAATTATTATTTAAAAAAGGGACAAAGTACAAAAGTATTTTTTCAATACTTTTCAACTCACTGCACATGTTTTGTTTGAAAACAGAAAAGAGAACTGCTGACGAGAAACGTATTGCTGAAAATGGCTGGGAAAGTGAAGACCGTGCTCAGAGAAGAGCTTGAGGATATGGAAGAAGATCCATTTGATACGATGCTGCAGCGTTCGGGCTGCTCAGAGTTCCACTTCAAGCTCCAGGACTGTATGTTTGAAAAGAAAGATTGGCGAGCTTGTCAAGAGGAAGTAAAGCAATTCAAAGCTTGCATGGATGAGCAGAGCAAAGAGAAAGCGACGCCAAACAGCGGAAAAGCCTAGGAAGAACCATGTACCTCATTACATTGTCGTAACCAGACCGCCGGGCAGAGATTGGAGGAACAATTGATAGTGGGATTGTTTTCAGTGACCTAACTACCAGCATGTGTTAATGATCAGTTCATCTGTGTCCTCGCATCATGCGCTACTGGGGACTTTGCAAGGTCTGAATTTGTATCAGAGAATGCCATTCAGTGCGTGCGATGGGACAATGAGGATGAAATCGAGCTTTCCCTCTTGGTTCTGGCACCACAAAAGGCTGGCGGCCGTATGTTGCACCAGACTGGACTGAACCCTCTCATCCAGTCATGCATTCAGGTCAACCCATTGCTTGATCACATCTCATACTCCGCTAGTGTGTGTGCGCTGGAGGCATTCTGCTGCGGTATGAGTCCTGTGCCAGGAGGCGCATTCGGCATGGAGCGAGAGCAAATGTGACTGCTCTATGATCACGGCCCAGAATGTCGGAAGCTGCTCAGGCAAGTGATCCAACCTGAACAAGCTTCTGTCGTCAGTAAGTCTGATTGACTGCACTAGAGCTTGGCTATACATTTAGGTACTGGTTCGGAGTCTACAACTCATGCACATACATTCACTCGCATACTAGCAGATCAGTGAAGCACAACACTTGTCAGCGGCTATACATGCATCGCTGTCGATGATGACAGACCTTACAGCAGTGACACTATTGACTCTTGATGGTTATTGCCGTTGAATTGTGATCAATCGTGTTTTTCATTAGTTTGAGGGAGGTTTTTTTAAACATTATGGAACATTTTCAATAAAACTTAAAAGGACTGATCAGACACACTATGCTTGTCTCAATTGAAGTATAACCATAACATGAAATGACTAAGGAAACTCAACGGGAGAATCAAGAGAGGAAATCAAGGCTGGGTTGCTACGAGTACGATGCATCATGCGTAGGAATGGTATAGCCATGTCTTGGGTATCGTAACAGCTAAACAAGCGCAGTATTCATGGCCGTATCCTAGCGGACTTTATAGCTAGATAGACGCTTTGTTGCAAGCGGCCGGGCTGGCGGTTGTAGCGCCTGAGTCTGATCTCGCCGCTGTCCCCTGTCTCTGGTGAGCCCTGCTTTGCTCTGCGAGGTGGGAAAGAGGTCGGTGTGTGTCGCCAAGGCGTGATTGGCGACGTGGCCGGTGCTGGCCTCTCGGGTTAGCTCGACTGCGGATGATGACCGTGCCCAGCTGCTGTTGCTGCCTATTCTCTGTTGGCTTGCTCCCAGGCTCGTTGGCCGACGAACTGATGACGTATTCTGTAGCAAAGTAAACATAGACGCAAAGGAAGAAAGTGTTGTCTTTGCTTGTACACTCCTCTCGGTCGACTGAAGTATTTTAACTATTTTTGCAGCTGGCTGCTCGCAGAACAGCTTGCGTTACTGACGATGGCATGGGAATCAGTTGTCACCTTCGTTTCTGCACCTAGCATTTGGTGCTTGTCATCTTCCTCATGCTTATTGGCCTGTGACCAATCGTATTTCCTTCTCGACATCGTCATTGTTCGTCATTGATCCCATCCTTAGCCCGGTCTGCACGCAACTTTGCCATCTCTGTCAGTGATCCAACCCCTATAGCTCAGTCTGCATGCGGCTAGCGCGGGGCACAGTTATCTTAAATTGAGTTGTTGAAGTGAGGATTAGGTAACCTGTCCCGTACCAGTGCCAACGGCTGTGGTGCTTGTTCCGTGTCCGGTAAGTCTGCCAGCTTCGATCCCCGGTTCCTTGACTGCACAGAGACTGCCTTCACCTCATCTCTCAGTCTTTCTTTCTCTGCGGAGCATAAAACACGAGCAGTGCACACAAACATATAGAGAAGGTCTAGAAGAGAGTTTTCTTCAGGCACGTACTTGGGAGCAGGGTACAGTAGGCAAGTGCAACACCCCAAAATACCTCACAGCATACAATGTGCAATGTGCGGGAATTTGAACACCTGTGCACGTCTTGGGCCGAAAATGAACCACTTGAAGGTCTTATCTCCAGTAGAAATATGTGTGTGTGTGTGTGGTGGTGGGGGGGGGGGGGGGTACTCACGGCGTCTCCTTTGCTCAAGCTGCTGCTGGAGGCTAGATACACCGTCATCATTGATCTCTGCTGCTTTCTTGCGTAATGCCTTTCTTTGCTGCTTTCTGTGGCCCAAAGAAAGAGTAGAAATTGTTTTGTGACAGCGCAGTGTATGGTTCACACATACATGTAGGCACAGGGCCATAGCACTGGGGTTCAGGTGCTCCGGCAAAATGGGATGTACTTGACTGGAACTGAACGTTGTTATTGACAACAGAACACTGTTTTGCACGAACCCGGTAGGTCAAACTATTTGAAAGAAGATCTGCCTATGGCCGGACCGGATACTACGGACCTGAGGCATGATCCTGAAGATCAGTGCAATATCAATATAAATGCAAACTATGATTGCAACAAGACTCCAAGCCCAGCAGAAAGGGACAGTTTTGGCCAACAGCATCTCCAATAGCCAGTGTTGCCTATCTACAAGCCCCGGGAGAGTGGAGGTCAACACAGCTAGCCGATAGTACTCACCTGTAGTTCTCTGCTCTGTTGTACTCCTCGAGATGCATGATTGCAGCTTGCTCCGTTTCTTTCAGCATGGCCGTCTTTTTCTATCCAACACCACAGAACAATAGTCGAGCTACTTGTAGACGTTGTACTTCAACGTACTTAGAGTATGGAACGAAACATACACTCAACATCATGCTGCTAAGCAAGGAAGGAACATTCCCTTTCTATTCAATTTTACAGAGATATGCCGGGAAAGACCATGAGACCTTACACTGGACACGATGCGTGCATATGTCCATGTGTGCTCATCAATAGTTTGTCGACTACGCAACACTGTGCCATGTTGTTCCCTGTGCAGTGTGCGTAATCGGCTTACCTCTTTGTCCTCTTTGATTGTATGCCGCCGCTGTTCCTCTTCGTGCTGAGCGACCAACTTCAGCTCACCGAGTCTCTCTTGCAGCTGTGAACACACCATGGAGGAGGATACAGATAGGCTTATTAATGGGTTCATTTTCTCGCTAGAACTTTCGTTCGTCAATCAACTACTTCAAAGAAGTATTACTTAGAGCATCCTCCTTCTCAAGTCACTCTGGAGATGAAATTAGGAGTAGCACCCCCTCATTGGATTTCTTTGTATTCTGTATCTCGTTATCGTTATATTTTCCTCTAGCCCTCTCGCTTAGGATGAGCTTTCTTTTTTATGGCAGCTTAAGCGAAGGCTATATACCTGCTTTATGCAGGTTGATGCCAACGCGAACAAGCAAAATAATAATAATAATAACCCCCTCATGGCGACGAGACTTGCAAAGTTCAAGTTAGCAAGGGACTATCAAAAAGACTCGAATCACACCGGCAGAAAACTGAGGGCTTGTCATTGTGCCTGGTAGAGTCTCAAGGAGAAGAAGACTATCGGCTTAGCACAGTCAGGGAATGGTGTGTGGCCGATGCTTCGTTATTCAATGCCATGAATGGTGTTTGATTGTGAACCCTTCATCCCAGAAGCAAATGCTGGTTTTCGTACATCGTGTAATTACTCAGCGTTATCAGCATTAATAGTACATGTAATATCAGCTTAGCACGGTCACGTAATGTGGCGTAGGACCCATGCTTAGCACAGTCAGGTAATGTGGCGTAGGACCCATGCTTAGCACGGTCACGTAATGTGGCGTAGGACCCATGCTTAGCACAGTCAGGTAATGGTGTGTAAACCATGCTTACCCCTGCCACGGACATCTCAATCAGTAGGCCATGATCTCCGGACGTTAGCCGATCAAATTCCTTGAAGCGCTCGACGGGGACACTCTCCATCGCCCTGATCTGCATGATCAGGTCCACGCGACGTTTCCGCTCTGCTTCGGCCTGAGCACACGCGTGTGGGTACATAGAAACAATCACAGCAGCAACAGCATGATGAGTCATTTGTGACATCCGGCTATCTTGCATGCCACTGGTGGTAAAGTGTATGGGTATGTAGACTGGGAATATCAGGTCCACGTGCTTGTTCATGAACTTCATACAAGTATGACCTACAGATTTAAAGTATATACATGTACTGGCATACCAGAACAAATGTTGGCGGCAAACACAGTAGCCCAGTACAATAGGCTCATACAATATGCGCTCTTGTACCGTACAGAATCAAGCGAGCATCATGCAGAAATGCACAGAGCCTATTGCCACATGCAAGGAGGAGCAACGTGCGGCAATCTACTGACATGAACCTGAAAGTACGCATCATAGAAGTATTGTGGCGAGCAATGAGCACAGGCATGCAAAAACGGATCCAGCAATACAATGTACACTATAGCACAAGTGAAGATGTTACACACCTCTTCCTTTGCTTTCTGCAGCAGCTCTTCATTTTCCTGGCTGAACTTCTTCACTATGGAGCACAACAGACAAGGAAAGAAAGGACATCAGTATACTCAGCAGAGCACGTCAGTGCAGCATTTCGAATTACATGACGTGTAGTGTATTGCAATGTACCAAGATTGAACATGACCAGGTTGTAGGCTCAAGGGTACCATCCCATGCACTGCAAGTTTGTTGAGAACTCAGCACAGCACCTAGAACATGGTACATTACAATCATATCTGTGTACAGTGCATTTCAAAACTATAGACGCGTAGGGTTTTTGAAATATTTCAAATTTGGCTGGACCTTTTTGAGAATAGTTTTCGGAATATTGCTCAGGATCGCTCCACAATTACTCTCATATAGTTTCTAAAGGATTGGATAACAGACGCCCAATTTGGAAAAAATTATGCACAAAGTGATCACAGATTTTATGTGGTATAGATGCTGGCATAACGGTTTTTGCCTAGGTACGCGTCTATAGTTTTGAAATGGACTGTAGCCCTGTAGTGATTGGGCTACACACAGTCATCATCTTATATAATGTACATACATGACCGCACTTGAAGTACAATCACTGGAGTGGCGGCGGTACTCACCGACTTCCTTGTTGTCCTGCTCCAGCTTTACCCTTGCCTCTCGCGCATGCTCATGCCCTTCCAGTATGGTGTCCACAATGCGCCTGCGTATCACAGCAATACCAAGAGAAGTTGCGGCGTTTTCGCAGTATCAAATCCTAATTCGTAAATCTTAGGTCAGTGAGGACTGGCTGCTCAATCCTACATGAATATAGGGAAAACTCAGTGTATTGTAGAGTACCCCAAGCAGCTTCAGTTGTGTTGCAATATTTTTTTTAAACAACAACGTAGTTCCAGTTCAAGGGTGGGTGTTCCGCTTCAGGTTTACTACACAGTACACAATATGCGTTCCTCGTAAACTGGATCCACACACCTCATTTCCTCTTCCTCTTCCATGCGCTTCAGTGCCATCTGGTGAAGGAGCTCTTCAGACTACACAAGAAAAGGAGGACAAGCAGAGGTTGGCAGTGTCAAGATCGACGGCAACAGCAACAGTGTTCAGAGCACAACCAAGTTCACATATCATGGAACTACAGTGTGTCGCTGATATACATTGGCCCAGTATGTCGTGAAATACCATATTTCACCGGTAGCAAGTCGACCTTATAATAATATTATGACTTGAAACCAAATTAGAAAGGGGGTAGTCGACTTACAGCCGGGGTTTAACCACCATTGAACGGGGAAGCCCCACTGAAGTATGAGTGATTGACTAATAACGGGTAAAATAGGCTGGCATTCCAGCTAAGCAGCATCGCAGCACCACTGACCAACAAGGATCATTGCTGCTGACTCTGGATGTCTTCAGGATCTCCTTGTTTATGCTGCACAATGGCTGTAGTCAGCATGCATCCTGCGTGGCTTATTAGTTATTACCTCGGCTTTGAGCGTGTCCGCAAGGTGATGGCGGTCCAGCTTCAATGTCTCCTGAGCGATAACAGCCTGCTCGAAACTGAGCAATCCTTCCTATAGTGCAGCACACAGATATAAGAACATATTTACTCAGAGCAAAAAGGCGTGTGCGTGTAAATGTGTGTATGAAATTCAGCCGCCCCATGAAGACTGCAGTCAAAGTACAGCTGCTGGGCACAGCATTCACAACCCAATATGGCATAGTAATCAATGCGTCCTCCGGAAACAGTCCAGATAATCATCAAATGATCAAGTGTGTCACTCGTCAGGCTACCACATGTAATGTGGTTTCAGGGTTCCTAGAACACGACAGCTAGTCTCAGCCAGCATTGTTCAGAGCACGGATGCCCTTCATCAACATGACTTCCATGCTGTCCTCATCTTCACTCATGTCCAGCACAACAGCATGCAGATCCTCAGCAGCGTAGCGGTCCTTTGAGACCACTGACCATGCCACTCCGGTGCATCGTGTATATAGCGTGCACACCTTACCAAGTGCTTCTTCTCGATGTCAGTCAGTCGCTGGTGAAGCTCCTGTGCTTCCTTCTCCATCATCAGCCGTTGGAAGCCCTCATCATCAACCCCACCTGCAGCTAGATCAGCAAACCTGTCAAAAGAAAAGGAGTTTCGAGATCAAAGAGATCAGAGAGACTGAATATGCAGCTTTCCATACAGTTTGCATGACAGCACACTATACCGTGACACACATCAAGTACTCTGCATGCCATGTATGTATGTATGTACTCTGCATGCCATACACGAATCAAATACACTACATGCACTTCCTGATAAATAACACCATGCGGACATACAAGACGGATAACCCCCTCCCTGTTCCCTCCAATCCCACCACAATGCACACACACACACACACACACACACACACACACACACACACACACACACACACACACACGTGCATGAAGGGCCACACTGCCAGGCTTATTCAGCAGCGACCGGACTACAGCCAAACTACACGTGAAATGAACTGAGTACAGCCCATGCAACTGATCAGTCTTAGTATGCTCCCTCGGCAGCAACAGCTAGAGCACACTGCCTTGCTTTTGCCACATACTTCTTTGCTTGCTCCTTCTCTCGCCGCATTGCTAATGCACCGCTTCGCATTATGGATGCTGCTGTTGACTTCACCGGATGCTCTGGGTTGAGGTTGGGGATCTAGGTCAAGAGAAGCCGGAAAAGAACACTGGAAATGAGAACGCGCCCTAACATAGGACTGAGCCGGTTTTTGTGGACCTCAGTAATTCATCTACTTCCCCGCGCAACTGCCGCCCCATCCAGGATTCGTATGCACACTTTTATGGGGAGGACCTCGTACACTGATGTCTATAACACATGCAGGATCTCACTTTATCCACTCAAAGCCGGGTGCTGACGATCAGTGAGCCGACTGAAATTGCACATCAAAGAGCAGTCAGCACTGAAAATCACTTTCAGGGTTGCTTGCAATGTCCAGGAGTCGGTTTACTGTTATCCTCAGTTCCAGACTTGATCCGTCATCATCACTGTCACACAGACACACAGCTACACAGTACATTGGTCTGGATGATCCTGGGCATGATAGAATGTGACTGTCAGGATGGCCGAGCGGTCTAAGGCGCCAGACTCAAGGTCTTGTACCTTCTGCAGTCAATGCAGATTGGAGCCTTCTGGTCCACGTATGTGGGCGTGGGTTCGAATCCCACTTCTGACAGATTTTTTTGTTGAATACGGAGCCAATGAAGAACAGGAAACATGCGATCGGTTTTGTAACAGAATACCGACTCACCTTTTGCGCTTTGAAGTTTGCTGGGACGTCTCGTGTCGTGACGTTTGTCCAGCCTTCTTTTGGTTTGCTTTGGCTACTGGCCTCTGCGACCCTGCCAATGTTACCGCCAGCTTTGCCATTCTTCCTGACATCTCTTGCACTGGATTTTCCAACATCCTTTGTTGTAGAACTCTGCTTTGCAGGTCTGCAAGACAAAAACAAAAACAAAGGACACCAATATGAACACCAGCTACTCCAGGCAAAGGAACAATATGAACACCAGCTACTCCAGGCACAGGAACACCAGCTACTCCAGGCACAGGAAGGTTGTCTGCATATAGAAGCTAAAGAAAGCTGCGCCTCACACCCTTTCTATGCCCCGGAGGCATCCCTGATCAATCTCTACCGCAACCATCCAACACATCATTGAATACTACTGCAGAAGCTCTTTTTGTTGAGGTGAGTTTCAGATGACATGTTTTAAACTGAGCAATATTGAGCACACTGATACAGAGAGGCAATGGGTGCAATCCGTACAACTACAAGTACCTGTGTAGGTCAGAACCAACAGATGTTTTTACTCTGAATGCCCCTTCCTGTCGGCACACAACAGAAGAGAACAAACACAAGCTACATGATCACATTACTCCAGGCTACAATGACAGCCATACTCTGCAAGCTACGGTACTCGGCATTCTTCCGTGTGTGCAGTGCTACTGAAGTACATGTATAAAGGATCACGTTTGAAACAAACAACTTTCTTTCGTCATGCAGGCACGCAATGCATGGCTGTGAGCACAAACTGCTGCAGAACACGGACCATTAGCACGGAGACGGGCAGTGGGCGAACAAATACGACGGCCAGCTCTAGAAGTAACTACGAACCTGGGCCCCGGCGATTCCCTTTGATTTTGCGTTCACCAGTACAAACTTGGTTGCATGGGTGCTGGCGGGAACCTGCAGCAAGGACCAAATCAGACTTGATGGTGAAGAGAGATACAACAGCTTACAGTACACCATATACTATAGATAATCATACTGACATGATTATCGTTTGTGTGCCGACCAAGTACTATCTGTGTACATGTACTGTGACAGTCATGTTGAAGAAACAGGGTAACCATGGTAACCCCGGTTGATGAGAGATACCAACGGTTACATGTAGTGAGGGACGGACACGGCCTTGCCACTTGCTAAGCTCCAAATATGTGTCAACTTACGGGATTGCAGTAAGAGCGCTTCTCCTGCACAGATCAAGCACAAAAATACAGCCCATGGATTATCAATAGGGAGGTTTAGTTAAACGCAAAGTTCATGCAATGGACCCACGTTCGCAATGTTAAGTTTAGTCACACGGAACAAACAAAAGCATGAAACGAAAGGCCCGCCTTTGGCAAAAGACAAAGCTTCGAAGCTCGCCGAATATTTTTCGTGCTTCGAAAACTTCTTCAGCTGAGCACCCTCACGGCTTACACAATGCGCTCCATTCTGATTTTCACCCACGTTCTGGCGGAATGTGGGTGAGCCTCAATACATGGTATGTCGTGAATCAGAAAACGGCTGTATGTGGGTCACTGAGTATCATCACGTGGTACACACACGTCAAGTACACACGGACTACGCGGGACTAAACCTCCATAATACGAGAGAGATCGTGTATGTACATGTATCACGACACACAAACCGCATCGAGCACTCCCACATGCATCAAGCACTCCCACATGCGGCACGAGATCAACATGTCACAAGATGAAAAACTTAGATCAGCATCCGTTCAAATAGGCAAGGATGTTCAACTCTGAATGCACAACAGCAAACCTTGGTGCATGCATTGACGTTAACACACAAAATTCAGATCCCATTTCATCTCTCGCTGCCCTCTGTGTAATCTGCTATCATCTCGAACAAAGTCGCCGGACTTGAACACACATGTAGTAACTGGCCTTTCTCCACCTGCTCCCAGTCCCGTGCCATCTCCACACTTATTCCAAGGGACGACGATAACTACATTTAGAAGACTTTATTGACACGACGACGAAACACAACTAGACAAGACGAACTCAAGACGAAGACTACTTTTTACACTACAGCAACACGCGCATGCATGATTGTACACGCGACGTACACAAAATAACGTACTATACGGTAGAAAGTCCGTCTACTACAACACAATTCTAACCAAATCCGTAAATAATTCGAGCCATATCTTAGTTCTGAAATCAGTTGCACAGTGCAATGACGCATACTCACGTATTGATCCGCCACCATTGTCGGCCTTGGCCGTGGCTGGGTTAGATTGAACGGCTCAGGCTCTGCAGGGACAGCACACGTGAATAACAAGAGCAGGTGTCACAGACACCACCTGGTCTGCTAGACCGGCGCTATTGTTTGGAATCAGACACATGTGTGGAATGTGCAAGGATCACTCTCATTTTCGAGACCACCTACTTTCACAGATCGCGATAGGCCATTTTCATTGCATGGGTGGGTGGAGGAAGCCGGATATCATCTGTGCTATTAACCATATAGTACGCGATGCTGAATCCTCACTCCCCCCCCCCCCCCCCCCCGTTACTCTGCAGCACTATTTCCTCATGATTGTTATCTGGTCAACACAGTATGGAACAAATTAGAGAGGTGAACTGCATGTGACATCATGCCGAAAGTCTAACCTGGCCATGCCCACAAAGGTTAGCTTTTTCTTTAAAAACCGTGCAAAAAACAAGATACATCAGTACCAATTCGAGATCACGACTGCAGAATGAATGGACAGTCCTATTGTTTGCTCCATCCAAGCATATCCTCGCATGTCACAATGCTGTATGAAATATACCCTCAGTATGAAAGAGGCAGCGCATGATCACAGAGCTTACTGGTGGGTACCGTTGCCTTCGTCGAATGATGAACAGACTTGTGAGACCTGTCCTGCTCCTCTTGCATCTTCTTGGCAACACCTTGGCCACTAGTCTTCCATCTATCAGATACAGATCAAAGACATTCATGGATGCAGTGGTTGGTCAGCACCGGAGCACCATGTAATTGTTACACTTGCCAGTCTTTCATTTGGGGGGGGGGGCACTTGCACCCCCCCCCCCCCTAAACATTTCGACCCAGGTTCAGCATGCACATAACGACTATGAATGACATGCACCAGCCATCCTACACATATGCGGCACGCACCCCCTAAAAGGGGGACCAGCTACGCCCCTGGCACTGTACTAATGCGCCGCTGCATTACTCAGTAACTGATTGCAATTCCAACCGGGAATCCCGCCCCCACCGTGGCACCAGCCCCACTAATTGATGGAGATGACTTACTCTTCGAGTGCTGGCATCAAGGACTCTGCCACGTACTGCTCATCAAAGTGCCGACACAGCTGCAGAGCATAACACAGTCATGTCCACTTTATCTTACAGCAAAAGGTACCACTAACATTGATTGATTGATAGATTTTTATTTAAGGATTGTCCAAAGGCCACAGAGGCCTATCGAGGGGCTCTCCTGTGTATTCACCAGGAGCATGTACATGCACTGTAAAGTGGTGATGCACACTGTGACAGTATCTTGCGGTACCAGGGTGTGACCGTCTACAGTATGGATATTCCAACCTTGTGCAGGGTTCACATTAATGATAGCTTGCATAGACCTCGGTCCTACCGGTAGGACCTACCGGTAGGACCATCATACACAGACATGCTGCATGGCCTCTGTTCTAACATTGACCAAAAACTTGATTCTTAACTGTTGCTCAGGGGCTAATGAAGGAGTCCACAAATTTTAGACGTGATCGCACAAGGCATACTACGAAATTCCATGGTAACAGCCCATGGTAACCATGGAAACGGTGTATGGAATTATGCATTCCACTGCCTTGGCAGACTAATAAAAACATTAGTACCTCACCACGATGTGTCATGGTCAAAATTCACTTTGGACAGAGTTGTTAGCGCTCTGACAGGAGTATGTGCGGCCATTTTGACAATTGATAAAATTGCGCGTATGCAATGCACTGGGCATAGCCTTGCATTTTGCGCCATTACTTTGCCTGACAAAGACCTCATCTCAACAATTGTTTCAAGAAATTTCTCAACCAAAAGCACTTTTGCAGCGCGATTTCTTGGGTCCTACCGGTAGGACGGCATGCAAGCTATCATTAAATAGCCCGATGGCAACAAGGATAGAGTTGTTGCCAGGTGAATATCATTGCTTTGAATTACGTACTGCAAGGCAGGTCATGGCCAAAGGGAAGGTGCAGCAGCTATGAGGCACACTAGACTGGAGACTTCACACATGCCTTACTATGGTTAAACATACCACGCTTTCCAGCCAATTCTCATCATCACCCATCAGAAATATCTCTGCCAGAAACTGGAAAGAAAAAATACAGACATGCATACACACACACACGCACGCAGTGCGCACACACACGCACAAATACACACACATATAAATATGCGCGCATGCATACCCACCCTCAGATGGCATTGAAAAACAGCAAAGCAGCGGATTAGTCCATCGCGTAGGAATGCTCGGTCCGACAACTCCAGATAGTGCACACTGGCTACTTCTCTAGCTCAGGCACGCCATAGCCACACATCGACGCATGCAAATAGACGTGGCACTACCCGTTTCATAGCCCAGGGTCAGAGCCAGAACTAGGGGAATGACCAGCGCCGGGGCACGTGCCAGAATATGTACAAAGACCTGATGCTCCCCCTGGTTGGGTGCCTCGCCGTGGCGTGGTAGGGCATACACCACCAAGTTCCGGGCCTTCGTCTTCCAAATGATGGCACATCTAACACAGGAGTTACTCAGGTGTCTGTTCCTGCCTCTGCATCCGCGGCAGTATCTTCAACCGAAGTGGAAAGTCCTTGCGAGTGGATTTGCGGTGTTCGGGTGCAAGTATTTCAACCAAGCCCCAGTTTCTCATCTCCACGGGTGTCTTCTTTGGCTGCTGGCAGGGACTGCTCCGTGGGCAGTGGGGACAGAGAAGATCATAATGTCATTATGATGGCTGCTGCCGACCATGGTCGCCCTGTGCGGACTGGAGATGGTGAAGGCCGTGTTGTTGTGGGGGTTGCTGATGCTCCCCTAGTTGCCTTTCTGTGGTCACTGCATGCAAAATTGGCCAATAGGTTGCAGACTGCGTATAGACAGGTTGGGTGCTTGCAGCGAAATCTTTCTATGGCCCCCTCTGGTTCTACTGGCAAGCGGTTCGTGAACATTATTACGGATTTCACGAAGGCGTTTGCATCTGATGGTCCAACTGCCTGTGTCGCTTGGGAGTGTGTGGCCGTTGCTGGTTACCTCTTGCTTCAGCTGCTTGAGCCGCACAGCAGAAGGAAGGAAAACACTGAACATCTGCAGCAGCACATAGACATGTGGGCTGCTGGTGACTTGAAGTCACTGTTGGAGGAGGCTCGTCGCATCCAGGCTCACCCGCCTTCCTGCTCTGGCTCCGCTGGTCCAACAGGGGCAACCCTAGTCTGTGCCGTAACTAGATTCGGGACCTGTTGGCGGAGGTGTTTTTGGCCGTCATTCCAGATGTTAAGATAGAGCCCACGCCGTTGCCTTTGACTGACGAGTCACTGGGTGGCATCACTGCCAATCTTTCTGCTGAGGCTCGTTTGGACATCTCTGCAAGGGGCATCTGGTCTCGACAGCAAGATGCATTTTTTTGATGTTAGAAGGGTCACCACTACTCAGCATCCTTGCTGTTGAGATCGGATGTGCTTGCCCAGTTGTCTCGTAATGAAGCACAGAAGAAATGGGCCTCCCTACAACATGTGATTGATGTTGAGCGAGGCACCTTCACGCCTTTGGTTTTCGCAACCAATTTTATGTGCATTTCAGAATGTTCCCGTGCTTTAAAAAATGTTCAACTCATTGTCGAGAAGCAGCCATAGCTTAATTATCTAATAGCAATGTCGTATTTGCGCTGCAGGATCTTATTTATTTTTACTCCGCTGGCTGATAACTTGCTTTCGTGGGTGCAGAGCTTCATACTGCCGAAAGCGTGTAGCAATTTCATTTCTGGATCAATGCTGTTTGCTCCAGTTGTGAGTGGAAATTGGTAATTTCAATATCTTCCTGCTGTGGGTATGTAATACAATATTTGCCTGCACCTTTGTGGGCTAATACATGACTTAATAATAGCCAGTTGGCATGGTATAATAACCTTTTTTCATATTTACAATCATGAATGGCTATTTTCCTCAAATGGCTCTTCACTTTTGGTATGACACACTGTGGACTAAACAATGTAGATGACTGCATATCATGTACTCGTACAGGGACACGCATACACACAGTCACATACACATGACCTACAAGCACAGACAACACCTCCTGGACCTTACTTTCATGGTCTTGTACGGACGCGTTGTGGCGACGATCTTCTGGAAGTATTCGAAAGACGTCTTTCCGCAGTGGTCCAACACGATAGCAAGCAGAGCTGTGGAACATGTCGGGATCATTCCAAATTTGGATTAGTGATGTCTACTAGATCCAATATCTCATATGCATTAGTGCCTATGAAAAGACAGCCGGGAAGGCTAATGAAGCAGTATTGTGATAACTATGAGCATGCAGAAGCGATCGTCAGACAGCCTCACGGACAATGTGCAATGGATGTGCTTGATATGGGCTGCTGCAGGTGTGGGTGATTGAGCGCAAGTGAGTATGTCTCACAACACACACGCGCTACAATGCAGGTGAAGTGAAAACCGAATAGGATGACTGGCAAACGAAGTGTCAATGCACTCATACACTGCAGGGCATATCACTACCTCGTCTGCAGGTTTTAGTTCATGTGACAGATGAGAGGTGAGGTGAGCTGAAGGTTGTACATGTACCAGAATGGAGAAGGCTATAGATTTGGCCAGCACCAACAGCATTAAAACAATAGTGCCCGTGTGAGTGGTACCAACCCTAGCACTCCACAGGCCTCCAAAGGTCTATTTCCTCACTGCATGTCCGTCAGTTCCCCTCCCACCTACCTACTCTACTAGTGGAGAAAATGTAGCATAGCCGTAAAGAGGTGAGTGAAAGGGGTTAGCACATGCAGTTGGGTATGCATCCCTCTGGTGACAGGTCATCCTTGACGCCCAACAATTATGTGGATACATTATGATTGTGTCGAAACTTTGGCAACATAGCGTGCTGAAGCACCGGCAAACTTTAGCCATGTCAAGCATTTATCGGATTTTGAAAGCCAAATGATGCCATTGTACTTCTGAGTGCAAGCAAATAAAAACTGCAAAGTAATGCTTTGCTTCAAAGTAAAAAAGAGAAGAAACACATGAGAACGAGTTATGCAGCAACTATCCACGACTGTAACAAGATGATAAACGGTCAGAAAGTGCGATTCGTTCTCATGTGTTTCGTCTGGCGCAGTATCCGAGTTTAAATTTTGCCTCAAAGTGTAAAAAATAAAGGCGGTATATTACATGTATATCAGCGTGGGTTTGACCCCTGAGAACACGGTATCCAAGTGATCTTTACAAGTAGCAGTCACCTTTTGTACCGATGAAAATGTATACTTGAGGCAGCATGGTCACGAGCCGAAGGTGAAGATGGAGTATTTAAAGACCAGTGGCCATGCTCTTACCTATGTACATGAAGTAGTCGGCGCGTGATGCTAGGCGACCAGCTTCCAATGTGTAAAATGTATCCACAACGGCCTACATGGCAAACACACACACAAACTTGAGTGTATGGCGATGCACTATGACCAATGGTATATGCAAGTACAGTCGTCCCTCTCTAATCCGGCACTTTATAATCCAGCACCCTCGATAAACCAGCACAATTTTCAGTAGCCAAAATGTCCTCTTCATGTACATTGCAGCAGTAAATCAGATTCGTTAATCCAGCACCCTCCCTTATCCAGCAGATTTTCGTGGCACAAATGGTGCCGGATTATAGAGGGACCACTGTACAAGTTAACTGTTAAATATTTGATGAAGACATTATTCACGCACACAGGGATTTGTAGCAGCCAGGGAAATGACCTAAGACCATAGCAGCCGGAATGATGTGTCTGTTTCGACCCCGGATTTGATTACTTCACATGATCCGTGGTCTAGGCAAAGCGTGGCTTTGACCAAACTCCAAGCATGATCACACCAACGATGCCCTATGCACGAGAGCTTGCATAAATCAACCCTGACCCAAGCGCAATTGGAACGGGTGCCCCCAGAGTGAACCCACACCGTTTGACGTTCCACATGCTTCCGTCACGTTCGTACTTCAAAGTAGATGCTACGACTCCCTGCCCACCACAGAAACCAGTGGGAGTGATTGGTCATAGGGCAACGCCGCAGCATGCATATGTGCTGTCTTGATCGGTGGAATTCATACTCCTAGAACGGCCAATCATAGTCTGACTCTAGCAATATACATGTACTGAAATCTTAGCTATATTTTTATAGGCAGTAAGTTAACAATAACATCAAGTTAAAAAACCGAGGCGCACATACAGGTTATTCCTATAAAAAGGTGGGACGGCAAACCTAGGAGCCGCATATGATCATGAGCTGCTAAGTGCAGTGCAGTGCAGTGCAGTGTAGTGTAGTGCAGTGTAGTGCAGTGCAGTGTAGTGTAGTGCAGTGTAGTGTAGTGCAGTGTAGTGTAGTGCAGTGTAGTGTAGTGCAGTGTAGTGTAGTGCAGTGCAATGAGACATACACCGTTATAGTGTGAGGCTAGGTTCCCCGAAAGTGAGGCACAGCTCACACTTCATACTGCTCTTACATTCATTGCCGGACGATGGCGCTCGTAGAACTTGCCACATCCATGCACAATACTCCTTTCCGCGCTGCTCAGCTTCAAGAAACGGACACGCAACAAAACACGACAAAGCAACGGATGTGGTACTTTGGACATCAGATGGACTGACACTGGATTGAGCACAACCCTGCTGCACAATGACCTACAGTCTAACGATATCCAGGTGGGAGACGTTCACACTAGCACTGCTAGATACCAGGTGGGAGACGTTCACACTAGCACTGCTAGATACCGGGTGGGAGACGTTCACACTAGCACTGCTAGATACCGGGTGGGAGACGTTCACACTAGCACTGCTAGATACCGGTGGGAGACGTTCACACTAGCACTGCTAGATACCGGGTGGGAGACGTTCACACTAGCACTGCTAGATACCGGGTGGGAGACGTTCACACTAGCACTGCTAGATACCGGGTGGGAGACGTTCACACTAGCACTGCTAGATACCGGGTGGGAGACGTTCACACTAGCACTGCTAGATACCGGGTGGGAGACGTTCACACTAGCACTGCTAGATACCGGGTGGGAGACGTTCACACTAGCACTGCTAGATACCGGGTGGGAGACGTTCACACTAGCACTGCTAGATACCGGGTGGGAGACGTTCACACTAGCACTGCTAGATACCGGGTGACGCACATTACAGTAGTTAACGAAAGCCTTGCCTGATAGGCTGATAGGCTGATAGGCTGATAGGTAACATGTTTTCACGGTGACAGCGTGAACAAGGCGTTTCCCATACAGTGCGTCTTCGCCTTGTTCACGCTGGCACTGTGAAAACATATTACGGTACTTGTATGTAAGAATCTGTCTTGGGAGCTGTCCATACTCACCTCACCGGTATAGGTATCATGGTGCATTGTGCACATGCCTCATGCATAATCAGACTGAGTCTGTACATCACCGTGTGGTCAATGTTATGCAAACTCCCCCCCCCCCTCTCCTCCTCCTCCTCACCCCCCCCCCCCCGACCCCGCCACAGCTGCTGCATCACACCCAGTTTGCAGTCCAGCTTGCAAAGGAAAGGTTTCAGGCGAGGGGGGGGGGGGGGGGGCACGCAATGCTGAACACCAGCGCTCTACAAAAGTCGCACTTGCAAGTACGGTACAAGGGTGTTTCCTGGGCAGTTCTAGACTAGCTTACAGCCCGGCAGGCTTCTGACTTGATTCCAGGAATATGTCGACCTAAGAATGATCAGATCCTTATGGAGCGGGGGTGATTTAAGCGTGCGTCCATACGCCCAAAACTTGTGTCAAGGGACGCACAGAACATACCGTAAAGTCGCAGATAAAAGCCGGGCTTATAAGGACATAAGCCGCTTTCTGCATCAGGCTTTAATGCAAACCAGGCTTGTATGCAAACCATGCTTATATGCACCACTGATATTTTTGCCAGGCTTGTATGCCAGGCTTCTACGCGCGACATGCGTAGATCTACCACTGACTACCGGTATGGCGGCAGTTTTACCATGCACCGTACATAGCGCATGCACTCTTGACCCACCTGATCCGCGCTTGCATAGAAGCCAGGCTTCTACGCGCGACACGCGTAGATCTACCACTGACTACCGGTATGGCGGCAGTTTTACCATGCACCGTACATAGCGCATGCACTCTTGACCCACCCGATCCGCTCTTGCATAGAAGCCAGGCTTCTTCGCGCGACAGGCTTATATGCATTTGACCCGTTTGATTTTCAGGCTTCTATCCGCGATGTGCTCGTATGCAAACCCGGCTTTTATCTGCGACTTTACGGTAATAGGAACTAGGAAGAACCCTGGGACATGAGTGTACATCTTCCAGGGCTGCGGGCATCACTAATACTACTGGTACATGGTCGTATAGTGGTAACCAATGATACCTGGCTTGGAGTCATCTTTAGCCACAGTACCGTGCACACCACGATATTGTTGGGCTGCATGCAGTACACCACGCAGTTTGTCTTGTGAGTGTGCTACCACAGTGTACAGTCACAATGATCCCACCCAGTGAACTTTCAACGGCTTGCAACTACATATAGCCAATACAGGATGGCGAGCCAATGCAATAATGTTATGTGTTGCGTGTGATCACCTACCTGGCTGAGCGCCAGTTGGTCCGACAGAACTTTCTCCATGTCACGCTCGACGGGAGTCTGGCGCTCGAATGTCGCCGCTACGTCCGTACAGATGCGCAGGCAAGTGGCTGGCGAAGTGGTGCACTTGCCGGATAGCGACATGGCGACGCTGCTGCTGCACCGCTGGGTGTCGTCGCCTCCTTCGCCCAGCAACTAATGCAAGCACTGGTAGTGGTAGTAATTGCTAACTGTATTGGCCTTCAATGGGCGATGGTGCAAACGAACAGCGGGATGTGCCTCTTCTGCTTGGTCTCTACCTATTTCATCTTAGCTGTTTACTGGAGTTTACTCCGACTCAGATCACTTTTCACCTTGAAGCTTGACAAACAATACTCTAATGTTAGTCCCGGCCTATTTCAAATTATTTACTTTTTCTCTTTACTTTAGTCATGGTCCCATGAAAAAGTCTCGTGCTATCAAAACTTTGCTGCAGAGATTGACCAGTGTCGTGGCTATTCTGACTGCGAGTGCAGAGTACAGACTCAGTACGACTCCGAGTCAGTACACTCATCTTTTGCTTTTTCGATCGCTGTCGCGTTACCAGGATACAGCTGTGGTAACTATGGACTGTTGCTATCCTCTTCTCATGCACGTGCAGATAGTCGTGCATGCATGCGCAGGACTCGACTCGAGATCGATCGAGGAGATCTACCCAGCTCAGGCCATGCATGCATGGCATTCACTTGGCAGCCTGGACTCTACCCAGATTCGCCAGAACTGGCAGAAGGCAAAACACTGAGAACACCTGGATGTTCCCGTCGATCGCCCAGAATCAGAGGCAGATGCGGCTTCTTATGCAAAACAGCCTGACTTGTTGCAGCAGCTGGCATGAGAAGCAGAAGAAACTGCAGTACTCGTACAATGAGCGGATTGTTATTGCAAAACCTCACTACAATTATAAAGTAAGCTTAGTTGTCGACTACACTGGGGAGTCATACCCTAACGTGGTTTGGGCACGACTCCCTGACCTAGTAGTAGTAGTACTAACTTAGTAGTAAGGCTGACAAGTGATATCAACAGGTCAAGTGATGTCTGTATTGTCATGTGCCTAACGTGGAATGTTGGTGCAGCATGATGCCTTGATGGTATTGCCAATACATGTACCATCATGCTGCGCCAACATTCCGCATAACATAATTCGACTTCACTTGACCTGTTGACGACTTACCAATAGTAATGCCACTAATGCCGTAATACTATTACTAATGGTAGGTATCGCCTGTCCTTTGCGCTGCTTCGAGCGGCAGTACATGTGTGTACATGTATGTTCAGTCATTGTTCACTGATCAGAGGAGCAAGATCATCGTCCAATCAGCGCCTTTGTGTCCATTGCGGCTATGGCGAGGGACGCGGTTATGACAACAATTGTGATGACGTTGGGCTGTGCTATTTGCTTTTTGACAGTTTTCGTGTTTTATATTTCGTATTTTTTGAAGACGGATTGATTGGTGAAGTGTAGTAAAATATGTCATTGTGCACTTGTGTTTATTGTCTTAGAGTTAGAGGTTCAGAACGATCCGTTCACTTTTATTTGCCGCTGGGAAGGTTCAGTCCATGGGCGGGCCGGGCGCTATGGATGTTTGTTCTCTATGGTATTTTACAGTCCGTAATTGACCTTCAGTCCTTAGTTCGGCCACCAAGCAAATATTCACCTGTTATGTGCTCCCCTCTGGACCCGAGGCACACAAGTAACTATATTATTAGTAGTGCCTATACTGGCTATACTAATACTATAGCATTTCACTGTCACCATGGTCACACGTGCACGGCAGCATCATGCACGTGCAACTGTTACTCGTACTCGGTAGATCTACTCCACGTATATACGTATATCCATGATATCTACGTAGCTAGATCATAGAGTAATTACATGTCGCGTCGGTCTCCGCGCGACGACATACGCAGGTAGACCATGGTAGACCAGGTAGACTGACTTCGCCGCTTCGGTCCTCTACACCACACTGCCTACACTTGCTACAGGCTACAATGCTACATGGCCGGATCAGGACATCTTCGAAGTAAGTCTTTGTGGTACTTATCGCTATCAGCTAATCTGGCGATCAGGCCTGCCTAGCCTGTGTCTGTCTGGTGAATGGCAATGGCGAGACTTTGTTGGGGTCATGCCGAACCTGTCACTTGACGGAGGAGCTGTCAAAAACGTCGCATCGCCCGTCTTCTCCGGTGTTTTGCTCGTAGATCTACGGAGGCTCATTTTTAATTCATTGTCCACGAGATCCTCTAAAGTTTAGTGATGTTATGATTGTTTGCTTCCCACCAAAAAAGCGACGGGTGACCGATGCAGCTGGTATAGAAGCAGCATGCACACTAACTCTTCGTGGTCTGCAATGCTAGCCGGATCTATTCTAATTTAGAGTGAGTAACGACGTTGTGCAACTGGTAAAATAATCCGCTTTGCATCGTTTGTTAGTTTTCTTGATCACTTGACGTGACCGTCTCCAGTTCACAATGGACCATCGCCAACTCGTCTTGCAGCCAGTAACACCACTAGTCCATTGCAATGCGCCCATTCGTCCCGTTCCTCCAGGAGATGGTAGTGCTCGTGCTCCGACCACGCACCCTGGATTCTCATTGATCTCGCCGGAGCAAGTATTAGTTACCTCGCCGCCACGCGTTCACACTTCGAGTTCTCCGGCAACGACCCATCCGATAGCGGTAGCGAATGGTTGGTCTCCGCATCAGCAGCGTGGGTTGGCAACTACGACAACAAGACTTACTGACGTTCCTGCCGGAAGCCAGCACTCGCTGTCGTTGGCAATGAGCGGCAACGCCAGTGTCAGTGGCGGTGGTGATGGGTTCCCCATTACTGGCATTAGACACACAGGCAGTAGCAGCGTTGGCCTGAGTTCATTCGGGACGTGTTTTGATCGGGAAGGTCGATGTGTCAACGAGTATGAGCTACACAAGATAATCTACATACATGTGAGTACAGTCATGTACGCAGCCACTCTGACTCAGAGCGGAAATAATTATACTGTGTGACAGTGTGACCACTACTGTAATACAGTCGTCCCTCTCTAATCCGGCACTTTATAATCCAACACCCTCGATAAACCAGCACAAATTTCAGTAGCCAAAATATCCTCTTCATGCACATTGCAGCAGTAAATCAGATTTGTTAATCCAGCACCCTCCCTAATCCAGCAGATATTCGTGGCACAAATGGTGCCGGATTATAGAGGGACCACTGTAATAATTATTATGTCTGTATACTTTGAAGTACATCACGTGCTCAGCACAATTGCCCTATATCCAAACAATGCATGTAATCCAGATTCAAAACTATTACTTACTGGATCACATTTGCCCCCCACCTCTTGCTACCTTGCACTACCTTGCACTAACCAGACAACGTGGCTCATGAGCAAACCCCTTCCTAACGTGAGAATGGTAGCTGCCACAGCAAAAGCAGCACAATGTGAACATTGTCAGTCTTGCTATTCGTCTATACGCACACGGGCACGGGCACACACATACACACACACACACATACACACACACACACACGGGCACACACACACATACACACACACACCTACCTGCATGTCCCGGCAACTGCAGCATCCCTCATACAATATCTACGTGTGCATTCACTTGAGTCTTGATACCTGCGTTGTTCACAGGGAATTGAGAGCAGTGCCCGTCCTGTTGTCTGGCCATGCTTGCTGGGAGTTTACACAGCGGAGATGACCATCGATCAGCGGCAGAAACACCTTGCCACACTAAGGTATTACCAATGAACATGATGGCACATGCAATCACTACTTATCATCGGACCATCTCCGCTACTAGAGCTATGCTTGCTAACACTTGCCGTGGTCATTGCTTATCATAGCCACCGGGGCATGCACACAATCCACATGTGCGTGTACATGTATAATGATTCCAATATGCTTGCAGGATGTGGCCTAAAACTGTGAATGTGGTTTCTGTAGCTACATCATCATTGCCGCTCTGTTCGGTGTGCCATACTTCCCTCTCCCTCTCGGCATGTGCCATAGGACCGAGTACAACCAGCTGGTCAAGCAAGTGGAACGGCCTCAGTTTTCCAGTGGACAAGACTTAGCAGCACGCATCAAAGACATTGGTAAGCACTACTGAGACTGGCACTGGGATGGGGCTGAGCTGTGACAAAACGGTGTGCTCTCTCTCTCTCTCTCTCTCTCTCCTGTGGAGTCTTCTATCAGGAAGTGAATATTCTTAGCCGTAGTCAAGATAGATGGCGATGTACCGGTAGGTGGAATGGTTGACTATGAGGAAATCTGTGTGTAGTCGTATCTACAGCCAAACGACGAGCAGAGCAAGCAGAAAAAGTGGAAATCCCAAGCCCTCAAGGGCAGTGCTGCACTGTCCAATATGAAAAGGGCCTATCTCTCCAGCACGGTATCCTATAGATAGGTTCTACTCAGTCTAGTCTGACTTAGCATTGTGAATCACGCATCGCTCTGCAAGAGGTGAAGTCATTGCACACGTGTGTTGTGTTGTGTTCTACTTGACAGAGAAGGATGTCCCTCGCACCGACCGCCACGTCGCATTCTATGCCAAGGAAGATGGTGATGAGTTGGCTGCGCTGCGACGCATCCTTGCTAGCTATGCCGCATACAACCCAGGACTAGGTAAGAGAAATTTCTTGTGATTGCCTTGCAAGAGATTTTTAAAAGCACCAGTCCCCGGTCCTTAGTGCAGAGCCTCATGTACAGGAGACATGAATTTGCCCGTTCTTACTTGTATACCGCTGTATGCTTACTAGGTTATTGGACTTTGGGATCTGGATTCCACTGCACCCCCAACCTATCCAGTCAATGCATTTACTAAACCCAATGCAGGTAGGTCATCAGTGCCGGCACTCATCAGGAGAATGGCGCATGCCTTACGATAATAACCACCATATGAGAGATGCAGTAGAGCTCTGATAGACGCCCCCCCCCAGATAGACGCCCCCCCCCCCCCAGATAGACGCCCCCCCCCAGATAGACGCCCCCCCCAGATAGACGCCCCCCCCCCCAATGGGCAGCAGGACAGTGTACTTGGTATCCAATGTACCCGTCTTATAATCCAAACATACATCAGTATGGATCGGCAATACAGTCATACGTGCTCTAGATAGTGTCCGTACTAAGCAAGAGTATGTCTTATCAGAGTACTTGTAGTATAAGTATGTACTAGGTGAGTTGCACAGTAATTCAGTATTATTATTATATTATTATTATTATCCCACCTGTAAATGTGCTGTGCTGTCCGTTACTGCGCAGGCTATGTGCAAGGTATGAATGATGTAGCGGCGGTCGTGCAGCTAGTGATGAGAGATGAAGTGCTGACCTTCTGGTGCTTTGTGAAAGTGATGGAGAGAATGGTAAGAGATGTGTGCCTGCACTTGCTACCAACACTACCTCGCAGACATTCGGGGGACTGATGGTGATTGGGATTTTGCACTGGTTCTGTTGTAATTATTGTCTGTATGCCTGTAGCAAATGCTGTCATGTGGTGACAATATGTACAGTCACCTTCGCCAATAACGACTGCGGATATAACGACAATTCGCGAATAACGACAGAATTTCCATGCCCAGAGCGAAGTCCCATCCCACTGTAATACATAAAATGAGACTTCGGGTATAACGACACTTCGCGAATATGGACACCTTTTTGATGCCCCGCCGAGTGTCGTTATAAGCGAATATGTACATGTACGTAGCTTGTGACTGATAGTTATCAAAAGCCGGCGTGTATTTGTGTTGTGCTTGTTTCGATGTCCAGGGCTGTACCTTTGTGGACCTGGCCTGCGGCACACTCAATGAACTAGCCATGCTGATGGAGCACGTTGATCCTCAACTACACCAGCATTTGAGTAAGAGGAGCACTGCTTGCATGCAGCCAGCTTGCTTAGTGCAGTCAATCCGCTGTGCATTGCTAAACCCGGTTATATCTGATTGCAACCATGCAGACACCAGGCAGTACACTGAACATCATGGCAATGGTAAGCAGTGCAGTGCCGCTGTGTCTAGCCGTACGGAAGAGCAACGATGCAGTGCCTATGTGCTAGCGCAACTCAGCGCAGTCACTCGCCCACCTTCCCAGTCATTATTCCCGGCAGGGCCGTGCCTCCAACACTGTGGCACTGCCGGAGCTATCAGCAATAAAAGACTTGATTTCTTTCTATGTGGTTCTTTGCACTACAGCTTGGCTGTCTGGTGGCAATATCTGGAAGTTCTGCCTGCGGTAAGTGCACTAGCTAGCATAACATTGTAGACTTAAGGATACACTCTGCGTTTGAAATACATGTATGCTAGTACTTCAACATTCGTTGCACTGCGCCTGCAATAGTTAAGTCTTGTAAATGCTGTTTTCATCAATTCAAGACACTGTGGTCTGCGTTCTGGTGTGCAGGTGGGTGCTGCTGGGCTTCAAGCGAGAGTTGCCCATGAATGATGTCATAGATCTGTGGGAGGTAAGGCTTGCTCGTTTGTTCGGGGCCTGGAACTAGCTATTAGTTACCAGCACGTGTATGAAATTTAAGTGTAGCACAGTTGCTGACCGCACGTTGAATGTCACGGTGATCCGGTGATGTCACAGTCTTGGGAACAGGCACACTGATATCAGTTTTATATCAATACCTACTTACAGTATCGCCTCTACACTAAGTCTTCAACCGCATGCGCTCAGTGGCACTAAACAAGTCACGAAACCGTAGTACAGTCACGGGGCTTGTTCTCAGGCTGCCTGGTATGAGATTAACACTAACTTCAGCGATTATTTGAGCTGAAGATGTGGACGCAATAATTACAGCAATGAATAAGGAAATGTGCACGCTTATATAGACAAAGAAGTGAAGGTTGAGCTCCAGAGCGTGTTCTTGTCACAAAACTTTCAGCAATAATCCTTTGCTATGTTGGTTGTCATCCCCTGCTAGCTACACATGGGAAGGTGTGGCCCTGGCACAGGTGCGGTCCTGGCGGCCTTGTTGGATCATGAGTGTGTAGAGAGATTGCTTGTTCCTACATCAGGCGCGTAGCACCGCCGTTGGAGGTGGTCTGGTTGTAGGGGGTCTGGGGGTGTCCCCCGGGGAAATTTTTGAAATTAGAGTGCAAAATCCTGCATTCTGGGCACTTCTGGGCGAAAAAGTGGTCCGGCCAAAGCGGGACCGGCCTGACCGGCTGCTACCCCCCCTCCCCCTGTACATGTACACAGAGTGTACGTCCAGCGCACTGAGGCCGGGAGATTCTGCTTGTGCAAAAATCTGTTTGACCCTTGCCAGTGTAAAGGATGATGTTGAGAGCAGAGCATGCCACTGTCTGCCCATCTTATACATGTATGTGTGCACATTCCTGTTTCTGCAGCGGGTTTGGTCTCGGCACACCACGGTCAACCTACTGGTCTACATAGTCGCTGCACTTCTCCAACAGAACCGCTTCACGCTCATGTCGCACCGTTCCGAGGAGGACCTGCATCAGGTCAGTGGACTGTCACTGCTGCTGCCATTGCCACTGCCACTGCTGCTGCTGCTGCTAGTGCTGCTAGTGCACCGCATACTGCTCAGCGGTCACGGGATAAGGATCATGTGTGAGGTTACCATGGATACTGTGACATTCTGCCCGGGGAGCCCTACACAGACATAGCTCAACAACGATTTTAAAATGTGCTGCTTGGCGATTGCTTTCAAGAGGCTATGTAATGTGCTTGTTATAAGTGCTGCTTCTTCGTTTGACACCGTCACCGGGCCACCACACATTCATGTCAGACATGTGTCTGACTTTTGGTTTCCTGTGCTTCATAGTTTGCAGTTCACATTGGAAGTCGGCTGCACGTGAAGAATCTCATTCAGAGTGGTCAGGTAAGTACAATGCCATTGGCAGTGTACTTACGCGTTCGGGCTTGTTTCTCTTCTTTTGAAAATGTATCGTGTTATTCTGCTGCCAGTTTGGCTTTGTACGGCCCACTATTAAAGGGGCCGTATTACCGTAATTATTACAGATCTTCTACACGAAACGAATAAGTTTCGTTTGTGGGTGGGTCGAGGAGAGTTTCGTTTTTTGTCTCAATTTTGATAACTGAAACATCAATTCATTCTAGCTGTGAATGCAATTATACATTTCGTTCAGGAGGAGTGTCATAACTTAACTTTTTTGTTCCGTGAAAAGTATCGAAAATGCCAGATGGCCCCTAACGTTATTGCACATGCTTTCAGCCCCCTTGCACTAAACGGCTGCATTCATCAGGAGAACATAGCGTTCTTTTAGGTTACAGCATACAGTGTGTGCAAGGTATGTTGTCTCCAGAGTATTTGCTCCTGACATCCGATATGAAAGTTGATAATTAATTATAATGAAACTGTTCTCTTCCTGTTTGTAATGTGCAGGCGCTTGTGTTGGAGTTCAAACCGCCCTCTAGGCATGCCAGTGGTAGCGAGGTGAGTTCAAACTTTAGCAAATCCAGACGTACTTCAAAGGATTATAATGGTGACAGTTGGCTAAATTGCCAATTTGCAATGTGCAATGTTGAATGTTGCCTTTGCTAGGTCATGAGCAGGTAGTCGTAAAATGCCGAAACATCAGCACTTTCTGGCAATTCGCTTCAGGACTAAAACAAAAACCCTCTCCGATCACTGTTTTTTTTGCAGGAACTACCGCCGAGCCAGGAGATTGCACTGGCTCCGCCGAGAAATGGATTTGTGCCGCGGGCAGACTCCTCCGCTCAGCAGCGCCACGCACAGGTGAAGTCCGCACTGACACTGTCTGATCCAGCCACACACTACTCCAACCGGACACATGCCAGCAACACCAGTGCCGTAGCCGCTCCAATGCTACCGGGAACACAGTCGCCAGTGTCACCAGTCACCAGTCTGGCGAGCCACGCTGCAATGTCCGATCACGGCCGGCTTGCATCAATGGCTGGCAACAGTCACAACCCACTGCAGTCTATGCCAGGGAATACACCCTCTCCCAGTACTGCAGTTCAGTTTGACCTGGTTACTGTCCCTCCCGAGTCCAAGCCGCATAGCACAACATCTTCATCACATTGGTTACCCGGTAGTGGATCTGCGCCGGTGTTAGTCTCGCCAACATATCCTCGCACAGTCAGCACAGAGCTTAACATGCCAAGTCAGTCCCTTGGTGTGGCGGCCAGTAATGCTGTGTCTATGCAGGGGAGTTACACTCAAGCTGGTGGAGCTCACTATGCATACACTGATACCAGTGGCACAGCAGCTCCAATCAGTGAACCAGGGGCCGCGGGTTCTGCCCGGGACCAGCACGCCAGCATACAGATCACGCCAGGCAACAACTACAGCTTCGGAGGCCCCCAGCAGTCGACACAGTACACCTCTCCACCAACAAATGCCACAGATGCGTACAGTCCCATGTTGGACGGTGCTAAAAGTCAACTGTCTCAAAGACTGCTGCAAGGGCCATCAACCACAGGTTTGACGGAGCTGCTAGAAAAGATCGATTTGTCGGGACTCTCTAACATGTTCTACTCCAAGCCTGGCAGCAGCCATGGACACAGCTCCAGCCGTGCGCCAGGAGACATGAACTTTGTGTGAGTGGATCAGTGAGCACGGTGGTACTGTGCAGCTGGACAGTAGAGCTGTATTCACTGTATGCAGTGCCCGCCTTACTTTACTTAGATTAGAATGTCACTGGCCAGCATCTCAACAAACTGGCTGATTAGCTGCTGGTGCGTATGTGAAGAGTTTATAAAAATTAATGCAAAATGCGACATATTCATTTTCATCACTTTTCGGATACTGTATTGACCAAAAAAGCATTCATCAATTTTATGTGCTGTTTGTGACGTATCCAAACTAAATCCATATCTGGCCACCAATTTTGAAGGGGTTCTATCCGGTCAGATTTTGAATGTGAAATTTTGCCTGAAGGTGCCTTTGTAGAGTGTTAGCTAATCAGGTCCAGGACGCATGTTTACCCTCCATTGCTCTGCTTCGACTACCATATTCCTGCAATCCACTGGTATACGTTCTTTGTCCTTCGATCTCTGGCTATGCATGATGGTTAAGAGTCAAATGGCTGCTAATTCCGCCGTAGGCGGGGGGATTATCGAGTTGTACACTCGTGCATGTCGAAAGGACGACGGACAGTGTAAAGAAGGCAAATAGAGCAGAGAATCTAATACGGGTCAAGCCGGCTGGACAGAGACAAGGATGGAATGGAGTGACACTGTTGCCACAGTAACCCGAATGGGTTAATGATGATGACGATGATGACACTCTTGCATGGTAATAAATAGGGGTGAAAGTTGGCATTGAGATCCCGAGTTCGAGTACTCTGATTTTCTCCGATCGAATATTCGAGTATTCGAGTATTCTTCATCTCCTAAAAATTGCACATCGAGGGCCTTAAAATCACATGATACAACCCTGATTGAACTGAGTGGCAGTCATTTTTCTCTGGTATATTGGTTGGTGGGTCATTTGGGCTCTCTCTACTCGTGAACAAATGTTCACCACACAGTCTGCACACCAATATCTGCCGACTGCTGCTCTGAAACTGCAGATTTCTGTGGTAAATGCATGTACAATGTATGAACGAGTACTCTGATTTATTCCGAGTACGATTATTTCTGAAAAAACCGAGCGAGTACTCGAGTATTCGGTATAATTGTTTCACCCCTAGTAATAAACAAAGGGGCACATGGCACATGTACAGAGTTGCAACAAGCACTATAGAGTACAGACACACATTCCATTCAGCTGTCCCCCGTGAATTCCGCGGATTGCAGAATTTCCGCAGAATTCAGAAAACCACGCGGAATATTACAGAAAAAAGAGAAATACTGCTTTTTTCTGGAGACTTTCGATGGATTTTCACAGCCAAACCAAGCTGCTTATGACTGTCAAAATGAACTTGCAGTATATTTTGGAGCCTTCAATTTTTTTTGACCAGGATTTTGCATAATTTTGGTTCAGAACTTATTATTATTATGAAAGGACCCAAAGGCAATATGCCTATGGAGGGGTATAGCTTACACGGGCTTGGGACAACCTGAACAAACTTCAGTGGGGTGGCGGAAATTCGATCTGTTTTTACGCTCATTTTCCTTACAAAATCGCCGCAGAATGCACAGTCATGTAGAAGGATTTGAAGAATCAGCGCAGAATTTCTGATATTCTGCCGCGGAACTCACGGGGGACAGTTCCATGCACTGTGGCAGTCTGGGCTGGCCTTGCAATTGCAGTAGAGCTTGATCGCGCATTCTGACCTGACCGGAGCAAGTACAGAGAACATTATGTTACCACTCGCTGCCGCAAGTACACACCCGGTCCCAGAAACCAGAACAAGACAATTCTCGCCAGAAGCTTGAAAAGCATTGTGTTATAGAGCAGACTTATAGGTAGTCAATTCTCAGAGCATTAGAGCCAGGGTAAAGGGGAACAAAACACAAATAGTTTTTTTTCTTTCAATTGCAGTCCACGCAGGAGTCAGCGCGTATCAAGCTAAACACTAGACACATGCCACGGCATATGGCTGAAAGGAAGACCAGGATGTTAGAAAACACTAACAAGAACAAAAAGCCAAGAAAGAGTTGAGAAGCACATACAGCGCGGAAGATCAGAAAGTAAGAACAAAGTAGTGGAAAGAAACACCACGCCTAAACAACAACACACACGACCTGAGCGAGCAGAAAGCTAGAAACACCGAGGGAACTAATAACGGAGTGCAAAACTGCCGGTCCAGGTCTACACAAATGGAACTAGAAGACCATGGTGTATACGAAGAATTAAGTCATAGTTGGAACGATTACACACAAAGCTGAGCCGACTGAGTAGTACTGCCAAGAATATACCGAATAAAAAAGGTGTAAAAATGTCAAAAGCAGTACGAAACAGGCACTCGATCATTCACTAAATGTGGTTGCATCATTACGTAAACGCAAACCTCTTCCTCTGCAACAGTTGATCAACAGTATGCGCATGCATGCTGTGCTGTACGAGACATAGTTCTTTCAGCCGCTCACACACACACACACACGCTTTCTCACACACACACGCACACACTGAAACATACGCATACAAATCAAGTCCACTAGAATGACCCCATCCGGTCCACACAGAAATATACAAAAACATCGGGTCTCGAGTGGACACACCAAATCCCTTACATTCTAACTAAACGCAGACACACCAAGTCAACCTTACATCTCACATCGCAGCATGTCGAGGATAGAAAGATACGTTGCAAGAACGCAACCTTCCAACTCGTGCGCTACGCAGGAGAACCAGTAGTGGGTGCATTACTAGATGTAGCAGTTGAGCATGAGGAGGCAACGCAGTAGCTGCTGAAACGGTGTGTTTCCAAGCTGTGACGAGAACAATCAGGATGTGGACCAGCAACATGTACTAACAGCACGCCAATGTAGGACTGAATATCATCGTTGGGCTGGCCGTGCAATGCTGGGGGGCAGCTCACCAATCAAAATCACCGCTGCCGCCGCCGCCACCACTTCCACCACCGAAGTCTCCCTGTCCTCCTCCAAAGCCGCCACCGCCGCCGCCGCCACCGCGCTGCAAAACAAGGGCACACGACACGGAATGGCACGGTTTACTATTATCTTTAAATTGCAGAAAAAACGGATTATACTTCATTCTCACATAACACTCCTGTTAAGAAAAGACCAGAAATAGTCACCGCTTAGACGAGGAGGAGCTTCGCCTGCTTTCCTTGGCACCTGGAAATGAAAAGCGCACTTTCACCGCGATTGTACTTCATACTCGCCACCCACCCATATCATACACTAGGATTTTTAGTGGGATCTCAGCTGCCCAGCGCACAAACCACGAATCAATGAAAGCAAGGACGGTGCCAAAAGGTACGATGAAGCGCAGCATGGCAAACTGCAACGCACTTGCGGTTCGAAAGGGGGCGATTGCACAAACCTGTATTGTACTATGTGTAAAGAGAAGTCTGGCTTGTGAAGTCTTTGAGCCCTACCCTCTCGTTTCTGGTTGAGAGTTTAAAGTTCTGGGTTTTCTTGCTGTGATCAAGAAAGAACAGACCGTATTTTCTGGAAGGGGGGGGGGGAGGGTCTTTATTACCGCCAGTCTGAAATAAGTCCCACGCCATTTCAGGGTTTTTGCGGGGATTTTTCAAATTGGGCGAAATTTTAGGGCTCGCAAACTACTACTAAAGCGCCTCAGCCAGTATTGCCGAAATATACATGTAGAAAGAACCCTCACCACAAAATCACTGATCGGCAGCAGCAGCAACACTCCACTATGATACACACTCACCTCACGGACATCCTGGCCTCCAAAGCCGCCGCCACCACCACGGCCATATGCAGAGCCAGTGGCAGAATCAGCAGCACCCTCCAGCCACTCTGGGACTTCCTGGGAGGCCTGGAAAAGCCAAGAACACAAGAACAGCCAGTTATGACCATCATCATTGCAATGATTGCCAAACCAAGCAGCTAGATATGCACAGTCAGCCGAGAAAATAATACAGACATGCACTCACGAATGTGTGTGCACCCACTTACACACACATATACATACTGGTCGAAGCCCTTCACACAATACGAATACGAGTGATGCAAGATGGTGGCAAGGATCACCACCAGCACTGGTGCTGAATGCAGTGGACAAGGACCACCACTAGTACCAAGAGTACATAAACCAGAGTGTGCAACTCGGGATGGTTCCTGTGGGAGCGTAATTCGTGCAGTACGTCATTTCTGACGGCATGGTAAGCCACAGGTACAGTGAAAAGTTCCGTAACCAGTCACAGTGGTGCAAGGTCACTGAGTTTGTCCTGATTTCGGTTTTTTTCGATACGGATAGCATGGTGAATTTACTTGCCAGCGGATGTACACATCGTACACAGTCACACAAAAACACCGAAATCCTAAAACAGGAGGTCTAAATCATGCAACCTTGGCTGATTTCCGGACTGTGAAACACGAAAATTTGAGCTGTACGAGGTGAATAGCAATTTCTGGACATGAAAATAAAATAGAGGCCCACTGGCTGTGTGTTTTACATTTTTCATATCTTTTTGTATCTATTGTATGGCCTAATCCTTCATCTTTCCAAATATGTGACAATTGCTCATGCTGTGATCCCAGAGACTTTATAGCAAGATGTTTTCGACAGGCCAATTTTTTGGCCTAAATTTCAGTGTTTCGAATTCTGGACATGAAAATAAAATAGCGTCAATAGGCATCCTATACTGCACCATTTTTGTTATTTTTTCTATTGGTGGACTGCAGTTGGCCTCTTCACACTTCCAGCTAACAGGTCCAAGACTATACAGCGTCTGAAGTGAGGTGCACATGGGGAAGCCAACAATTCGTCCATTACTTCTTATTTTACTCAAAATTCAAAATTCTCATGCGACATAGTACCACAAAACTCGTTGAAATGCCTCCCAAGAAAAGGCTATCAACAAGGCACTGACACGAGGAGAAACTACAACAGCCCAGCTGTCAACTACAACAAGAAAAATCTTCATCAACCTGACTGACTTGACTCTACACGCGACGAAAAATTATTTTACTCGAAATGTCCAGAAATAGCAATTCACCTCGTACGCAAGTCGCAGCTTGGCTGACCTCACCAGGGTGACGTAGTGCACGAACTGCGCTGTTTCAGATCTGCTATGCACAGTTGGACACTCTGGTTTATGTACTCTTGCTAGTACCAGTACCAGTACAAAAATACGGCAGACAAGCTGCCATCTTCCTAGATCACTTGCTTCAGAGCAAAGCAAAGACACAAAGCATTCTCAGATTTGTACATACATCTGAAAGAACCTTCACAAGACCACGCGCAATTCTGGAGTCCTTGTCTGAGAAGAACGAAGTAGCCTTTCCGGTATGACCAATACGACCAGTACGGCCAATACGATGGACATAATCGTCGATCTCCGATGGCAGGTCATAGTTGATGACATGGCAAACATTGCTGATGTCCAACCCACGGGAAGCCACGGAGGTGGCGACGAGGAAAGGGTGCTCACCACGCTTAAACGAGGACAGAGCTGCTTCACGTTCCCGCTGCTCACGGTCACTGCAAGACATCAAGACATGCAGACACACCAGCATGCAGGTCACTAGGGCTAGCACGTCAAACAGAAATAGACTCACACTATACCAGCAACATGTCAAACCTGGCATGCTGCCCATGCTGGATGAGTGCACTTGATTACAAACTTACAAGCTCCCCAACAAGACATGGACTGTAATAAGTCAACACAGTTTGCTACAACGGGTCAATTCCGTAAAGGGCTAAAACAGGGACATGGACAATGGTTCGCTTTACCATGAAATCTGCTGCATTCGAGTCTGTTAAAAGTGGTGTTGACTGTACAAACCTACGTGTGACACTAATATCAGTCTTACCCATGAATGCTGGTTGTAGGGAAGCCTTGCTGCGAAAGGAAAGATGCGAGAAAGTCTGCGCTGCGCTTCGTTTCAACGAATATCATGGTTCGGTCAGTACCTGAACAAGGAAACACATACACACGGAGGCTCTACTGGAATACAAATACAAACACCACCACTACCACAGCAGGCACAGATACAGCACAGTGGTTTTTTGGCCGAGGAGCGTTTAACACTCAGCGACAAAGCCTGCTGACACGGAGAGGAAAGAAAAGGAAAGGAAAGGAAAGGAAAGGAGAGAGAGAGAGAGAGAGAGAGAGAGAGAGAGAGAGAGAGAGAGAGAGAGAGAGAGAGAGAGAGAGAGAGAGAGAGTATAAGCCAGATAGTGAAAGTGTGAAACTCTCGAGTAGCCACAGACCGGGAACGGTTCATTACTAAACACCCTGGATCGTCGCTCGGCACTGAGACAAATGACAAGCACGTCCAACAAAAGTAAGGTGAACAAATGCCATGCCAGTGACATCATTCAACAAGTAGCCCAAAAAGAAGAGAGATAGTTTCAAGACTTGCACTCAGCAGAACAGCACTAGTACGTACCGCTGGCACTCATGATTTCAACCAGCTTGTCGCGCTTCTCACTGTCTGCGGTGCGCACCATGGTCTGTTTGACATCGGATGCAGCACTGCCCAGTACACCCACCGTCAAGAACAGGTAGTCGTGCAAGAACTCGCGAGCCAGCTGTTGTACCTCCACAGGGAAAGTGGCGGAAAACATGAGTGTCTGCCGATCGCCAGCCCTTGGCATGCCACAGTCGTTGACGATTTGGCGAATGGCGCCGATGAAACCCATGTCCAGCATACGATCAGCTTCGTCCAAGATCAGGAACTTCAGTTTTGACAGGCTGATCTACATCAACACATACAACCATGTCCAGAGAAGATGCACAAGTCGTATGGAAACAAGTCTGCCATAAATACAGTACAGCACCACATCACTGTAGACCTTAGCATAGGAATGCATGTCTAGAAAATGACCCATACCAATACTTGGGGTGCCGTGCACAGCTGTATTCGAAAAACCCAAAGGCAAACTGTATTAACTCTTTCCGGGTTTATGACGAGTATAAGCGTCATGCAGACCCCATCGCGTCTGGGCAATGCGAGTATACCCGCGCTATACTTTTGTACAGTGCACATACCGTACGTGCCGGATAGATCACTGTACAAGCAGCCATAACTCTGGAACGGAATATCGCATCGCCATGATCAATAGCTCATTGGAACGGTCTTGGAGAGGGCTTTCCAGGTGTTTTCGGTGTGATCATAGCTCAATAAAAAACCGAGCGGCGATAAATTGAATGCGCAATTTCGATCTGAACATTTTTCTTACTTTTTGCCCCGGCGATTTTTTTGCGACTTTCAAGGCATTCAAGGGGATTTCCCTACGACGTGTCAAAGGCAACAGGCCATAGGTGTACATCGTTCGAATCGCTTGAATCTCACAAGTTCGGTGCAGTCTGAATCGTAGTGCTACGCTGAGGATGAGCACCGAACCGAAGGAAATTTTTGTGCATGGTCTTGATGCCAAACTGGAGTACGATAGACACATGGTTGGCGAGGCTAGGGGCGTCGTTGGGGTGCTGTATGCTCTGAAAGCATGTGGAAGATGACGAGCAGGAAAGGAGCTTTCCAGTAAGCCATCCATTAAGAAAATCCGTTGAGAAACAATACTGCTGTGACAATTTGTTTGTTGCTATCTCCACAATTGTACTGATGCACTGAATCACAGTGCCCAGACGCAGTAAATGCACTGTGACGCTGAAAGGGTTAGCCAAAGACGGATGCTAGGAAATGGCCACTATGATACCGGTATGCACAAGACACTACACAGAGATGCATGTACGCCGTTTGAAAACATACTATTGCTTACTTCAGCTAAGTATACATACATCCTAATGCACCCACCTTGCCACGGCCGATCATGTCGATGAGACGGCCAGGCGTGCCGACAACCATGTGACAGCCACGCTCAAGCTGGGCTATCTGATGGCCAGTGGCCACACCACCATACACGGCGACGGACTTGATGCCGGCCCGGTATGAAAACTTGACGCACTCCTTTTGGATCTGATCGGCCAATTCACGCACAGGCGCTATGATGAGTGTGTGAACAGGTTCACCGAGTTGTGGCGATCGCAAACCTTCACTTAGCATGTTCTGCATAGCAGGCAGCAGGTAAGCAGCCTGGAAGAAGACGAGCATCACCAAGAGGCAACGAACAACAGCAGCAGCAGAAAATGAATAGTTAACAGTAGCCAATTGGAAATACGATAAGGCATGGAAGGTCAACAGAGTATTGCCTACACCCACAGCCGCAGTCTTATCGAGAACATATATATTAAAGTAATCAAAAAACAATAATAATTCCAACGGTGCAAGAGTGCTTACGGTCTTTCCTGAACCAGTCTGGGCACATGCCATCAAGTCACGACCCTGGATGCCAGCAGGGATTGCATACTTCTGCACTGGTGTGGGGCGTTCGTAGTTGGCCTTGTTCAAGTTGTCCATCAGCATCTGGTTCAGACCGGACTCAGTGAACAAGTTAATTGGTTCATTTGGATTCTCTCCAGTGAACTTGACAGCAATGTGATCGTATTTATCAAAGTTGATACCGGTTGCAATCTTCCTGAAGATCTCTTCTTCGCCGTCAGGCGGAGGAGGGGGGACATAAGTCACAGGCGCCGCGGGGCGGTCCGAATCTCCTAAAAAAAGAAGGGAAAATACAAGGCCATTGGGTTACAGGCACAGCCGAAAATGAAAAACAAAGTAAATACATGTAGATTCCTGGGAGACAAAACATATCACACTTAGAAAGAGGACACATTTTAGTTTCTTCAACAGCAGCATTTTGAAAGATTTCAACGAGAATAGTACAGCAGAGAGGTGAAAGAACAGCGCAAAGAATAACAGCTAAAAAATACCATACAAACATGTGACCCATACACATAGAAAGAATGACACAAACGTTCTGGTTTCTTTTTCTCTTGCCAATAAGCCACCTGAAGAGAAGGCTTGAAAGTATACTCATGGAAACCTTTTAGAATGTTGCCAGTGAAGAGCCTGAAGTGTGTCTGTCCTCTTTCTAGTTGTAATGAAGATATGTCCAAGGATATTGTGCTTGTACTTAGCTGGCGTGCAATCCCAATCCCGTAAACCAAATGGCCAGAACTTGATTAGACAGATGAAAAGGAGGATTATAACTTTGGCTGAGAGCGAATGATTTTACAGTTCACGCTATTTTCGACGGTCTGCCCATACCGTAACTATTAACCGCATGGTCAACATTTACCATTCATAAAAAGGGCCCCGGTAAGCGAAAACACCCCTGGAACATGAACAAGTATATACGCACGTACACGCATAGATTATAACAAGGGACCGAGTGTTCGCCTCGGCTTTATCTTGGTCTGAGCACTTTTATACTGGTGTGAGCACGAACACGTTGACCGTGTGTATTCAAATCCTAAGTATATACTGACCAATGATGGACATAATAGTGGCCTTGGCTTTCTGGCACGCATCGTCATCTCCTTCCAACGTGACTTTGGTAGTTTCGCCTTCGCTGTCCTTGTCAATGTTGATGTGGGCACCACTCTCCTCTTGGATCTCCTGAATACGTGAGCCTCCCTTACCTGAGGCGTGCATATATAAGGAAAAAAAGAGGAGCAACCCAATTTAAGAAAAAAGAAGACTATTTTGTGTGCCTTCTAATGATAAGCGGGGCGGAGACGAAGAAGATCTTTATTATAGCAATCAGAAGAATTGGCGAATCAGTATACCCATTTCTTATTCTTATATGTTGTTATTGCTACGGACAATGTCCGATTCGCAAATTCTTTTGATTGCCATTGTAATGATCCATAGAATATGCGCTCGCTTTAATACCATGTGAAATCAAAATACATACGAAATTACCTGTGATGGCATTTCATTTTACTTCAAATGAACAGGCACCGATGTCGTCTCAACAGACCATTCGCTAGGCTCCCACAATGGTGTGTGGCACTTATACTGATATACTCATACTTCGGTTATCCAGACCCCAAAGTTACGGGCACCCTTTGGGCGAGCCTCAGTGCAAATATCTCTACTCTGTTGTCACTTTTTGTGGAAATAGTGATGCCATGTGCCATCGCTATTTCCTTTCACATCACAATGTGTGTGTGTGTTTCGGAGTTACTGACAAGCTACGGGCAGTGCCCGGCACCGGACTGCCCGGATAATCCACGTATGAGTGTAGTGCTTCACCTCTACAAATACATTGAGCATATGAATCAGAATGGCTCTGGACGATCAAAGTACGATATTGTTCAGCACAAATATTTCTGGATTTCCAGAAGGTCCACTGTAGTGAAGCCGGTACATGTACAATGTATTCAACGCAATCCCGCTGGAGAGGAAGAAAGGGTTAACACAAGTGTGGCAGCGCTTACCGATAATCCTGGCAACTCGGTCAGATGGAACATCCAGAGACACGGATGCACCGCCGCCACCACCGGATCCACCACCAAATCCGCCGTCACCAGATCCGCCACCAAATCCACTACCGGTACCTGCTCCAAAAGAACTGCCGGTACTTGCTCCAAAGGAACTGCCGGTACTTGCTCCAAAGGAACTTGTGCCACCAAAGCCGCCACTGTCACCACCAGTGCTCTTGTAAGCTGCGGAAGAGAACATGACAAGCAATACCACAGAGATCCATTTTTTTCTCATATGGGATAGATTTGTCATAAATACAGGTTTCCCCTCACACACACACACACACCTAAGGCCGCGGTCACACCGAGCTCGATTCAGCCATTCAGCCGAAAAAAGTGCTTGTTTACCATGGAAATGGCTGAAAATTTTGTCATAAATATAGGTTTCCCCTCAAACACACACACATGAATCTTCCTGATGCTTTGAGTGGCGACATCTTCCGACCTCGGGAGTCAGTATAGTAGGCAGGTCCTAGCCATTCCATGATACAGGACCAGGCGATATGCTTCTACAGAATACAAGGTATGATCATCAGAGAGAACTTACTTCCAGCAAGAACTTGCTGGATGGCCTCCTTTGCCTTGGCAGTGGAGTCAGTCGATCCCTTCAGCTCAACCTCAACGGTATCACCCTCGGCGTCCTTTTGGATGTTGATTCGAGCACCACTGTTATCTTGCAGCTCACGAATCATGCTACCGCCGCGACCAATGAGCTTTCTTACATCACCGGCAGGGACGTTCATGATGACTGGCTCACCATAGCTTCCACCGCCACCACCTATTAAACACCACAGGAAAGAGTACAAGTAAAGGTAGCAGGAAAGAGTGAATGGAACGAATTACTTGTGAACGGAAATGACATTGTTGAATTCGCCGTGGAGTTTTTGTCTTCGCTACAGCATTTTCGTTTATGTAGGTTTGCCATGTAGGGCAAGCCGTAGTTGTCAACGACAACCGGGCAGGCTGGCGGTACCAACACACCCAGGGGCCTCCTTGGCTGCACCATTGCAGTGCTGATGCAGCAGGGTATGCATGCTGCTTGGCTAACAGGAATGTCCTTTCGGTAGTGAAAGCCTGGCGCAAGGCTTGCCTCACATATGGGCTTACAAGCCATATTAGTGCTAAATAGTACAAGGCTGATCTGGCACCTATCAAGTGGGTCCCCGAACCCTTTAGCGCGCATGGTTCGAAATCGAACTATAGAAACGTGGGCACTTACACATGTACTCTATTGATTGTAACTCAAATCTCAACCGAATTTCAAAATCGAAACACCTAGCAAGTAGCGGAGAGTCTCAGCTGTCAGCTCGAACAACTCCCAGCTCTGTACGGTGAAGTTTGAGCGAACTGCGCGTGCGATCAAAATTTCACATTTTTTGGCGCAGAACAGGGGTTTCCCTGTACGTGCCACGGCTGAGTGTTACATCACTCCCAAAGAAGATGGCCACGGATGTTTAGCATGTACTCGAAAAAATTGAGGATTTTTGACTGAAGGAAAGTGAAATGGCAGGACGACCGTGTTTCACGACTTGACCTGGACGTGTTGTGGCGTTCCTGGAGTTGTAGCGGCGGAGAGTGATGGATCCTCTTGATGAGCTTGAGATCGTTGTTCGCCTCTCTCCAAGAGCTTTCCAGCGAGCCCAAGATCATGAAAATCGTTGAAGTACAAGTGATGTTATGGTGGAAAATCGAACGATTAGTAATCACAGTACGAAGTAGTGTATCGTGTGGCCATGTTTTTTTCTTCTCTGAATGCTTGCAAAGGTACTTATACCATGGGGTTGATCATGTATTCTCATGATGGTGTAACTCTAAAAAATGAGCAAAATCAGACCGAAAACAGTTTCTGACTTCCAATATTTACCAGAGTTCGAAGTGACTTCCAGAAGGTCGAAAAGGCGAAACGTTCGAAATAATGCAGAGTATTCAAATTAGAGAGAGAGAGAGAGAGAGAGAGAGAGAGAGAGAGAGAGAGAGAGAGAGAGAGAGAGAGAGAGAGAGAGAGAGAGAGAGAGAGAGAGAAGTCTGCCTGCACATACATATACAAAAACCAACAGGCCCTTGGAGAAAACAAACATACGTACCTCCAGCAATGCAGGCCTGGATGAGTTCCTTCGCCTTAGCAACCTGGTCATCATCACCTTCCAACTCAACATCCGTCATTTCACCAGCCGAGTCTTTCTTGATCTGGAGCACAAACAACCAAGAGCAAACGACATCACTCTCCCGCTCAATCTGATATTAGTCTAACATCACTGGATGTGCCAGTTTTCAACTCCTCACAGAAGACCAAGTGAAGTGGTGGCTCGGTCCTCTACACTATAAACAGGCTACAAAAACAATGAATCATTTAACACTGCGCAAACCAGCAGATAACATTTCAAAGAAAACACTTCCTCGCCATACCATACTCGTGTTTACCGGCATATTCGGATTTAATACGAGTCGTGTTTCCTCTCAGAAGCTCAAGAGATATGGGCACACTTCAAGAGAACCAACGCCGTTGTACTGGCCAAAATACTAATAGTTATTGTGTGTCGTAAATACCGGTCTCTTCCCCGACTGATCCTTTGAAGTTCAACGGTATAATTATTCGGATTTAAGCACACATGCTTTTGTGCGTAGAAGTACTGGAAGTAAATTGTTGGCGCGTGATCATGAAACCTGTCGACATTATCTAAGCTATTGAAGGGCAGCACATGGATTGTGTTTCTTCTCAGCAGCTCCGGAGATATGGACAACCTTCAAGAGAACCAACGCTGTTGTACTGGCCAAAATGTTAATTGTCTTGGGCCGAATGTTTCGTTTAGATTATGTGTGTTTATACAAAGTGCTTGGAATTTACATTCTTTCCTGTGGGGACAAAGAATACCTCAGGATAGGATCACAATCTCCTATATAATGCAAAAGAATTTTCCCTCCAAAAACGGCCCGGGTCCTCACACGACTTGAGTGGAAATCAAACGATGGTCAAACTTCAAAAAAAGAACTTTCTCTAGATACTTACATTCACGTGGGCACCGCTAGTATCCTGGATTTCCTTGATCTTACTACCGCCCTTGCCTATGAACATGCACAAAAGCAAGAAGCAAACAGGAGTACACTCGAGATGATTTCCTAGCAGAGCAGATCATAGGTACTGTACAAGCAGAAATATTCGTCTGGAATTTAATTTCGCCCGACTAATATTGATTTGTCCAGCTTTTCAATACACTCTTATGATCCATGGACGAAATTTACAACCGGACGAACTCCCTTTCTTTGGAGTTGGACGGAATTATTGACCGACGAAATTTTCTACTTATACAGTATACAACAATGGTGAATGTCACCGGCTATACACCATTAACTCTTATCCGTCCAACAAATAATTGGATAAATTCCCAGTCCCAGCGACACACCGCGTCCTGGGCTTCGTGAGTTTTGGGTCCAGATTTCTACGCACACCTCTGCGTTGTGGCACACGCAAAGAAATTACATACGGATCTGCTGCGTAGCATTCAAATTAGGGAGCAGATCGTAAAAAAAACTGCTAAATTTGGACGGGAAATTCCTTCTTCTTTGTGCTACATGAAGGCTAAGAACGCAAGTGCTCATATCTTCATGTTCCCGCCGTGCTATTGCCAAAGTTACATAATGGTAAAAGTTGTTTCGTACAAGGTGTGAAAGGACCTCCTTCAGAGACTTATAGCTTCTCTCTGGAGCATGACATCACACTCCGTAATATCAAGAGTACATGAAAACCAGAGTGTGCAGCTCGGATGAGTTGCTGTCACGGCGAAATTCCGTGATTACATCATTTTAGTGATGTAGTGCGTACAAGCAGGATTCAAGCAGGTCTCTTTCTGCACAACTGCAGCTCAGTTGTACGCACTACGCCATTTCCCGCCTAGATCTGGGCCAAATATGATGTAATCACGGAATTTCGCCGTGACAGACACCCATAGCAGAAAAGGCCCCAAGCTGCACACTCTGGTTTTCATGTAGTCTTGGTAATATATGCAAGCGAGAGGTACTGAAGTAGGTCTTGCCCGCTTTCGCCGAGCCAAAATTGGTGCAGACGGGATAACTGAGATCGTTAAATTCATCTGCATGCGGTCGTCAATATTGGACTGCACAGACGCATAAAGGTTCAAGGACTGTTATACTCATAGACCGTGTCATCTGCAGTAGAATATCTCATTACATGTATTACAAACAAAAGTGGACAAGACACTTGTGCGCTGAACGGGGAGGCGTCCAGAGTACAACACGTGATGGAGAACATTCGGGAGTGAAGAGGGCGAAATAGAGAGGTTGCACATACTGTTTCGTAGCTCTTGTTGGAGAAAGACAAGGACGAAAATGACTACTAAAACCGGTTCAATCCGAGAACAACGGGTCTTGGCAGTCACACTGCATAGTAACTGTGCTGCAGTGCGGTGCGCACTACGAAAATAGCGCTTTGTCGCTAAGCTCCCTTTTGGTCGAAACGTCCAAATCTCACAAATACCCGCTGTGCGCAACCCCTCTAATGGGCTCTGAATGTGGAGGTGTCCGCCAAGGGAGCTTCTACTGTATAGCGTTCCTCAACAAAACCAAAACCTGGGAACAAGTCCCCGCTTTCCAACCGTGCCTAGCCTGGTGTTCACAGGTCTGAGGATTCACAGCACCCGTATTTCATCGAGCAGCACTGCAGCATGTAGCGGCCTGGCAAGACTAGGCTACTGCTAACTTATTGGACTTACCAATGATCTTGCGAACATCACCTGACGGAACCTGGACAATATTGTCACCACCAGCAGAGCTGCTGCCACCACCACCAAATCCACCTGAGCTACTGCCACCGCCGAAGCCACCATCGCCACCGCCGAATCCATTGGAGTCGCCACCTCGACCACCGCCACGGCTACCTCCACGGCCGCGACCTCTTCCACGTCCTCCGCCGCCGAAGCCACCATCACCTCCGAAACCGCCATCGGTTCCTCCAAAACCACTGTCATTACCGCTGCTACCGAAGCCGCCGCCTCCCTGGACATAAGGAATTGCAGAAACATTGAGTTCAGTTCACACAACACACAGAAAAGTAATTCATCTTCGGAACCGCACATTGGAGCGTTTCGGGTTATTATTAATATTATTTTGTTGCAATGGACAGGTCGGAGTTTTCTCTTTGACCTGCATATTTTAGTCTTTGAAAATAATCCAGAAATGACCGAGTTACGATCAGTTGAAAAGACATGTACATTGCACATACAAAATATGTGTACATCATTTTGCAGTAAACAACTTCAAAAAATTACAAGAAATCCGTTGAATCGTTACATTTAAATGACCGTTAATAAAACTGGTCTTGCAGTGTTCCAACAGGCAGTCTCAACGCAGAATGTTGTTTGGGAGTAATTTTAATCTACAGACCAGTGCTCGGTGTTGGGGCAATTCTCTAAATGGTGGGAATTTTCATTGTTCGTGGTACTCAAGTGCTCAAACGCCTTCCTTGGTAGACAAAAAACGTCATATATCAATGGTTTTCTTTTCAGAGGAAGGCCAGGAGATAAATGTTACTTGTACAGTATTGTAAAACCTGGAATTTCCGGTTGTGTAATATTTTCGGTATTTCCCAAAATCAACGGTTTAGTAGAGCTAAAATTTCGGTAAACCAGTTTTCCAGATTCAAAAATGCATTCTGCACACTGTGTGGCATTGCATTGTTGAATTTTAGGTCGCGTTTTATTTTAGGTAAAAACGGAAACAAGGAAAACGGCGGGGCACAAGTTCCAACTAAACCAGTTTTTGAACAGACAGACGTGCACAAGGTAGCACCAGATTGACAACGCATAACGTGGGGCAAATCGTTTTCCTTGTTTCCATTTAATATTTTCCTTGGCTAGCCATCTGAGTACATGTACTTACTGTACCGAAGTTACCCAAAATAAATCTCAAACGAAATTTTCCGGTTTTTACATTATGCAGAGTGTGTACAGTCGCGTTGAAGACCTAAGCCCGGTTTTGGTGTTTGAAAAAGACGTTCAACTCACGTGCACGAACAAAACAAGTACTCTAATTTCAGAAATTTTCGGTGCTCAATATTTTCGGTATGAGGGCAAAAGGCCAGGTTAGGTGAACAGAAATTTTCGGTACAGGGAAGCTGTTCCCTATTGGATTATGTGTGTTAGTGTTTGTTCGGTGTATTGAAATTTTAGGTATGAAGCAGATGCACCGAAAGTACCGAAAATAAAAGTACACCGAAAATTTGTGAAGTTAGAGTAGACTACAGTACTACATCCAAAGCAACTACAACAGTAGACTAGAAACAGTGCACGCTGGCGATGAAAATGAGTTTCACGTTTCATTCGCATTGGAAACATGTGAACTCCAGTATTCGGGAATGTAATTTATGGTCGAACGTCCAACACGGCATGTAGAATGTATAACATCATCACGACCGTGATGATAGATGCATGTAGTTAGTGGAACCAACAACGTTCAAGAGCGACTTTGCGAAGTACTGTTGCGAGTTGTGAGAAAAACTTAGCATGCAAATTTTGGGCAATGAGCAACAACTGCAATTGATATAATATATTATAAAAGGACGAAAAGAAAGAAAGGCCACCAATGCAGTGCAGAAACTTCCATGCCAGTCAAGCTAGCAATAACTACTACAAGTACAGACAGTGATGGATGAAGTAGTGTTTACAATTCCTCAAACAGCCAATGAGATATAAAGACCGAAATATACAGAACAAAACTATTAAAAAAAAGGGACAAACAAGCACCACAAACAAGCAAGACTTACGGAACCCCACTCGTCACCCATTGCCTCCGCTTAAAGTAGCCGAAAACAACTGAATAAGATGTAACTCAAGCACAATGTGCAAGGAGCCAAAGTGCAGCCCAGCGTGTGGGAAAGATGGAACAGAAACAGACTGGGAAGGGGCCAACAACAGTGTGACCGCACGTGGAAAGGACTGAGCTACTGCGCATGTAGAAGAAGGGAACCAAATCCCGATTCATCAAAACAACACCAGCATGCAAAATCGCTACAGTGCGAAAAAATAAAAAGTCTTCCGCGCATAGCCGCCATATTGTTGCACGTGATGACTGGCACACCGGGTGTTAGCTGGCTAGGCCTAGGCGCTAGCGCGAGCGCTAGGTCTAGCGTCTTGCCACTCGTAGACAGAGTCTATCGACTATCGATGTCGTAGACCTACTGTTTTGTCTAGGACAAGGCGTCATCATGTCATGTAGTTCTAGAAAAACTCCATGCAGACGTTCCTTCTTGTGTTCCCCACGTGTTTCGATTCCGTTCGATCACGAAGTTGACACTATGGCCTATGCTATGACAGGAGCTCGAGCCAAGTGTTGACACCATGCCATGGCATGGGTGTCGTCTTTCTCCTCAACTTGGCTCAAGTCATGACTGAGGAAACGTTTTAAAAATTCAACCCCAATGGCCAAGTTCTAAACAAGTTCCACCAAAGAAAGGCGTAGACTGTGCGAGTCTGCGACAGCGCGGGAGGGTTCTCTCTTCTCATGCAGATTCTGCTTGGAAGAGGTTCCAGCACCCTTGGTGGACTTGTTACGGATTTGTGGTCAGCGTGAGTGTGCCTGTGGTCACCTCATGTGTCACGCCACTGCACCAGCCTGGTGAATCTATCAACTACTGCCTACTGGTATGTAGCATTACTGAATCGTGGCGTAGATGTGTGGCAGGAAAAAAAAGGTGACGATCAATAATGAATAAGAAAGCAAAGTGAAAAGAGAAAAAATAATGTTCATGAAGACATGAACTCAGCTACAATTGTAGCTTTTTCAGCCTCCACCCTCCACTCTAGCTCCTACTACAGACTATGGCATGAATGGCATACCGGTAGCTACTACTAAGCTTATAAGGTAGCAGACTGGTTCGTGAACCATGTGAACTGAGTAACATGCATGGCCCTGCTCCGGCACATATTGGTAGGGCGGTACTCACCGCAAACTCAGTTGCACTGCATGCACTGCACTCACGATCGATCACACAGTCGACCATTAGCCCTTTCCCAAAGGTGCTACTGGTATGAGCTTTTCGCACTTACAGTTTGTTGTTGTACTTGTAGTGCTTTTCGCGTCCCTCAAAATATGCTGAAAAAGTGCTCTTTTTTCAGTGAAAACCAGGGAGTAGTACAATACCTGGTGAAAACAGGCAAAAAGTGCTCTTTTTTCAGTGAAGCATAGCCATGATTAGCCCTTTCCCAAAGGTGCTCTTTTTAATTCGCACTTAGTGCTTTTCGCGTCCCTCAAAATATGCTGAAAAAGTGCTCTTTTTTCAGTGAAGCATAGCCATGATTAGCCCTTTCCCAAAGGTGCTCTTTTAATTCGCACTTAGTGCTTTTCGCGTCCCTCAAAATATGCTGAAAAGTGCTCTTTTTTCAGTGAAAACAGGCAAAAAGAGCTCTTTTTTCAGTGAAGCATAGCCATGGTACATTTTTTATAATAGATATGAACCCAAGATGAGATGTGAATACGCACTCTTCCATTTATCCTGTTTATGGGTCCTAGAAAGGCACACCATGTAGTAAAGTTCAAAAAACCCACTGTTTACAGCATTGTAATATTGTGTACACCTGGTACAAGCTTCACCAGCGTGTTACCCCCCGAAAAAGCGGCGTGCACGCGTGCCAAGGCCCATCGCGATACTGTATATGGATATCGAGCACTCGGAAACTGTGATCGTATGCATGAGCAAACAGATTTTAGCACTTTTTCATCTAAAAAAGCTCAAAAAGGGCGATAGGGCCCTTTAAAAAGGACGTTTAGCAATGCGAAAACGAGAGAGCTTGGAAGCTCAGGGCCCTACGCTATGCTTTTTTGCCTTGATGACCTAGACAAAAAAAAGCATAGGGATGTTATAAATTCTTTAAAAAATTCCTTTTTTTAGACATAACCTGGGATTCGAACCCGCACTATCGCGCGCCCTGCATTCATCCCCCGATGCACTTCGCATACATACTAATTCTTCCAAGTTGTTTCACATTGTGATCTTGCATTTGAAAGCCCTATTTGAGTTATATGCATTGTGGCCAGCCGTCTTTGATGGCACGGTACGGTAGGGGATAGGGACGGGACAGGTACGATCGAGGGTAATACGACACCGTCTCCCGTACCGTACCGTACCATCAAACACAGCTGGCCACATACAGCTTCCGGTTCCCGCAATATTCAAATAGGGCTTTCAAACGCAAGATAATAACGTAACGCAACTTGGAAGAATGGGTATGAATGCGAAGTGTATGGGGGAATGCATGTAGGGCGATAGTGCGGGTTCGAATCCCAGGATATGGAGAATTGAAAAATTTATAACATCCTATGCTTTTTTGCCGTCAGATACGGATAGCGCCAGGCGTGACACAAACAAAAACACAAACAAACACCAAACGAGAGAGCTTGGAAGCTCAGGGCCCTGCGCTATGCTTTGTTGCCTAGCTCATCGTGCATGTTGTTAGAACTGATGGAAATGCTTTTTCCTTTGACTAGCTACATCATTGTACTGCAAAAACGCTTCAATGAGTTACTGAAGTAACGTCTTCTGCATAGCTATGGGACCGACGCTGACTCTTCCGATCACGGGCGTTCTGGAGTCGACGGGATGTCTGTCCTGACGTTCCCTGGGACCAGCGCTGACTCTGCCCATCACGGGCGGTCTTCTTCTTATTATACTGACGGCAACTAACATCCATTCTGATTGCATTTACTCGTCTCCCTACTTCGTATTTCTTTCCAGAAAATCTCCCCATACAGCAGGGAGTCGTTTACATAATATGACTCCCTGCTATACATCTACATGGCTGTATATACGGTAAAATTATTATGCTATCGGCCTACATGCGATTCACAGGCTGGTCGACAGGCGGCCCAGCCAGCTTGTTAGTGGGATCTCGGCCTCGCACACAAATCCACACAACATGTTACTGCACTGAATGCATTCCCCCGATACACTTCGCATATATACTCATTCTCTTGATGGTACCGTACTCTTAATGGTACGGGACAGGTACGGGATAGCGTCAGGTATGTCGATGGCACAAACAAAGATACGGGATAGCAAAAGGCGTGACACAAACAAACAAACAAACAAACAAACAAACAAACAAACAAACACCAAATTAAAGCTGTGTGGACCCTGGCTAGCGCCAGACGTTACTGAAGTAACGTCTTCTGCATAGCTACGGGAATTAAAGCTGTGTGGACCCTGGCTAGCGCCAGACGTTACTGAAGTAACGTCTTCTGCATAGCTACGGGAACGAGAGAGCTTGGAAGCTCAGGGCCCTACGCTATGCTTTTATGCTTTTTTGCCTAGCTCATCGTACATGTTTTAAGAACTGATGGAAATGTCTTTTTCCGTGTATTGGCCACATCACTGTATTGCAAAAACGTTTCCACATTTCACGTCAAATTTGAAATCGATCGGTATTTTTGCTCTCACATGCATCCATTGCTCAATCATGCATCATTTGCCTATACGACAAACTTTGGCCTGTGATTTACTTTGGCCGGTTGATACCAAGCGGCGAAATCAGCGAAATTAAATCGCCATCGAAAATTAGTTGATTTTAATACAGTAATCGGATTTTCTGGCCTTTTTGTAGTAATACATGTACATTGACCTGCTGAGCCAATGACGACGCCGAATGCATGGTTGCCTGTGGAGCACATTACATAACTTTACAGTCTCCTAAAATACGTATCCTGTCCGACGGCAAAAGAGGCTGCAGATTAAAATTTAGTTTTTCTGCGCGTCGACAGGATGTCTGCGACGCGAAAGTTCAGCTCGCGTTATTTGGCTCGCACGTCGAAAAATCAACGCGAGTGACCTGCTGCTCACGTCGAAATTTGGACATTACATAACTTTACAGTCTCCTAAAATACATATCCTGTCCGACGGCAAAAGAGGCTGCAGATTTAGTTTTTCTGCGCGTCGACGGGATGTCTGTCCTGACGTTTACTGGGACCGGCGCTGACTCTGCCGATCACGGGCGTTCTGGACTTGACGGGATGTCTGTCCTGACGTTTCCTGGGACCGGCTTAGACTCTGCCGATCACGGGCGTTCTGGACTCAACGGAATGTCTGTCCTGATGTTGCCTGGGACCGGCGGACTCTGCCGATCACGGGCGTTCTGGAGTCGACGGGATCTCTCTTCCGACGTTTCCTGTGACCGGCGCTGAATCGCTCGTTCACGCTTATTTTGGAGACGACGGGATCTCTCTTCCAAAGTATGTTTATGGTGACGCATCCTATCACCTATTCGGCGTCTATTCTAATTTAATTTCCTCCTCGTCTCCCTATTTCTTTCCAGAATCTCCCTCTACATCAGGGAGTCGTATACATAATTCGACGAGTATTGGTACGGTACGGGACAGATACAGGAGCCCGCAAATATTGTGGACAGCTTATGTACAATCCTGTAGAGCCTTTGTAGTCACAGATACGGGACAGATACGGGACGGATACGGGATAGCTCCAGCCGTGACACAAACAAACAAACAAACAAACAAACAAACACCAAATTAAAGCTTTGTGGACCCTGGCTAGCGCCAGACGTTACTGAAGTAACGTCTTCTGCATAGCTACGGGAATAAATATTATTCGAACTTTTGGTGGTGGTGATATTTCGCGAAAATCTATTTCGAAAAAGAAAACTTGTGAGGTTTAGCAATGCGAAATGACTTTTTCTCGAAGTTATTTGAATCTTATAGTACCGTACCGTATATGCAGCCAGGTCAGTCTCAAGCAGGGGGCTGTAAAATTACTACTCCCTGTAGTCAAATGCGTACCGAGAAAAGAGAAAGTTACTTTCGCAAATCACTGCAACTTCGCGTCCAACTCCAAGTATTAAGGCTGTGTTTACATGAAGCGTTTCAACCCGGGTTGAGTTCGACCCGGGTCAGATTTCAACCCGCCATGTGCACAAAGTGAATGGCGCGTTTACATGACGCATTGCGCTTGACCCGGGTTGAAATTTCGCCCCGGGTTGATTTCAACCCTCCCCCCAAGGGGAGGGTTGAAATCAACCCGGGTCAAGAAAATCGTACAAACGTACTTCTGTGCGTATTATTATTATTATTATGACGGATAACCCAAAGTTCATACATGTCACGTGCCTGTTGTCAGGTCGTTGCTAGCATTAGGCCAATCAGAGCAGCACCGTACCAGGGCATTATCAGACGATAATGCCCGGGTACGGCGTACCCATGCCCATTAGGAATGACCCCAGGCGTACTACGTACGCTGGTGCACTGCCAAATATGCACCAAGCCATGCCTTTTGGGCAGTGATCTGGTACATAATCGTGGCAGTACTCCAGCGCACTTAGAACACATGGGACCATTCCTAAGGACACCACATGCACTCGCACACACCACATAGAACGAAACTACTTACGTGCACCGTCCAAAACATTTATATTTTACTAGCAATGTCGACATAGGAGAAGTAACAACGTGACAATAGCACACAGCATGTCCTTACCATGCACTACTAAATTCAAGTCAATTGAGACGAACAAGTCAACAGGTGAACATGCATCACAAAGTTACCTATCTGGAAGAGATCAGATTGTATCTCGAACTCCTACAAAATATACAGTTACATCTACATTGTACTTCAAATGTACCTAGCTACATGATTGTCCAGTGTACACATGGACCTCAAGTAAACTGAAAGCAATGCGAACAAAATCTCAGATGTATGTGAAAAAGTATCATTGTTCCAAATAAGAACACTTACAATGTACCCTCAAAACTAGTCTAATTACTAGTGCCCCTTGGTCAAGGATGTTTGCGGCCAACGTTAACGCCAAAGCAGCAGCGAATCAGCTAACTTCCATACCGCCCAATAGGCAACACTAACACCAAAATGCAAAGACATATTCCTGGAACTGCAAGTAAATCTGACACAAAACGTTCTATCATTCCACGGAGAAAGCTCCTTCCGATCTTGTTCGACCCTTCATTCATATGACAGCTGATTGGAACCTTCCTCCTCCCTTGACCATGTTTACCTTATTTGTCTACAACTAGGCACGTGGCATGTATGAACTATAATAAACACATGGTGCGTCGTGCATTATGGCTGATTGTATGCCCTAGTGCGTAGCCCTCGGTCGTGCACCGTAGCCCGCGGGCCTGTGGCCCTTGGGCTACGGTGCACGACCTCGGGCTACGCGCTAGGGCATTAATCAGCCATAATGCCCTTCGTACCATGTGTTATTATATACGTAATGGTACCTAAATCAGGGGGTGTCTCCGGACCAAACACAGAGCAAGGAGCTCAGCCAGCAGAAAACGTCAGAAAACAAATAAACAAAAACAGGAAGCCTGGGATGTCAGCCGTACTTGCAGGGTGCACTGGACAACAGCAGCACATGCACATGCGACGGGAAAAATAAAAATATGAAGCATCGGATGTCAGAGAAGTACGTGCAGGAGTGCGCCAGACAACAGCAGCACATGCACACGCGACGGGAAAAAGAAAGAAAAACACAGTTTAAAATCCAGGGATCCCAGCAATGTCGTAACAGTACTGAGAGAAATTATTATTATTATTATTATTATTATTTATTAAATTTTTAATAGGGCATTCCCACAGGCCTAAGGCCTTCTTACGGGGTACCCTATATGTTTTTGTATAGATGAGCGGAAGTCTGATAGCGTGGAGCAAATACGAACAGAAGCAGGGAGCGAATTCCAGCGATCTGCACCTAAGAAGCTTAATGCGTACAAGCCATAGCGGTTATTAGCCGGGGGAAGAGCAAGAGACAGAGTAACCTGCGAGCGGGTGATTGACGCTGTGTGTGTGGCATTGACTCTAGTCACAAAACAGTCTGTTAAGAGCGGGCTGCACACCTTATGTAATGATCTGTAAATAAGTACGAACAATTTGAATCTCAAACGTAAGGAGATAGACGCTAGGTGGTATCTGGCTAGAATAGTAGAAATGTCACAGAACCTTGGATAACCAAAAACAGTTCTAACTGCACGGTTGCTGAGGCAAGTCAAGCGATCTTGTTGCCCAGCCTGCAGACTGTGATAAAAAGCATTGGAACCGTACTCCAGTTGAGCCTGTATGAACGCGCAGTAGAAGGTTCTCTTTGCATCAATTGTTAGACGGTCACGGATTCTACGAAACACAGCTAGCTTGTCGCCTACCTTTCGCTCAAGGGCACTGATGTGGTCAGCGAATGTCAGGTGCTGGTCAAAGGTCATACCAAGGTACTTGACGGTGGTCGCTGGTGGAATTGAGACATTGTCAATGGTTAGTCGGAGGGAGGAGCATACTTTTTTCGATCTGGAGTGGAACACAATGAACTGGGTCTTGCTGGCATTCAGGATTAGTCCTCGTTCACTGAGGAAGTCCCTGATACGACACACATCTCGGGCCAGTTCTTCGGTAGTTTGTTGTAGGTTGCGGCCTGCTAGGTACAGGGCGACATCGTCAGCGTACTGGCGCACCATGCTGGAAGATGCTGCCGAGGGCAATTTGCGTACAGATAGGTTAAAGAGCACAGGTCCGAGGGTGGATCCCTGAGGAACTCCCCTGTGAGCTTCGTACAGTTCACCTCTGGACGTACGTGTTACCACTCGCTGCCGCCTGCCTCGTAGGTAGCTCGCAAACCATTGCAGGGCGCTATCTCCGACGCCGATCTCAAAAAGCTCCTGCAGGAGCATGTTGTGATTGACCGTGTCAAATGCTTTCGACATATCAAGAAACGCTGCCACCACAAATTTACCGGCATCCAGACTTTGCTGCCAGTCATTCGCCACCAAGGCTAGCAAGTCATCGCAGGAGTGTTGTCTTCTGTAGGCGAACTGTTCAGGCGGCAGTGCTTGGTTTGCTTGTGGAGCGTCACGCACGAATTCCATTAGCTGGTCAAGGGCGCAGCGTTCTAACAGCTTTGACATTTGCGGAAGGAGCGATATTGGCCTGTAATTAGTAGGATCGCTGTGATCACCTCGCTTATGTATTGGCCGAACGTTAGTCTGTTTGTACGGAGTTGGGAAAGTTCCAGATTGTAGTGAGTCTGAAAATAGCGGAGCGAGAACAGGGGCAATCCCGTCAGCTGCAGACTTGTAGATTGCTGCGGGTACGTTGTCGGGGCCGCACGCTTTACGGCAGTCCAACCGCTTTAGGTAGAATTCTACGAGGCTTGTCGGGATGCGGTCGAAAGTGCAAAAGTTGTGTTCAGGCATCGGACCTAGTGGCAGTGTAGTGTGCGTTGTAGCGGTTGGTGTAGTTGGCGAACCCGGTGATACTATTTCGGAGAATGTAGCTGTGATGGCTTTGACCTCTGCACCTGGTTCACGGTGGATCTTGATTCGACCAAGCAGAGTGTTTAGAACATTCCATTGGCCTCTGGGGTTCTTCCTATTGTAAATAAATTCGTTCTGAAAGAATGTGGCTTGCTTGCGACGCGTGAGAAGTTTGCATTGCCGCCGCAGTGTCCGGAAGTTCTGGACTAGTTGCGGGTCAGCTGGGTTCTTTCTCATTTTCCTGTGCGAACGCTTCCTCCTGAACAACAATTTCCGGAGCTCGTCATCTACCCAAGGGGCAGGTTTGTATTTGCCACGTAGTTTGACGGTTGTCATTGGACAGTGCTTGTCCAGGACCTCAGATACGTTGTGTTGGAATAGTTGAATTCGTTGGCATGTAGTAGTTGTGGTGTCAGTGGATGTGTCGAGCAATGCGGATGCCAGTTGGTCTCTAAAGGTACTCATATCAATCGATCTAATGGGCGGCTTTCTTGTCTGGACCCACTGCTCCTTTGGGAGGGAACGTAGGGTTACTGTCATGTCAACTAGGACAAGCTAGTGGTCCGATGCATCGCATGGCTCGACTGTGCAGCTGTTCACGGTGAAGTGTCTACCTTGTGTGGCCTGAGATAGGTGGGTGTTGTCGAATGTCTTGGGTACTAGTACTAGGTCTAAGATGAATTCAGTAGGAAGTCTAGTCGGCGATATCACTATGTTATGGAGACTGGTTGTGTGGCAGAATGTCTGCAGGTGCTTGTGGTGAGGATGCTGAGTGTCTCGTATGTTCACATTGAAGTCACCAAGAACAATGGTGTGGGACGATTTTGGTGTCTGTGCTGCGATGTCATCAACAGTGTTGGTGAGTTGTTGCCAAAACGACACTGGTGTTGAGGGTGGTCGATATGTACAGATGATATTCAGTGGATTTCCATCCAACCGCAGGTGAATTGCTGCAGTTTCAATGTCAAATATTGTTCTTAGTTGACGGTACTTAAACTTATTTCTGATGTACAAGCAAACGCCGCCTCCTTTTTTGCTTGTCCTGTCAAATCTGTGGACGTCGTAGCCTGGTAGAAAGATGGCACTGTTTGTCGAGGTGGCTGTCAGCCATGTCTCCGTAACAGCAAGGATATCAATGTTGTGTTTGTGCAGAAGATAGTGAATGTCCCTAAGCTTATTCAATAGGCTGCAGATATTAATATGTGCTATAGTAAGATTAAAGAGTAATAATGTATTGCATGCATTTGAATGAGTGATACTTATCTGTGGCGTAGAGGTAGAGATGCTCTGGGGAGTGCTGCATGCGTTGGTGACAATAGTATTCTGTTGTGCGGGGACTCGTCATTGTGCAGGCTTGTCCTGAAGTAACCTCGCCAATTCAGCGTCATCCAGTGGTTTCCCTTGTGCCAATATTTTGTCGTAGGGAAGGGAACAAGCAGTGCCAAGCCCTCGCAATTGTTTAAATGTGGGAAGTACCTGTCTCCTTCGTGCCTGTTGAGAGGGAGTTAGGTCGTGGCTAACGTAAACCGGTTGACCATTGTGGCGGAGCGTCATTTTATTTCTTAGGAGAGAGGCTTTTCCAGATTTGTTTGTTTTAATGAGGACCGGTCTGGGGCGTACGTTTGTGTCCTCTCTTGACGCTTTAAGTCTCTTTTGAATGTATGAGCATGTGCAATCTCACGCAAGTCCTTTGGCAAATTGTTCCATACAGCTAGGGAATGAGAGAGAACATGGCGGCTTCGATATGGACCTTGAGCAGAAGCAAATAAGAGATAGAATGGGCGACGAGCACTAGAGCTAAGAGAGAAGTGACATGCACGAAGAAGGTGTGGATGAAACTTTATAACGTTAAAAACCAGACAGAGGGCTCCAATGTGTCTGCGCCAACTGAGGGATTCCAAACCGGCTGCACGAAAGAGCTCGGATTTGGAAGTGCTCCACTCAGCTGCGCAGCCTTTCCGGTACAGGTATCGTCTAGCGACCTTTGCCTGAAGGCGGTCCAGTGACCCGGTATCTCGTGCAGGCACGCCACAGAACCAAAGCTGGCTAGCGTATTCCGCCACAGCTACAGGCCGAACATATCCGCGGTATAAAGGGTCGTCCGTAATTATCGAAAAATTAAAAAATCCGTCCTCGTGCAAAATTGTCTCTGACCCACCCACCCGGGTACCACCTCCCATTTTTTCCCATTAATTATTTTTTGATTTTTACCGATGCCCAGCTCGAAAATAAGAACTCCTGAGTCCTGACCCCATGTTCACTGATTACACCTACATGTACATGTACATGTATGTCAAGTACTAGTACTGTAACTTAAGTAAAGTGAGTAGGTCTACCGATGGCCATGCACGTCCTACAACTACAAAAGAGTCATGTACCGGTATATCATGCTGGTGTTTGCGATCCTACACTACGTCTACAGTGCACTATACATTATAGCAATAAAAACTGCTTTATGGCAGTTTTCTAAAAAAAGTTATTGTGTTCTAGTCCATGGACCCCGTCTAAAAAGTAAGAAATTAACGAAATGTGATAGCCGAAAATTAAAATTTCACACAAAACCTCACAATAATCACAACACTTGAAATGCTGCTTTCAACACTAAACTTGTACTGGACCAACAATTGGCAACATGCATGTCATGCATGCATAGGAAAGTGGATCACGAGGGGAAAAGGTCTTCTACATGTAGCTTTTCATTCTGTGTGTGATTATTGTGAGGTTTTGTGTGAAATTTTAATTTTCGGCTATCACATTTCGTTAATTTCTTACTTTTTAGACGGGGTCCATGGACTAGAACACAATAACTTTTTTTAGAAAACTGCCATACGCTCGTAAAGCAGTTTTTATTGCTATAATTTCTTTTTTTTTTTTTTTTGTCACCAATCAATGGAATGCCCTATATCAATATGTAAATGATGGCCTTCATATCATATCAATACCGTATTATACGCATTGAGGTGCAAGCTTTTTCTTGCCGAAAATGGCACTAGGCTAGCATGTTCTTCTGCGGGGAAACATGTGAGTAGTGATGGACCGTGGTGATACATTTTTTATACAGAGGTCATTCTGTGCATGTTGCTGTAGCAGAATTTCATGACTCTGTCATAATAATAATCTAGCCTTTCAGATATTTCAGATTTCCCCACCCTGGATCAGATTTATTTGAGAAATGTAACCAGGTGCGTGTCGCAGATGTTTTTGTTGATTCTGTGTTTATAATGGTTTATAATCATGGGTTATCGTGATAAGGTCATCCTGCATCATATTGCACTGAAATCGTAATCCTGTTGATGTCGATACAACTTTTGGAAGTACTTCAATGACTTCAAACTGTTAGTCCACGATTTTCTAAAACAACACAGCAAAGGAGGAACAATAAACATGTATTAAAATGTAAACAAATACATTGCTGAGTCCGACACCTCGTTCCCACAACTACACTGATCCTGAGGATTAAAGGGGCAAGGATTATTATTATTATTATTATTATTAAATTTTTGATAGGGCAATCCCCACAGGCCTAAGGCCTTTTGACAGGGTACCCTAAAAAATGAAGAACAGAATTACGGGATATGCTTGGAGGTACTGAGAGATAAACAAGGCACTCCATAAATAATAAAATCTTACATCTTTTGGTGAGTGTGAATGATATCCAGTCGAACCTCTTTAGGACGAACACCAAGGGTATTTATTCTGTGAGTTTGTCTTAACCTATTTTATATATACATGTATAACCAGTGAATACAATTATTTCTCCAATAGACATACGAATAGATTTCTTCTACAGCGAAAGATTCTGAGCCACACCAACTCATTGACTTGTCTCGTATGAAACAAATGAGTCACTAGAGAGGTTCTGCAAAACGAAAATGCGTACAAACTTTCGTTCTACGTCATGAAGTGCGAAACTTCGCACGAACTTTCGCAATTTTGGACGCGAAACATGCAGGGAACACGAAATGAACTGTCGTAGGAAATTTCGTGAGATCGGGTCATGGCGTACGTGCACTTGGCCCGCGCAAACTACGAAAATGTGCAGAACGCAAAGTTCGTGCAATAATTCGTACACACTTTCGCAAGGACTGTCGCGAAACTTCGTTCGAATTTTCGTTTTGCAGAACTTCTCTAGTACTGAACGTTTCTTTAGCAACATGACGGCAACTGAAACAGCAATAGAGAAAGTACGATACATGTACAGCACATTCTTGCAGGTACTACAAACAGATTGCAGATCGTAATTCTTGCTTTGGCGGCACGAAACTTTATTCTAAGCAGTGCAATCTCGGCGGTACTCACAAATAATACATCAAACAGCCCAGACTCGAGTAAACAAATCCAATCACACAAGTACGAGATCTTCACGAGACGAGATTGCACCGATTGGCTTGTTTCGTATGAAGCAAACAAGTTTACTGAACCTCTCCACAATGGAGATTTTCCCTGATACCGTATGCGAATTTATTTTGCAAACTCGGTCAATGGGTCCTTGAACCTTTCCCTCCAGATTGGGAACTGCCAATGATAGTATGCCACTGACCAGTGCCTTGCTTGTAACGTACCAATGTACAATGAATATGAGTATTTCGACAACACATCTAACATGAGCCTTACCGTCAAGAAGGTGAACTCGCGTTCTTCGCACACTGTAGACAAGGGCAAAGAGATAAAAATGGATCTAAATCTGAATAAAATCAGCACACGTTTCCGTAAATGAAAGGGTGAGCATAAGCAAATAAATCGAAGGAAACCGGTCAACTCAGAGATCACCTGTCATCGAGTATTCCGTAAAAGGAGGCCTCGACAGCGGAAAAGCTAAATTTAGAAAAGAGATCCTGTCAGCTTTTCCTTTATTTATTGCATTCCGCCCAAAATCAGCACACTTTTCGTAAATGAAAGAGTCAACACAAGCAAATGAATCAACGGGAACTGGTCAACTCACCTGTCATTGAGTAATATTCCGCGAAAGGAGGTCTCAGCAGCGCCGAAACGAAATAAGCCAGCCAGGAGACGAAATATCCGAAACAGCTCATGCAAGAAGCAGTTCCAAAGAAGGAAGTTCCTCGCGCATGCACATCCGAACACGGACTGCACTGCAACACAATGTCTGCCGGCTGCAGCCGTGCAAGTGCACAGCACGCGGCTACCACCCGTTGGTAGATCTAACACCGAGCACCTTACGTAGAGACTTACGTAGCCTAAGTGAAATACCGAGCACCTTACGTAGAAACTTACGTAGCATAGCGATGTCGTTTTTCTTGCCATGTGAACACAATAATAGAAAAGCTGACAGGATCGCTTTTCTAAATGTCAGTGCAACAAGTGTATGAAAGTCACTGACGAAAAAAAAAAAGTACGAAAAATCAAAAAATTAAATTCCGCCAGCGCTCTTGACCACCCACCGGTACCCCCTTTCTGCCTGAGGACGGATTTTTTAATTTTTCGAAAAATACGGACGACCCCTAAAGCGCCAATATGGCGGCAGGCGGTAAACGAGAGGCCATGTGATGTGGCACAGCAGAACAATGCGTTGGCGAAATTTCGTTATCATTTGAAGGAAATGTGGCTGCCAGGACATGTTGTGAGCCAAGATGACTCCGATCCGAGGCAGGACCAGGTTTGAACGGCACTGCAGAATGCAGATGCACATTTCGCGCGAACGGATTCACGTGACCATACAGGACTGTAGAAGTGGACTTTTGGCGGCATATCAGTATTTGACCCGGGTCAACTGTCGACATGTCTTCATGTAAACCATGTAAACGCTCACCTCTTTTGTCTATCGTACAGACTTTCAACCCGGGCTGAACTCGACCCGGGTTGAAATTTCTCATGTAAACACAGCCTAAGTTTTCGAAGTTTCGAGCTTTTCCTGTACTCATTCCCAGACTCGAATTTTCTTTCGAACTAACGTTACTTTCGCGTTGCTATTCACCAGAAAACGCAATAAAGGGCGAAAGAAACGGGCTTTTCCAAAAAGTGTCAAAAAGGGCGAAAAAAGGGCGAGCACCTTTGGGAAAGGGCTATCGACCATGCATCGGGTCGACAGGATAAAGACTCCGACATGTCGAGTCATAAATTACTACAGTATGTGAGAAACCAGGGTATGATACTGTAACTGAGGAAGATACAACTGGTTTAGATCCCAGCTCGTATGCCGACTCGACCGAGACTAAGGCCGAGACCCAGTCATACCGCGATGCAAGGCCGTCCCTGGCCTGAAGTCCTGCTTTAGAGGTGGAAACCATGTTCCTTGAGAGGAAAAACAGTGAGCCAGGAAGAGCAGTAGAGGGCCTTTGCGAATGCGAGACAGCTAGCTCATCCATAGACCTACGACGGGCCAAGGGGCGGTCCGCATCGATCCGCAGCTTCTCGTCCGGAGCTAGCTGCCGGAGATCTCGACCGACAGCCGAGAGAAGCGAATTATGATTGCGTGTAAAAAATATTTTTTTTTTCAAATACTTTTTTTAATCAAAAATTCAAATACTTGGGTCCGGAAATCTTTGTGTAGATCGTATGATTGTACATGTACGACTTGTAGATCTACGTGTTTTGTGGATGGGTGACCTTGCGCTGCTGTTTCTTTGCCGCAGTGATGATTTCGTTTCCCTTGTTGTGAATCACTGAATGTCTCGATACGTGCAGAGTCAACCAAGTGTTAGTCGCAGGGGACTACAACTATCGGTACATGTTGTAAGTAGAGAGTCTGCGTCACTTGTCTTTCTTCGCGTCGAGGCTGCTCACAGTAGGACTCCAGCCCCCGCACAATAAAACGCTTGGTTTTTGAATGAATGTCATGGCAGTGCTCGCTTTTCGTGCACCCAGGCTGTGTTTACTGGAAGGATATTATTCGACGGCTAAGCTTCAAGATACTGAGGTGTCGGGAGACTGGCAAGCAGCTTCTTAGCTCGTCTCTTGTGTCTTGACTCGCACGTGAGCCTTTATTGAATAGTTTGTCAAAACTCCGCCAAAGTTTTCAACTGACAGCCATTCAATCAAGATGTCTGAGGAAGCAAGTGGTGATAGTTCTTGTGCTGCCAGTGCGTCTGCCAGTGCGGTCATTGGTCAGGCTGATCAGAAAACGGGCATTCCAAGATGCATCCCACCGAAAGTAAATCCCAATGAGTAAGATTCTACTAGACATGTACAATCATGTATATCCATGAGTACACGTATTGTTTTGTAGGTTGTGTGCTGACTACAATCCCGCTATTCTCAGTACACCTGCAGTCTGGTTGCTTTACTTCGGAGCACTTTTAGTTGATGCACGTCGGGCTATTGGAACTGTTGCTAGTTTGGTTACCATGGTTACTGGTGTGTGCGTGTGTGTGCGTGCATGTGCGTGTGTGTGTGTGTGCGTATGTGTGCGTGTGTGCGTTCATGCATTTTATTCTCGTTTGTTTGCTGTCATACCCCTCCTGGAGTATAGGCGCTATACCGGAGGTACGTTGTTGGTGAATATTGTTGCTTGATATTTTCTTCTTTTGAAGTGGGGTTTCTTAGGGGCCATCCCTAAAAAACAGATATTTATTTAGAAAACAAAAATTAGTCGTGGGGGAGGGGGGTTGAGCACCTGTTTGTTTCTCGAAAAATATCGATGTATAGTTTGTATGTGTGAGCACGTCCAGCAAAAGGGGGGGGGGGGTTGAAGAGAAATGACATGACTAGTTTTCGTTTCTAAATAAGCGAAGGTCCCTGGTTCCGAGTCCGGGTGGTGACGATTAATTTTTTCTTCAGACTTTCCCCGTTTGCATCTTTCCCTCAAACCAGTGAATATTCTAGATAAATATCGGTATTTATTCACGGCCCCGGTCACACTACGTCAAAAATGCTGCGTCCGCGTCTGAACCATGAGTTTTTGCCATGGCAACTGACGAAAGCGCGGGAAATCTGAGCGTCCTACGCGAGCAAATTGACTGTGTTGCCGCTGCCAGCACTTGCATGAAAAAACAGTGTCTTTTGAAAATAGCACACCGTACCGTACTCTGTGGTTGCGGTTTGATTTGCCGCAGAGTGGTTTTGTGAAGTGTGTCAGGCCGCGACGGCAAAAGCAAAAACGCAGTGTGACTTCACGTCAGCGTCAGGTGCTGGGGTTTGACGCTGCGTCCAGCGTCAAACTTGACGTAGTGTGACCAAGGCCTTAGCTACTGGAACAGTAGATTGGTCTAGATCATGATTGAGAAGTGGGAGATACCTGGCTCAAGTCCTGCCTTAGAGCGTTTAGCTACCCACAGTTGGCTGGGAACGCCTGGGAGCTCTTTCCGAGCAATGTCAACGCCAGCCTGGTTCATATCACCCCCCCCCCCCCTCACTATGCCGCACCTGTTGGTTGACAGCATGATGTCGTCTCTTCCAAATCAACCATTTTGATCTGAAATTAAAACTGTCGGGAACCGTTACATTCTTACCGATGCGCTGGGCTGCCTCGATGAGAATTGCATCGGTCATCAGTGCTCGCTTAATTAACTTCCATGTGGGGGGAGCAAGTGCACAGCTCTGCTCTGAGGTGTCAACGTTGGACGCACGAGTTTCTTAGCGGCCGCGCAATCAGAGAGCGATACCTTCTCCTGCTCTAGTCACTTCGTCGGCTTCTGCAGGGTACCGGTGAATGTCCCTGGGCAATCTTCTTACCAAACTCTTTCAAGCACCAGGCATGCAGCTGCTTTTGCGTCTGCTTCGGAACAAACTGGCTCCGTCGCACAAGCTTTGCCTTTTCATCCAATATGAAGCTGGCGGGCTTCATGCCACCGGTTTCACGGAGGCAGGCTGCTGGCCTGCTTTCCGCTTACATGGCGTGCTGATAGCAGCTCCGGGCGGATCCGTATTGCTATCAAGTTCATCAAGTTGAGAGGGTTGGTTCGATTCCATCGCTCTCAAAAGACTTTGAAGATATAAAGTTTGCGGACAAATAGAAAAGAAGATTATAAGATTTGAAAAGAAGGAAAAAAAGTCGATTGGTCAATGAGTTCACCATCGCCATAGGGGTAATGTCGTTTTGGCGATGTCATTATAAAGGGAAGGTATTAAAGGGGAACTGTCACCAGGCGCGTACGCAGGGTCACCTCTAGGGGGGTTTCCAACCACAATTGCTCGTTCTTACCCTTTCTAAAGAGCCCTACGAATTTTTCAGAATTATGCATTTTTTCGTGTTCTTTGGATCATAACTACTTCAGTTCTACTCACTCAATCTTCATTATCTTGGGCTTCCTGGAAGTGGAAAGGTACCAGGGAGAGAATGAGGTCGACCATGATACTCCAGGACACAGTACAGTCATGTACATATCCAGCGCTTTGGCTATTTATAGCGGTAGAGTGCAGCGACGGTGCGAAAAAATGCCCCAAAGTTTGGGGCATTTTTTCGCACCGTCGCTGCACTCTACCGCTATAAATAGCCATAGCGCTGGATATGTACATGACTGTACTGTGTCCTGGCCAAAAGCCCCAACGCGTCCTGCTCCAGCGATTTCGTTTTTCTTGATCGCAGAGTTTCGATTTTTTTGGCTGTGTTCTCTTGAAAATATCACAAAATTGAGCAAGTCAGCGCGACGAAAAGTCCCAAATTCTGGATACTCCAGTCGCACTGCGCACTTTTCAAAATGGAAAATCGCGGCTCAACTTACGAATGATTTATCTCAAGAGACATTGCTCGCAGCGCGTCGAAAATTGTTTCAACGGACAGCTGAGAGTTTTCTATTCGACCTGGATATTTGGATCGTTGGATTTGAGCGAGATTTGACTGAGTTGCGATCTGTTGAAGTTTTGCATTCTTGCCAGATCGATCGTGGGCCCTACCAAAAATGCCCCAAAACGTTGCTCGTTTGGAACATTTGGGGGGTTTCCGGGCAACGGGAAACCCCCCCCTGCGTACGCGCCTGGTCACTAAAAAGTTCTTTGCCTTATGTTGTCGTCTTTTGGTACATGTTGTTTCCTATGTCCAGAAATAATTGACAAGCCAGGTTACGACATCTTTGGACAACCGATCTCTGAAGTCAAGAAGCCTGTTGATGTGTCTTGTCCCGAGTGTGGTCGAGTTGTTGCATCCAACCGCTTTATGCAGCACCTGGAGAAGTGCATGATGAACATGGGCCGCCAAAGCAGCCGCGTTGCTGAACAAAGGTGTGTGTGCGTGCATGCGTGCGCGCGTGTGTGTGTGTGTGTGTGTGCGTGACCAACGGCCAGAGAACGGGACAAGTTCCCGCATATGTGTATCTGCTCTCGCCGGTTCCGACTAGTCTTGCATCTGGAGCGCCATCGGGTGGCGTGCTCTTTCTCTCTCTCTGCTGCCCCTCCGGGGCCCACGTGACCCTAGTGGTAGTGGCTCTACAGGACAGGTGTGTGTGTGCGTGTGCGTAGAAACCACTCCAGCAGCAGGAGGGACTGGTGGCTAAGCATAAGCCTCTTCGGTGCCGTAATAGCACACAATTCAACATTGTTTACGGGGGTGGGGTACCATGTCCTATGGGTCATGTAGAAATGAGGCGAGGCGCGTACTTCTCCGTGAGTGAGCATGTTTTTCAACAGGAACAGTTTGCCTTTTTTCGTCCTGTATATTCAATTATTGCCTCCAAGAAGTCAGCCACATTAGCTGATCCTTGAGGAAAGTGATTTTGAACCCAGCTTCGGTGACACCAGAATGCATACAGTGCACTACAGGATGTGTGCCATACAGGAAAGAAGTTCAAAGAATCCACCATTTGGTGCACTTGGTGACTATGGTACCTCACTGCCTATCTCTTTCGGAAAATAGTATTGCCAGTGCACACTGCAGTGAGCACCAGCCGTGGATTCTCAAACACCCATCGAGCACGTGCCAGTGCGTGTGTGACAGTTACATGGCACGGAGGTATGTGATGTGTCCTTGGTGAGGTGATTCGTAGCGTTGTGTACATTGTGTGGAGAGACTTGGGAAGTCCACAGCTGCTGCTCCCTGCTGAAAATGAGGAGACTGAGATTGAATCTGTGAACTGTGTATCAGTCGTGGTGGTGGTGGCTGTGGCTGTGGTGATGGTTGTGGCTGTGGTGGTGGCGGTGGTATCTTGTGCTGCTTTCATTTCTCTTCATTATGCTATTGTTTGTCTCCATCTTGTCCTCGCTGCAGGATAAAAACTGGAGAGCAGGATGACGTGTATGCTCCGGACGATGAGGAGGTTGATGAGGCCGATGTGGAGGCTGCTTTAGCCGGCATAGAAGGCCAAAACAAAGGTGAAAAGACCGGGCTGTTCTGCATACGTGTTTCTTGTACAAGTAACGGCATAGCTGGGAATGATCAACCTACTTGTACCGTTACACGCGCTGAAATCCCACCCAGAGTGCATATTTGGCGCCCCCAACGAGCACGCCCTTGACACCCTGGAAGTGGCACGAATGCGGCTGGACGTACACATGTACGAAGACGATGATGTAAGCGTAACTAGTCCGGGGCGCCAGCTCTGCACTTCTGGTTGGATTTCACCAAGCGCAACTATAGTACACATAGCATCCTGATAATTCCGATGTGCAATTCGCTCGCGTAGAAAATGTGTGGGATTCCTGCTGATAATTTGAAGTTAGCAAGGTGTAATTCGAAGCTCACTGTGCGCTGTGCTGGTTAGTTCTGCGTGCACGAGCAGGCTGTGCAGACCCATTCAGAGTGTGCGAAATCGGTGTCCATAGACATAGTGCGTATCACAACTTGGTGTGACAATGTGCAAGCATGTTGACGTACATATGGGCCGCATTAAAAGCGGAGTCCTTGAATGTTTGCCACAGTTTGGTCGTAAATGCCGTGCAAAGCACCTCTTTGTACGTGCGGCCAAACATAATCAAGGACATCATTTCTGACATTTCCGCCACATTTTTTTACGAAAGGTCTGTTCGTTTTCGCTGAACGCAACTCACATTGTGTTGTGGGTAGGTGTTTGGATAATTCGAATTTTCGCCGGCAATTATTATTTGGCGCTGAGGACTCCACCTGTACAGGACGTCATTCTTGCAATGATAGTGCTGCATGTGTGTACAAGAATCTCCCCGCCTTTACAGAATCCTGCTGAGGTCAGTCTCAGTAGTACCCCTGTCAGTGCTGTGCCTTGTTGTCGCACTATCTGACTGTACACATGTTCTATATTGTTACCTTGGTGCACTGTTAGTCATAACTCGTAACTTGTTGGTCCTTTCTCTTATACATGAATACTATTGGCTGAACATTCGAGTTTTAGAAATGTTTTAAAATACTTGTACATGGTAAATAGTTGTGCCGAGTTAGCTGAGATGCAAGCAGTGCCCAGTCTCAAGCCACCCAGATATGGGAGATTGGATTGTATGCACCTGTCTGCTCAGTCGTGGACGAAACATTGTTTGCACTCTCCCTGACAAGTTTGCAGCTCAGCAGCCCTCGGCTGGGTGTGAAAATGCTCTTTGATTGCAAGTCCTCGGGCACTGGGGAAAATCAAACACCACTCTCTTCCTGTGGTTTGAAACGATATTTTCTATGGAACTGGAGCTTTTGTATCCAAAACTTGAAGGTCGGGTTTGTACTCGAACAAACTTGGACGTCGGCTACATACTCGAACAAACTTGGAAGTCGGGTACGTACTTGAACAAATCAGGCAATGTGCTGCTATGAGAGAGTGGGTTTGAGTGCATGAATGCAGGGCGTGGTACAGTCACATGATGAAGACAGCGCGCTGCACATGGACCCGTATGATAAGCACAGTGGCATACTCTTGCTTATGGACTCATGTCCTCATGACAGCCGCACCACTGTCTGTGGCAAAGCCATACTCCGGCAAAGAAGCCTGGTGAGTGGTCCGAGGCCCGGTGGTGTGATTTTGCTTCATTTTATAATGTCCTTTGTTTCTTGTTTTGATTTGCAATATTATGTAGTTGGAAAGTGAACAGTGCCTAGACCAGTTGGTCTCGCATTGTTTGTGCTGTTTGATCCCTTTCTTTTCTTTGGGAAAGTCTAGACTGCATGCTGTTTAGCATGTTCACATTCCAGGCCAAATAAGCCGAGGTGTGCCTGTTTTATACTAAATTATAGGCCATTCACACGACGTGCAAACACATGCATGCGTGTGACCAAGAAGTCGCTTGCAAACCGTGATCCAGTTCACACGGTGCTGGGTGAATTTTGCACGCGTCACTAACAATCTCCTGAAAATGCCGGTAAATTTTTAAAAAAAATTAAATTTTCCCTTTTGAAATAGGAGTACTTCAGTACATGCACTGCATTTGCTGCGCGCACTTTCAACAGTCGACTCTTTTGCTCGCATGCAAAGTATAGTCATGAGTACAAAGGCCCCGGCCAAGTTCGAAATCAGTTGCACGTGTGTGTCCAAGTTTATCGTATGTGAGTAAATATCTTTGGAAACGTAACGACTAGAGGGAGTTTGCACACGTCGTGTGAATGGCTTATAACAGTAGTCTGGGTGACACACTTAGCAGGCAGCCCCTTTGTTTGGTTGTTGTACGATGTGTTTTCTGTTTCGCTCTGGAGCAGGAGCGAGGAAGAGGCTAAGACACTGCGGATCACCTCGTCCGCAGAAAATCAGGCGGCTGGCTTTGGGTGAGGGTCTGATAGCGAGTACTTTTGCACTGCTCCTATCGGCTAGTAATTCTGGCTTGCCAGCACCCGGCCTGTCTTCCACGTCGCCCAGTGAAGTGTCACACCCACATAACAGCACCACTGGCTTAGCTTTGGAAGCTCAAACCACTTGGGAGGTGAAACCTCTTTTTGCAGAAGAAGTGCTATTATCTCTGCTGTTCAGTTGTTCTTTGGCATGTGTAGACCCTGAAATGATAATCACACGGGGAATAGTGATGCATCTTGTAGTTTTGTTCTTGTGTGGGGCCTCGAAGTTCGGAAAAATTCTTTTTTCGTACTTTCCTGCCGCTGTACGGACAACAAAACGCGTATGCATCCCTATATGAATATTATTTTTGGATCTATGTATGCCAGAGAACAGCATTCTTCAAAAGTAGAACGGAAAACACTTTTTCCATAAAAGCCTTTTTCACCTCCGAAGGGGTTTGAGCTACCTTGATTTTGAGTGCCATTGGGGAAATTCATCCTTTTATGAATATTATTGGCATATTTCAAGAGGTCCACTCGTGACCCTTCCTACATCTGTGTGGCCATGCATATGCTTAGTCTTGTTTGAATATACTGAAGATCATGTGCCTGGTATATTGTGTAGGGCCTGAGCAAGGTCAAGACGCCAGTGCCCCGTCATCCAATGCCTCCTCTCCGCGCTCGACAGCGACAACGAGTAGCAGTGGCAGCAGCAGCAGCACCAGTGGCTGCTCTGACTGGCAGGCTAGTGGCGAAAGCATGGCTGTTGGCATGACAGGTAGCCTGGAGGAGCAGGCCAGCCCAGACAGCGACTCAGAGCTGCTCGCCGATGCTGTCCCATCGGGTGCAGGTTAGAGCATACGCATGCATTTACTAGAGTGCAGAAGCTCATGCTGGCTCATTTCTTTCATCGATTTTGTTGGTGCAGGAAGCTCATGTGACCTCTTGCGGTTGAAAGTAGGTTGAGCAGGGCCATGTTCTGAGGGTGGAGTTAGCTGGGGAAATGTATCTTTTTTTCTTCAGCAATAGCTTGGTATTGCACGGCTCTACATACAATGGCTTTTGTGCCGGACTGTTCTGCAACGGGTGCTCAGCACAGTTCCATGCATGGCCCCTCCTGTGCAACACATATAATAGTCGTGCCGGGAACTTTCTGCGCTTTGCGATTGTTCCCAGGCTGTGTTTGACATTTTTTCCATTATTCCCTGTACTTACCCATGATGAGAAGGGAACGGAAACGTTCGGTTACTAAATTAAGGTCCCATGTCAAAATTACTTCTGCGTATATTTTGGTGCTGGTCTCTATGATGGTCTGCCTCTTGTTGTGCCCAGACGTGGCTGATGAAGAATACGGAGATGAAGACAGCACCGCCACCGCCGCTGACCAACCTCTGGCATCTGCTGGCACTGCAGGTAAGTCAGTGTAACCGCTCGCTCCATTTTTCGATTAGCACACGCCTTATACTCACCACAAGCTGCACATGGCTTGCTTGTTGGCGCGACTGCAGGCTGTGGAAGTACATGTGTGTCGTTCAGTGTTACAATGACCTTTATCACTGTTGGTCTTCTCTGGACGCTCTTTGTCCCTTTTCCAGATGCTGCTGCTGGTGATGCTAGCGGTGAATTCTACAAAGACCCAGAGCTAAATAAGGATGAGCGTGAAAGGTAGTTAACTGTTTAATGTCTTTCTAAGTAAAGAGGTTTTGCGAATGAGATCATTGCATATGCTTTGTAAGTTACGTATGGAGCGGAAACTAGTGCTTGTATATGGAGTGACAACCAGTTCTTCTTTTTTAGTTGAATGGCAAAATTGTATGGTGGGTCACCTTACGTATGTTGTCAGTGTTGGGATTTGAGTGGCAAACTGGTGCTTGTTCCACTGCTTTCTCACTCCACACAACACAGCATTTCAATTAATGATGGTATCGCGTAACCTTTGCAAGCCACTTTATGTTTATTTCTTCTGTGGAAATTGTGCCTGCTGTGCCGAATATACCTTTTCAATAAAATCCAATCTTGTGTTCCCCATTTTGGCGATCTTGATGCTTGCACATGATACTAACTTAGCAGCGGTGATTTTCTCTTCTACCCCCCCCCCCCCCTTCTATGTGGCGTCTAGCTCTCCATACATTCAGTCAAGTGCAGTGTCGAGCAGTGGATCGGCTTCTTCAACAGCCGTAGCAGATGGAGGTAAGTGCTCACAGCAATGGCGGATCCAGAGAGCGGGGGCAGTGGGCCCGACACCCCCTTTAGAACTGAGACTTACACCCTGGGTTTGCCGTGATACCGGTGATGGTACAGTACCACCAATGCCAGTGACTACTGTGCAGTCATGACACACGGGGTTTACTGCGTTTATGCAACTTACCCTGCATGCTACTTCTGGACGGGCCTCTCTTTGGGACGACCCAAGATTCGCCACTACATACATGTGTGGTATCTATGGAGTACATGTGGTTTCTAAACCCACCTGACCTGTGCAGAAACATATTGTTGTAGGACTCAACTCAGTCTCTCCTAGTAGGCCCACTGCAGCAATGATGTGATTATGAAAGTCCCGCTGAAACCAATGTCCGGTATAAGTATAGTCAATGGAGGAGCATGGTGCCGCCAACTGAGCTCAGGTCTTGAGACTGAGATGTTTGAATCGGACAAGAAAGCAGGCTGTTTCGTCTTTATTCCCCTGTCGAGTTTGGCATTGTTGAGTGATCAAGGACGGCTCATGGATTGTTTGCATCGCTATTTCAAAACACTCCAGCACCTGTGAAGCTTGTTTGCCCTTGAACTCTCTAAGAACTGGCGATTTTTTTTAATAAAATTTCCCAACTGTGTTTTGTTGCTTAGTGCAATCTCGCAAGGGCAAGCGGCGTGGACGGTCCGCCGCATAACAACACGTACATCCCAGTGTTTACCAGCGTTTACCAGCGTGTACCAGTGTGTACCTGATCTGTGTGAGTACCTTTCATCCTTGTTCGGGTCCCGCCGTGCTCACCTTGTCTGTCTGTCGTGTCTGCTGTTCCGCAAAACATGTTAAACCTATCAAGCAAGGAATATTATATTATGCATCTCCCGTAGTACTAGTAGTCCTTTGACACATTGCTCACCTACATGCTGTGCTGTGCTGTGCTGCTTTTTCTCGTCGCTGTCAGTTGCCTGTGTGCGTTGTCTATGAAGTTGGGCAATATCGTTCCACTGTAGCTGTGCGCGCATGTGTGTGGTGTGTGTGTGCGTACATGCCATTGACCCATCCCACCCTGCTCTGTTTGCTAGTGAGCCGAATTTTACTTCTTTATCGTTTTCGTTATTTTTTAACTTATCTGCTGTGCATGCTCATCCCGATTTATCCTGGTGCTCTGCAGTGTCCGCCTTAGCAACTACAACCACTAGTGTATTGCCCTCTTCTCAGGAAGCTCACACACATCCACACTGAACCTCTCTCTCTCTCTCAATTCCGTGGGTCCATTGTTGCATTGCAGTCTGATATTTTTTATTTATTTTTTATTTTTTCTGCTTTAGACTCCAGTACATGCACCCGATGTGCTTGAAACTATTTCAAATCACCATAAAACAGACAGCTCTAACTCTAAGAACTGTACATCCATCATAACATTGTATGGTTTTTAGAACTTTTATTTTTTACGTTTTAGGGCGCCCATGTTGGTGTAGGGGCACCTTTGCAGCCGGTCTTTCAGTTTTACGGTGATCATAATCCTACTTCTGGCCTGGTCTCGATCATGAATTTCACAACTGTTTCTAACTGGTTTCTCAAACAAACCCATTCCACTGGTTGTACGGTATATCAGGTGTTGCGGGGTTGCCCGTATTCACCGCTGCACACTCGTGCGCTAGGGGAGGGGAAGTAAGGCCTACTATTAAAGGGGAGTATTTTGGGTATCTGGAGTGAACAGCACATGGCCGATATCATGGATATGGGCACATGCACATTGGCAAGTACCGTTTAATAGTTCTTGTACTTTGAGAACGGGCAAATAATTGCAAGTGTAAGTGTACAATCTACTTAGTAACCACAGTGCATGTACAAGTAACAACAGTGGAGTACATCTACATGACGTAGTCTGTTGCAACTCCTGACTCCTGAGTTTCATGCAAGAGGAGATGCTGTTGTTGCCAGTGTTGGGCAAGCTACATAATCATTGTACCGGTTGTACGTTATCCTAAAGAGTTGTAGTAAGTAATGTACTTGGCCCTGGGGGGTTCTGAGCAGTAGGCATAGGGAGGGGAGCCAGGTCACAGGCGTGGTGCTATGCTTTGGGTGTTGGGTAAAATTTAATTTCCCGTTTGCATCTTCCCCGCAAATGTGAAATGAGGGAGCCGGAGCAGCAAGCAGAAAAGAGAAAACCAAGAAATGATGTGACAGCGCAAAATAGGAAATTAAAAGGTATACTCCGAATAGAATACACCAAAAACTGTGCAAAAAGAAGAAAAAGGAAAAGAAAACCTTGGCTGTGTTATTTCCGCAGTCGATTGGCGCCAATAGTACAACTACAAGACTAAGTCTTAGTCTTGCTTGAGTGGCTCCGAAGATGATCGGAGAAGAGGTTTAAATTGTAGGACGAAGTACGAGTCTACCTGGATGAGACTGTGTTTCCCCTCCGCTCCGGTGGCAGTTTTTTGTGTCACTTCGTTATCAGTCTTAGGCGAGGCTAGCGTGTGTAGGCACTGGTGAACAAGGTAAACCATTCGGAAATAACAGGGTGAAAAGGTTCTGAGCTGCAGATCTACAATCAGATATTCATTTTTCAGTTATATCTAGTATCCTCGCAACGACGTCCCGGAACGTCAGGCCCGGTGCACCACTACAAGCCTATCGACTGTTGAGTGCTGAACGCATTGAACTACGAGCTCGGGACTGAATTCTTTTCCTGTTGAGCCCATGTCGACCGGAGCTTTTGGTCGGACGTCAGTTTCGAGCGACGTATGCGACGCACAGGTACACGCGCTGAGTCCGATGTCTCGCTCAGAGTCAGAGAGCAAACATCTTCTGTCGGCTGAGAATGGTCGAGAGTCGTCACCGGCAGACGTAACCGATCGTGCTTCCGGCAGCGATGCCGGTGGTGGCGAATTTTCGCGCTCCAGAGGCTTGAGCAATTTCTCGGCCACGGGCATGGTGCTGCTGACAATGTCCTTCACTGTGTCCATGCCGTACGCCATGGCACAGGCTACCTTGCTGGGCGGTGTGATGCTGATCGTGTTGGTCTCCTTCATTATGGCATACATGGCTGTGCTGGTTGGCAGGTGCTGGGTGGTACTGATGGAAACATGGCCGGAGCGGTACCGTGATCAGAAAGTACGGAGACCGTACCCTGCAATCGCCAAAGAGGCTGGTGGTCGCTTCTGGGAGATCACCACTGTCCTTTCAGTGGACTTCACAAACTTTGGGGCCGCTGTTGTCCTGTTGCTCGCTTCAGCATCCATGGCTGAGATATTGCTGCCGGACCATTTCTCCATTAGAGTGTGGGCATCGTTCTGTACTCTACCTCTCCTGCCGCTCATTTCATTCGGAACTCTGATGGAGTCGCGGTGGCTGGGACTAGTTAGCGCACCAGTTTCAGTTCTGTGCACTGCAAGCATAGTAATTGTACTGGTGATAAGTCACGTGTGCACGGCCAACACCGCCGACACGATACCAACGGTTAATGTAACACATGTTCAGCACTCTAACACAACCACTGCCCTGTGGACAATGACATCCTCCACGATATCTCACAGCACACAAACAAGCTCATTGGCGACGACTTTCCCGGCCGACCATCGCAGTAGCCCGGTGACTTTTGCGTCATTCTGGCTGGGTATGTCCACGGTTGTGTTTGCACTCTCACCGATGTCCATTGTGCCCACTATACATCATGACATGCGTAAGCCGGAACAATACGGTCATGTCATTGTACTAGCGTACACCATTGGCATTCTCATGTGCTTGTCCACTGGGGTGGTGGGCTTTGAGACGTTCGGACAGCTGTCCCATCCGAATGTACTGCGCAACGTGCAGTGCCGAAGCTCGCACGCCATATGGATTGCTAGTATGGTCAGCTCAGCTGCAACATTTGTGTACTTCATGTGTTCGGTGGTCCTCTCGTTGTTGCCGATGACACAGCACCTGGAGGAAGCACTGAAGATGCCCTTGAACAGTAAGTCACTAGGAGCGCTGCTGGTGTAACCACCGTAGCGATACAGCTAGTCACAGTAAGGACTGGCTGGCCTGCAATGCCTACAGTATAGACTACGGATGTGCAATTCAGTGAGGGTGCCATAAAATTTAGTGTCGAAATCTCGCCCCTGCCCATATTCTCAGTTTCTCAACCCAGAATTCCCACTGCCAGTGTATACTTATACATGTACTCGCTGGCAAGTAGGAAAAAATGAAGTAGAATTGTCACCCATGGCGTATCGCAATCCATAGTACCTTTTCAGCCTGTCAGTGTTAGTTACCACTTCCAAATCTGAAAAAGTTAAAGGGGAAGTCCGGTGAAAAATTTAAATTTCACAGTCCGTAGAGTTCGGGTCGCTGAGTCGAATGGTCTTTGTCCGAGGAGGCTGTGGCCTATGGTTCGTCAGATACGCCCAATCGAACATGTGCGAATTTGAGCGCGCATCACCCAGATCCAGGTGATGACGTCACAGCGTGCAGCCAGGTAGCCACACCATCTAGTCGTGTACAAAATGGCCATATTCGGAGCGCGTTCGATTGGGGAACCGTTTGTCGCAGCTTCTTCGGACCAAGACCATTCGATTCAGTGTTACAAACACTACGTACCCTGTGATTTTCAGCTCGTTAAACCTCGAGGTTATACCGTATTTTAGCCGTTTCCGAGTTGGACTTTTTCCGTCAGCATGCAATGGCCTCTACGCTCTAGCAATGCCCTGCGTGCATGCTAGCTGTAGTCAGCTAGTGTAGTCATCAAACTCATCACACGAAACTACTCCCGCACTAACACTGCCGTGCTGGGCTAGTATCTACAACAAGACTCGAGACACAAGACTCAGAAAACTAGTCAACACACGGACTTGTCATGTACTAGTACTACTACTAGTACACTCGCATCAGTCGTCCAGTCATGTAGTCAGAGAACGTGCGTTTCTCCTTGCCGGTGCCAGTGGTTGTGCTTTGAGAAAGAAAATTTTAGTTTTCCGCTCCAGTCCCGCCTCATTATTTTATGCTACAGCGATGAGTGCACAACCGTGACAAGTGACAAAACAGCGAACAGCTCCAGGACCTAGAACTTTCAGATTCCATAGCGTTGCGAGCGAAGAGTCGTGCCCGTGGTTCAAAGAGCCTGCAGTGTTCTCCAATTGAGTAGTCCGAAATATGCCAAGTTCGCACCAAAACATCACCATGTGGCAGGCTACTGGAGTCTAAGTGAATCGGTATGGAACAACATTTAGAGCACTCGCATCACTCTTCTCCATTTTGGCGACCCTGCTCTCCAGCGATCTGATAATTATATCAGCCTCGTCTGCAATAGCTGCTGCTTCTTCATCAGTCGGAAACTCAGTAGCGCTCACTCTTGACCGGCCCGCGCGGCCATTTCTTCAGCTGAATACCGAGGTTCTCAGCCCCAGACCAAACTCATGAAGGTCAGCCATGGCTGCATCCTCACTCTCACAAGGAGTTAGGTCTTCGGGGTCGCTTGCACCACCTAATATCAGTCGCCAAATCATTTGAAATAGCACTGACACTATTGCTTTCACGCACTCCTTTTGACCTAGCTGCACGCTATGACGTTGCGGAGGGTGTGGCGCGGCCGCATGACGTCATGGCGCAGCCCCCGAAACTCAGTTTTTCAAACGGAAATATCTCGAGAACGCTTTGTCGGAGACACGTGGGACCAACACCATTCGACTCAGCGCCCGAAACTCTACCGACCCTGAAATTTAAATTTTTCACCGGACTTCCCCTTTAAGTGATTGTGTTGCGAATTTTATGTCATTGCCGTGTAAGAGTAAGTTAGATGTGGGACGGTATCAGAACGGCTTCATCTGAGAAAGATGTGTGTATGATTTATATATATTATGTTATGTTGCTTCAGATATTAGCATTGGTCACGTCCTTATCCGTATGGGAACACTGCTGGCCGCGTTAGCAGTCGCCGTAGCAATGCCTGAGTTCCACAAGTATGCATCATTGCTCGGTGCGTCATCAATGGCGCTCAACAACTTCATCTTTCCCCCACTGTTCTACTACTGGATAACGAAAGCCACCGGTCGTGAATTGCACTGGGCTCAGCTTGGCTTCTTGCTGTTTGTGCTGGTTACGGGCATAGTCAGTGGCCTGGCAGGGACCTATGCTGCAATTAGGAATATTATTGCGAATTCAACACCAAATCCATGTCATGTATAGTCCGCCCGCTAAGAGGACCTTTCAATTGGATTGAGCGAACACGTCTGGGCACTTGGGCAGGGAAATGAGCCGTGTTGTTTCGCTATTGATCCTATCTCTTTGCTAGGGGAATATCATAATTATAATTATGGAATGTTACTGCTCTCAATGTGTGTGTGTGTGTGTGTGTGTGTGTGTGTGTGTGTGTGTGTGTGTGTGTGTGTGTCTGTGTGTGTGTGTGTGTGTGTGTGTGTGTGTGTGTGTGTGTGTGTGTGTGTGTGTGTGTGTGTGTGTGTGTGTGTGTGTGTGTGTCATTTGGTTTATAAGAGCTGTCTAGTCTTGAAGTCCTTTATAGTAAAACTACTGAAGAAATTTTTAAACTATGAATATACTAGTACTCACAAGTTTGAGTTGAATAACAATTCCATTTTCTCCCTCAACGTTGATGAATACTAGTAAAAGTTGAATCGTGGTAATGCCAAAATATACGGTCCAATTCTCTCCCACTAGCATTATTTAACCACTCACAACAGCTAATAGCCTTTTCAATCTCCAAAAAAGTAGTATTTATTTCACTGTTTGAATCTTTCATGTACACGTACAATGGTTCATGTATATTGTGTTGCGTGGGCAATGAATCGTGAATGGCTGTTTCTATTTCAATTTTCTCCTCGATTGTTTTTTGTTGATTTGATCGATGTTGATTTGCTGTAGCGGTAATGCAGTTGTCCATGGGAGGTGTATGCATTGTGTTTTTGTGATGTGGAAGCTGCAGTTCAGTAACACATGTGGTACCGTCCCCTGGTCATTTCCTATGTGTACAACCTTTCATAATAATTATTATAAATTTTCACTCAGCAGACCGAAATTGGAGCCAGTTTTTGTGTGCACCGTGCGATAATCTAGTTTATTATGCGCCGGGATGGAAGGATAGCAACTACTAGTATTACTTCCCGTGATCTGCTCTATTCAACGGTTACACTATTTGCATGTACTGGTATCTTAGTTCTCGGATCGCTATTTCTTTTCAATGACAACACCTTCCATGGATTGGGCCATGGGGACATAGCAATTATTTGTATATGTACCAGGATTAGCAGGAATCATGAAAACGCCGGTCTTTTAATGACTATAATTATGATTTGCACACATAATAATACAATGTAGTACAATGTCATGTAGATCTAACTAAAAAGTTACTTGCTGATGATTGTACAGGGAGGGGGTGGGGGGTAGTGCGTGCAGCTAGCTCGGAGTAGCAAACCCAGTGGATGGAGTTGAAATGAGTTCTGTACGAGCACGTGTACAGGTCTACGTAGATCTACTAGTACTCAATCTGCGGACAGCATGCTGTTTCGTTCTTTTTGAACTCATCAGCGCAGCACAGAGGAAATGAGGCCGAACCTGATAGCAATGGAAATAAAAATTTCCAATCAGGCTAGTACGTGTAGCTAGCCTATACCGCATGGCCGGGTGCATGCAGGGAAGATAAAGTCGAGATCCACGAAAAATTGATGTCACTACAAACGTGAACGGACGAAGTGAAGTCGACACACTGCATGCTAGTGTCGGCCTGGCCAGTGTCCTGAGAGTTAGAAGGAAAACCAGTCGTTGCGCACCACGACACTTGGCGACTGGTAGAATGCTGTAGGTACTTGTAGGTCGATCCGATTCCACCGTAATTCCGGTGTCGTTCGAACCAGCCACACGTTAGTTTGGTCAAGGCCACAGCTGCTGAACATCATCAATGCACCCAAAAAAGATTACCAAGGCAAGGCTGGTGAGTGGTGGTACGGCAGTGATGGAAGCGGAGCAGCTGATTATGTCGTCTGAAGATATCGCACCGGCTTCCGCTGGAGAAGAGCTTGAGATGCCTGCGTCGGAAATGGACAATCTTCTGCGGAATCGGGATGACACAACTCCAGCGTCACTGAAAGAGTCCGTAGACCGTGACACTCGCAGTTCTGACGGCACGGCCGGGGGGTTTTCTCGGTCCAAAGGCCTGAGCGTGTTCACTGCGAGCGGGCTGATCATGCTAACGGTTGTGTTTCCTTGGTCAATGCCGTACGCCTTGGCACAGTCATCCTTGCTGGGTGGTGCAATGATTATAGTACTGGGAGGCACCATTATGTTGTACATGGCAGCACTGGTGGGGAGATGCTGGGTGATAATGATGGAAACTTGGCCCGATCAGTATAGTCATCAGAAAGTGAGACGTGTTTACCCTGCCATAGCCAAGGAAGCCGGTGGTCGTTTCTGGGAAATAGCTACTCTGATTTCGGTGGACTTCACGAACTTTGGAGCTGGTGTTGTGCTGCTGCTTGCCTCAGCGTCAATGGCAGATGTGTTATTACCCGGACACTTCTCTGTCAGAGTGTGGGCAGTGTTTGGGGCAATTATTCTTCTGCCTCTGATCTGTTTTGGCACTATGATGGATGCATGGTGGCTGGGCGTATTGGGAGGACCACTAACAATGTCTGCTGGGCTCACTATGTTGCTTGCGGTCGTTTTGAGCAAAGTATACCCTGAAAACACAATCTCACATCCCAGCTCGCAGATAGTCAGTTATGCAACAAATATGACATCATCTCCCTGGACAATGACACCATCACCACTATCATCCACAGGATCTAGTATTGCCTTCCAGGAGAGCGCCAGTACCGTCACGTTCTCTACGTTTTGGGTGGGCATGTCAACAATAGTATTTGCGCTGTCGCCCATGTCCGTCATTCCTACGGTGCAGCACGACATGCGCAAGCCGGAACACTATCCACGCGCCATCTTGCCTGCGTTTACTCTTGGCATCCTGGTCTGCTTGTCTATCGGAGTGGTTGGCGTGGAGACTTTCGGCCAACACTCCAATCCAAACACACTCAGCAGTGTGCGGTGTCGCAGCTCCCCAACAGTGCAGGTCGTCCTCAAGGTCAGCTCTGTGCTGAATTGTGCATTTGGCATGTGCATCACATTGGCAAATCTGCTTCCACTTACACAACATCTGGAGGAGGCAGCTGATCTACCTAAAGGTACCGTTCATTTTCAGTGTCAGCTCTGCATTATAGTGCTTGGTTGTCCTAATATAAAATATCTGGTCTTGCAGTAGCACATGCTGTCCGCTCATAATATGAAACATTAAATATCCGTTGGCAACAGACACCAGTCTACCAGCAGAGGAAGTACTGTTGCAGGAGATGAAAGCTTCAGAACCCCCCCCTCTCATACTTGCCAACCCCTGGCAAACAGTTTCCTTGACACTGATGACGTTTTTCCTTGATCTGCAATTTTTACATCATAATTGTGCAAAATATTGTATATGACATCATAGTGATGTCACCATGACTACAAAATATTCGCAAATAGTACAGCATGTACGACAAAAAAGTACTTTTTCATGCGCTAAGGCTGCAACCACACTAGGTACAAAATCAAGTACGCGTTTGCGTTCAGCTTTTAGATAACGCAAAGTCGCATCCACACTGCCATTTCATGCGCAAGGAATCCTTGCGTTTTGTCATTTCTGGGTCCCAGAAAAAATCGCGCTGTGAAAATGTATGTAAATAGTTTGAAAAAGAGTCGCGAGCGCCTTGACTGTGACATACACGTTCAAGGCCTCGGTCATCTCCTTCTCTCGGATGGTCCGCTCCAAGCTCTCATCTGGCCCTGCTTCGTCTTCTGGCACGCTGCCCGAAGCTGCATGAGCTTCTCAGTTCGAGATTATCAGCGAAATACAATGTAGTTGCACGGCATCTCGAACTAACAACAGCAGACAACAGGACTGTCCGGAAATTATACTGAAAGCAAAGCCCTGGCAGATGAAATCTCAAATACTACAAACTGACAAGGAAGCCGTCTACTACCGACACAGTGCAAGCCTCAAGAAAAATTCTAAGAAACATCTACTATGTATGAAGAACCGAGCGAAACGCAAGGAAAAGGCGAAAAGTTGCTTTCTACAGGGGTACCCGGTTTGCTGAAACGAAACGCAGTACGTTTTGCGTTTCGCACGCGTTTCCTTGACGACATAAGCAGAAAAGTTGCGTTTACGCAGTTTTGTACCTAGTGTGGTTGCAGCCTAACTCAAAAGTTCTCGCTCGCTAGACCTTCGTTTGGGCGCCCAGCACTGCGAGCGAGCATCCAAAACACTGAAAATCAACAAAAAAAAGGTGTTGACGGACATTTTCAAAAATCCGGTAGATGTTATAACTTTTCCGGTATACCGGGACGAAAGCGAGTTTTCCTTGATTTTCCCGGAAATTCCGGTAGGGTTGGCAAGTATGCCCCCTCAAGTTGTCCGCAGTTTTTTGGCTGATTGTACCTCGATTGTAGGTGAGAGTTTCGGAGGGCATGCAAGTCAAACGGTGATCATGCTGCATTTTTGAGTTTTGACATGCCAGCGTGCATGTAGCGAAGTAGGGATTTCATTTATCCATCGGCTTCTACTTATCCACACATCTTTTGCAGGCCCTGTCCATCATGGGTTAACTGGCGAGGGCCTGAGGTTTTACAAGCGGGTCACATATTGTGATATATTCTGTGAAAGATTGCATATAGTGGAGTAGTCCTGTTGTACATGTGACCACAGTATCAGTAGAATAGCCCCCGACCAAACAACTTGCAGCTATGGTCGGTGTATGTCCGCACCATACACGATCAGAGTGTGAAACATGTGTTGGTGGTTATGCGGCGAGCAACCACATCGAGACAGTCGAAGCTGGTCTTAGAGACCACACCATGGTGCAAAGAAAATCCTGGCCTATGTAGACAGGTGGTCTTTGTGTGCAGATCAAACTGTATATTTTTGTTTGGTGTGTGGTCTGAGGCCGAGTGAGCATCTCCCAAAACACTTCACTTGTTGTAGTGGTTGCTTGTACAATGAGACTTCATAATACAGTACCCTGATGGTTATTTTGAACTTTTGTGCAATCGGCTCAGTGATTATGGTCATGCTTTTTTTCTTCTTCTTCTCATTTCTGCTCCCTCGGCTCTCTAGAAGTTGGCTTCAAACACATCCTGGTTCGTTCAAGCACTCTGCTCTTTGCCCTTGCTGTGGGCTTGGCTCTGCCTGAATTTCACAAGTATGCCTCGTTGATTGGTGCATCGTCAATGGCGCTCAACAACTTCATCTTTCCTCCGCTGTTCTACTACTGGATTGTGAAGAAAGCTACCGGTGTCACCTTGCACCGCGCTCAGATAGGTTTCTTTCTATTTGTGCTGGTCGTTGGTGCTATTATTGGACTTGCCGGGACCTATTCCGCAATCCGGAATATTGTTGTGACCTCAACACCAAATCCATGCGGGGCGTAGCGGCGTGTAAAAGCTCGCACACTCTTGGCAGTGTCAGGTACAAGTCTTTTCTTCTTCTCAAATTTCTCCTCCGAATATCATGATCGAGGAGGCTTGGGTCCTGATTAGATGTACAGCTGCAGTCCCAACTGGTAAATAGGCAGGTTGTATGCATATGCATGTATAATGAGCGCAGACCAGCTAGGCGGTGCAGCATACATCTGGCATCCTGGCCATTTTCGCAAACAAAGCAAAACTGACTCGTGCAAGCTAATTACAAGGCAAATGGGCTGGCCATCCTAGACTGCAGTAGATCTCAGGTGCTTCGAACTGGGGTCCCGGCTGACTGGGCTAGCTTGTTTGGAATGCAAACGCCCATAGGAGTTTTCAGTTTGTTTGTGTATACATGCCCGGGACGGGACCCCGGATGCAGGCGGGCTAGTCCGCCGTCTTGGCCAGCCTGGGCTGGTAATGCACATGCATGTATAACCACCCCCCACTGCAGTACAGTGTAGTAATATAACTACCACCTGCTACATTAGAAGGAACTCTTCGCTGGTTGTGTTTCTCAACTACTTTGAGTGATCATGTTTGAAATGCGACGATTATGACTACAGGTACATATTAATATTTATAATATCTACCCCCGCCACCCAGAAAATCCTAAAATTTCTTGAAAGTTATGCCCGTTCCGATTTTAATTTATTTTCGCCATGCTGGCTGTGATCGATCACACATGGTTTAAATGCTATGTCTGTATTCAATTCTGGTAAAGAGTCGCGTTCCACAGCGGACCAACATCATCCGGCTGTTTACTGGTCACGGTGTGGGGGTGGGGGGAGGGCTGGGTCATCCCGCAACTCACTTCATCCAACACAGCCAAGTGAGCTGCCGCACTTGTAAATACCATGTTTGCTCCTTTTCTCTTGATACATCAGTGCCCTTTGCCCTACCTACTCGCGCCAATAAAAGATAAGATAACTAATGACTAAGGAAGAACTTGAGGACGTTAGAACCTAGTTGTAGTTGTTGCATGTTTAATTGGTAATAATGGTCGAGGGCAATGTTGAATGGGGGACCTTTGTGCCGGTCAGTCCGGGTTGTTGGCAGGCGATAGAAGCGAGGGTGCCTGAGGGGGTTGGTTGCGGTTACAACAGAGGTACATGTAAAAACAAGGTTGTTGATGTGTGAAGGTGTGTGCTTGTGGTGAATTTTGTGATCTAGAGTTACTTTACGAAAATAGTGGTTGCGACTTCGACGATGCTTTTTAGGAATGGGTTTGCTCCCCACACTGGAGCTCGCGCTATTCCGCGACTTGACTAATAAGTTGACTTGACACTTGACTCACGACTGCCATCCAGAGCACACGAGAAGTCCATCGAAACCACGCTGAGGAGGCTGATGGGCCGGTAGTTGTTAGGTACATGTAAATGAGGATTTCCCTTCTTATAGAGAGGGGAGATTCTTGCATATTTCCACGCTTCTGGGAGGACACCATACTGAAAGGAGGCATTGAACAGGGCACAGAGAGATGGGGCTAGTTTTACTGCTGCTTCTTTCAGGACACGGGTGTTTATGCCATATCATATAACCAGGGCCTTTGTTGGTGTGCAGTTGGCGAAGAAGGTGTTCCACCTCAGCAGGTGTGGTCACAGTTGGAGATGTGGGACAGATTTTGGGTTGTTGTTGTTGTTGTTGCTGCTGCTGCTGCTGCTGTTGTTGTTGTTGTTGTTGTTGTTGTTGTTGTTGTTGTTGTTGTTGTTGTTGTTGTTGTTGTTGTTGTTGTTGTTGTTGTTGTTGTTGTTGTTGTTCTCCTTTCTGTTGTTCTCGTTGTTACTGTTGGTCTTGGTCTTTGTTGACGATACGAATGCAGCGATTTGCCATACAGAACTTGGTCATATTTCCTTAGTAATCATCTTCAATGGATCCTTCTTTGTTGCTTCGACTATGAATCATTGAAATGTTTTTTTTGGCATTTGATAAGATTAGTTCAGTTCAGTACATGGGATGTTCTTTAGGTGAACTACTTGGGGTTGGGGTTTGAATGACGTCAGCATTGCTTCCCTCGGATGTTGTGTTGGACCGGCCTTGGAACTCTGCCAACCGGGTTATGGTTGTAGTCAGGAGCACTTGTGCGTCCTCGCCTTGTAACCATGGTAACATGCTGTCGAAGTCGATAACAACATGATTGTTATTGTTATGACTGGTATTAGATCAGGACGACATCCAGGAGTCCAGTGAGGAGGGATCGAAGAATACACGACTGACGTCAGGAGAAGTATAAAAAAAACTCCCCTAGCATAATGAGGGTCAGAACCAGGTTCAACACCCATAATTATTGTTCAGATGCCATGGTCCCAACGGACCGGGGCTCTACCAACCGTGGATGCAAGTAAGGTCACTGTTTCCGAACACGGCGTCCTCCACCTTGTTTCATGCTGTCAAACCAACAACATGTTATGACTGGTACATGGTAGGTCTACAGCTGCTACAAGTGCCAAGTACTTGAAGTACATGATCATTGTACATGTACTGTATGTAGCAGGAAAAGCTGCACCACATGCACAGTGAATCAAAACACTTCATATTTGTTTAAAAAGCTTTTGTTCTGCACACTTCTGTTTCATTCAGATTATCTTGTCCGCTATCGTTGCTACATAATCAGATTATGTCGGCGCGCAATGTGCACCCACTGATCCAGTGCATTTGCACTGCTTCCCTTGAGATGGGCGATTGGGCGTACACGATGACAATGATGAATTTTACTAGTAGAATAGAGTTGTCGCATCACTTTTTTTCAATTTCGAATGTGAGATCTCAATCATCTCACGGCCAAGATGGTGCTCCTCACGATGGAACGTGAGATTTCAAAGCGACAGAGGGCCCAATCGTGCACGGTGAAAAGGAAGCTTCGAAGCGATTCAACGCACGTTTTTTTCTCACTTTCGAAATTGAAAAAACGTGAAGCGTAAACTCTCTATTTATTATGTACACGATGTGTGTGTGTGTGTGTGTGTGTGTGTGTGTGTGTGTGTGTGTGTGTGTGCGTGTGCGTGTGCGTACGTGCGTGTGTATGCACGTGTGTGCGTGCGTGTGTGTGTGCGCAGGTGCGCAAAGTTGCACCCTTGCATCCACCCTCTTCAACATTCACTTCAATGATCATGATTAATTGTAATGGTAGAGGCTAGCTCACGTTGTCCGGACGCTGGAGTTGGCAGGAATTGTCGCAAGCTGGTCCAAGTCGGGGGAACGCACAGCCAAGTTCCGGTTGTCTGCAGCAAGATCGAGAGTGACGGAGTCGAGTCCCAGCTTGCCGATGACGCGGTGTGTGCAGCCACCACCGAATGCATGACGTCCGAGTTTATATTGTGTGCGCATAGCGATGGGGACTGACGTCGACGGTGACCGTCAGCATTAGAAAGACGAAAGCATGGCGGTGGGTCAAAGATCAACCGACATCATTTGATCCCGTTCAACTCGAGGGTGACCGCAAGACTGGCATGGTGGACGAGTTCCGTACCTCTGCAGCGTGCTGTCTGCTGATGGACTGGTGAATGCGGACCTCACTGCTCGCTTGGCACAAGCGTCTCGGCTGTTCTACGTTCTCAGACTCAGGTCTCCGATATTTCAGTGCGTAGATCTACGCCTCTCTGTCTACACCAAGCGACTGGTGTATCGTGCTACATGACTGTGTCATCCTTCCTGCTCTCAGATCCCTCTACCATTTTGTCAAGGCCGCGGATCATATTCGCCAGCGCAACACATTTCACCATTATAATCCTCGGCATCTCTCGTCTTGAGCAACGGGAGGAGAGGTAGTCGCCGGCCTCGCTGAGTGAGCTGGCAGGGGTGGACATCGACATGGCCGCGATGTTAGGAAGCACTGGTCGCGGTGGCTTGGTCATGGTGCGCTGCACGTAGGTACATGTAGGCGGGTACACAAGAGAGAGTTTGGAAGCTTTGTCACAACTCCGAGTTTCACGTATCTCTACGATCTGTAGGCGGGTACGTTTTTATTTGAATTCGCGGAACCAAACGGGCGGTGTCGCCCATGAAAGCGAATGGAAACAATAAATTATTGTAGAAAATAGCCTAACGTGATAGAAGGGTGTAGTATGAAGCAAAGAACGCTCAGTCAATGAATAACGTTACTAGAGCAAACACAGAGGAGGCGTTCAAAGGTCGATCTATGTAGTGTTCAGTAGTGGGTGCTACTGCTAGCAAGACAGGACGGGAGGCAGGCATGTTTGAACTGGTGGTAGATCTACTGGGTAATACCACGCACGTCGGACGGCAGGGTCACAGTTCCATAAAATGGACCCACGCGGCCGCGAGCGGTTTATTATTATTATTATTTGAGGGATTCCCCAAAGGCCGAAGCCTAAATCAAGGGGGTCCCCGAGCGTTGGATGGTCATGGCCGGCTTTGGAGGCAGATTTGGGCACCCAAGCTGCGTTGCACGGTTGTGTGAGTACTGTACTGGGACGCTCCAGAAGGGCTTGCAGTGCATTGCTTGAACGGATGAAGGAAACCCCAGTGCCAAAGCAGATGCGGTTCGGCAAGCTGCCGTGCAAACGCCCTCATCATGGTCCCAGAAGCGCTGGCGGGATGCTGTGTCCTCGAACCTTACCACCATCTCAGCATCTGCATAAAAATTAGTCTATCAGGAGTGGACTGGTACGATACAGCACAGGAGAGATCCACCAGGCTCTGCTGCTGTCGGCAGAAGGTCGAGAAGAAAGCCCCAGGCCCAGACATCCTGTGCTTCAACTTTCGCTAGCGCGGTGCGACCGGACGGAGTGTTCCGTCATCCTGGCGACCTCAAGCGGTATGCGCCATACTGTACTAGATGGCGAGTTTAGAGCCTCAGCGTGAGAAGACCATGCATCGCTGGTATTGCTACAGCGCTCCATGCCCATGGTTCCAGGTGTGTGTTACTTCTGGCAACCAGCATGCCGGAGTATGTGGTATGATGTGTGTGCGGGGAAAAAGTGAAAAAAACCAAAACGTAGGGATTCACTGGCCAGAAAAAGCCACTTCATAGCTGTGTGGTGTAAACCAGGCTGAATAGTGGCGGTCAATTCTTCAGCCTTGCAAGCTGTTGAATGGTGCAATCCCAGCACAAGTAATTAGTTGCTATGGCTTCTACTGTAGCATCGCTATCATCGCGAGGGAGGGAGGGAGGGAGGGAGGGAGGGAGGGAGGGAGGGAGGGAGGGAGGGAGAGAGAGAGAGAGAGAGAGAGAGAGAGAGAGAGCCTGAGAGCCTGAGCGTCAGTTGTACCGGTACAACCATCGAGTTCCTGCCCCCCCCCCCCCCCCTGACCGGTTGTTCAAGCGTTTTCGTCCTATGTGCATGTGGTCAGGTCGAGGGTGACGAGTGGTACCTAAACTCCAAAATTTGTAGTTAGAGCTAGATAGCGGAGGACTACTGCCTGGTACAGCAAGGTTAGTAGTTAGTACTTGAGAATAGGTACTAGGTCTGACTGCCCAGGTGGCAGGTGGGCTTTGAGTTTGACTGAGTGCATAGTCCAAGGTTACCTTGGCTTTACTTGAGTTCACGCACGGTGGTTCGGGGCAAGCCGGCGAGAATGCACTTAAGAGAACACTCTGGAGCTGGAGGACTTCTCTTTTGTACTTTGATTAATAGGTCGACAGATTTGGCAGCATTCCTTGCTTGAATTCTTGGCTCTTCGGCCATTCGATTTCAGATCGTGAGACGCGCTGTGTAAAACATGCGTACAATGCAGTGCGATCTTTCTCTGCAGGTCTTTGTGCGTGCTGGCTAGCCTCATGCTACGCCCGCTGAGTGAGCGGGTGCGCGCGGGAACACACACACACACACACACACATGCACACACACATACACACACCACGCGCACACACACACACACACCGTAAAGACTGACACACAGGCGCTAGGCAGTCAAGACTCTATCTCTGCTCAGCTACATGTAGCTCTAGCCTAGGCTAGTCTAGTCTCTCTAGTCTACAGAGATCCGCGTTCCTGTTGCTCTTGTCGCCAGGGCGAGCAGTTCTCGTCTGGTACTACAGCCAGTACACTGTACAGGCTACTACTAGTACTAGTACAGTAGTAGCTAGCTGTAGAGACTAGAGAGTAGAGTGTAGTTCAAAATAATGATGTGGTTGTAGGTCGCAAATGAAATAGACATGAGCCATATGTAGCAAACGACAGAAACGTGTTCCGCAGCTACAGACGAGACGTCGGCAGCTGAAAGCGCTACACTAACGTCTGTACTTAGTGAGTAACACTGTAGACCACACTGGTAGACTCAGTGGCGGGTTTACAGTCCATTCAGAAAAAAATGAACTTCTAGCTTTTGGCCATAAATGGGTCAAACGTTGAGTTTTTTTAGAATTTTTTTCTGCAATCCCATATGGAATCCTCTTCCAATTATGTTTCTGAAGTTTTTTTGTCCAAAAAGCAAGCCATAGCAAGAATAGGATTTCGGCCAGGTTTTGCCCCAAAAGCACTGAATTGGGAAAAACCATCAAAATCCAGGCCGTTTGACCCCGCCTGCAACAGTGCATTCTGCGGTTCGAACCCCAGTTCAGGCACCCTTTTTGGACCCTTTTTCAAATTTCAAAGTTCGCAGCACTGCACTGTGTACGATGAAATCACGAAAAATCGCCAAATACGGGAGCTCGCCAGAGCCAGGACCCATTTTTTTATGAATGGACTGTAGGGGGGGCGCGGGGGGCGCGCGCCCCCCCCTCAAAAATTTCGACCTAGGTTTCGAAAAATAATACAGGGCGCGCGCCGGGTCGAGCTAGACTAGGCTCGGGGCGCGCGCGCCGCGCGGCCTGAAAGTGAAACGATTGTCCAAAAGCAGTTGCACGGTGCTAGTACAGTACGAGTACACTGTACAGTCTACACAGACTACAGAGCTAGAGACAGAGTAGAGTCTACGTACAGTGAGCATGCACGGCTACAGTACAGAAACACGGTGACCTGACTGTGTACTGTTGTACAGTGTGATCCCTGCTGGGACGCGCTCGACGCGTCTTCAACGGTACAAACATCGAAGAAAAGTCTTCGATCGAGTCAACCAAAACACGATTCGAATGCCGAGGGCTCAGGCGATCATCCTCGTTCGAATCGTGTTTTGGTTGACTCGAAGGCTTTTCTTCGATGTCTCAGGGACATCCCAAAAGGCCAAGCTCTAGCCAGCAGAGCCTGGAATTTTTGTAAAGCGTTCCTGTGGCGGCGCAACTCCTGCTGCCGCTCCAACAGGAAACAGTGGGAGTGATGAAGTCGCTGTTATTCCAGACAATCCAGTTGAACTTTCGGAGCGGACTGACAGTCAAACTCCGCCAGACGTGGAAGAACCTGTTGTCAGCGAGCAGCCAGAACATAAAGAACAGCGCACAGTGACAAGTACCGCTGCCTATGTAAAGGATGCTTTGAGAGCGGTGAGAAATTGTTGGACTCGCATATTAAAACAAAAGAAAAAAGCAGTTGATTCGCTCACATAACGGCAAATTTGAAGTTTACAATGTACATTTGTTGCTGCGTGTACAGAAATACTGCTCGTGAGTCGTGGTGTGTGAGATTTACGGCTTGTTGTTGTTGTTTATTTTTACTTCACCAAATGAACAGACAGAGATGCCTTCTCACCTGCCCCGGCATAGGACAGGTTCTCACAGAATGATGAAGGGATGATATGCAAGGGAAAACAAGAAAATTAATGATAATAATAATAATAACTTTAAGACAGAAAGGACCAAAAGAAGAAAGGGAAAAATTTATATCAAGAACAATTTCATGGAGTCAGAAATAGAAAGACAATAATTTCATGGAGTCAAAGAATAGAAAGACAATCTCATCGAGTCAGGAACACGTGGTTGATTTTATAGACATGCATGCACAAATGATTGATAGATGAGAAGGTTGGAATTTATGGCAGATAATAAAAGTTTAACGAGGACAAAGTAAGTATATCAATGGCAGAAAGAGCTTTTCGGAAGGGACCAGGGACACGTATCACTCTAAAATCAGAGGGGAGAGCGTTCCAGAGAATGCTTCCCCAAAACATCATGCTCGATCGTACCGCAGGCCCACCGTGGGGACTTGAAGCAAGTTCGACACTTGTCCCCGTGTGGTGCGCTGATCCTCCGGAACAATCTCTGGGGCCGTTCGGGTGAATAACTGTTGAAGAAGGGGCTACAGGAGGAGCTTCTTGACATTGATTTTCAAAATGGCTGACCTGGGACAGTAGCATGATGTCATCTACCCCCACCCCATCCCGCCTTGATCCCGGCCGCAACCCCCCCTCAGCCAAATCCTGGACACGCCACTGAGACTGTAGAGTGTAGTAGTGCATCTCTCCTGCAGTTGCAGTACTCTTTATCAGTTTGTAGACCCTGCATGAAGTACTACAGTCTACAATCTGCAATCGTGTTGTGTAGATGAAGTCGAGATCCAGAAGGCAAAGGCAACGCACCCGAAGAATTTGCAACAAACTGTGCCGTCGAGGAGCGCATGGCTGGGCAGGAGGTCTGGCGGTTCACACCTTTTACTGAAGTCTTTGATCCGATTTGGGAACTGCAAACTGTAGACGACTTGAATCCGGGAATATCTGTCCGAACCAGCTTCACGCATGTGTGGTCGTGAACGGAGCACCAGCTGCTGAAAGTCACACCTGTCCCTGCACCCGAATAGTAGTGACGGAATACCGCGATTGTCCGATTGCCCAGCACTAGGCAGGCCCGGTGATACAGGTTCAGAGGAGATGGACGCGGAGAAGCTAATCAAGTTGTCTGAAGATGGGGCCAACGCTTCCACTTCTGACGGAGAAGACTTGCGGCACCGCCTTGGCAATGGTATGCCTGGTTCAGAAAGGGATAGTTTGCTGCAGGAAAACACAAAGCCAGGGTCGCTAAAAGAATGTAATTCTCAAAGCGATGAGGGCAATGGAGAAGGATTTTCCCGGGCAAAAGGCCTGAGTGCGTTCACCGCTAGCGGAATGATCATGGTGTCAATTGTGCTTCCTATATCAATGCCGTATGCCTTGGCACAGGCATCCTTGCCGGCCGGCGTAATGGCTATAGTCCTCGGAGCAACGGTTATGCTGTACATGGCTATGCTAGTGGGCAGATGCTGGGTGATTATGATGGAAACTTGGCCCGATCAGTACAGTCATTAGAAAGTGAGACGTGTTTTTTGTACCCTGCTATAGCCAAGGAGGCCGGTGGTCGTTTCTGGGAAATAGCTACTCTGATCTCAGTGGACTTCACAAACTTTGGAACTGCTGTCGTAATGCTTCTCGCTGCAGCATCAACAGCAGATGTGTTATTGCCTGATCACTTCTCTGTCAGAGTGTGGGCAGTGTTAGGGGCAATTATTCTTCTGCCTTTGGTCTGTTTCGGCACTATGATGGATGCATGGTGGCTGGGAACATCGGGCGTGCCAGTAACAACCTCTGCGTCACTCACTATGCTTCTTGCGGTGATTCTGAGCAAAGTATACCCTGAAAACACAATGTCACCTCCCGGCTCACAAATAGTCAGTAATGCGACCACGATGATATTTCAAACGAACATGACGTCATCTCCCTGGACGATGACATCATCACCAATAGAATCAACAGTATCTACTATTCCGTTCCAGGAGAGCGGCAGTAACATCACGTTCGCGTCATTCTGGATTGGTCTGTCCACGATAGTATTTGCCATGTCGCCGATGTCCGTCACACCCACAGTGCAACACGACATGCGCAAGCCGGAACACTACACACGCGCCGTCTTCCCTGCGTTCACCAATTCCATTCTGATGTGCTTGTCTATCGGCGTGGTTGGCGTGGAGGCTTTCGGCCAACACTCCCATCCAAACACACTCAGCAGCGTGCGGTGTCGCAGCTCCCCAACAGTGCAGGTCGTCCTCAAGGTTAGCTCTGTGCTAAATTGTATATACAGCCTGAGTTACGCACTGTTGTCACTGCTACCACTTTCACAACATCTGGAGGAGGCACTGAATCTACCTGCAAGTAAGTCAGCAAGGCATTAGAACGATGTACGAAATAGAGATACGCTAGAGTATCCAGGATAAAACATGCCATGGGAAATACTAACTGCAGGTAACATGATGTTCATGACCGACTTCACTCTTTCTGAGGATCTTCCAGTGTCCATTGCATTATACATGTAGCTACACCACTCACGTGACCTCGAAGTCAACAATACTAGTATACAGTACAGCCATGATTGTACAGTTGTCAGCTCTTCCACTGCCCACTGGTGCACTACATGTAGATTGGGGTGAATAGTGTTCTGACTAGATATATCGCATGCGTATAATATTGGGTGTTGGCAACAATGAACAATCCATCAGTAAACTAGTTACCAATGAACACTGTTGAGCGGGAATACATGTAGGTCGCGTAATGTTTATATAATACCATGTGGGTGTTTTTGTAGATGACGACAGGAGCAAGAGAACCTTCCCAAGCCACCGTTAGACATGTTTAACTATTACTTAGGGGCCAGGATATGGCCAAGGATCGTACAAGTAACGTGAAAAGGTTGTTGGTGTATTGAGTACACTACCACGTTCGTGAGGTGTAATATAGCTGGGCGTATCAACCATGCCACGGGCCGGGGGGGGGGGGGGGGATGGTGCAAAGAAAACTGAAGTATTGGGGAACAGGTGGTCTTTGTGTGCACAGGTCAAATTGTATCTGTGTATTTGTAGGCTGCGGTATTGCCGGAGTCTCGTATTGCCTTGGTATACAGACAAGGCTGAGGTGATCTTATTATAGTCAATCATATTACGGGTACATAGTTTTGTGCTTTTGCTTTGGGTTCACATACACTGTACATGTCACACTGTACATGCACATACACTGTACATGCACATACACTGTACTATTTGTTTTGCTTTTGAAATCGTTTTTGGTTTTCATTTGACAATCCATGCGTATTTCCTGAGTTATGCATCATCTTTGACTTTGTATTGGTTGCGTTTACCCTGCCCCTGGAAATGACTGCTAGGGACTTCAGTGATCGCCAAACACAGGTTTAATACTGTGCATGTATATACAGTACTGTACAATCACTCAATCTGCGGACAGCATGCTGTTTCGTTCTTTTTGAACTCATCAGCGCAGCACAGAGAAAATGAGGCCGAACCTGATAGCAATGGAAATAAAAATTTCCAATCAGGCCCGAACGTACCTTGCCAGAGTGCTCAAACTGACAAGTCAGTGAGCTCTGCATAATGCAAACTGTACTGTACAATCATGTAATACTCTTTTTGACGAGTGCATGACTGTGTTTTCAAGTCTCAACTAAATACATGTACATGTATACCTATCTTCCTTTCCCGTATTTCTTTCTTGTGCACTGTAGAAGTTGGCTTCAAGCACATCCTGGCTCGTGCAAGCACCTTAGTGCTTACTCTTGCTATGGGCTTGGCTCTGCCTGAGTTCCACAAGTATGCCGCGTTGATTGGTGCATCGTCAATGGCGCTCAACAACTTCATCTTTCCTCCACTGTTCTACTACTGGATTGTGAAGAAAGCTACCGGTGCCACCTTGCACCGTGCTCAGATAGGTTTCTTTCTATTTGTGCTGGTCGTTGGTGCAATTACTGGACTGGCTGGGACCTATGCTGCAATGAGGAATATTATTGTGAATACAAGACCCCCTACATGTTAGTTCCGTGTAGCAAGATGTGGAAGTCCTGCACACAGGCATGGGCTCTGAACTTCACACCCTCCCTGCCCTGAGGCCTGGTATAGGAAAGTAGGCATCTCGTTAAAATTCTCGCCTTCAAATAAATCTCGGGAAGGACTATAGAGGACTTTCCATTACATCACCTTTTTGGCGCCTTCCCGGTGTCCACCCAAAGATCACCCATAAGACAAGTCCGTGTCCTACGGTAAAATGTGCTTGGGTGGCAAAAAGAGAATCAAATGTGTTGTTCGGTGTACGGTTGAAAATGATGTTGCAGGCCGTCGCAGTGGTGAAGCACTTTTGCTTTTCTTTGATGTGGTGAATAGTTTCGGTAAGTCGCGAGGATTACTAGCCGTAGTTACTCTACTGTTTATTCCAGCCTTGAAGAGGCGTTGCCGCGAGAAGATTGACAGAATCCGTGGGCCCAGTACATTGATCCATATTTACCTATGGACGAAGACCTTTCAGCCAATCCCCCTACGTTGGGTATCCAGGCCTCTCTAAATATTTAGTGAATGTCCCCAGCACATATGCAAAGGACTCTCTAAAGTCTTACAATAGCCCTGATGGATACAAATGCATGTGTCTCATTGCTGGCTGAGTTGGCACATTATCGTGTCTTGCCCAATCGAAGGAAGAAACAACAAATGTCAACAAAATACGTTTGCAAACGTCAGGCACTCGCGGAGTGTTTTTGCCGAACCTGTCCATCCTTGGGTAGCTGCTGAATTACCTGGAATTGTTCTTGGCGCACACTGCACTTGCATGGTGGGCCTGGGAGAAGCATGTTCCTATGTTGCTGCAGTGCAGTGTTGTTTTGACTGAATTTACGTTGGAGACTGAAATGTGATGTGTGCTGAATGTCAACACCTACACCACTGGGTCACCAGTGGCTGGCACCGTCAATGAACACTACACGAAAATAGTGTACATGGATTTTACTTCAGCTGGGCAGAAATTGGAGCACCCTGCCCATAACCTACAAGTAATCTCACTTCTCTTTCGCTGCCTGACTCTCTCTCTCTCTCTGTCTCTCTTGCTTTGCATGCCTGTCAGTGTATCCATGTGTGTGTGTGTGCGTGCGTGTGTGGGTTTTTCTTCCTTATCAGTACGAGTATGACAATGTTGACATGCGGTGGCTGGTAGCACGAAAACTGACAAAGTCGTGATCAAACACGGCCGTCATCATCATTGCTCCTATGTAGCCAAAAAGTTGGTGTAGTGGCGAACTTACTTAGTTGTCCTGATCTTAAAACACGCTGATGAATGCACATCCAATACAGCAATTGTTTTTCCTGGTCGTCCCTCGACCTGGCATTCTCCATAAGCAGTTGCTGATTACCGGTAGAGTGTCCTCCATTACTGCCTTTGCAAGAGTTACACAAGAAGTAAGATCAAGATGATCCTCACCACAAGAAGATCAAGAAGCTGAATACAGGTACCTAATTGACCAGAAAGACAGAATATGAGGTATACTACTAATAACTAGTATGTGCCGCAGCAGATGAAGAACTGCACAGCGCAGCAACCAAGTGGGAAGCAGAAGAAGATTGCGCAACTAGGTCGATCAGAGTATTTATCCATGACAAAGGAAATACACGTTGTGCAGAACATGAGGCATACACACTGGCATGGAAGAGATGATGAGTTGCACCCAGGGCCAGTACTAGAATAGCTAGCACCACCAGTCATGTAGAGGTACGTGCATAGAGCTGGGTACATTAGTCATTACCATCAGCATCAGCCCAATCAATCATCAAACTCCAGCTATACCTTGCACCCCAACAAACTAAGTAAGTTGATAGTGTTCGGAATCATCTTCGTGTTTCCGCCTTTACTGGTGCTGCCACAAATGAGCTGAACAAGTTGGTTAGTTAGTTCGATACGTACTGGGGTGACAGGGGATAATCATGACTTTTCTCTTCGCCAACGAAGCGATGGAACAATATTCGTGTACTTCGAAGTATTTGCATCAGGAGCGAAGTTCTCGAGTCGTGTGTCCGTCATCCACTGGTTCCGTCGTTCTCCATCGTAGGGAAAACGATAACAACTCAAAGATGATCCAGGTGTGAGAACATCCGATCGCGAGCAGCCCTTTGGTATTCTCAAACTACAGTATGCAAAATGGAACTGCTTTCGAAAAACACTGTTTCCTTCCAGTGCAGTCTTCTTTTTTTGCCACCCAAGCTCCGTTTCAAGTCCGGTGATCGGTGGTGAACTCGATGATCTTTGGCCCGAATCCTCATAGGCCGCACGGCATGACTCATTGGAAAGACCTCTATAGAGGACTTTCCATTACATCACCTTTTTGGCGCCTTCCCGGTGTCCACCCAAAGATCACCCATAAGACAAGTCCGTGTCCTACGGTAAAATGTGCTTGGGTGGCAAAAAGAGAATCAAATGTGTTGTTCGGTGTACGGTTGAAAATGATGTTGCAGGCCGTCGCAGTGGTGAAGCACTTTTGCTTTTCTTTGATGTGGTGAATAGTTTCGGTAAGTCGCGAGGATTACTAGCCGTAGTTACTCTACTGTTTATTCCAGCCTTGAAGAGGCGTTGCCGCGAGAAGATTGACAGAATCCGTGGGCCCAGTACATTGATCCATATTTACCTATGGACGAAGACCTTTCAGCCAATCCCCCTACGTTGGGTATCCAGGCCTCTCTAAATATTTAGTGAATGTCCCCAGCACATATGCAAAGGACTCTCTAAAGTCTTACAATAGCCCTGATGGATACAAATGCATGTGTCTCATTGCTGGCTGAGTTGGCACATTATCGTGTCTTGCCCAATCGAAGGAAGAAACAACAACTGTCAACAAAATACGTTTGCAAACGTCAGGCACTCGCGGAGTGTTTTTGCCGAACCTGTCCATCCTTGGGTAGCTGCTGAATTACCTGGAATTGTTCTTGGCGCACACTGCACTTGCATGGTGGGCCTGGGAGAAGCATGTTCCTATGTTGCTGCAGTGCAGTGTTGTTTTGACTGAATTTACGTTGGAGACTGAAATGTGATGTGTGCTGAATGTCAACACCTACACCACTGGGTCACCAGTGGCTGGCACCGTCAATGAACACTACACGAAAATAGTGTACATGGATTTTACTTCAGCTGGGCAGAAATTGGAGCACCCTGCCCATAACCTACAAGTAATCTCACTTCTCTTTCACTGCCTGACTCTCTCTCTCTCTCTCTGTCTCTCTTGCTTTGCATGCCTGTCAGTGTATCCATGTGTGTGTGTGTGTGTGCGTGCGTGTGTGGGTTTTTCTTCCTTATCAGTACGAGTATGACAATGTTGACATGCGGTGGCTGGTAGCACGAAAACTGACAAAGTCAAACACGGCCGTCATCATCATTGCTCCTATGTAGCCAAAAAGTTGGTGTAGTGGCGAACTTAGTTGTCCTGATCTTAAAACACGCTGATGAATGCACATCCAATACAGCAATTGTTTTTCCTGGTCGTCCCTCGACCTGGCATTCTCCATAAGCAGTTGCTGATTACCGGTAGAGTGTCCTCCATTACTGCCTTTGCAAGAGTTACACAAGAAGTAAGATCAAGATGATCCTCACCACAAGAAGATCAAGAAGCTGAATACATGTACCTAATTGACCAGAACTAAATATTGCGACAGAGCTTTCGGCCAGAAAGACAGAATATGAGGTATACTAGTATGTGCCGCAGCAGATGAAGAACTGCACAGCGCAGCAACCAAGTGGGAAGCAGAAGAAGATTGCGCAACTAGGTCGATCAGAGTATTTATCCATGACAAAGGAAATACACGTTGTGCAGAACATGAGGCATACACACTGGCATGGAAGAGATGATGAGTTGCACCCAGGGCCAGTACTAGAATAGCTAGCACCACCAGTCATGTAGAGGTACGTGCATAGAGCTGGGTACATTAGTCATTACCATCAGCATCAGCCCTATCAATCATCAAACTCCAGCTATACCTTGCACCCCAACAAACTAAGTAAGTTGATAGTGTTCGGAATCATCTTCGTGTTTCCGCCTTTACTGGTGCTGCCACAAATGAGCTGAACAAGTTGGTTAGTTAGTTCGATACGTACTGGGGTGACAGGGGATAATCATGACTTTTCTCTTCGCCAACGAAGCGATGGAACAATATTCGTGTACTTCGAAGTATTTGCATCAGGAGCGAAGTTCTCGAGTCGTGTGTCCGTCATCCACTGGTTCCGTCGTTCTCCATCGTAGGGAAAACGATAACAACTCAAAGACGATCCAGGTGTGAGAACATCCGATCGCGAGCAGCCCTTTGGTATTCTCAAACTACAGTATGCAAAATGGAACTGCTTTCGAAAAACACTGTTTCCTTCCAGTGCAGTCTTCTTTTTTTGCCACCCAAGCTCCGTTTCAAGTCCGGTGATCGGTGGTGAACTCGATGATCTTTGGCCCGAATCCTCATAGGCCGCACGGCATGACTCATTGGAAAGACCTCTATAGGCATGATGTTAGTTAGATGTACATCATGTATACCACTGTTGCCTGCACACAGTGTGTGTATGTGTGTTACTGAATGTTTGGATGGCTTTGTATCATGCTTTTTAGGTAGGGCTATCTTCCATCTTGGCTATTACTGTTCAATTTCGTCGCCTGTCTTGAATGTATGCGACATCGTAGAGTCTTGCAACAGGTTTTCATCGTCTACACATAATATAATAATTATTAAAATTGTTATAGTATTGAACCAAACCAGCTGCTGCTCTCTGCTTGTTCACGGACATGTACATGTAGCTGTGCTCATATTTCGAGAGACGGTACTTGGTATTAATATTATTTTCTTGATTGGCAATCTTGGCCCCGGCTAGCCTGATTTCATGCTTGTATTTTGCCTGACTTGACGTTCTTGCAGCTTGGCCTTGAGCTCCACAACTCTGAACTCTGAACTCTGAACCGCTACACGTTTGTTGGATTGACAGCATGAAACAAGGTGGAGGACACCGTGTTCGCAAGCAGTGACCTTTCTACAAGTACATGTACAGCCATCCACGGTTGGTAGAGCCCCGGTCCGTTGGGACCATGGCAACGCCAACGGACTGTGTTTCATGCTGTCAAACGAACAACATGTGACTACATTGTATGTCATACCGTGACTATGTGTGAACTAAAACAAGGTTTATCTAATACATGTACTTCAGTACCATGATTGTACTTCAGCACATTGTACTTATTTGTAGCGGGCTAGATATATTGTCAGCGTTGCCAAGGCAATAGCGCAGCCAGGCTTCACACCATACCAGGGAGTCGTAAAATACCGGTATTTTACGACTCCCTGCTTCAAACTAGCCGTCACTGTGCGCTCTCTCCATCTTGTCACTAAGAATTACACTGTCTCCAACGAGAATCACCTTCATGACCCCCCCCCCCCCCCCGGGTCACAGGTCCAGGAGCCATACTGATAGCAATGATCGTGTGTCGTTCATACCCTTTCCCCATTCCCATTCTCACGGGCGCCTGTCTTCCCTCATAGCTCATGATATCACTAGTGTCTCACCACCTCAAACCGTCTCGTGAAACTCTTATTTTCACCTCTGAATCTCGTATGCCCCCTATCCCATGCTCTATGATAACGTACTTGTACCATATACACGTACCAACATAACGTAATAGTCTCGTCTCAGTGTCGCCTGACTGCTCTTTGCACCTTTGAATCCCTGTATTGTTGTCCGGACATTGGTGGAGCTTCCTACCTGCCATAATAATACTACAGTGTCTGTTAGGAAACATACATGTACATCATGTACCAGTATTACTTTGAACTAGAGTCGCGTGTGATCCAAAGTGTGCAAAGGTGACACAGGAAGGACACACCAACGACAAGAGGGAACAGTAAAGAGCGACAAGAACACCCGAATCCGGCTAGAAACACCGAACACAATCATCACGTTGTTTCCAGCAGAGAGTGAACGGGTCCACTACATAACAGTACTTACATGTCATGTATCTCAACATCTGCAGTGCACAAACTACGAGTAAACATGGCAGTATACAATCATGTACATGTAGGTACATGTAAGCCACACTGTGTTGAAAGCAGTGCTCCTGACAAAAACATTGTCGCGACAACTGACAAAAGACTCCTAGTATAGGCTGTCCGAACCGGGGCCAGATCCCATACGGTTCAAATGGTCGCAAGTGCCTGAACTCGCTGAAGTCTGAAGAGCACCACTCATGTACTGTGTGTAGTGTTAGTCTCCAGGCCAAAACATCACCAGGGATACAAACTCACAGAGACTCTCCGTTTCCAGCGCGACAAACGCCTCGTAAACATCAGCTACTCAACTACTTCTCGAGCTCAACTCAGACAACTGATCATTGACATTGGTTGTACATGTATAGCCGGTTGTGACTCGGACGTGCAAACTTTACTTTTTTTACTGATCATTGGTGAAGCCGGCCCCGAAACACTGCGAGCAGGGAGTAGTGCTTTCTTGCAGGTTTTCGGAGTCCCGGGAAGGTTTGATGGACTTGTCGTGTGCTCCGGATGACAGTCGTGAGTCAGTCAAGTACCCAGTCAAGTCGGCGGGAAAGCGAGAGCCCAGTGGCAGTATTGGAGCAACTAACTACATGGTTTTGTATTGCGTTCCTGTTAAATTATCGCCGAAGTCGCTACAACTACATGTACATACAGTCATGTACATTGAAGTTATAGTTCTTTGTCTTTTGTGTGTGTGTGTGTGTGTGTGCGTGTGCGTGTGTGTGTGTGTGTGTGTGTGTGTGTGTGTGTGTGTGTGTTATAGCTGTTCGCTATCATCATGATCATCGCTTCCGCGATGGGCATGTCTGAGGTCTGAGGTGTGTTCACACAAGGAGTAAGAACGGCATAATCACTTACTGACTACTGACTGTCAATGAGCTTTAAAGCATACATGTAGAAGAAGACGACACCTGTCATAAGACTGTTACCTTCATAACATACCAATGGAGTTAGGCTGACGTGTTGTTCCTCAGAGTTTCATCATGGTTATCCACCACTTCTCAGACAATAATTATGATACTGGTGAAAAATGAAAATGCAATCTCATCACCTCACATCAAGGCGCCTTCATCTTCGTCCCTATCTGCTTTGCTAAAATTGCCACGGTAGTTTTCATCACTCCTCTCCTGTAATCTTAGGCACTTTGCACTAATAGTATCAATACTATCATCATTGTTGTCTGAGGATTGGTGGATAACAATAAAACTCTGAGTAACAACGTACATGTACATGTACTTCAGCCTAGTTCTATTGCTAACTAATCGTGTTTTGGCTCTACACAGTATACTCGTGGGACAGTGTACTAGTACTTGTAGCAAGGGTTTAGCCACATAGCCTGTGACTGTTACCTTCATATCACTACAGTAGTTATTGGTCCACTCACTCCGCGATCCAGTGTGGGAATCGGTATCGGTGCCGTTAGAAATGCAATCAATCACGTCTTTGTACAGTCATGACGAGTGATGTCCTTGGACCACCGGCGAATCCTTCGACCTGCGCGTTGAGAAACACAAAGGAAGTAATTAGTTCTTACTTGTGCCACGCCGCCACCATGCCTGGGAAAGTGGAATATCACGCCACGATGGAAGATGGCGTTAGATGCAGCGCGCTTGTACTTTGTAGCGACAACCAATACCCGTAAGAGTACAATGTATTTTGATGATCTAGTGTACTGGTATGATTCACGACTGCCAGCACTTTTTTTAGTTACTGTACCACTGTTACGTTTTCTTTGCTTCAGTTCTTCGTTCCTAGATTTCGGACGTTTAGTGGTGGTGCAGTTTTCATAAGACAGGCTTTTGCACTGTACTGTACTGGTGAGCTCCACGCTCCCCTCCCCCCCCCCCCCCCCACTTGACTCGTGGAGTCTGAGTGCGCGCGCACGCACACACACACACACACACACACACACACACACACACACACACATACACACACACCACACACACACACACACACACCACACACACACACACACACACACGCGCGCGCACACACACACACACACACACACACACACACACTCACGCTCTTTGTCTTGCACCTCACATGACTGTCCTGAGCTACGCTGAGCAGAGCGCTGGGATATCGATCAGCCTTCTGTACCTGCGGCTCTGTCTTATCGTCACCGACGTCAGGGCTACATGTTTGGTAGTACATGTACATTGTACTTTGACAGTCAGTAGTGTTGCAGTGTTGCCACTGATGAACCGTCGGAAGCCGAAACAGTCCGTAGAGCACCGAGTAGCGCTGGCATTTTCAGTACTGTAGTTGGTAACTATCTTCTACTGCCGGTATAATACAATGTACTTGCGTTGTCATTGTCGATTTGTTTGACATGGACTACTGCATGACTTTGTAGTGTAGATGAATTTGTCTGTCAAGATCAAGACGCATCGACAGGCCTTGCGGTGTCGCGACACTTCGTCGAGATTTGGTTCACACCGCGACGCTTCATCGCGAGCCATTTCACCACCCTGCTGTCGAGCAGCGCGGTTCTGGCAAGACTAGCAGTCACGGTTCGGACCACTGATCCTCCGATCCGGTTTGTGAACTGCAAATTATTTTTCAGCCACTGACCTGGTGAATGTTTGCCCGCCCCAGCCTCACGTGTGGTTCTGAACAGAACACCAGCCGCTGCAAGTCACCCATGTCCCAAAGAGCACTGTCACCTTACCATTTCGCAGGCCTGGCGGAAAAACTTCAGCAGAGATCATGGACATGGAAAAGCTGATTATGTCGCCTGACCGGGCTGAAGATGTGGCCAAAGCTTCCGCTTCCACCAGACAAGAGCTCTGCCTTGACAATGACATGCCTGCGTCAGAAATGGACAATCTGCTGCAGGATGACACAAGTACAGCCTCACAGAAAGAACGTGACAACAAAAATGCAGACGGAAAGGTCGGAGGATCATTTTCTCGGGCAAAAGGCCTTAGCGCGTTCTCTGCTAGCGGAATGATCATGGTGTCCATTGTGCTTCCTATATCAATGCCATATGCCTTGGCACAGGCATCCTTGGTTGGTGGTGTAATGCTTATAATATTGGGAGCAATGGTTATGTTGTACATGGCTATGCTAGTGGGCAGATGCTGGGTGATTATGATGGAAACTTGGCCCGATCGGTACAGTCATCAGAAAGTGAGACGTGTCTACCCTGCTATAGCCAAGGAGGCCGGTGGTCGTTTCTGGGAAATAGCTACTCTGATCTCAGTGGACTTCACAAACTTTGGAATTGCTGTCGTAATGCTTCTCGCTGCAGCATCAATGGCAGATGTGTTATTGCCTGGTCACTTCTCTGTTAGGATATTGGCAGTGTTTGGGTCAATTCTTCTTCTACCTCTGGTTTCTTTTGGCACTATGATGGATGCTTGGTGGTTGGGAACGTTAGGAGTGCCACTAACATTGTCTGCCGGACTCACTATGCTGCTTGCAGTTATCTTGAGTAAAGTGTACCCTGAAAACACAATTTCACACCCAGGCTCACCAATAGCCAGTCATCAGACAATGATGATATCTCAAACAAACATGACATCATCTCCCTGGACGATGACATCATCTCCCTGGACGATGACATCATCACCATTATCATCCACAGGATCTGCTATTCAGCTCCACAAGACCAGCAGTAACGTCACGTTCCCCTCATTCTGGATTGGCTTGTCGACAATAGTATTTGCCATGTCACCAATGTCCATCACGCCCACAGTGCAACATGACATGCGCATGCCGGAACACTACACACGCGCCGTCTTCCCTGCGTTTACTACTTCAGTTCTGATGTGCTTGTCTATAGGAGTGGTTGGCGTGGAGGCTTTCGGCCAACACTCCCATCCAAACACACTCAGCAGTGTGCGATGTCGCAGCTCCCCAACAGTGCAGGTCGTCGGCAAGATCAGCTCTGCGTTCAATTGTATTTATAGCCTGGGTATCGTACTGCTATCACTGCTACCACTATCGCAACACCTGGAGGAGGCAGTAAATCTACCTGCAAGTAAGTCATTAAAGTAGGCCTACATTGCTGAGGATGATGCATGGGCTTGAGAAACGGAAAGAGACAAGCCAAGGCAGTGAAAACAACAATGCACTTCGAAGTTTCTTCTCTAATACAAAACATGGGTGCATATGCCTCCCGCTCTCTCTCTCTTTCTCTCTCTTCTCTCTCTCTCTCTCTCTCTCTCTCTCTCTCTTTCTCTCTCTCTCTCTCTCTCTCTCTCTCTCTCTCTCTCTCTCTCTCTCTCTCTCTCTCTCTCTCTCTCTCTCTTCACTCTTTCCCTCTCCACTCACCCCTATCTTTCAACTTATTCTTTTCCCATTTCTCTCTTTTCCCTCTCTCTCGTTCTATAACTCTCTCTCTACCTTCCCATCCGCCTCTCTCTATAACTTTCTCTGTCTCTCTTCCTCTCTCTCTCTCTCTCTCTCTCTCTCTCTCTCTCTCTCTCTCTCTCTCTCTCTCTCTCTCTCTTCACTCTTTCCCTCTCCACTCAGCCCTATCTTTCAACTTATTCTTTTCCCATTTCTCTCTTTTCCCTCTCTCTCGTTCTATAACTCTCTCTCTCTCTACCTTCCCATCCGCCTCTCTCTATAACTTTCTCTGTCTCTCTTCCTCTCTCTCTCTCTCTCTCTCTCTCTCTCTCTCTCTCTCTCTCTCTCTCTCTCTCTCTCTCTCTCTCTCTCTCTCTCTCTCTCTCTCTCTCTCTCTCTCCGAGTGTCTCTCTGCCTCTGTCTGTCTGTCTGTCTCTATCTGTCTCTGTCTCTCTCCTTATCTCTCGCCCTCCCTCCCTTGCTCTGTCGCCCTCCCTCTACCCTTCCCTCCTCCTCCTCTCTCTCTCACTCCCTGTCTTTTTCTCAATCATACACACTTTTTCCATAGACTTTGACGTCACTTGAAGAGGTAACGTTAGAGAATCGAGATCCATGCAACTCGTAGTGTGATGTTACCAGTACAGTACATGAATACTTCAGTTTCTCACAATGGCCCATGGGCCATGGTCACATGACAGTAATTCCGGTAGTTGTTATGATGTTAAAAAACAATCTAGACGCAACAGGTGTTTAGAAAGGTCATTTGCACAGAAGTATGGTCTTCACAGGCTGGTGATCTTGATGCGAAGGTCAATCTGTATGCTGATGTTTGGCTTGGGTCTCTTGTGACAGTGGTTTCTTAGCTCACTGCCAGACCACAGCGGTCACTAAACACAGATTTACTGTGCATGGACTTTGTTGCTCAATGAAATCCGATTGTGCAAGTCTAGGTAACCCTGGGCTCTGTGCAGCCCCAGACATGTGAACACTGGGTGTTTGCACTGGTGCAGGGCGCTGACTTGACTCACACGATCGGATTTCAGCACTGTATCAGCTGACTATTCCTACGTCTATCTTTCCCCATTCCCTGCTTGTGCACTGTAGAAGTTGGTTTCAAGCACATCCTGGCTCGCGTAAGCACCTTAGTGCTTACTCTTGCTGTGGGCTTGGCTCTGCCTGAATTCCACAAGTATGCCTCGTTGATTGGTGCATCGTCAATGGCGCTCAACAACTTCATCTTTCCCCCACTGTTCTACTATTGGATTGTGAAGAAAGCTACCGGTGTTACCTTGCACCGCGCTCAGATAGGTTTCTTTCTATTTGTGCTGGTCGTCGGCGTAATTACTGGACTTGCCGGGACCTATGCTGCAATTCGGAATATTGTTGTAAACTCAAGGTCGCCACTCTGTTAGCTCCGTCACTGTAGTAAGCTGTGATAACCATACAGGCATACAGGCATAGGATCACACACTCTCAGCAGTCTGGACAGGTCTAGGAATCGTCCTCGATCTCGCCTTCAAATTTCCTCTGGAAGGACTAGACTTGGTGTGAGATGTACATGTACATGACATATTGCATTGTATATCCTCGTTGTTTGATGTACATGTACATTGTATATGTATATCCTCCGACGGCTGTTTGATGTTCACATTGTGTACCTGTGTTACTGCATGTTTTGATGGCTGCGTAGTATCATGCTCTTTACATGTATTCAAAGAGTGGTTGGCTACCTTCCATCTTGGCTGCAGCTGCCCGCTCATTGTTGTTGGCTGGCATGAAGGCACAACATAAGACTGGCATCATGCTCTAGCATTTTACGTTCGGTTCAGGTAGTACATGTACCTAGTACCTACTCTACCCAAGTATCCAGCAAGGTAATAACAATTGCCAGTTACATGGTACCACTCCCTGGTGGTGGTGGTGGTGGTGGTGGTGGTGGTGGTGGTGGTGGTGGTGGTGGTGGTGGTGGTGGTGGTGGTGGTGGTGGTGGTGGTGGTGGTGGTGGTGGTGGTGGTGGTGGTGGTGGTGGTGGTGGTGGTGGTGGTGGTGGTGGTGGTGGTGGTGGTGGTGGTGGTGGTGGTGGTGGTGGTGGTGGTGGTGGTGGTGGTGGTGGTGGTGGTGGTGGTGGTGGTGGTGGTGGTGGTGGTGGTGGTGGTGGTGGTGGTGGTGGTTGTGGTGGCGGTGGCGGTGGCGGTGGCGGTGGCGGTGGCGGTGGCGGTGGCGGTGGCGGTGGCGGTGGCGGTGGCGGTGGCGGTGGCGGTGGCGGTGGCGGTGGCGGTGGCGGTGGCGGTGGCGGTGGCGGTGGCGGTGGCGGTGGCGGTGGCGGTGGCGGTGGCGGTGGCGGTGGCGGTGGCGGTGGCGGTGGCGGTGGCGGTGGCGGTGGCGGTGGCGGTGGCGGTGGCGGTGGCGGTGGCGGTGGCGGTGGCGGTGGCGGTGGCGGTGGCGGTGGCGGTGGCGGTGGCGGTGGCGGTGGCGGTGGCGGTGGCGGTGGCGGTGGCGGTGGCGGTGGCGGTGGCGGTGGCGGTGGCGGTGGCGGTGGCGGTGGCGGTGGCGGTGGCGGTGGCGGTGGCGGTGGCGGTGGCGGTGGCGGTGGCGGTGGCGGTGGCGGTGGCGGTGGCGGTGGCGGTGGCGGTGGCGGTGGCGGTAACTAATTTCTTACTACCGGTAATACTTTATAGCTTATACATGTACCACTCTCTGTTAGCACTAGCCACTACCAAGCCTAACTAACTACTAGTAGTACTGTACTAGTACAGTCATGTACATTGTACGTCATCGACTGTTTGTTGAATGAACTATTAAAGTAACGTAACCTGTCGTTGTTGAAGTAGTCGGGTCGTTCATAACATATGATTTTCCTGGCTACCGGTATGTTCCCATTCTGCATTGAGCACCAAGCTGCAACTCCGGACCGACATTATCATTTTTGTATGCCTTGCATGCCAGTCAAGAACACTCACTGCATTTTGAAATAGACTCGGGTGGAGAGCCAGGGATTAATTTTTAAGAAGAAAAGAGGACCAATGAGCTACAAGTTACGCTATGCTATGCACTTACACCAGTTACTTTACAATCAGCTCATGCGATAACACTATAACAGTCGATCTTCTAATCTTTAGAGTAATTTGTAATTTTGTAATTTTTATTGTTTAAGGATTCCTCAAAGGCTTTCGCCTATCGACGGGGTTTCCAAACTTTCCATAATACCAAATCTGTGAAAGAAGTGATGAGCTATAGGTAAGCAAAGAAAGAGAAAATACATAGTCTAGGGCAGAGCTCTGCGCTTGAGCATATGATTGTAAGCTTGCAGAACTGGGATAATACATGTAAATGATGAAAAATGTGCCAGAGATAAGCTTCTAAAGAATATGATGTGACGCTACATATTCAACGGAATCTCGCTTAAACTGGTTAAGGAGGTGATCTTAGGGGGCAGACAATTCCAGAGGGTGCTGTATTTATGGAAAAAGAGATTTGAACAGCGTTGTCCATGGTTTGTCAATATCAGCTTATCGGGACGTCGTGCACTGGTTGTGATATGTATACCAAAATTAGATAAGTAGTGGGGACTGGGGATAGACATTAACGTACTTGAAGAGAAGGACAAGAGAGATGTGTTGCCTTCTATAATGCAAAGACTCTAGAAAACATAGCTTATTAAGATTTTCCTTCGTTTCATGTGTGTCAAACTGAACTGCTTTCTTCCGCAAAAAGGCGCGGCATACCTTAGCCTGCAGAACATCCAATGCTGAAAGTTGCTTTGCACTTATGGCAATGCCAGACCGGAATTGCATATTCTAACGCAGGCCGAACATACTGTTTGTATAGCAATAATGTTACAGATGGTGGTAGAGACCGTGCCATGAAGCATAGCAGATGCACTCTCCTAGAGACAGAGGTGGTGTCGTACTGGGCATCAAACTGCAGCAACGACGTCAGCTGCACACCGAGATGCTTACAAGTGTCTGCGCGACAAAGGTCGATGCCATCAATCTGCAAAGATGGGAGACAAGTTGCTTCAGTGTGATGAGAGAGAACTGTTGGCACACAAGTTAGTTGTGTGGTATGTTGCTATGCGTCCTTGAATCGTGGTTTGGCCGTTTTGTCTAGTAATGGTCTTACCAGTATCGTCCTCGACATACATGTACATCTACATCCGCCAACGTCCTTCACAGCTGAGACTCTCAGTTCGTGCTTGTCTTGGTTGCGCTCACCTTCCCCTCCTCATGTTATTTCTAACTTAGAACCTTCCAAGTTGGAAGGCTGTTGGAGTGCACATCCGAGATGTGCTAGAGCTGATAGCCAGTTAGGTGTAGAAGTAATTAGTTAGAACGTCAGTACCGTTGGTCAGTGTCGTGCAATGTTATCGCATGATAACAATTATCATCTGATTGTAAAGTAACTGGTGGTATCAGTGGATAGCATAGCGTAACTTGTAGCTGGTCCTCTTTTGAATTATTTTCTATGTTTACTACACGTACATGTATGTTCACATCGCACCACCGCAGGCTACTTTTGCGCCTACAACAACAACTTTGTCGTCAACGGCAGGAGTGGCAGCGGAGGAACCCGTACAGTCAGAGTCACACTGCGGACGGGTTGTGCAGTGAACAGGTGAATGCCGGACCAGGGCCTCTGGCTCTGGGACTGTCGCGTCGTCTGGCCTTCCCGGCTTCCGTTTCTCTCACCTCGTCGACATGCATACAGATTCTAACGCCATCATTCTGTATGCATGTCCCAGCAGCGCCGCTGCGTTTCGTTATCACCTTTAGAACTTTTGTCACTTTCAACTATTAAACGTTACTTACTTTTTTGAGTATGCCATTTTTCTACCACTTTACCCTACCCACTGATATGAGGACTCAGAGGAGCTCTTATTACAAATTTCAAATGAGCGAAACAGCTGTCTGGAGGATATGGAGCATCTACCCAAGTCAAGAACGAACTAACTTCCTCGCTATGGAGTGGTGACCGTGTGGTGATTCTGGTGAATGTGGGCCAAGACAAGAGTGCAGTGTGGAGAGGTGGACCGGGTTCAGATTATGTTCACATACATCATGTACATAAAGACTACTGCAGTAGTATTGTACATAACCAGCTCGAACATGAGACATTGAGAGACACTGCCCACTACCCAGTACGCGCGTTATTAGTGCTCTCATGGCCATCTACGCCCGTACATCACTCATGTTATGATCAGGTAGATCCACATCGCACCAAATATTTTGGGAGCGATGTAGATAGTAGACTACCATGATGTGTTATCATGCATGGCCAAGTTATGTGCGTGTTCCAGCGTTCCAAATCCCGGCCCATCTGCGCCCATACTTTGTGTTCCAGGGCCCGGGGCTAGCAGTTCTCATAAAAGATTTAGAAGTGCCAGTAACTATTACTTACTAAGTGGTGCTACATGTACAATCATAGACATGATGTAGATCTACTGTACAACGTCATGTACATGTATCGGTAGAATGACGTGGCAGCCACTGCACTGATGATGTCAGTGATGAACCGTCGGAAGCGGAAACAAACATAATAATAATAATAACTCTTGGTCTACTGATTACGAGTCGCGACGCATTTTTTAGTTCTGTAGTAAGTCTGTACAAGGTATTATAATACCTATAAACTATCTTCTCCTGTGAGTAGTTTATACGTTGTTATGTCATTGTAGACTTGTTTGACGTGGACTACTACATGCAGTGTAGATGAATTCGTCTGTCGAGATCAAGACGCGTCAACAGGCCGTGCATGCTGTCGAGCAGGCCGGGTGGTTCTGGCATAGCAGTCACGGCTAAGGCCACCGCCGCACCGATCCTCCGAACCGGTAACAGGTTTCCGAACTGCAAATTATTTTTCAACCACTGACCTGGTGAATGTTTGTCCGCCCCAGCCTCACGTGTGGTTCTGAACAGAACACCAGCCGCTGCAAGTCACCCATGACCATGTCCCAAAGAGCACTGCCTGTCACCTTACCATAGACTCAGGCATTACGCAGGCCTGGCGGAAAAGCTTCAGCAGAGATAATGGACATAGAAAAGCTGATCATGTCGCCTGCCCGGGCTGAAGATGTGACCAAAGCTTCCGCTATCACCGGACAAGAGCTCTGCCTTGACAATGACATGCCTGCGTCAGAAATGGACAATCTGCTGCAGGATGACACAAGTTCAGCCTCACAGAATGAACGTGACAACAAAAATGCTGACGGAAAGGTCGGAGGATCATTTTCTCGGGCAAAAGGCCTTAGCGCGTTCTCTGCTAGCGGAATGATCATGTTGTCCATTGTGCTTCCTATATCAATGCCATATGCCTTGGCACAGGCATCCTTGGTTGGTGGTGTAATGCTTATCATACTGGGAGCAATGGTTATGCTGTACATGGCTATGCTAGTGGGCAGATGCTGGGTGATTATGATGGAAACTTGGCCCGATCAGTATAGTCATCAGAAAGTGAGACGTGTTTACCCTGCCATAGCCAAGGAGGCCGGTGGTCGTTTCTGGGAAATAGCTACTCTGATTTCAGTGGCATTCACGAACTTTGGAGCTGCTGTTGTAATGCTTCTCGCTGCAGCGTCAATGGCAGATGTGTTATTGTCCGGCTACTTCTCTGTTAGGATATTGGCAGTGTTTGGGTCAATTATACTTCTGCCTCTGGTATGCTTTGGCACTATGATGGATGCTTGGTGGCTGGGAACGTTAGGAGTGCCATTAACACAGTCTGCCGGACTCACTATGCTGCTTGCAGTTATCTTGAGTAAAGTGTACCCTGAAAACACAATTTCACACCCAGGCTCACAAATAGTCAGCCAAACGACAATGCTGATACCTCAAACAAACATGACATCATCTCCCTGGACCATGACATCATCACCAATATCTTCCACAGGATCTGCTATTCCCTTCCAGGAGAGCGGCAGTACCGTCACGTTCCCATCATTCTGGATTGGTTTGTCCACGATAGTATTTGCCCTATCGCCCATGTCCGTCATGCCCACAGTGCAACACGACATGCGCATGCCGGAACACTACACACGCGCCGTCTTGCCGGCGTTTACTACTTCAGTTCTGATGTGCTTGTCTATAGGAGTGGTTGGCGTGGAGACTTTCGGCCAATACTCCCATCCAAACACACTCAGCAGTGTGCGGTGTCGCAGTTCCCCGGCAGTGCAGGTCGTCGGCAAGATCAGCTCTGTGCTCAATTGTATTTATAGCCTGGGTATCGTATTGCTAGCATTGATACCACTATCGCAAAGCTTGGAGGAGGCAGTAAATCTACCTGCAAGTAAGTCATTAAAGTAGGCCTACATTGCTGAGGATGATGCATGGACTTGAGAAATGGAATGAGACAAGCCAAGGCAGTGAAAGCAACAATGCACTTCGAAGTTTCCTCTCTAACACAAAAATGGATGCCTTTCCCTCCTCTCTCTCTGTCTCTGTCTCTCTCTGTCTCTCTCTCTGTCTCTCTCTGTCTCTCTCTCTCTTTCTCTCTCTCTCTCTCTCTCTCTCTCTCTCTCTCTCTCCCTCCCTCCCTCTCTTTCTCCCTCTATATCATTCTATTTGTCTCTTCCTTCCCCTCCCGTCCCTCTCCCCTGTCTTTGTCTCAATCATACACACTGCTTCCATAGACTTTGGTGTAAGAGGTAGAGAATTGAGATCTATGCATCTCGTAGTGTAATGTTACCAGTGCATGAAGTCTTCAGTTTCCCATAATGCCTAATTGCCCATGGTTACGTGATAATAATAGTTTTCATGATGTTTAAATTTAAACTTTAAAACCAATCTAGACGCAACAGGTGTTTAGAAAGGTCATTTGAACAGAAATCTGGTCTTCACGGGCTGGTGATCTTGATGCGAAGGTCGATCTGTATGCTGATGTTTGGCTTGGGTCTCTTGTGACAGTGGTTTCTTAGCACACTGCCAGACCACAGCGGTCACTAAACACAGACGTTTACTGCGCATGGACTTTGCTGCTCAATGAAATCCGATTGTGCAAGTCTAGGTAACCCTGGGCTCTGTGCAGCCCCAGACCTGTGAACACTGGGTGTTTGCACTGGTGCATGCAGGGTGCTGACTTGACTCACAAAATCGGATTTCAGCACTGTATCAGCTGACTATTCCTACGTCTATCTTTTCCCTATTCCCTCCATGTGCACTGTAGAAGTTGGTTTCAAGCACATCCTGGCTCGTGCATGCACCTTAGTGCTTACTCTTGCTATGGGCTTGGCTCTGCCTGAGTTCCACAAGTATGCCTCGTTGATTGGTGCATCGTCAATGGCGCTCAACAACTTCATCTTTCCTCCGCTGTTCTACTACTGGATTGTGAAGAAAGCTACCGGTGCCACCTTGCACCGTGCTCAGATAGGTTTCTTTCTATTTGTGCTGGTCGTCGGCGTAATTACTGGACTGGCTGGGACCTATGCTGCAATCCGGAATATTGTTGTAAACTCAAGGCCACCAGTGTGTTAGCTCCGTCACTGTAGTAAGCTGTGATAACCAGACTGGCATTCAGGCGTAGGATCACACACTCTCAGCAGTCTGGACCGGTATAGGAATCGTCCTCGATCTCGCCTTCAAATTTCCTCTGGAAGGACTAGACTTGGTGTTCATTGTATATCCTCCGACGGTTGCTTGCTGTACACAGTGTGTGCCTGTGTTACTGTATGTTTGGATGGCTGCGTAGTATCATGCTCTTTACATGTCCAGTAAAACCTGGTTTAAGCGACCACCCCACGGTGCAAGCAAAAGCGGTCGTTAAAGCCAGGTGGTCTTTAGAACCAGGTCCCACGGTGTCTTTGTAGAACTGTCGGTGCATGGAAAGACGGTCGTTAAGAGCAGGTGGTCGCTAAACCCAGAGGTCGCTTACACCAGGTTTTACTGTACATGTAAGAGTGGCTGGCTACCTTCCATCTTGGCTGCAGCTGTTCACTGTTGTTGGCTGCCATGAAGGCACAACATAAGACTTACATCATGCTCTTGCATTTGGGTTCCTATCGTTAGTACTACATGTACAGTAGGTATCGGTTATAGCGTGGGTGTTTGAAAAACGACATTTGATTCTTATTGCCGATATTTCTTACACACGATAAATCACGTGTGACATATCATATGCGCGCACGTTTGGCATGTGGACACGTACATGTACACACGGATCAATCAGACTCGCGGTCGTGCTAGGCGACTGCGGAGCAGCGGATACGAAAGAAGTCGAAAGAAAGAGTCCGACTGGACAGAAAAAGTGATTCTCCAATGCTCCCTTGGACATAACTCTCTTTTTGTGTTGAATTATTGTATTGAGTATGCACAGAGCACAGATGTTATTACTACAGGCGATACACTTTGCGCTAATCTGGCATATTTTGCTACACAAAATCCATTCTTAGGGCCGATATATTCTACTATGCGATAATACTGCTTGTAAGAATAAATATACACATAAAATATGTGTTATGATTATGAAAAAATGAGTGTTCATTCTTGTAAGCAGTATATTCTTGTATACGACCACACTATAACCGATACGCACTGTACATGTACCAGGTAACCTACCTTAGTCCTACTCATGGGTAATTCTTATTTTTTGCATGCATTGCCAGTCAAGAGTACTCGCTACTGCCCCTCACGATTTTACAGTGACTAGTATGGGGTCTCCTGACACATTGACATTGTTGTGTCTTATCTACAGTTCTACCTACGTAAGTCGTTACGTGTGCGTGCATTGTTTTTAAAATAATAATAATAATAATATTATTATGAAGGGTCAGGGAGGCAGGCATTGGGGCGCTGGGGTTACTTTAAGTTAGTGCGCGCTGGAATTGTTTGCTCTTTGTCTTTTCGAGGAGTTTCGTTTTTCTGAAGAGGTGGCCTTATTGGCCTCTTCAGAAAAACGAAGCTCCTCGAAACTCCCCGAAACTCCACAACCTCACCCGATGGGAGAGGTGGATTAGTTTCGAAGAGTTTGGAATAGCTACGTCACGTAGTACGTGGAGATAGTCGGTCCGATTGGACGTCATCATCGCCATGACAATTCTACTGAAAAACTCTAAATTGATAGAAACCGTTCTAATGGGACAATTCAACTAATCTCTTTATAAAATTTGTTTGAACAGTTGATGAATAGCCATTGGCGGACTATGCTCGGCCAATCGTCAAATTACCGTATTTCCCTGTAAGTTAGTACATACATGTACTAACTTTCGAACTTAGCAGCCACATGAGTACTAACTTTCGGGGGTGGTACTATCTTTCGGGGAGTACTTTTTTATCGGGGGTAAATGACACGCAGTGGGAAGCCTGCGCAACTCTAGTGTCCGTGCATATGATGTACAATGTATGTACTGTACGGTGTCTGTACATGTAGGACGGGTACGAACTTACTATCTTTTGGGGGGAACTGTCTTTCGGGGTGATAACCTCGGCAGTGGAAAGTGTATTTTTATAGGGGGGTACTAAGTCATTGGGGAGAACTAACTTACGGGGAAATACGGTATGCTTTTGATTATGCCACAATTATGCCAACAAATATGCTGAATTATGCGCTCGGTTCCACTATGTATTCACGCTGTACATAGAGGATTGAGAAACCACGCATACACACACGGCCATGCCCTAAGCATAATTTTTGTCTAAACCGAAAGATTATGCCGACCTTACACGTTGGAATCCGTATATTATGCCGGAGCATAATTTTTTGACGAAATCCCAAGATTATGCCAAATATTATGCCGGCATAATCCGCCAAGGGCTATTGATGAAGACAATTCGAACGCGGCCTTAGGGGTCGTCGCAAAAGTTTTTTGTCGTCCCTGAAACGAACATGATCCATTTGGGGTGGGGGGGGGGGGGAGGGGGTGCGAGCCAAAATCGCGATTTTCGTCGTCCATGGTCCAGCATAGCAAGCTGTGTTCGTTTCAGAGGGAGGGAAGGGGGTCCAAGTACGAAATGGACGATGTTCGTTTCAGGGACGACAGGAAACTCTTGCGACGACCCCTTACTGCCTTAGTAAGTAATTTATGGGGAAGGACCTGCATGTACATGTACATGTACATGTACATGTATGCCATGGTCACTGTTGCCTATAGTGGAACCTGTCAGGGCGACCACTCGGATAAGGCGACCACCTGTCCGAGATGACCAATGAAACCATGATTGTTACCATGACCAAGGGATGCTATATCCAGTCAAATGACCCTGGATAAGGAGACCGCCTGGTAACAGAGACCACAATTTTGAAGGTACCATGAGCGGTCGTCTTAGACAGGTTTCACTGAGTCTGTACATGTACTAGTGTCAGACTAAAGAGGCGAATTACCATGGCTACCTTGTCGACAAGGCCAAGGCCAGGGCGTCGATACGCGATGGTAGGTTTCACCTCGGACATTTTTACAACCGGGGCGGTAGTCTCAGACTCTACGCCCATCATTCTTTGTGAGCATAAAAAGGTGAAAGCACAAGTGCGCAGCACGTCTGCAACTAAAATAATATTACTTACAAGTAGAATCGTTACTGACGCGGCATGGCCCTGCCGTAGGGCGGGTATAATAATGATAACGAGTCCATAATCTACTCCTCTCTCCACCGCGGCTTGAGATAGCTGTTTTCATGCCAGTCCGAGCTGTGCTCGCGCAGTGCGAGTAAGTAACATAGTTAGTCTACGCTTGCGGAACCGGTAGAACAAGAAAACAGCTGGACCAGATATTACAACACAACGCGGCCATAGGCCAATGGTAGATCATGTGTAGTGCTGCCTTGCTCCGAATTTGAGTTGTTCTTGGGCCAGGCTACTTCGACATCGGTCATCCCTGTGTACGGGTGTGACTCTGTGAGGCAGGTCGATGAAGCTGAGACTATGTCCACCAAATCGGAAGATGTCATCCCAGCAGTCAGTTCTGCTGACGAGGAGACGTGTAGATGTACAGGTGCCACATCCGAGAGTGAAAATCTGCTGCCTGCTGAAAAGAGTGCAGCATTGCACGAGCAAGGAACTACTGCACCTGGAGCGGTGGAGAGTGGCAGCGGCCGGTTTTCCCGGTCTAAGGGATTGACGTTGTGGGTAACCAAAGGAATGATACTGGTGACTATCATATTCCCAGTTTCCGTTCCGTACGCCATGGCAAACGCTACATTGCTGGGCGGTGTGATGCTGATATTGCTGGCCTCCACTGTTATGATGTACATGGCTGTGCTGGTTGGCAGGTGCTGGGTGATACTGATGGAAACGTGGCCGGAGCGGTACCGTCATCGGGAAGTCCGGGCACCGTACCCAGCGATTGCCAAAGAGGCTGGGGGTCGTTTCTGGGAGGTCCTCATGATGCTCTCGATAAGTTTCACAAACCTTGGAACATCCGTGGTGCTCCTGCTCGCGGCCGCGTCCACTGCGGATGTGCTGCTGCCTGGTCACTTTTCCATTCGGGTGTGGACGGTGATTTGCACCATCGTCTTGCTGCCCCTGGTGTGCTTCGGAACGATGCGGGATTCGAAGTGGCTCGGAGTGTTTGGAGGCCCTGTGGCATTCCTTGCGGGCCTCTGCATGCTCTTATCTGTTGTCCTGAGCAGAGTGTTCACGGAGAATAGTACTATTGGTGACTTGCAGCGGCAGTGGCCCGGAACAGGAACTCCATCCAATGTATCAAGTTCCGTTCCGTGGACCATAGGCTTGGCTACGTCTAGACCGGGCAGCACTGCCCGTGTATCTCCACCGCATCATGACGACGGCACTAGGAATACACTGACATTCTCATCCTTTTGGGTCGGCGTGACGACAATTGTATTCACACTGTCGCCGATGGGCACCATTCCGACGATACAACACGACATGAAGAAACCCGATCTCTACACCCGTGCCGTTATTCCTGCTTATATAGTCGCCGTTCTGTTCGACCTTTCCGTCGGAGTAGTTGGTATGGACACATTTGGTCAGCGGTCGAACCCGAACATCTTGCGGAACGTGCAGTGTCGCAGCTCTCTGGCTGTGCGAATCATGTTAAAAATCAGCAGCACGCTGAGCTGTGTAAACTTCTTGTGCGTCACCATGGCTACTGTGCTACCGTTGACGCAGCACGTGGAGGAGGCTGTAAAACTACCGTTGAACGGTGAGTGTTGCCCTGTGCTTCCGTTAGGCTGCCACCACACACCGTATTCTCCTTTCACAGTGTGTTGTGTTCGTATTTGCGTCTGCCGTCTTCCTGGCTGCAGCCAAGGGCTTAGTTGTACAGTGTATATGAAATAGGGCTCCGAAGTGCTCTAAACATCAAACATACATTTTTAATTAACGATTCGTTGGAAGAAACAGCTTTTCTAGGTGTCCCGTGCTGATGGGTAGAGGCTAGTGTGGCCGATTTCCAATTACCTATGCATTACAATCATGTATGCATGTACATCCGTGAACCCCAATGAGGGAGGATTTTTAGCTGGACCCTCCCCCCCCCCCCCCCCCACACACACACACCTGCGATTTCTGTTCATGTCATGGGCTTCTGGGCACTTTTGCGATAGTACCTAAGGGGCCGTCCGTAAATATCGATGTTTTTTTAGAGACGATATTGGTGCTTCTCTCCCGTGACCCCCCCCCCCTCCCCCCAGAAGACGCACATGTACATCTAGATCATGGAATCAATATTTTTGGATGCTCATTTTTTTCCTTTTTTTGTCAATAATATGAACCCAAGATGGCAAGTTTGCAGTATTTATTATGGTCTAATTGAGAAGGAGAGCATTATGACTTTTTTGGTCGCCCTCGAGAACACTTGGGGCCAACAGCCTTCTTGTGCTGCATTAGAAGGTCTCCTGCAGGCATCGTTCGGCCGATTTCCACAATCAATAGCTCATTCTTTTGCTCTTGAAATTCGCCATGGGCGTACAGCTTCCAATTTTTGATTTTGTTCTTGTGTCGCGAGTTTTAGCTCCGCGAACGGAAGCTGGTTTCACATTTCTTGTATAGCCATTTAGACGTCCGCGTGCAGGGATCGGCGAAACTTCAGATATTTACATCGATATTTTTCTGATGCTCGAAAAGACGCACATGGCTCAAACCCCCTCCCCCCCAGACGCACCAATATCGTCTCTAAAAAAACATCGATATTTACGGACGGTCCCTAAGGGCCTGGTCAGACTGCGGCAAATTTTGGTTGCCTGACGAAAAAAGAAAAGCATCCAGAATTTGAATCGTGATCACACTACACATGTGGGGAGAATGAAAATTCAAACTTCATTTCGAGCGTCAAGTGGTAATCTCCACGAACGACGTCAAATTCCTTCACCTTGTGGATCGCCAACACCTTCAGTGCAATCCTTGCAACCATCCTTATGAGTTTTGTTGTTGTCCGTGGCCAATTAGCTCCTCGATATCGAGATGAAAAAATAAGTGAATATCAGCGTCCATGGCGTATCAGTGTCAAACTCCTGTTTGGAGCGGAAAAGCGTGGTCCGTCAGTCTTGTTTTTTTTGGAGCGTCAACTCCCGCTTTCGCCGCTCTGGCGGCAAGTTACTATGGAGATTCGGATTATAATCCCAGGATTATTTCGATTTTGCCGCAGTCTGACCAGGCCCTTAGAGGTGCCATCCGTGAATATAGATACTTTTTCAAGGGACTTTTGTAGTTTTTGTTGAGGGGATTCGAGGCCTCAGAGTAATCAATATTGATACAGTGGTCAGAGTACATAATGTGCTTATAATGGGGCGGGGAGGAGGTTCGAGGATAAATTACGACAGTTCGTTTTGAGAAGAAAATCTGTATCAATTGTCACTGACGGTCCCTTCGGCATTTATATACTTGTTGTCAGCCGTAAAAGAACCGGCTCTTCGGCTTTGCATGCAAATATTCACGTTACCCGCTCATTTTTTCTAAAGTAGAGATGTTAATTAAAGTGTTGTGTTGGCTTTGGTTTTTGTGTCTTTCACGGTCTTTCCTTTATAGACACTGGTATCAAGCACCTCCTTGTTCGCTCCGGCACTTTGCTATTCATCCTTGCTGTGAGCGTGGCAATGCCTGAATTTCACAAGTATGCCTCGCTGATCGGTGCCTCATCAATGGCGCTGAACAATTTCATCTGTCCTGCGCTCTTCTACTACAGACTGACATCAGCTACCGGTAACACACTGCACCGTGCTCAAATTGGCTTCTTGCTGTTCGTGTTGGTCATTGGCATAGCCATAGGACTGGCAGGGACCTATGTTGCGCTTAGGGGTATTATCGAGAGTTCCGCGGTGACGCCTTGCTAGTCCCGAGTGCTTTCTATAAGCAGCACCTCGTCCTGAGCAGTGGTCGTGCACTAACAAACTACAGCATATTTATTTTTAAATTAATTTAAATTATGATTAGCCCCATTTCAGGGATTGCTTTTCAATTTCTGGGGGTTCTAATTTAAATTCGGCGCTCATTCCCTTCCCTTCTGGACCCATCACCTGAAATCAGTGCTATGGACCCATCACCTGAAATCAGTGCTATGGACCCATCACCTGACTGAATCAGTGCTATGGCTCTGTGAAAGTCATTGTTTGTTTTTATTTTACTTCACCAAGTGAAGCCGGGGTCAGTTGAGAGCACGTCGGGAGTGTGGACGGCTCACTATAATCAGAAGAGTCCCGCATAATCACGGGGCTAGGGACTCTTGCTCATCGTCACCTCCAAACCAAGAGCCCCCCCCCGTCCTATTTTTTACTCTCTTCTTAATGTATTGTTGTTTGTCCCTGACATGTTTTCTCACTTCACGCGCCTGAGTAGATCTACTACTACCGTAAAGTACCGCCAGAGCGCCCCACCATCTCATCCTTTCGTGGTCGTAGCGTGGAGGTGGTCTGCTGTCTGTAGGTCATACGACATGAACCTTGTACACATATTGCACGGTTTGCAGTCAATCCGTACCTTCGAGTGGACGCAAGCTCCACACAAGAACCTGCCAAGTGTGACCTTAGTACACTAAGATTCTCACATCGTACACACTTCGTTGCACTCTGCCATACGATTTTCCTTTCTCTGGCTGTAAAATCAAGGTGGGGCGCTCTCGCGAGACGGGGCGCTCTGGCGGTACTTTACGGTACTACCAGGTGCGTGCCCCGGCCGTATGGGTTCCTGGGTGCCCGGAACCCCCTTTTTTGCTCAAAATGCAGGATTTTGCTTCATTTTTTGAAATTTTTTCCCGGTGGGCAAGGCCCCGGAACCCCCCTTGAAGGGCACCGGCGCACGCGCCTGACTACTACCGTAAAATCCCGCCAGAGCGCCCCTACCTCCGCTACCCTTCGAGGAGGTCCAGGTGGGGAGGGGCGGATGGGCGAGTCCTACTTACCGCATTCAGTACTATATGAAAAAGTACTCACCCTACGAAAACTGTTCGTGCATCTCGAACACCGACCAAAGATCAAGAGCCAGGAGTCGTACGGACCCATCAAAACTCAGGGTTTTGTGCGGTCCCTGGTTAAAGAGGGTGGGCACTGTTGCGTACATTTCCAACGGGGTCGAGCATGCGTCTGCAGAACAGTACGACTCGTACGGCATCACAGAGTCATACGAGGATACAATCAATCACTTCCCTGACAAGAAGTCCGGGATGGGCGGATGGGACTGGAGGTGGGGCGCTGCGAGTGGCGGGATTTTACAGTTGTACAATACTGTCGCCGCGGAAGGTTGTTGTTGTTGTTGTTTCTTTATTTTACTTCACCATATGAACAGGCAAGACTGCCTTCTCACCGGGGCTGTTGGCCCACGGCTCTCACAATATGATGAAAATGTTTAAAATGTGTATGAAGAAGAAAGGAACGGAAAAGAAGATGAAATGAAAGGAAAGAAAACAGTAGGTATTAATTTTATGAAGGGGGGGGGTATGAAATGGGTATTATCATAGTTGATGAGAGAAGTATGATATACAATATTCTTGTTCTACAGACTATTTAGTACGGGCATTTCATGAGAGTCATGCATGGGCAAGGCAGGATTTGGACTAGGATAGAGGACAAGAACATAATTGATGAGCATCTGTTCAGGCAGAATCTGTGAAGAAGACATAGTAGGCACAACATCGGAGAGCTAGTTGACGAGGGAGATGAGGTCATAGCCAGACAGCAATGCTTGAAACGTGTGGCGTACGTCGCAAGCGCGAATATCAGCAGGGAGAGAGTTCCATGTGGTACTGCCAACAAAGGCGATAGAGCTACGGCCTGAGGGACCAGGTAGGAACGGCACTCTGAGCAGCTGGCTGACCTGACCACGCGTGACACAACTTCTGTCCACATCCGTGGCAATGAGGGAGTAGTACTAGTAGGATTGGAACAGTGAGCTGGCTCTGCCATGAAGGCAGCGGAAGACGAAGAGAAGCAGACGTTGCACGTACAGCTGGTGGAGCTGAGGCATTGATAGTGAAGGTGAAGAACTGAGCGTCAGCCTCCTCAGTCTAGTAGCCGCAGGCTAGGCCGTCACTCTCGGTCTAGTTTTCATTGACTACAGTCTATGCACAGTCGAGTCATTGGTATGCATTGGTATGCTGTCAGTGTGCTTGGCGAAATCCTAGCATGTTCGTTCTCCGACATTCCCTTCTTCGGCACCCGACAGTACTCTACTGTATGTACATGTATCTATTAATTTTCTTATTGTTCAGCACCGAAGCCATTTTATAGTTTAGGCCTTTCGTACCATTTATTTTCAAGTCGAATACAATGGCGATTAAAAAGGTAGCAAGCAAGTCCTTGTAACCACACTTCAAGTAGTGGCACCAACTACATGTACATATTTGGCCGGCGGTCAGAGGGATATTGTAATTGACATGGCAAATGATATGATCGTCTAGTTTCTAGCTCCCTCTCCTCCTCCCCATCTCTTCATAAATTTATGACACTGTGCCTCTCGTTATTCGGCCCATTGTTATTGGATACATTTGTCCGTTTTGGTCAGCGACTCAAAAATAAAATCAACAACAACAACAACTCCCTGAACTAGCTGAAGTGAAGTAGTGTAGTATGAAGAGTGAAGGTTTCTCTGCACTGTATGCAGTGGTATGCGCCAGGTGACCGGTGATCATGCATGCATGCAAGAGTTCATAACCCCATGAACTCTAGTCTTGATGCATGCAGCATGCATGGTGATCCCAGGAATGGTTTTTTTACTTGATTCGAATTTTTTGAATTTTACTATAGTTTTTTAATTTATTTAATTTAATTTTTTTAATTTATTATAATTATTACTGTCTTTTCTCTCATTGCATTACATTTGCGGTGACCTTCTCTTTCTTGTCTCATCTCCTTGCTCCTATTTCGTGTTGGTAACTAAAGCTGGAAGTCTATGTACTGACGATAATCAGCTACGAACATCGCCGCGCCCAATGACTTGTCTCTACTCGGCGCTAGCAGTATTGCGAAATTCTTCTCAAGTTATGTTTATTTGAGAATAATTGAAAGCCTAAAATACTAGTACTCAGTGCATTCAAGTGAAGCGGTCAAGAATCAGTAAGACATATGCCCCCAAAACTTGTGTTTTTGGCTGGAGGGAAGGGACGAGAGATGTCTCCTGAAAAGAGAAGAAATTCCTCCTTGGACTCTCCCAAACGCAATCCGGCGATGAATGATTTATCGAGGCAGTTCTCTGGCTTGTCCGTGACCAGCAGAGGATCATCTTCATCCTCATCAATAGCCGCGAGCAAGGCCAGTAAGCGACGGTTTTCCTTGAGTAGCATCACCGAGCCATCCGACATTGCCAGGGCACTGGGCGGTGGGCATTTCAAAAGTGTGGTGTGCATGGTAGGTGCAGGTATAAGCACGGCCAGCGGTATACCGGACTTCAGGACCAAAGGTACTGGGCTGTATGATAACCTCGCCAAGTACAACCTCACAGAGCCCGAGGACATATTCGACATTGACTTCTACAAGTATCAGCCGCAGCCATTCGTGATGCTGGCTCAGGAACTGTACCCGGGAAAGTATCGTCCTAATGTCGCTCACCACTTCCTGCGCCTGCTGCACGAGAAGAAAGTGCTACGGCGCGTCTACACGCAGAACATTGACGGACTGGAGCGGCTGGCCGGTGTTCCTCCAGAGAAGCTGGTAGAAGCCCACGGGACGTTCTCCACGGCGTCTTGCACCAGCTGCCGTCGCAGTCAGGACCCGGAGGCGGTGCGGCGGACAATCATGGCCAACGGCGTGCCACGCTGCACACACTGTCGCCGCCTCGCCAAGCCTAACATTGTGTTTTTCGGCGAGGACTTGCCCGAGCGATTCCATCGCCTTCGCTCGGTGGACCTGAAGACGTGTGATCTACTGGTCGTGATGGGAACGTCTTTGTCAGTGCATCCGTTCGCCGGTCTTGTTGATGACGTTCGCGCTACGGTTCCACGTCTTCTGTTCAACCGGGATCTGGTCGGTCCGTTTCGCAAGCGTGCTGCTGGTGCTGCTGCTGGTGGCGGTCTGAATTTCTCCCGTCGTCGGCCTGGCTCAGCACCCGACTTAGCTATGCAGGGTGACCTGGCCTCGGCTCTGCACCGCTTCTGCCAAGCTTGCGACTGGCAAGAGTGTCTTGCTAAGCTGGAGAATGAGGATTCGGCAAGTGTGACGCCCTGCGGCGCGAATACTCAGTCAGCGAGCATGAGCGCTGCTGCCTCCGCTTGCCCTGACGGTGCTCCCAGCGCCGCGGGTTGTGATCAGTCACGTGCAGACACGGCCACAGTGACCAGTAGCAAAGGCAGTAGCAGTGGCACTGGCACTGGCAGTAATCAGTCTGCCAGCATATCTACGTCGAGTGCTACTAACACAGGCAGTGGTAGTGTAGCACATACCACTGTGACATCGTCATGTTCGTCGTCTGCGTCATCAGACACGTCATCAAGTGGAAGCTCTACGACAAGTGGGTCATCAACTGGATCCTCCTCGTCATCGTCAGTCTCTTCTACCAGTGATACAGAGACTAGCCAATCCAGCACAGCGGTGACTGATAGTGTGTTTCACAGCAAGCAGGACGACACTGCCGCCAAGTCACATGAATCAGCAGCTCCAACACACACGTCTTCATGCAGCAGTTCATCAAAGGTATCGAGCGTGAGTGTGAAAAGTGAATCGTGCACACCTCCCGAATCCGCTTCTGCAGCAGCAAGAAGAGATGAATCAAGTCGTGCAGACCCGCCAAACTCGGACCCGTCAAATGTTCTGCCTACACAGGAAGGAGTGTCCTGATTCATGCAACATAACTTCCTTCTCCTTGTCCTTTGGTAAGTGTGAAATTTCAGAACACTGCAAATTCATGTAGCATTGTGGTAATGTATTCATGAGTAATGCTTGTACATGGATTGTGCTGGAAGCTGAAGTTTGTGCACTAGCCTGTAGGTCAGGTGATTTCAGTGTTTTGGGGAGGGGTGGAGGTTCCGAGTAGGCATCTTTTATTAGGGCAGCAACGGGCAGGGGTTTGGTCGGGTAACGAGTTCGGGTACTTCTATCCGGGCAGCACGGGGTACCCTATCGGGTATTTTTGACATAGTTTGCACAGTGAGTGTGTACTTGTGCTACATAGAAAGTGTACAGTAAGCATGTAGCCGTGCTTTTTACTGCACCGATACGGAAACACCGTGCTCCAACTACCCGATCGGGTTCTCAGGAGCAAACTGCTACTCAAATACCCGCTCTAATTATGGGTAGCACAGGTACCCTACTACTCGATGACACCCCTATCTTTTATGCTGTAGCTCTTGCTGGAGCAGGGGGGGGGGGGGGGTCATAGTCTTCACAACTCCATGCTATAAGCCAGAACAGATATTTGGCATCCATAATTCCTTTTTTTTTGCTGGGTACTTCACCTTCACCCCCCCCCCTCCCATACGCACACACATGCATCACAGTGTGCTGCACCGTACGTTGCCTCCTCCTCCCTCACCATCGCCACCACCGCATCGTTATCACACAAGCTAACATTGCACGCAGTACCAACAGATCGGTGCATCGAAGGAAAGCAGATTCTGTTTTGGTTACTGTTATCCACAACTATTTCTTTTAAAATGTGGACGTGGGCTTGTGCATGCGCCTTCAACCGAAAATTCCATCGAGTTTCTGTATTAAATAAGAATATGGCTGTCAAATCCTTGTAGGTCAAGGGGAAATTTTAGAGCCGGTTTCAAGGCCAGATGAGCTGGACCGTGTACAAGCGAAATGGAAATATTGGAGGTGCAAGGAGAAAGAATCTCTTGATTAGTGAAAAAAAGCTCTAGATATCAAGCTTACTGTACGGTCAAGATTGGTGGTGTTTGTGTGTGTGTGTGTGGGGGGGAGGGGAGGGAGGGTCATTTATACAACGTATGTATAGAAGTAACGTATGCATTGCCAATCATGGTGTCTGTGGGTGTATTTATAAAGAACGTGATGGTAGTCAGGAGATTCCCTGAGATCGACGACCGATGTGACGCACAGTGTGCAATCACGGGAGTAGAGCTAGGTGCGCTGCACTGTGTGTCGCTGAGCCGCTTGCTTGCACACGCGGATGCCGACTGCCAGGAGAGCCGTGGCCACCGTAAGCGAAATGAGCAGACCGCTCAGGGCTATCACAATGCTGGCAGCGTGCGGACCTGAATGGAAGAGAAAAAAACGAAATAGATACATCCTCAGCACATGTTTTTTGCAGGAATCCTCTTTTTTGTACATATTAGATAGGGGTCCATTGGTAGTAACCAAAATCAGCCTCAGCTCCATTCCAATAGGGTTTACTCAGTTGTGCGTCGAGTGGAGCCTGCATTTTGAGGGTTCGTTTCTGTGCTAGAATGCCTTTTTGCTGATGTACACTCTGTAGTCTGTAGTATTTTGTTTTTTTATTGGCGGGATCCGCGTCAGCATCGCTTGAATGTTCAGAAACACCTCTCTGTAGTGCAGTACGTATAACAGTTGCACAGAACCAGTGGCCAAGTACCGGTATGTGCTGGAGGAGCAAGGAAACTAATCTCCTAATAGTAAAGTGACCAGAAGGATATATATATATATATATATCCCACTAGCTCAAAGGCACCACCACGTCCATTGCGATCTGGGGAAAAAATGAATTGTACTAGCAGGAACTGGGTTACTAGTCCTTGCTTATACTCCACGTAATCTGTGTATTGGAGCGCTGCACTTCTTGTAGTCACATCACCCACGTAATCTGTGTATTGGAGCGCTGCACTTCTTGTAGTCACATCACCCACGTAATCTGTGTATTGGAGCGCTGCACTTCATGTAGTCACATCGCCCAAATGGCATTTAGCAGGAGATTTACCTTGAGAAGGCAGGTTGTATTTGTTGCAGAGTATAAACCCGTTGGATTCTGGTTCTTGTATATCATTGGGTGAATCACCAGGTCTTGCCTGCCTCTATCTAAGTCACATCGGCCAAATGTGCGGCTTCTTATCTACTTTTCGTTGACCACAATTTGGAGAATGCGTGAGCGTGACTGTCTTGCATCTGTTAAGAACCTGCTGTTGTCTGCCTCTACTGTTTTGTGTGATGTGTATTAGGGAATGCCAGGAGCTATACGGTGCAGAGAGAAAGTGGCATGGCACATGCGTGATGTAGGAAGTACACATGCTGTGTGCACGTCTCGGCCACACAATGCAATGTGCATCCTGAGCACGAGGGATCTTCTCACACCTTGCAGCGCATGATCAGGTGGGCAATGGCAAAGCGATCGCCATCGCCATGACCAATGCGGAGCAGCACGCGAGTGCCCGTCGCATGGGCATGGAAACAACAGGCATGTCTACAGCTGTCCCGTTGGATGCTTACGAGTACGCCTACATCAGCGTCAGCCCCAGGGTCAAAAGCCAGCAATGTAGGCACGTGCTGCTTGTCTTTATTAGGCCTGGTTTGTTTAGAACACAGTCATTGGGCGCCCACTGTGCTGGCTTGTGACGTACATCAAGGCTAGGCAAATGGGTGTGAGTAGCACAGACACACCGCCGTGCGACCAGCTTGATGCGATCAAAGAGATCCATGCTCAACGCATGCTATGGTTTGACTGTAGAATTTCATCAGATCACAACCCCTCCCTCCATGTCAGATGGAAAAATAGCATTTCTTCTGCCAGCGAAGGCGTGTGCATCACTCATGGCTGCAGCAGGGTGTGGCATTCTACAGATGTCATTTCTTCTACATAAACGTTGGTGACCGCACAGGCGCTTGATGCCCACGACGAGTATGGCAACCGATGTGTACTAGTCGCATGCAGTGAATGTGTGCTACGCTCACCGGTTCCTTATCACTATATCGGGGTCCCCCCCATAGCACAAAAGAGAACATCGCGATATACATGTAGATTGGAGTGATGACTGGAGAGGAATACTGGTACGCGCCTCCATTCAATTCCAAGGCCTTCGTTTACACTCTCTTTTTAGTATTACCTGCTCTACCTTCTCTCGGCTGCTCTCAGCTACAAATTCTTCCAAATAAAATAAATAAATTCTATCCAAATTTTTGGGCCAGGCACAACTTCAGCCTCTACCAGCAGTGTTCCTAGGCAGGCATTCTAAGTTTTGGTCTTTCCTTTTTTGTTACTTCCATTAGTCATTCCGAATTGAAGAAGTATTTTTATCACACCGACAACACATGGTGCTTGCTATGAAATTTCTACGAATTTTCAACACTATTTTGAGTATTTTCTTCAATGTAGTCAGGTATTTGAAGTGGTGATACTGTGATGGCTTATTGTTCCATGTACTCGCTACCCAGTAGCTTCTATGCGTGTGTGTGTGTGTGTGTGTGTGTGTGTGTGTGTGTGTGTGTGTGTGTGTGTGTGTGTGTGTGTGTGTGTGTGTGTGAGCTGTTGAATGGTGCAATCCCAGCACAAGTTGCTATGGCTTCTGCCATTCGCGATGGGCGTCAAAGGTCAGGTCAGGTGTGTGTGTGTGTGTGTGTGTGTGTGTGTGTATGAAGAGACAGAGAGATAAAAGTGATGGTTGGTTTTCTTGACGTACCTTGTTTGTGACCTTGTGACACGACCGAGTCCTGATCGATGCTGGCTTGGCGTCGCTCTCTGCCGTTATTGTCAGCAGCACCATTGTGATTATGGCACGTAGGCCCGGCACACACCGTCCCCTGCTCGATCAGCAGCATGCACGTCGTGTTAGCACAGACCGTGTTGTCAGCACACGGTGGATAGCAGCGTGTGGCTGACGGCCGCTCCTTGTACTTGCATGCCTCGTCGGTGACCAGTGTGCCGTCAGAGCGTTGGCACCAGACTCGCCGTGCTGTGCCTGCCCATGGCGACGTCCGCCAGTCGAACGTCATGCAGAACGACTCCTTGCACTGACGCGTCATCCAGAGGCGCTCCGGGCAGCTGGCGTGGCTCAGGTCCGGTCCCGTCATGATGGTTCGAAACGCAACGCGCCGGCCCTTGTAGACGGCCGAGGTGTTGATGTTGCTGTTGCAGTTGGCTATGCAGCGCATCGTCCAATCTGACCATGGCGTGTACTGGCACTCGCCGGGGCAGGGAAGCTGGCACTCTTCACTTTCCAGGATCAGCATCAGCTCTTTGTCCAGCTTCTGCTTGGGACCGAGGTCGTCGTCGAAGCACTTGAACGGCTCCACGAGCTCGCCGTCACTTCTACGACACGTCAGTATGCGCGACCTCTTGCCTTTGCCACAGTCAGCGCCGTCGATCAGGCACCCGCTCCACGGATAGATCTTGCCGTGATAGCACGGTTTACTGGAGTAGCAGTTGCGCTCCTCGACGAGTTCTGCTGCCGGTGGACACCGGGCAGCACCGCCTCGCTCTCTCTTGACGATGTAGCGGCGTCGGCGCTGTATGCCGGCCGTGTCGCACTGGGTCTGCGAACAAGGTGACCAGCTGCACCAGTCTGACACCTGGCAGTTCCGATAGCACGGCAGCTGGCATGTGCGCGTACTCCGAATACCCTGCGCTTTCTCGCCGCACAGCGTCGCGTCCACCACACGATACTTCTGGTCGAAGCAGACCACCAAGCGGTGCTGCTCCGCAGGGCCACACTCATCACTGTGTATGCGCTGACAGGGTGTCCATGGCCCGATGCTGACATTGTACTGGCCCACACTGCGACGCTGGCAGTGCTTCTCCTGCCGAATATCACTATGGTCACACCGGCCGCCAAGTAGAGCACCACGGAGTGTACTGCGAAGACGATACTTGCTGTTGTGCTCGCATTTGGACCATGCAGTCCACTGCGTCCACAGGCAATCAGCTGGGCAGGTAACGCGGCATGTTTGATTGGATCTCGGCTTGGACAGACCAGCGCAGTGCGCATCGTCGACGATTGGCTTCTCGCCGTTTTCCATATGCTCAAGGCATAGCACATGTCGTGACTGGGTCGAAATGCCTGAGCAGCGGAGATCAACAATCTCATTGCCGCCATTGCCAGAGGGATGGTTTGGATAGCATGGCGCCCAGGGATCAGCGTGCCAGCTGTGTGTGTTGCCAGAGCATAGCTTTTCGATGCACGGCTTAACCTGGACCAGGTCGCGAGGGCACTGCACACCGTTCGACGCCCGGTTTCTGTAGCTTGTGCGTGTGCGCCGCAGCCAGCCATGCCCGCATGGCTGGCTGCAGCTGCTCGTCCACGGCTGCCATGGAGCTAGTTCACAGTGCCGGCGACAGGCTGGTGCGTCTTCAGTGTGCACACGCATGGATTTCTTCCGCCCGGGACAATAATCCAGCGGCAGGTAGCGTCGTACCTTCTTGTCGAAGCAGCGGACAATGCGATTCTGCTCGGTGTGATGGCAGTGGCCTGTTTCATCGTAGCGCGGCAGCCATGCGCTCCAGTCCGAGTACTTGGCCTTGTACTCGCGGCAGGCGCTGCGGGCACACAGCTCGGTTTGCTGTAGCTCGCCGCACGGCTTGGCAAGCACCGACAGCGTCTCCTCCAGGTTGTGCAAAAGGTAGCGAGTGCGCGTCCTATGCCCGGTACCACACTGCGATTCCGAGCAAGCTGTCCATGCTGACCAGGATGAGAAGAGACACAGCTCATCGCAATGCTGCCGACATGGTTCTGCTGTTGCCGGTCGCTCTTTGTGTGCACAATGGTCAGCGGTGACGGGCTTGCCGTCTGAACGCTGGCAGTAGGCATATCGTGTCCTGAATCCGCCCAGGCAGGGTGCTGCTGATACATAGTAGCAGCCACTCCAGTTGCCCACCATCCAGTCGTAGCAAAGCCGCGTCTGCAATGTGCAGCGCTCCGCTTGACTATGATCCTTGCAGGCACTCGTCGTGCTGTCACCATTGCTGGCCTTCAGCTGGTAGCGACTCCTCGACTTGTCCCCGGCTGCGCTGGCAGCACACATGGCAGAGCGTGAGCACTGCACCGCTCTGGTCAGCGTCATTCTCTTCGGCGACACGCACGCCTCTGGGAGGCACGGCCCCCAGTCACCCCACGACGAGTACTCGCATGTGCTCTGGCAGCAAATGTGGCAGATCTCCTTGCGGTGCGGCTTGAACAGGTGAGTGGCCGGGCACTTGCGCTCGTTGTGGACGATCAAGTGCCGGCGCCTGTCCTCCGGGTCGCGCATGATGTTCCCGTCCGGCCTGAGGCGCACGCAGTAGACCGGCCTGTACCACACCCCTCTCTCGCACACGTGGCACGCTGGCAGTGCCGCTATCGGCATGGCGATGGGAAGCGGAGCTCTCCGGTACGCCGCTCGGCACGCTCGCGGAAAGTTCTCGGCGTGCCAGGCGAAGACGCGCGGCTCTGCACTCGGCCTGCACGGTCTTGTCTCAAACTCGGTCGGACAGTGCTCTAGACCCTCTTCCTGGTGTGACCGGTACTTGAGAGTGCGCCAGGAGCTAGAATTGCGTTGACCAACCGGCTCACACGGGGACCAGCTTCGCCATACATTTCGAGCCCGGACCTTTTTCCACGACGGGCACTTTTGAGAGCAGCGGCACTTCTTCGGCCTGACTCCCCACCGCGTCTGGGAAACACATCCCCAGCGACCACCAGGGTTGTCATGGTTACTAAGGCCGCACGGACGCCTCTCATCGACCACGTAGTGTTTGCATTCCCGGTAGCCGCATTCCTTGTTTTCGGCGAGCCGCGGGCAAGGCTTCCCGTGCTCTCCGGGTTCCGTTAGTACTGTTCGTGTGCGTGACTGGTTTCCTGCCGCTGTTTTCCGCTTCGGTCCACACGAGGGCATGTCGCAGTGACTCCACGTGCTCCACTCGCTCACACGACAATTGGCCGTGCACGGTTTGTAGCAGACCTGTGTCTCGGCTGGTTTCTCCAGGGACACACCACCGGTCATGTACCCAACCGCGCACAGGCTCTCCTCCACCGGCCGGTGCGCAGAGTCGTTGCACGCCTGGCAGAAGACGGCACGGATCTGCGTTCCACGTCCGCAGTGTATGTGATCCTCGCCGTTGTCTTGTGACGGCACACAGCTTCTCCAGTCGCCCGCGAACCACTCGTATAGCTGATGGCATGCCGGCAAGCCCATCTCATCGGCCAGGTCCATACTGACTGGGGCCGATTCCAGCAGCTGCGGGCACGGCTGGACTGCACCGAACGGCTGCACTTTAATGCGGCGCACTCGCTGCATAATGGCATGCGTCGGCCAGACGAAGCGCATATTGCCGCTGCTTGCCTGCTGCAGTATGCAGAGCTGAGCGTTGGCTCTGTGCACTGCTTTCCAGCTGTTCCACTCAGTCACCTGGCAGTCCTGTGGTACTATACATAGCTGACGTACTGGTTCATTCATGCCTGGGACCGTGGGATGCTGACGGCGACAGTGGTGATGCTCTACAATGGTGCCGTCCGGACTCCTCATACAGACCGTAGTTCTCTGGTGGATGCCAATAGTGGGCTGTTGGTATATGCTGATGTCTCTGGCTGGACCCAGGCCCACCTGCTCTGCATCTACCATACACCGATCCCACTCTCCTGCTCGCAGTACATAACCGGATGGTGGTAGCTCCTCGCCACTGCTCGGCTCACACTTCTCCATCTGTAGCGTATCTCTACAAATCTCAGCACTGTCCTTAGGAAATGTCACAGGGATACGATTACGTGTCCTGCAGCGCTCCCTGCCACACAGCATAGCACACGGGGACCAGGAACTCCAGCCGTCGTACGCACACATCGGTATCCGTCCGTCCACGCAGTCAGCGTCCTGAAAGCGACAGTTGCGCCGCCGGCGCGGTGCTTGACGGCTAGCGAACGCCTGGCAGAGCGCGTCAGACACTGTCGAAGCGCTGGCACGGTGTTGACAGATGACACGTCTGGTTTGTGTCCGAAGTTTCGAAATAGCATCACCGCCTTTCGTCGCATCGCTACTACCGTTGCTCTTGTTCGTGCTGTGGCAAAGATAGCTGCATTTCGTCCATTCGTGGTGCACCCATTGAAAATCGAGTGGCGAGTGTCTGTAGCATGGGCCATTGCAAAGAGACCAGTTGGCCGGACGATCAATAATTCTGCTACACGTGCTATCGCTAAGTATCCGCCGCTGTTGAAATGTAGCGTTCACTTGTGTGCGCTGAACGCACAGCACAGTGCGAGTCCGTATTGAGACGGTGATGCTGCAGCCGAGACGCTCGGATCTGTCCACACTGGCCGAGCACAGCGACCAGTTGCCCGTCTCCCAATCAATGACAGTTCTGCGCTTGACGTGCTGTCCGTCGCAAGTCCTTCGAGTCGACGACGGCGACGAGGCTGCAAGCGACACACTGCCCGCTGCGGCCGCCAGAGCTGATAGCGCTAATGTCGATGACGGGGCGAGTCGGGCAGATAATCCTGCAGCTAGTTCTACTGTCAGGCCAGTGGCACCGTGCTGTGCTGGTGTGATGCTCAGGATGTCAATGATAAGCGCGGCGATTAGGTAGTGAAGGAGCGCCGTCAGAAGCAACACAGAGCCTGACCGTTCGCCAGCACAGGCCTTGGTCATTGCCATGCGACGCCGCGGATTGACGCCCCCAGACCAGACCGGAGAGATGAACGCTCCGGGACTACCCCCTCTCTCTAGCTGCACACACCGCACGCACTCTCCAGCTGCAGAGGCGTGGAGCATCGAGCTGAAAGAAAACAGCTCCTGGGATACTAGAGCGTCTACTCCTACCAGTGGCAGTCCTAGTACCGCAGGCCGTCGGACAGTAGATCTACAAGGCAGCACTCAAAATATCCCAGTACGAGAGCCATTTATAGGGATTGCTTGTCTAGCACTGGCAATCCTGGACACGATACATTCAATCATTTCAGCAGTGCTCTCAGTTTCAGTACAGAGGTCAGTGCACCCTAGCCCGACAGGCCAGCAGGATTCTTGATTTGTGCCTCAAACCTTCGCCTCTGAAGCGCGACGACGAGCAGTGAATTCCGGGCGAGGTCAGTGCTGCACTTTTATGACGTAGCGCTGCAGTCACGCTCGCCCTCTGTGGCTTTCGGTGCGCGGCGGTGCCTTCTGTGGCGAAGAGCGAAAGGTGACTCGTCTTGTGCTGTCCGGATAATCAACTCCAGCGCGTATTGTTCTTATTGTTGTAGTTGTGCGTTGACTTGAGGTGGTGAATCCTAATAAGATCAGCGTTGTTCGGGTTGCACATGGGAATCCAAACAGCTTTAGTGCGCAGCAGCACGCCCCTTTCCAGCAGTGCGTTCTCACGTCATGTACAAGCGGCTTACACTGCCATATCCTCGTCACGCTTCCTCTCTGACTTGAGAGCAATACTGAGTTGCAGTCCTGAAACTACTTGTGCACGCAGCGACTCTGCTATTCGCAAACAATATTCTTGGTGGAGTGGAACGTTTCGCACCCGGTGAAGGCAGACCTCTACGGCGTTGCAGATGGACAACGACAGAGCCAGGGACACGGTCCTACTCCTCATGTTATGCACAGCATTACGTTAGTGCAGTCTAAAAGGCGAAGGCACGGCGCTCCTGACCTAGAGGTAGCACGTTTCAGAAAGGGCCCCCTAGTTGACAATCATCTCCTCGGCGACTGCTGTGTCGTGCATCAAGAATGACATGAAGAAAACAACTGCCCAGCACAATGCTGTCAATAGGTGCTTACTCAGTCTCCTCTGTGGGGAAAAATCGATCCACCGACAAAACACATAGGCACCCCAATTGAGATGGTTTGTAGAGTCGCTTGTGGAACGCGATGTAGCTGTCCCAAGTGACTCTCAGAGACCTTGAAAGGGCCCCGAAGGGGGTGCGCTGCGATATCTGAGGCTGATTGGATGCCAGCGGACCTTGAAGTCGAGAAGTGAGTGACAAGACAAGATCGGCCTCGGCCTCAGCTGCGAGCTCCAGATCTTACTCGGCTGCAGCTAGCAGTAGCAAAGAGAGGGCGAATGAGTCAGCCTGGGAAGCGTTCCAAGCCAAAGCTTGTGTGGTATCTTCGAATCTATGCTGCGTATTGAGTGCCGGCGGCCACAAAGTGAAGGTTAATTGGCAGCTGGATGTAAAATTCTAGTAGCAGTTGGACGTTTTCAACATGGTGTCGTACGGCTCGCTTTGGCCTTCAAATGCCATTCCACAGAGGCCAGGCACACAATTTATAGGACAATCAGGTATTGGCGTGCGCGTGCACTGAGACACACTCACACACACACACAGCTCTGCTTCAAGCGCTTAGTACCAGTAATAGTAGACCTACTCAGTGCCACTGCATGTAGCGCTGTATTACTAAAATTAGTGGAACACTCTCCTACTCCCAGGTCAGGATCTCGACTCCTTGTTCCAGCACAGGGCAGTAGTGATCTCATACAGTACTCCCTGTGGAGTCGGAGTCGACCGCTAGGGTTGCTACTGGAAGGTAGAAAAATGTAGAGCATCGCTCTAGGAGGCCGAGACTGATGATCGCAGTGAAGCCACATCTATCAGTATCTTCGATCTCGCCCCACGCTGCTGTGCCAATGTCACCATTGCAGACACAGCTATTTCCCAGGACACGGTTTCCGCGTCCGTGCGAGCGTGTGCTGAGCGAGCGAGAAAACTCGGAGCTTCCACGGGGCTGAGCTAGGCTGAGTTGACCATACGCAACGCGTTGCGTATGGTCAACTCAGCTAACCTGTCCCACAACCATAGCTAGGCGGTGGTGGGAAAATGGCGCTCGGAAGTCGGTCACTTCAGAGCGTGGAGCGCTTCCTCTGATTACTGACACGCTCATCACCTCGCGGGACGAAAGGTCGCGGAGGTCGCCCGTGCTACCGCGCTGACCGATACCGAGAGATACGCTCGCTACTCAGCTTCGCTTGTGCTACGCCCCCAGCGAGGTCAGAATGATGTTGTTTCAGCGTAGATCTACACACCATTTCACGCGGGTGCACAGGCTCGCTGGTCTGGCGGTGAGATGGAGAAGTCGGTGCATTACATGTGCTGTTGATGGAGCGAACCAAGATTTGAACTGGTCACTGAATGCCGCTGCGTGAGCAGAAGCCTTGAAAACTAGCTGACTGCATTTATCTCATTGGTCGACGATGTGATAGCCAGTGAAATGACGTTATTATTCACGGCGTAGGCAAGCAGGTAAAGCATGAATGCACTAGTAGTGGTAACGTGAATATTATCTGCTCTGAAAAAGGTTCCGCGGCAGCGTGGCAGCTGCATTATCACATCACTCTACAAATGCGATTTGCACCTACGAACCGTGAGCACAAGCCTGTTGACGCCCGAGGATGAGGTGACGTTCGCCCGCTTCAGGCAGTCTGCCAATTACCATCCTCACCCGTTTGCTGGCCATGAACGACAGGAATACGGTGGTGAACCATCCAGGAAAACGTTATGAGCCAGATCTTCGAGCCTCTTTCTGGCATTTAGGCTGCGGAAAGAACGGGTGTTAGAACTTTGGTGACTTTTGCCTGGTACTTTGGCTCCAGGACTGACAGCACGCCACCTTGTGACCTGCCTGTACCAATTTAGAGCACTGAAACGGAGAAGTCGCTACGTTTCTGTTGCCACGGGTTTCACAAAGTCTTAAATTGACAGGGCCAAGTGTCAATGGCGGGAACCGGTCATGTGGGAAACTAGCATTTTCTCCCAGCAACGTGTTCCTTGGCGCCTTGACTGCTTGAAGATTCACGGACATGCTCTCTATTCTCTGGAGACGCCGATGAATTGCTGCTGGTTCTTTTTCTCGAGTTCTGTCTCCAAATTCTCTGGAGGCCATGCATCATTCAAGACACTTTCTTGACCTTTACTGGATTTACTCTTGATCTTCAATGCGTGTCGTTGTGGCTCTTGGAACGCCCTGTGTCTGCCTGATTCATGGGGCTTGGATTTGGCGAATTCTCGTGGGGATCTTGTACGCGGGCTTGTTCAGACGGTGCCAATTCCCATTCGCATGGAGTATTTTGGGCCCTCGCCATTGTTCGCCTTGGTGAGACTACAAGCATTGTGCACCAGAAGGCCATTGACTATGGATCGACCACGGCCTTGCACGAAGATGTGACAGGTAGATCTACAATATTGCTGTTGTTCTGCTGCAAACAGGGGGCACGCAGCACGAGTGTTACAAACTATGTGTCCCACCACTTGCTGCTGGCAAGTGATCGAACGTTCACGATAAATCCCCGTCTGATCCATAGCGAGTAACACTGCCAGCTAGTCTATGCTTGTTTTCTACTAGCGCAGAGTCACCCAACCCTGCACTTAATTGGGCTTCCTCTAGTCTTTACTTGCGAGGAGGGCATGCCAACACTGCTGCTTTTCCGTCTCTAGCGACCACAGACGGACACGGTGTACAGGCGGTGTAATACTAAAGCCATGTACGTCCCACGATGGTATTTGACCATTGTGGACAGACTCAGTGTACTTGTCGTGGCTGTTACTGCTATAACAGTATAACTATAAGTTCTACTTGCGTCCCGTTCAATCATAATAGTAATTAATTATAATTGTTTGCCTCGCGGGGTTTCCAGACCCAGCCACGATGGTCTGGACAGAAAGGGCGAGCAGGACTTCTCTGCTCTACATTGTAACGCACCCCAATGCATAGCCTGTCTTTGGAGATCTGGTCTCTAGAACATTGTTCAAGGTATTAGTAGGGCTTGAGAGCTAGCTAGTCCTGGGTCCTGCCCTCAACCCCTCCGGTCGTCTACCCATCACTGTGTTATACATGTTATACAATAATTATACTATTCTGTTGAGTAGAGTGTCAGTAGGTCTACGTAGTACACAGCTAGTACAGTACTCGTAGTGAAGTTTCCGCCAGTCTCTGACACTGAGTGTGATGCCTGTACTGTTGACCCAGGCTTACTGTATCCTTCACTTCACTCTTCAGTCTGTGAGTGGCTCTCTGCGCAGGGAATCATGTACAGTATGATTGTGTTTAATCCATGCCAGATAAGTAGGAACCTGGCAGAATACCTACAGAGGGAGAAAGTGATGGTAGAAGCTACATTGTACATGCACTGACTCGAACATTTGCCAGAGGCTGTTAAGGAGAGTGACGGATGCAATCGTGTAGTGCTGTACTGTACATGAAACTCGAGGGCATCGTGGGACTTTCTTCTTCTTCCTTTAAATGTTGACATCAAGGCGACAAGAATGCCATGCATATCGAACCGCCGAAATCCCGAAGTGCGTTGAAGCATGACCCTCGAATCATCGCGTGACGTTTTGAAGAAGACCAGTGGCGCATCTGGAGAAGCTCATGGAGAAATCAGAGGCCACAATGTTTGCTTTGCTAGAAGTTCGTGCCAGAGACTCTGAGAGTAAACTCCCTGGCTATGGCTCTTCCATCATGGACCAACACGAATTCTGAGTGCTGTTCCAGGCACAAACATTCACTGTATCTGACTGCAGTCTTGCGACAGGAGCACCGCCTCGCATTGCTGCCGTTCGTTCCACTTTACAATGGGATTACCTGATTCCTCTCTTCCTGCCAATCGTGTACATGATGATCAGCCCCTCTCCCAGTCAGAGACGCCGCCACGCAACAACGACGTCACTCCAACAGAGACACATCGCGGTCACAGAATTCTCCTGTTCTAAAATAACATTCGTAGCTCGTGCGCGTGGAAAACTGTGAATTCTCGAACGTCGCAGCACGATGGCTGGTACTAGTACTACGACCGGAGAACAAGGCCATCTGGTCGTAGGTGTTGTAGGAGTTCCCTGATATACTGCAGCTACAGATCCCACTAGTTAGCTTGGCTTGATAGAATTTGTTTCTCATACACGCTGTGGCAGCTCTGGAACGATACCCTGCGGTCATGTAAGATGATCTGGTCTGGTAAGCCGACACGTCTTGAGAGACCTGGTCGTGGTGAGTTGAAAACTTAGAATTTAGAGTTCCAAGCAGGTACAAGCACGTACATAGTACATAGTAAAATAAAGGGGGCTATGAAGGTGCGGTTTCTTCTGCATTCGCCCAGTACGATCATGCAGTGGGCTAGTGGCGTGTACAGACGGTGGCCAACACCCAGGATATACCAGTTCCAACAAGCATTTCTCACTTTCTCCTTCCTCCCGGGCGTTGCAGTGTTCCCTTCGAGTATCGTGGCCAATGATGATTCACCGAAATTATCGCAATCTAGTGCGTTGTACTTCCATCCATCATTATCTCTTCAGGCCAGAAGCTAGCCTATAGTATATACAAGAGTACATAACCCCGGGGGGTTATGTACTCTTGTATATACGTATAACTATGAGTGTAGAGACTCGAGACGCCATGCCAATGCCATAAGCATTCATAGTCGTTTTGTTCTAACAGAAAGGTATGCGATACCGAGGATATTGTTCAGCAGAAACTTCAAATTCGCTCTCTTGTTCTCTCTCTATATTTCTTCTGTCTCTCTGTCTCTCTGTATGTACATGGATCTCTCTCTCTCTCTCTCTCTCTCTCTCTCTCTCTCTCTCTCTCTCTCTCTCTCTCTCTCTCTCGGAGGAGGAGGAGGAGGAGGAGGAGGAGGAGGAGGAGGACAAGACACATTCGCTGAGCTGGCAGCTCCACCAACCCTACCCCTTCTCTGGGTATTGTTTCTGCTAGAACTAACAAACCTAAAATACAGTGCCGGGGCATGCCAGGCTTTCAAGCCTTCTTGGCGTTGATTAATCACTGCCGGTTGTTTGGCACGCCTTGGTTCGCCGTGGTAAGCAAAGAAACTACGGGTCAATTTGCCATCATTACCGTCTGTGTAAAGAAAGGAAAGGCCTTTTCGCGAAACCTGCGAAACCTGACACGAATTCTCGTACCACATCCCTGGCCCTTGACGTTACGTTACATGTACACTAGTCATGTATGTAGCATAATTATGTACTGGTAGAAAAGAAAACGCGCCTCTAAACGACCATGATACTATATTAGCGAGACCAGTACAGTGAGTTCAAACATAAGACTCGAGTCGAGATGTACGCGCGGAGGCGCATGGGAAGTGATCGCCGGATACTGCATCCTTCCCTATCTCATTATCTTTGCACCCAAGCCATGTCTACCCGACATTTCCTCAATCAACTGAGCACAGCATACGTAACGTAGGCTATAAACAGGTGGTAAATAATTATGCATGCACTTTAGTATTATTGTGTGAAGTGGTGCATGCATGCCTACTTAGGAAACTCTATGTCTATGTGTGTACCATGGTGTACTGTGGTAACCTATTCAGCCACACCAGCTGCGCTGTATTACAGTCGATGCGAGGAAATATCGCCTCGTTTCCTGCTGTTTTTGCCCAGGGTGAGGAAGTGTACATTGCATGTTCACAACTGCCTGATGACAGCCGGCATGTGCGTACGTGCGCGTGTGTTCGTGGGCGATATTGTGTGTGTGTGTGGGGGGGGGGGGTACATGGTGTGTGTGTGTGCGTGTGTGTGTATGTGTGTATGTGTGTGTGTGTGTGTGTGTGTGTGTGTGTGTGTGTGTGTGTGTGTGTGTGTGTGTGTGTGTGTGAGAGAGAGAGAGACATAGACAGCACAGCACAGCACAAGTTGCTATGTCTAACATAGCTGTTCGCTATCATCGCTTCCGCGATGGGCATGTCTGAGGTCTGAGGTGTGTGTGTGTGTGTGAGAGAGAGAGAGAGAGAGAGAGAGAGAGAGAGAGAGAGAGAGAGAGAGAGAGAGAGAGAGAGAGAGAGAGAGAGAGAGAGAGAGAGAGAGAGGGGGGGGGAGAGAGAGAGAGAGAGCTGTACATGGTGAGTATTTTTCGTGCAGTCTATTACTTTCCAGTACATTTCAAGGTGATAGACTCGCTCTTATCTCACGCTGGGATCTGCAATGTCCACAACAAAATACTCAAATAAAGCTATCATGGTAGTTACTAAGGATGGGTCGCTCTGGGTCGAGAACAAGACTGCGCAAATGTACCTACTTGATCTGCGGTACAAGATCCAGTCATCGTAATAGGCAAGGCACCCCATAGCTCATCGAGTTGCTGTAAGCACCGTCATGTTGCAATGCCTTTGTCGCACATCTGCACGATGGGCACCAAAACAATAGCAGTGGAATGGGGAGGGTGCGTCAAGAATCGACATGTCGTCAAGAGTACAAAATATCATTAACATTTGCATCGCTCTTGTATTGAACACTCCGGCGCTTGGCATGCTTTTGTCAAGTGATCCACACCATGAATATACTAGTAGTGTAGGCCTTGCCATTACTGATACTATCATAATATTCATTGCAGAAGTGGTATCAAACAATATTTGTCACGTACTTGTAAATTGTAATAATATATCTTGCACACTGTTAACCTTCACCTAAAGTGTATACATGTATATCCTTTTGTTGGTCATCCATCTTCTTTCAGTCACAAGATTCCACTGAAGAATGTGACAAGAAAATGTTCTGGAACAAAGCCTTTGCTACTTTGTTGTTTGACATGAGCACGACTTTTATAATAATTTTGTTCATCGCTACACATATGTTATGGTATCAAAAAGTTCGAGTTTTCCACTTCATGCTATAAAGGGAATACAATACTGTCATTATTTTGTACCACCGCCCTGCTCTTCTCACCTGGACTAGGAGCCCTGTGCATTCATGTCTTATGGGTATTGATGATGGCAACAAAGAAGTATTATCAAGAGTTGATATTGCCTCTATTACAGTAAGCTGACAGAGTAGACAATGCGACGACTACGACTATCCGTGCTGCAAGAGGAGCACATGCACGTGAAGTAGTGTTGTGGCGGTGGGAGATCTTACCCTAGATGCATCAGCCAGTCCACTCTCCTGCCCGCTTTTTCGCGTGTGTTTGCTTGATATCTCGTTACGCACTTATGCGCAGAGGATATGGCGAGCATCTGGTCATGATCCGAGAGGTATTCAACTCATCTTTCCCCCTTCCTCCATTGTCTCAGTGGAATTCTGACCCCCATTTTTTCTCACGCAGCGCTCTGGTCACTCTCATTCGCAAGCTGGCCTTGTGATGAAAAGACTTAGCGAAGCGAGTCTCCAGCGTATGGTGTTAGGAAATCTAATGTCCTGTAAACCCCTCGCAGCTACTGTCATGTTGTGACGACGTGTGCCTGCTTCAGACGCAGGAAACGCTCCAATCAGCTACGAGATGGAGTCCAGTCTATGGAGAAACGCTTGACATCATCAAACACTTCTGCTTCCAACTAGAATCGGAAGGTCGGCTTGATCGGGTGGGCTGAAAGGCTAGTAGCTCAGTGCTAGTCCTGCACAATTCTATCGTGTGTGCTTCAAGAACTTGCGATCATTCCCGGCTGTCGAAAGAAGACTTGATTACGCACACGGGCTAGTCTCCTTCCAGATTTTCACGCTTCGGCCTGTTGCCTAGGTCAGCTTTGGTCGTTTAGCCATGCTCGCCGGTGAACAAGCATGGTAGAATGTGGTCCGCCCACATCCAGCAACCTCTGCTTAGATTTGCAATCAGTATACGTGCGGTCATCAGGAAGCTCGAAGAAGGGTTTCTAGATGGAAGGTTTACTGGATCTCGTACCGAAAAAAAGCGACAAGACCTATTCTTCTTTGCATCACTAATGGTAGTAGAGTTCATCAACCCGGCCTCAGAGAGGCGGGGTGCAAATGTAGCAGCATAGTACGATAGCTGAGTAAAGGGACTCTACTAGTACTAACAACTACTAGTACTTTGTTGACCATACAGTATCTGCTGCCATTCGCAAGGGTACAGCATCGTGGTGCCGTGGGGTGAATGATGGTGTTGACATATCCTTCCAAACGAAGTACATGAATTAGTTGGAGGCTTGGTACATAAAATGTCCATATCTTCCCATGCACCGCTATACGGATACGCAGTACACTATCGTATGTACATGTACATAATTATAATAGTAGTGTTATTGAGTTGCCACAGTCATGTTAGATCAGCCAAGTTAGTTGGTCTTCTTCCGCCTGTGAGAGTGCTGCATCTGCATCATTGTATGTCGATGTACCATTGCAGTTGACTGAACCGTTTCGAGTGGTGATACATCAGCACCATACGATTTGTTTCCGATATGGCGCAGCCTCCCATACCATTGTGCACGTACATCATCAGTCCATGCATGTCAAGAGATCCATCCAATCAAGAACTAACGCGCTCGGATTAGGGCGCTTCCGTGCAAATCCCCCCCCCCCCCCTCTCTCTCTATCTATCTATCTATCTATCTATCTGTCTATCTTTCTCTATCTCTATCTCTCTTGGGTCAATAGACTCAATACACCTTGCACGCCATCGCAAGTTTCAAGGCATTCCCTGCGAGATTCACATCACAACAATAAGGCACGGAAACAGGGCTGAGGGAAACAGGGCTGAGGGAAACAGGGCTGAGGGAAACAGGGCTGAGGGATCGTCATCGTAGGAAGAGAAGGGACGCTGCACTAGCCATGTACTAGTAAGTCTGTGTTTCATACCTCTCGACAAGACCGTCATGTTGGATCCGCTTTGCAATGGATCCTTTCCGTATCCTTTCTTGGGCATAGGCAACGACTGACTGCCGCGAAAACAAGCAAAGACGAGCAGAATCTAAACGTGTAGACATGCTTAAGTTCCCATAAATCGTTTCCGCCCAGTAATGGAACGCGGTGTTGGCGAGGCAAGTTTCAACCATCTTTACTCACGATTCCAGTCCTAACCCTGATCGCTCACGTAGACCTGCACGACAGGCGACTTGATACGCAATACTGCACGTGGTTACCTTGCAGACAAAAAGATTCTGAACGCAGGGAAGTCAGATTTCGAGCAGATGTCTAGATTTAAGGGTGGATACGACTTGTTCCAGCGGGGGAGTAGAGAGCATTCGTGCACGGGTATCTCCGATCTGCATGGCTGCTTTGTCTAAAACTCGAGTCTGAACCTTAGGGGCCATCCGACATTATCGATAATTTTCACGGAACGAAAAAGTTTAGTTATGACCCTCTCCCACCCACCCACCCCCTTCAACGAAAAATATTGACTTGACAGCTAAAATTGATTGACATTTCAGTTATCAACAATTTTCAAAACGAAACTCTCCTAAACCCACCCACCCATATAAGAAACCTTTTCTCTTCGTGAAAAAGATCGATAATTACGGACGGCCCCTTAGTTTCAACTCCTTTGTCTGGGAGGTATTGTTCGGGATTATGCACATTGTGTAATAAAAGAAGGCGATGATCGAACAAGGAAACCCTAACCGAGAAAGCGTGATGGTGACGACTTCTTGCTCGTCTTGCTCTCTCGATTGTCACCACTCGTCGACGAGCTGACCGAGTATTGCTTTCTAAAAAACTCCCGTTGACCCTCTGGGGCTTCGTGTAGTTGCGGTGCTGTCGTAATTGCCAGTGTATTGCCCTGCTGGGATGAACGACTGCACTTGCTGCTCGAAATGTGCACGAATTGGTAACGCTTTCGACACGCGGCGACAACAACAAGGAGTCGATCACTCTACCCAATATACATGTACATTGACAAGGTAGCGTGTTGTTGTGCGTGCAGAGGTTGATGTGGGTACTTCTTGAGGAGGCTTTTTCCGCCAACGAGGAAACTTATATCAATCTCCTGCCATGGGCCAATAGTCGATAACGAGTTGACAACTACTTCGAGTAGACGGAGAGATGATGTCACCATATGGCCAGAAACCAGTGATCAAGGTGATGTCGTTCGAACAACAACTTTTACTGCAATCAACGTGCTTTTGACTGCCACGTCTTTCGCATAACCTCTCAGTCCTATCACGTCAAGTTGCCGGAGGAGTTTGTTGGACGTGCACAATATTTTTTATTAGAAGTAGGCATTGTCCTTGGACTTGTCCAAAGTGCCACCACTATTCAGACAACTTCAATTCCATCCTGGTCCAAGGTCAAGAGCCACTACTAGTCCGTCAACCGTTTCCCCCAAACATGTCTCGATCACTTGGCGCGTTGGCGTGTTCATAGTTAAACGCACAGGGACTACAAGTCTCTAACTACTGTTTTGTCGTGGTGCAAAGCCGCTTTAGTACGCCAGAAAAGGCGAAGAAGGTCCTCTCCTCAGCTCTACAATGTAGCAACGACCACTCACAGCCTGACAGGAGTGTTAACATTTTCTACTTTTCGAAGTCTTTTTTTAAAAGACGCCATCCTGCTCACGATCACCAATATGATTCTCCAACATGAACTTATTCCTTTCTGTGTGCTTGTTCTTTCCACTTGGGAACCGGAGGGCAATCAACTGGAAATGGGGATTGTTTTCCAGTCTGTGTCATGGTCGCTTTCAACGGTTCAAGACTAGTATTCAATGCACTCCGATTGAGCTAGCCGGTTTTAACTGCGTCAGTCAGTCTTTGTGTAGGTAGTGATCGTACAGCGGTCACCGGTATTTTACCATCCATCCGGCCCGTGAGACGGACAGGACGTATGGTGGTCACGTGGTCTGGTGTTGTGGCTACTCACGATATACTGGAACAGTCACCGTGTGAGCTTTCTTCAATAAAATCGCAGGATAGTTCCACAACAACTGAAGTCCTCTGAATCTGACACAAAAAGGGATTTCGTCGAACAACTGCAACTAACTTACTTACTTGAACAAGTGCAAGCAGCATGCAGCAGCATGACTATTAGTATTAGTAATAGTATTACAGTTACTTTTGTGTTCTCCATGATCCAGGAGATCTCAGCGAGTCGTGAAAGGGCTTTCAGTTCACAGCTGCCTGGTATTTTCATAGTCGTCAAGGCAACGCAACAATGGCGCCTGCATTGGTCCATATGACCATGATGACCATGCAAGGAGAAACTACACTTCCTTTCTCATGATCCGATTCGGCCTCAAACTAACTATTACTAGTATTACTTACTTCTCCCGGTTTCTCAAGTAATAAGTTTGTTGCTAGCATGTTCTCAACGTTGGTCCCTGCTAGTTGTAGATTCTGACTCTGTAAATGGGAGAGATGAAAGTAGAGTTCTTTCTCTTTGCGGGTCCTGTAGTCGACGGCTATTATTATCTTCGAGGAGCAAAATGAATGTACATGACTGTATCCAGCTCTACTCCGTGGCTCTGAGAGGGAAAGTAAGTAGGTTGAGTTCGTAAGTATGATGTAAGTAAGTTAGTTGGACAAGATCTAGGGCCGGCCTCTCTATTTCGCGGATTGGATGTTGTCCTCAAGCGATCATTTTAGATGAACAAGTGCGTGTATTGCGAGTACCTGACCGCTAACGGCCTTGGACTGCACGGCATTGAAATAAATGCGTGTAAATGTGTCGTATCGGGCATTTAGCCAGTTCGTTAACATACCAGGTCTACTATTCAAGAAGTAGGATAATCTGATGTACAGCCGTGGCCAAGGACATCCGACCCGCGAGTCAAAAGTAGCGCCGCATTTCCATTTCCATTACATTAAAAAAAAACATCCGAGGATCGTAGACTCGGCATGACCCTTGGCGCTGCTTTCGGCACGTGGGTCGGATTTCTTTGGTCAGAAGTACCTGATTATACATGTGCATGTATAAGAATGCCATCTTGTATCGTGCACAATGCCAGCATTAGACGTTAGACGGTTAGAGGATCTTTCTTTTTCTTGAAATTCTCACTACAGTAACCAGAGGTGTCACAGGGCAGGTGGGAGTGGTACGCCCGGGGGGGGGGGGGGGTATTTCAGCCAACAGGGCACGTTTTAGCGCTCTACAGGTGCTCTGGGCGGACCATCCTGGACGAAAAGTGGTACAACCCCAGTCGTACTGGTCATACCGTGTGACGCCCCTGAGTAACTGACAACATTCACGTGAAGAGGGGGGGGGGGGGGTGAGAACCCACCAATACAGCACTCACCTCTTTCTTTGATAATTCTGAATCTTTTTCGTTCGTACAGATGTTGCAGAGATGGGTTTCTAGGCTGTTGCAATGGATGGCTTCATATTCAAATTTACAATATCAGAGCATGGGTTGCCCCACTTGCTGGAGATGTGCTTCGCAGAACGTATGCTCCCAGGTGTTCTATCGTTGAAGGAGACAATGCAATGAGGGCATGTCCATATCTAATCACTGGTAAGCCACCATAGAGGGAAGGATGTGGTGTAATGTTGTACCTGCCACCTTTGTTGGTTTCAGGGTTCATATACTTTCTATTCGAAGTATATTACAATGCACATGCACATACCTCTTATCCATGGACGACATCTGGCTAGATTCACTCTTGTGTAATCAAAATGGTACTGAGTGAAGCTTACATGTATATCCTGAGATCCACTCTGATTTATCCACCCACGCTAGTAGCATCTACTTAGTATTAGTACCTTCATTGGAGGGCAGGGGGAAATGCAGAAGGATTCCGGGAAGAGATACCCTTATTCCGTCAGTCATTTTTCTGCACATTGTCCTCAACCACTTACTGAGGTGTGGTGAGCCCATACGTGAGATCATTTCCAAGTCCACCCATTGTTTGGAGATTGCAGGGTTGTCGGCAGTTGGGCCGTTCAATAGCCAGTTCAATTGAGTCATCTTTGCAAAATTCCTTTTGAATCCCTCTCCCAGGAGGCACAGTTGACCAGTTTTGGCAGTGAGCAAGTACAAGTACAAAGTGTACCAGTGGTCAACTTACAGCCAGCCAGCTTTATATGCTGCTCAGATAAACCCCTTACTACTAGCGTACTCGTGTACATTTGAAGATGTTCCTTCAGTGTTCACACTGTCTCTCCCTTGTACTGTACACCATACCTAATACTACCTGTACCCAATGCTGTAGACAGCCAACTGTTTCGGCCATAAAGGCCTCATCAGTACAGCTACATGTACGAGCTGTAAGCTGACTCTGAGCTACCAGCCATGGTGCAAAGAAGGCACCACACACATTAATTTAAGATAGCTCGTCACTCTAGCGCCAGAGTGCTCTAACTACGAAAAGCAGAGGGCAATGCGTAACGCAGCAGCACTAAAGCAGCCTACCGAGAGTACTCAACAACTGAGACAAATGTCGAGGAGCAAGATACCCAATCCTGTAGACAGCAAGCTGTTTCGGCCATACACGTGTAGGATTCATCAGTACAGTACGGTGTCAGTACAGTATGGTAATACTACCGGCATGTCAGAGTAAATTAGATCTCTGCCACTGGTTTATTCAGTGTTCATCCAGTGGCCTGGGCCGCACAGCTAGCTTCTTAGTACCTGCTTTACTCTATTGGTTGGGCATTAGAAGTAATCCTGGATCCAACAAGCAATGCTGGATTCAACAAGCAATCCTGGATCCAACAAGCAATGCTGGATTCAACAAGCAATCCTGGATCCAACAAGCAATGCTGGATTCAACGGGCTCAGTTGTTTCATGTACTGTACATATATAATGCTGTCACCAGTGGCCCATGATTCAAGGTATATATGACTGTGCAGGTAATTGCTTTTGTTTACAGTCACATTTAGGTTAATGAGTAATGCCTACTAATGGGTGAACTGTTGACAACCCTGATGTTCCTACCCTCAAGTACCTGGTTAGGACTGAATATCTGGATATGCGGTTTGTCTGCAGGTGTCCTGTCACTATAAGGTAGGTTTTGCCAGGCACAGTATTTCAGTAGTAGTAGTGTGAATGTGCAGCTGGGACTGTGCAGCTGACTGTAAGCTAGGCACCATGGTAAAGAGCATCATGATGTGTTATTTTGTTTGTGTCAGACCATACCTGTAGTATTACTGAGGCCATCATACAGGACCACCAGGAAACCATGTGGAGGATGGTGTATAATTGACATCTGCCTCTTACTCTCACGTCCCACATGCCTGGGTATGCAGTGTGGACGATCACATAATGGGCTGCTTGATGTGTATTGTTCCACAATGTGCTGGTACAGTCACATCAATCCACACACCGTGCTAATCAGAATACTGGGTCACCAGGTGTAGTTATGCAGGGAGCATTTTGTGCATATATGTCAATCCACAATGGGCAGGTGAAGCCTCCGGGGTATGACCTTGGCGCTAATTAGATATTGGCATGACTTTGAAGAGTTCTTACACACACCCTGCAGCGGTGCAAGTATCTCCTGCAGTTTGAATCAACAGCATTGTGTGTACACTGTCACACCATCTAGTCTGCCAAGCAACTTACTTGGCAATGAGTGCATCATGCCATGTCCTGACACTGGGCTGTATTGGTCCTGTGAAACTGCCTTGTAATCAGCTGTTTGGGAGGGTGCCGCCTGGGCCACCTGTGGAATCTGAAATAATAAGATAATCACACCTTGTAAAATATCATTACGGGTTGTACATACACTTGACACGATATCATTGCTACACGATATTGGGGAAAGTCTTGCCGAGTGTGACAACTAATGTTACTCAGTCTAGTGTGCAGCAGTCTGCTGCGGAGAGCATGGTGTTTAAACTCATTCCTTCTCTTCCAGCCTGCGTTCCCCCAAGCTACAGCCACTACCCGTTCGATTATAACGTTAATTACGTTGTACTAGTGAATGTAGGCACATGTGGTTAACGCCTAGCAGTATGCACGGAAATATCCACAGTAATTTGCAGTGGCTCTACTCTTGTGAAGTTGTGTTACACTGCCGCAGAGTTGATTGAAGAACACAAGCCTATACTACCACCTGCTGTACAATGACTGCTTGTAGGAGCCCATCAACACTGAGAAGGGTCCAGGAACACCCCCCCCCCCCCCCCGTGAATACTACTACATGTACTAGAAGTAGTAACTAATTACTTGCAACTGCTCTCGTAGTATGACTGTCACTGTGTAGCCTGCTAAGAACTGTATTTCTACTGAAGTACATGTAGTTGCCTTTGAGGTCTATAAGTAACCATGCTAACCTACCATGCTAACCTACCATGCATTTTCTTGGTCAGTTTTTTCAGGTTTGTGTGTGGCCATTCATGGCTGAATTACTGGGATTGGACCTGCAGTGGTTCCATTTTTCATACTCATAGCTGCACATTAATGCTCAGTGGACACGGGTGGTGGGCAGACCTAATGTCCAGAACATGGCTCAGTAACGTTGCCAGTGTGGCGGCGTATCCTTAAGTACAATGAGTGTGTGTGTGTGTGTGCTGTGCACGGAGCCACGTACGCATGAGGCCGTTGGGATCAGTGCCGGCGAACATAGTCAAATCTATAGGTAGGGACAGGACGTGCGAGGCAAATTTTAGATGTCAATTTTCTGCACAACCCCCCCCCCCCCCCCCCCCCCCGGATGTTTTCCTTTAGTAACAAAAGCAAGAAGAGTTCCATGCGACTGGAGATAACTGCTGTCGAATACATGCATGTCCTATCAGTTTTCAAGTGGCTGCTTCGTGTGAAACAGAAATGGGATCACATCATCCAGGATTTCACCAGTAGGGTTGCAGTCTCCATGGGCTGTTTTAGTACGTATCACTCTTATATGGCGTCCATCAGGTGCTTTTCAAGCTTCTTCCACCGTCGGTGCAAATCAAGTTTTCTTGAAGGACATTCCTTCACAAGTTTTCTTGAAGGACGTTCCTTCAGGCAGGGGTCTTGATAGCAAGCTGCCAGTTCTCAATGGAGGGACAAGGTTTTGGTGAGGTGCGCTGCCTTTGAGGCGGCTGCTTCCTGAAAGGTGTCAAGCTTCATCTCCAGAACAGCGCACTCAGTGTTAACGGGATAACTTAATTCTTGGATGTCGTCCCAATCATGTGTTGAAACAGTGGCAACAAAGCAGCATTCCTGAAGTGTGCCATAGTGAGTTTCTCGTTCCGCTTTGTGAGCAAGCCTGGCCGCCCAGGCACTCAATTCGCCCTCTGGCCCATCTGGGTGCTCGATCTTGCGTGTGTGTAGCACAAATGTGTTTTGTAGTGGCCGCGGGTTACACAAGCCGCATCAGAACATGAAATCCATCAGCCGTCGCTTCCTGGCTACAGCAGCATATGCCCTGTGCATGGTGTAGGCGTGTATCTGCACACCATGCATGGTTAACTGTGTGTGACAATGGTTGGTCTAGTCTCTAGGGATCTTTTGGCAGCTTGGTCTGTTTTTTAATGCATTGTATCACACCTGTCTTTAAGAAGTGGTGCATTGTCATAATAAAAATAATAATCACGCACCAGCACTTTGTCTTTGGCTACACAAAATGCTTCAGTTTGTTTTTTAAAATGTTCGCCCTTGAGAGCATCTCCGCTGATGATGCGGCTCATGGGGGAAATTTTGGAAGAGCCACATGTAATCGAGAATGTTTGTGTAGCATGGACAAAGTGCTGGTGTGTGTGTGTGTCTTTTACCATGGCTGTCTTAATTATAGCACTAGAATTTCATTTGCCAATAGCAACCTGTGTTTGCTTTGAGTCAGCTTTGTTTCCTGGGTGTTGAGAGGCACGTTCTTAGTCTCTACAATCACAGAGACGTCAAGCGCTAGCAGCTCTGCAGGTCCAATGATGCTGCTCTGCTTGCTTGCTTGCTCTGCTGAACAAAGCTAGTATGTCAGGTCATTATGGTCCCGACAGCCCGGCATGGTGACGTTGGACGAGTGGTCGTCTTAGCAAGATACATGTACGTGTAGCTCAAACCTCTTTGGAGATGAAAACAAAACTTTTACAGCCTTGGAAGAAGTGCTGTTTTCTTTGTTCTAAGTTGTTCTCTGGCATGCAGACTCGAGAGAGACAGGCCCCAGAAATCACGGATACCTGTATTAGGGATACATAAGATGAAAAGGCCATTTCCAGACTTCGAGGACCCATGATACAACAAAATCCATACATGCAAGTGTCCCCCCCCCCTCCCTATGAATATCATTTTCTGGGGTGTAGGCATAAACTGAAGGACAGCTACTTGGAACAGAGAGAACCATAATCACTTCTTCTGTATGTTTTTCATGTCCAAAGTGGTTCCTGCTACCAGTGCTTATCAAGCCTACTGTGTGGCTATAGCTGTTCTCAGGGGAGGCTGACCCCTGTTACCATGGTTACATGTATACCCAATCAGTTCACTGTACTTGAGAACAAGCCTTGGGCAATGGAGCACAACATTTTAGAGTGCAAGGGAAAGAGTGGCTCTTATTCCAGTAGCAACTTGCTGCATAGCCCGGCTTCATGCCAGCTTGTACCTAGCCAAGTTCTTGGCTGGTACAAGAGACAGTAATCAGTAGAGGCAGCATTATTTCAGCCAGACATAATGGACTATGCTGTGACAATGGCCAAGTGTAGTACTCAATGATGGTGTTACATGACTGCAAAGCCATTATTATGCTAGCCATCATTATGCAAGTGGCACTGTTGTGGATTGCTGATGGTTGTCGTACACAAACCAGCTGTATTCTGCAGCTGCAACCAGTGAGTCATATGCAAACTCTACATGCATGCTCCCTTCAGTGCTTCAGCCTGTACTGACCTGCACTGCAGTGCACAACTCCTGTCTAGCTCAAATATCAAGTAAGGACTGATAGCAAACACGCGGCTGCACCCGGCTGGACCCGTTTTCGTCCAGGCTGTCTGATTTTGGCTACCCTCCTGGTAACGTTAACTAAGTTACCAGTGGTGGCTGATGTCTAGATTACTGTGTAATACAGGCCTGTCTTCTTCCACTTCCAGTTGTTTCATGGAGTAGTGTGACTTACTAATTACACTGTGACACTGCAGCCTGGAGTCTAGTTGAGACGATTGGTACGGAGTGAATGAGCTGGCATTGTGTGACTGTGGAGAGTTGGTCAGAACTTTGCCTTTTTATAATAATCGCTGCTGAGGGTGTGAGTATGTTGGTTTCCGTTTCTTTGTCACTATCACTTTGCCTGTCTATGTTCAGGTCACGTCCCAAGTGCTCCAAGCATGCCACCTGGCAGCCTGCATACCAAGAGGGCTGATAGTTTCCCAGCATAGGGTGGCGAAACATCAGGCTGTGACAGCTCTTCATATCCGATATCGCACTGAGATAGTGAACCAAGTGGCTCCATCACTCAACTCTACAGTCAGACCAGAGTGTACTACCACGCACTACTAGTACCAGTTGGAGAGAGACTCGAAACCAGGAAACTACTGCCAGTAAGTTTAGTTGTACCATGGGTTGAAACTTTCATCATGGGTCATGGGACGGGATGGTTTAGGAGTGCAATCTAGCTTAAACTAACGCATTACTTACCTGGTGATGTTTCAAGTCTCAAGCATAGCAATGGAGATTGTTCTGGCAATGACGTACCGGCCAAAAACTGTACAATATAAGTTGATACGATAACGGCCTTGGCTCTCCCTCCATCTAGATCTGTGCCACTGTTGTTGCTGTCCCCGTTGCCGCAGTCCCATTATTCCTACTACCTTCCAGCTTGGGTTCGATGTATCTAACGTTTAAAAAAAGTGTGTTGTGGTACCTTCAAGACAGGCACTACCAGTATGGTGAAATCTGACACCTAGCACAGAGCCAGTGTGTCTTTATCAGGCACCCAGTATTGTTACGTAGCTGGCACTTACTTCATGAGTGTGGGCGGTGGCAGTTGTTGTTGTTGTTTGGCTTTATTTAAAGTGGAGTTCCAAAACAGGCCTAAACCTAATGACAATGGTCCCACTGATAATAAGAGAAAAGAAAAATATATAATAAGCGGACAAACAGAACCAAGAAGAAGGCAGTGTCGTACACGTTCTGCATGCATGTGTGATCAGCAGCTCAGTGGGCATATCCAGTATGACATAGCAGCTCAGTGGGCATATCCAGTATGACAGTATGACATAGCTGCCAACTACTATACGTGTATAAGCAGAACATTAAGGCGACTAATTTCGTCCAACTCCAAAGAAAGGCAGTTTGTCTGGCTTAAATTACCGCCTGCGGGTCGTTGAACGTATTGAAAGGCCAAACAAAATTAATATTGACATTTAGGCCTGCATTAAACTTAGTCCAGCAACTCTTTGGACGAAAATGACAAGATGAACTGCCCGCCGCATATTTCTGCTTGTGCAGTACTGTTTAGTCGACATTGCCCGTAAATATCTCTTTGTCTGTCACCAGTTAATCCCATATATAGGATTAGACTTCAAGACGCATTTCCAGCCTCGAAAATGGTCGAAGTGGAAGCAATGTTATTGAAGATGCATTTTGATCTTTCCCACAATGCCTCTCTTTATTTAAAATGAATGAATAGAGGTTACTCACTGGCTAAGACCCCCAGGAAAGATATCTGTGTGCAATTATTGCTGATGAATTGCAATTACAAGTGGTAGAAATAGACTAGGAGTGGAATAGTTGAATATTAGAACCGTCCTAGCATTGAAGTAGTGTTGTAAAGTGCTCGCAGATCAATATGAACTAAAGACACTACATGTTTGGGGCATTTACTAAATCAGTTGTGTTCAAGTATGTACACATATTAATTAATAGTGGAATACTCTTTTGGTACTAGCCTAGGAGGTGCTTCTTCTTTAGCCATAGATGCATAGAACGTTTTTGTTAGCTCCATATGGGCTATATCTAGGCTTGGATATTGCCAACTTTGGTTTTTATTGGCAGGGGAAACGAGGAAGAACAAAACCAATTTTTGAAGAGGCCAAATCCTATATACAGGATTTTGAAAATTCTGGACACGTTTGCACGGGAAGGCCTGTTACAGAAAAAGTAAAGCCCTTGTGCTGGTGAAACTTGGCAGGCATCATCTCTGATACACACGGAATGCAGACTCCAACAGGGTTTTGAAGAAAGAACTTTACTTTGTAAGGTATGATCTACCCTTTCTCAAAAATTGGGAAAAATCCTATATATAGGATTTGACAGACAAAGAGATAGCAAGACATTGGCTGGTCGTTTACCACTGAGCTGAATGAAGTAACAGTCAAACTGGCATAAGCTGAAATATCTCACAAGACTGTTCTTATCTACATTAGTTGAGGGAGCTGAAAAGGGAAAAGTCCGTTCTTGTGAACCTATTGGGAAGATACGGCGCAGACAATATCCATTTTCTGTACTAACAGTCTGTACGCGAGAAACAAACTCCATCTGTCCCCACAGAACAATGCGGACACAATCCTAAAATTATGCGGATAACCGTGCGGGCGAAAACAGGCCATTATGCGGTATAATGCGGTCATTATGCACGAGTTATCTGTCATTTGTACAACTTTAGCATGCAGTTTCATGGAAGTACAGTATACAACTTTGTCGTACAAACTCATGGACCGGTACGACTTTGTAGTACATTTTCAACATCATGTTCTATTTTCTTGTACATTCCCATGAATACAGTGGGTTTTATGCAAAATCTCTCAAAAACGTGGATGAAAGCCAATAACGCGGAAAAGTGCGCGTCTGCGGAATCGCGGTATCCTGTGGGGACAGCTCCATAGACCTGGCCAGCTTCGTTTCTAGCCCCCCCCCCCTCAATATCTACAAGACTTAGTCATACTAAAGGCGGACAACTATGCAAACTTGTAATACCTTCAATCCTCTCTCTCTCTCTCTCTCTCTCTCTCTCTCTCTCTCTCTCTCTCTCTCTCTCTCTCTCTCTCTCTCTCTCTCTCTCTCTCTCTCTCTCTCTCTCTCTCTCTCTCTCTCTCTCTCTCTCTCTCTCTCTCTCTCTCTCTCTCTCTCTCTCTCTCTCTCTCTCTCTCTGTCTGTCTCAGTCTGTCTTGTCTGTCTGTCTGTCTGTCTCAGTCTGTCTTGTCTGTCTGTCTGTCTGTCTGTCTCTCTCTTTTCACATATGCCGATTCCAGACGCCGGTGAGTAGAGATACAGGTATTGTTGAAGTGTTTCCGGGACAAATTGACTTATTGGCCAATAAGCAGTGATCATGGTGGGCACGATCAGGCAGGTGTTCACAGGTCATGATTCTGCTGTGGTGGATCGGACTTCGTGCATACTAACACGTGTGGCAAGCATGCATTCACAAGCTACGTGCCTCTGTTTCGTCAGCTCACACATTTGCAATACCAAGTGCACAAGGAAAAGCACAAAAATAATAATGAATAAGTGCGAGACTTCTGAAAGTACTGGTACTCATTTCTAAAATGATTCTAACAAAAATCACCAACTCTACAGTTTCAAATCGGTAGAGAAATAGCGGTGGGGCGTTTCAGCAATATAGACGGACTTCCTATTCACACAGCCCGTGTTCTCATTTTCAATGGTGAAGAGAAAAAATATTCTAAGAACAGCGATGGGGCTGGGAGCCTCTTTGTGGCTGCCTAGCATCAGATACTTAGAAAAATATACAAAATGCTGCCAGCAGCTTTGAAAGAGAGGCGCACAGATAAATCAAAGTCTGATTCAAAGCAGTAACTGGGGAAAATGTCGTAGTCAAATATCAAATGTAGCTCGTGGCAGTGAAAGACATTTGATCGCATTTTAGAAAGCCCCAGGGTTGACTCAAGGGCCAGAAGATACTTGTGGCTTCACACTGTGTGTACAGTGCTAGCAACTTCATTGTATCCTTGTAATGGGTTTGTGAATAATACTTGAAGTAGCATGGTCTCAAGGGTGGCGGGGGGGGTTAAGGGACACACAAACTGGCATTTGTCGCCAACCAAATTTGCTTGGATGGGTGATAAACGGGGATGTCAGTCGCTGGTTGCCCTGGGCACACTCTGTCTTGTGTTTGATGCGCCGAGTTACGCCGCACACACAAACACACACGCACACATGCATGTATGCAGGGCTTGACGGTGCATGTTCTAAACTGCCATCTCACAAACTAGGGTCAATTGGAAAGAAGTCTGATTGTGCAGTGGCGAGCAAACTGTACACCTGATTAGTGATGCCTGCTCAGCCCGCAAACCTGCAATACATCCTACCGTCGGTGTCCACCTACTTTCATCGGCGGCTGGATACTTCTTGAACCCCTAGAGCCCCTGGAACCTCTCGCCGCCTCACTACCACCACCAGCCAAACGGTTGCTGGCAGCTGCAGGATCATCGTGTGACGGCACATCAAGCAGTTTACCGTAGCGGACTTGGCCTTGGAACGACGGAGGCAGGATTGAGCCGACATGCTCACTCTCTGCAGCTAGGAGCGTGGCAAGCTTGAGTGCACTCTGCAGTGCTGCATTCGACTCACCATGAGCACATGTTCTTACGAGGATGGACACATCCCTGGCTATTCGTACCGGTGGATTATCTAGAAACTGCTTCTTCATGAACAGACGACCACAAATTTCTGTGACGGCACGGAAGACAAAAATGGCAAAGAAAACAAAATTGAGATTGACTCGCAGATTTCATTCCCAGGAGCAGTTAGATCCATTCTCCAAAACTACAATGTGGTGATGATGTGAGAGTTACGAGTCATCGTGAGAGAGAACCGCGCATGTGCATGAACTGCAACTGTTACAGTAGGTCCGCAGGACGACATTCAAAGGCTGCTTGGGCAACTGCTTGGGCAACTGCTTGGGCAACTGCTTGGGCAACTACCAACAGCGAGTCCCGGAGCATACAAGTACTGTTTTCTCCCCTCCCCACACTCCCTACAAATACTTTCCTTTGCTTAGGTTAAGTTCACAATACAAACTAAGACGTTGCTGCGACTTTGGCGGTATCATTTAAATGATTCATTTTTTAAAAGTTCACAATGTTAGGATTTATGCCAGTAGGGGCACTAGACGCAGAGCGGTGCAGCAGAGCGGTGCACTGTACCAACATTTTCCAATGGTTGGCTTCTTGCCTCTTGGTCACCACCGAAGATACGGGACCAGGGGGAGGAGATAATTATAAATATAATTTACTTCTTTTCGGAGCAGGTGTGTGCTGCTGCAATAGTACAGGCAATACATATACATGAGCACAGATGACCTGTGCCAGTGAACTGTATGCACTGCACTGGTGCTAGGCCCTAATACATGTACATCTAGGTAGCTGGGAAACTCAGATTCTGTTGCTGTGTGACGTGGTTAAGCACATGCCGATGCAATGCTGCCGAAACAGCTGTAACACGGCCAAGCAAGCGGCTCATTGACAATGGCCATCTCCATCATACACACATGTGCGTTCATGTGCATGTATGAAACTCAGCTAAGACTTGTGGTAGCCTCGCCTACAACAGGCACACGCCATCACTTATAAAGCCTGACAACCAACCACTGTGTGCCGGCTTGGTGCAGGTCGAAGAGTCAAGATCCGGATAACCGACAAATCTTCACCAGCCATTTCGCCAGTGCTCATCGGGACGAATTTTTCATACGATAATTATCTCTTCACTTGCAGAGTTTCTTCAATGCCAACATCCCTGCATGCTTGTTGCTCACACTGATAGGAAAAGATTGTATACGTTCATACTGATGGTGTGGGTTCACTTCTAAAGAGGGAAATGTATGCACACCAGACTGGGACCTTGCTCGCGACTTTATGGCACAGCTATACTTGTCCCAGTGGAGCGTTCTGCGGAAATCTGGTGCGACAACCAACTCTAGTGACGGCTTAAACGCTAAAGCATGCATAGCATGAATCACAACCACCTGGTCAACCACCGTTAGTGCGGGATGCGCACCGGAACACTGATGAGACTGCCTTCAACATTCTCCGTTCTACAATCCTACAGGTAAAGCCAGTGATCATCATTCACCCTCCTTCAGTTTGTCAAGCTATAATCAGAAGTCACGAGGAAATACTCCAAGCAGCCGTACGGCAATCCTATCAATATCCTTGTGTGACACTGCATCAATGAAGTTGAGTGAGGAGCGATACGTCAAATACTGCAGACGATGATACCAGAAGCTCCGCCAACACAGTCATATGACATTAAATATGATTAAAAAAGCAATCCAATGTTTGGGTATAAACTTTTTTTTTAATGGTAATAAAGGGTTAACAATAGGTAAAACAGAAGTCCTGAACCAGAGGTCAGTTCCTACAGAGAAAACTAGACCAATCATCCCGCCATTGTGAACTGGTGTAAATAAATGTCTAAAATAAAATTCCCTAAAACCTAAATAGGATATCTGTAAAATAGGTAAATACCGCGGATAAGTCATAAAAATATACATTGATCTAATAGAAGTAGCCAAGTTAGCTACTGGTCAACTGGCTGGCCGGCAGCCAATAAAAGTCAACTTTGAATAGATATACTTCAGAAGAATCTAATAGACTGTTTTCATGAGCATGCTGATGTCCAAGACGTTGTCATTTGCCCTAAAATAGTGGTAGAGCCTACATGTAACACTTAGACAAGCTTCAAATGCAATGGAGACAGACTATGGAACTAACAGTTATGACTAAAACTCCCATGGCAGAGGCTGCTTGAAGCCTTTTGGCACACTACCTACACCCGTCTTGGCTGCCTGAATCTCCTCAGATAGGTAATCTAATTTCTTCCCAAAGCGTGTCTGGCCTTCGAATGGCGGCGGGGCAATATCCTGAATACTGACACCATCAGCCTCAATCTCTAAAGCCTCGCGTAGCTTCTGCACGTAGATTTCAACTTCGGCAGTAGTCCTGCCATGGCGGCAGTGTTTGACCAGAGAGAGGACATTGCCAGGGGAATCATTTGTAAACAGGGCACGACCAGGACGAGACTGCCAGAGCAGACGATGGCAAATCTCTGTCGGCACACACAGAGAGGAGACACACAGAGAGGAGACTGTGAGTGTGAGCTGTAGCCAGTAGCAGTAGTAGACTGGCACCAGTCCCAACAACAGTCCCAGCAACCAAGAAAGCCCTGGACGGGAACAATCAAGAAAGCGCCTGGGCGCGTACGTGTGTTGCAGCGATGACAAATTGAGGCCACACTCTCTGCATTCCGAACGGCATACACAACAGGATTCGGCTATCTGCGGAGGCAAGGTCTCTTGTGCATACATACCGACATGAGGAAGCAGTATACATGTACGCGTATATGCTGGGCAGCACACATACCAAGTACAGTTCCCAAGTGGAATCTGAACTGAGCAGAACCAACCACTCATATCACATCCAAGAGCACAGGTCCTTTCCAAATGCAGATACAAACCACGGAACCAACGCCAGCATCACATGGTCTGCGTACAACGCAAGACCACCGGCACCCACAAGCACACCTACACACACACACACAAACATGCACACACCCACACACAGCCAGGTCACTAATGTGCGGAGAACCAATCTGAACACAGTGCAATCCCGAGAAAGTCTGCGACATGCGACGGTGCTGTAATAGGTGTGATGCCAGTGATCATCATGATATCGTAGTCCCGCCAACTATCCCAACGGGAGACTGAGAGGGAAACATGCTGCAACACAGAGTCTCACGGAATATTTCTCACTGAACATCTCCATCAAACCCAAAGGAAGATGTGAGAAACCTTCCACGCAACACTACCGGACCGGCCAGACATCACGGGGGAAAAAAGACCGTACATGGTCACCACCATGGTTGAGGAACACTATCCACACCAAACTCATCATCATAGTTGCAGACTCTCCACACTAACTTCATCTCACATTTGTCCATTTTCAAACAAGGGAGATGATATAATCATGTGAACAATTTGAGAATACAGCACATAGCAAACTGGTGAAAATTGTGGATAAAACATCAAAAGCTGTTTCTTTGGACAATAAATACTGTGTGATGTAACAAGAACTATTTCTAATTGAAGCAGTATAGGGTCATTTCAGTGCTACAATTCTAGGGTCTTTTGCAAAATAGATTTCAATAATAATAATAAAATCATCGCCAAAGTCGCAACCACTATTTCGTAAAATTAAATCCTGTGTCAAAAAGTGAAGAACTACTATATAATTTTGCTGTATAAACGTCAAGACTTGAATGGAAGGTATCTAGCAAATAATAACTCTTTCAAAATCATCATATCTGGAAGAAAGACATGTAGCGTCAAAATTGTAGCTGCTTGCACTAGCACATAAAAATCCTGTAGCCGAGTGGAGACTCTCGTATGTCTATCCAGTGTTTGGTAGCTTATCAATACTGGTGGCGTCGGTTCAGATTTGAGAGAGCGTTTCGAAGCAATTCAAATAAGTTTTTAAAATGTGATTTAAATGAAGCCAATTAGCTACGGGTCAGCTATTAATGATTTGTTTAAGTGTATTAGAAGGTTAGCATTTCATGGTTAGCTGTTTTATTATCTCTGTATAGATATACTGTACTACCAGTACATGCACCTAGGTGTATAGATTCTATACAGTACCAGTGCATGCACCTCGGTGTTGTACGATTAGGTTTGCGACACTCCACAGGAGCCGTAAACGGGCAAGAGCTCCAAGAGTGGCAAACGGACAGCAGGATTAAAACCGGCGTTACTCGCTGTGTCTGATACTCGTGGCCTAGAATTCCCACGGCAGTGGTTGCTTGAAGCCGGCCGGCACGCGACCTTTACCAGTCTTGGTTGCCTGCTCAAGTTCCACCGAATGGAAATCGAGCTTCTTTCCAAATCGTACTTGGCCCTCAAAGTCCGGCGGGATAATGTCCTGGGCATTCATGCCTTCTGTCTCGCGGGTTAAAAATCTATGAACCATCTTCACATAATGCATGACGTCCTCTGTCGTCACAGCTTCACGGCACTTGATCACAGCGTCGCGCACGTCTTTAGGGGTGTCTTTCATGAACAAGGAACGCTTTGGCCGCCAGAGCAGTCGTCGACACACCTCTGTCGGCAGCACATACAGGCAGGACAGACAGACAGAGCGGCACGGGCGCACACATTATCCAAGTGCGTGCAGCGGGGCAGGAGCGATGACGATAGAGACAACGTAGCCGCATCCCGGGGAGCTTTCTCTGCACCACGCTTGGAGACACGATGGCACTTGAACACTAGGGGGAGAATGCTTCTAGTTCCAAAACAATTGGGACAGGGAAGACCTCCAGTCAACGCGTCAACGCCAGCCCATCACACCTCCAAGGCACACTGTTACAGATCACGACCACTACAGAAATAACACCTACTATAGCGGACATTGAAATCCGTTGAGAAGTCCTGGGACTACAGGGCGCTGGCCTTGCAGTCGCGAGCACTGCTGCTCCATTTTTACAGTGTGTGTGCGTGAACTACAGTGCATGTAAGCGCTAAAAGCAGTATGCCATCGGATTTCAATGTCCATGACAGTACAATGGGACCTGCGTCACACCTCTGGCAGATACACAGCGGTGGCAAGTGATATACAACCCCATTAAGACAGCAGCTCCAGTGCGGCGTGGGCCCCAGCACGAGCACTGGGCTGTGCAGTGACCACCACGGCTCAGCTTGATTCCGATGTGGCTATTCGTGAGGTTGGACTTGACTTGTCATCACTCTGCCACTATTCACAGCAATGGTTGATCAGGATTTGCCACAGGAAACAGTACATCTAACCGTACCGTAGGCCTGTATTTTGACATCACACTGTGTAAATACTAAATACATCACCGTGGCTAGTTGCAGTACACAAGTACTGCACGAGCAAACAGACCAAGTCATACTCCCCATGCTTTTACTAAGCAACCAAGGGCATTCGCCGTGTGGGACCGACGACGGCGCAGCTAATACCTTGGCTCCACATGTACGGCTAGGCATGATGTGGTCAGAAGTCCTGCATGTCCGCTCGTACATGCTTGTGGTTGAGTGATGAGTGAGTGATGAGTGAGTTACAGTGTGTGCGTGCGTGTGTGTGTGTGTGTGTGTGTGCGTGCTTGCGTGCGTGTGCGTGTGTACACCAACGAGGGAAGCACTGCTGTGAGAAAACGCTGTCAGTTTCCCCACTGTGCATGCTCCATTGCTTACCTTTGTAGTTGTGATGTGGCGGCATGATGGGACATTTGCCGTTGTTCTGGCACACCATGCGACAGTGACCATCATCAAAGCATCCAATACCCTTGGTGCCTGGTGTGCACGGCAAGCCCTCCCAACGTTTCACATCCTCATGCGAGTGAACCTGGTCCAAGTCATTGATCTGCGGTGGGCAATATTAATTAACAGTAGACGGGAAGCGTTGCGCGTTAGCTTACTATGCAGGTAAAGCTTGCATCTACCAATGCAGTACGTGCTACGAATGGAACACCAACCCCCCCCCCCCCCCCTACAGGGCATAACAAAACAATGGTACAGTACTGTGTGAAGATAAGCCGAGCTAACATCAAACGCCTACCTTGATCACTCCGTCTTCTCCCTGACCAAAGTTGCCGAGAATCATGTCACAGGCGTACAAGCCCTTCTCAGTTGCAACCTTTGCCCAATCCAAGAGACCAAGCGCCAACCTAGCACGACAAGCAGGTTTACAGTTTTCTCAAAACACCACGAACAATAAAGATGCGCAAAAAGCAAACAGAGCAAAATGGGCTAGCCAATAATATAAACGTGTACACATGTTAGGGAGTTCAATCGAACAACCAAATTCGTCAGTTTCGAGTAAAACGCTAGTTTTTCTAAACCGGAAAGATTTGAGGAACAACCTGTGAAAATTTGAACCCAAAATTCAAAGGCAATCTAGAGTTATAGTCGATCGAAGACCGGAAAATGGGGGTGAAAACAGTCGCAGAAGTAAATGCAAGTATGTATGTGGGCCGTGTGGTTTCCGTCCAGCACTGGCCTATCTGGTGCGTACATGCAGAAGCGCATGGCAATACAGGATGGGTACATGCATGCCATGCACGCCTACTTGCACAAGTCACACGTTTTCACCATCGCCGCTTCTATAGTGTGCGCGCAGTTCACTCGATTTTTTTCCTCCACCACCAGGAAATCGCCGTGGGCTGGTTTCTGGGATCATTTTCCTTCTACCGCGATAAAGCATGAGCCTAAATGTTCTAGAATCCTCTTGTTTTAGACTAATTCGAGGCCGCTGAACACGAAAATCGGGTGTTCCTCGCTGGGCCGAGTACGCATCTGGTCGAAATTAGTACTTCGAAGTGCATCCGCGCCGCGCAAAGCGCGGAGGCATATTTTTGAAAGCATGACATGTGTGGCACCATTAGAAAGGTAATGACCTCAGCTACCTAAAAATAGCATCGACAAGGTTGAAAAGGCCGCGGGAGAAGATACTTGGGCCTCGAACTGCATCCCGAACTGCTGCCACGAGGCACCCATTCACTTTGTACATGCGAGATGTGACTGCATTTTTCGCTTTTCAGCGACCGGAACTGAACTCCCTACACATGTCGCATACATGATGATGTTGCAAGTAGGATACTGCACTACTTACTTTGATCGCACAGACCATTGACTCTTTTTCATGGGATGTAGCGAATGCATGGGCAAGAACTCTACGAAGTAGCTATTGTTACAGTGACCAAAGTATGACGGGAAGATATTCAAGTCGGGATTCTCACCCAAGATGAGCGCCTGAGCAGCAGCAACAGTTCACCAAGGACACACACACACACGAACACACACACGCACGAACACACGCACACACAGAACACACAGGCACAGCGCTACCGCCACTCAGTGCTCCGATATCTACTGGCAGTGATTGGCCAGTACCGATACGGACACACGCCTCTGCATACCAAAGCTGGCCGTTGATAGCTACTGGCGTAACTTCATGGCGCTGATGCTCAAGCTGTTCTGGGTGAGAATCCCGCAGTGAACCAAGTCAAAATAGGACAACCTATGAAAGACTGCCAGCTGGTTAAGGTACACACCAGTGACGCAAGGCATTCTTACTTCGCTCTGATCTTCCACTCCCGCTGACGCATCATATACAGTGAGTGAACAGGCAGGAACTCCACTGCATACGAGGAATTGCAGTGACCATAGTACCGAGGAAAGATGTCTAAGTCGGGATTCTCACCCAGAATCAATGCCTGCGCATCAGCATCAGCAGCAGCGGCGGCAGAAGCGGCGGCGGCGGCAGCAGCAAGTGCAAGTGACATTGGAAAGTGTGCAATTCACAACATGTGCTGTGAGTAAGTATAAACACATCAGACCCCCCCCCCCCCATGCCAGCACTGAGCACCGTGCTCTGTTGATGTGTGGATGAATGTGCGTACTACGTTTGTGTTTGAGCATATAACTAGTACAGTACGGATCGGCTATAGCGTTGGTGTTTGATTTTCGTGAAAATATCACTATAGGCGATATAATACTATAGGCGATATGCATACTTAGGTATGCCTGACAAATGCGTGTATGGTGTCATTCGAATCAGTGCAGCGTGCAGACGCATGCTGTGCATGTGACTGTGCGCAGAGCTACTTCCTGCGGAAACAAAAACTTCGTGATTTTTTGACATGAGTTTTCATGGAGTTGCTGTGCTCAACAAATGTGTTCTTTTGGAAGAGAAACACTTCAACACATTCAATCGACATAACAATATCTACAGGATCGATTAGTGGGAGTAGAGTCTCAGTTTGGGTCGCCATCGCGCGACTCATCACCGCTGAAACCGTTCCAAGTAGCAGGTCGATCGTGATGTCGTATTTCACGGAGAAGCTTCTCCGCGTCCCTGATCGTCTTCGCTGTTACCTGAACGCCTTCTCCAACATCTCGGCGGAGACCACGGTAGCGCTTCAGCGCTGGTACTCATTACTGCCTCCGATCTCGCTCGAGGATGCCCCGGAACAACAAGCACAGCCCACGCCAAACATTTCGAATTATTTCCTCCGAGGGATATCATAGTCGTACCAGCGCTTCCTGGCTGCCGCGATCAGATTTCGCCATGTACGATGTATAATTTTTTATGATCATCACTATAGCCGATGAAAAATGTATGCAATAAGATCATTTTGACAAAGAAATCGTATCATTATAGCCGATATATTACTATAGCCGATTATTACTATAGCCGATCCGATATGTATAGAAAGGGGTGGATTACGAAAATGAATTTGAGGATACGATCACTATAAGAGGTATATTACTATAGCCGACAACCCTATAGCCGATCCGCACTGTACTAGTAGTGACAATATTGACTTTGCACATGCATGGGTATGTGTGATAGTCCATGAATGGGGTTCCAGTACGCGCATAAAACTCATGCACACCATAGCACCCTCGATGTTTCAATCCTGGAACAAATGTTATGCTTTCACAGCAAATTGACCAGACCCAACAACTATAATTATGATATGAAGTTGAACTACATGTGCTGCAGTTGTTGGCAAAGAAATTCGACCTTGTGCTCTGGTACATGTACATGTATGCCGCTGCAAAAAGTATATACAGTCAACTTCGCTAATAACGACTGCGGATATAACGACAATTCGCGAATAACGACAGAATGTCCATGCCCAGAGCAAAGTTCCATCCAACTGTAATACATATAATGAGACTTCGGGTATAACGACACTTCGCGAATAAGGACACTTTTTTGATGCCCCGCCGAATGTCGTTATAAGCGAAGTTGACTGTACTTTGTGTAAATGACTGAAACTGGCTTTGTTGGATTTCTTTGCCGACAACTGTACGTGGATACAGAACTGCTACAATTCAGGCACACACATGTATCCTTGACCAATGCTACCACACTCACATACATCTGTATACTATACGCGTGTACCCAATGTAACACTTACACTGATACCAAACTGTAAGTTGAATAGTATGTCTTGCACAAGGCGAGGAGGCCCTGTGAATTGCACGTACCTCCGGCGCTAACATCTGATTATAGCGTTCGTACACGATGGCAGCTCCCAGCAGCACTTCCTTGACGTTGAGAACCCCATCACGGTTCACATCGGCCGTGTGGAACACATTGTCAAGCTCCTCCTCGTATATTCCTACAGGCACAATGTGTCAACCATCCACACCCACACAAGAACACACGATATGGATGATTGGTATGCACTGCTTACCCAAGCATAGAGCGTACTGCAATCAAGACCTGCTACATGTATTGAGAAACACATGCAGTTAGTCAAGGAGCATGCGAGCGTGTGCCAACAATAATGTTCCGCAATCTTCATGAGAAAACAGAGTGCAGGAAAGAAGAGATTCATGTAAATAGCTGCAGCAGACTTCCACCCTGCAGCATACAATGTCCCCAAGAAAATACCCTCCATCATGACTCCAAATTCGGAGCTGTGAGATGGGTTCTCACTCAAGCAGAACACTACATCGCACATGACATGTCTAAGTGTGTTGGACAACATGATGGTGAACACACAACAGTCCATCAAGCATACAAACAGAACTGTCAGATGTCAGAGTAGGGAAGTGATTTTCCCAAAGGAAACATAGTACTTTTTTATTTTTTACAAGTAGTATTACGTATGCAGTAGATTACAGCAGAATTTAAACCTGAACAGTCTACCCAGGAACAAAAAAAAGGAGGCAGAACAGTGACATGGCAAGTAAGTGGCAGGCTACACTGTAGAGAATCTACAAGTAGGAACACAACCAACTCTACCATGCCAGCACTGCCTTCCCCACTGCAAGTACAGTGTCCCCACAGCAAGTACAGTGCTAGTACTAATTTGTGTACGATACGCACGTCCATGGTGCTTCTACTAAAGCCAACTGCATCTTGTGCAAAGGGGCACGTAATTACTTATCAGTACCCGGATAAAGGCAATTTTGTTCTTCCTGGCTAATCAGATTAAAACTGGTGCAGTTAGGCGTGCTGCATGATGGAAGCCACTTGTCCCAGTGCACGGTAGTAGCAACATACAGCTATACAAGAATAATTCCATCAATGAGCCATGTATATCCAGTGTGTCTCAATTCATGGGGCAGTTATTTAGTCAGGAGGACGGAACAATGATCAGAAAGCACCAACTCTTCGTCACATGTGTGTGTGTGTGTGTGTGTGTGTGTGTGCGTGTGGTGCATGTACGTGTGCCTGCATGCATGGGTGTGTGCTTTGTGGTACTTACAGATATTTGCCAAAGACACTACATGTAGTTCTAAATTGGCATTGGGCGTGTAAGGGCATGCACTCACTGCATGCTAAATCAGGCTAGCCATAGCCAAGAATTAGTGTGGACTTGCTACTACATGTGTAGCTCACATGCAGCCAGCCTAGCCCATTACCAACACATCTGTGTCATGAACACATGTTAGCGTTATCATCAAGATTGCTCAAACTGGCATCCTCCTCAAGGCATTACATTGAATATTAACATTGTCTCCGAGTTCTAGAACTACTACTGTCATGATCGGGAGTGAATTTTAAAATTATCACCCTCACAACTGCTTGCTGCATAGCTGCTGTTCCAGCCACAACACAGGGGTACGCTGCGTACGCCATGAACTGAACGGAAGCATTCCTTTTTTTTCAGCTGCAAGCAACACTGATTGCTGTGATACTATTGGCCACCTGTGCAAGATAACGTCTCCCAGGAATTCCCTCAACTAGTGAATATTTAATCACATCAGTGCTGCTCTCACTAAATAATTCTACATATTAAATCTTAGGCAAACTGAGATTACAGAGCAGCACACAGCACACCTTCCCTAGCCCTGCACTTGAAGTGTGAACTGCTAGTCTACTAAACATAGCGCCAATGATTCTGCGGAACGCTCTGCTCCACACCTGACATGCTCATTATCAGCCACAACTCCCAAACATAACAATACATACATGGCATTGTGACTTTGAAGCCAGGACCTTCTGGCGTTACTTGTCAGTCAGCCTGTCACCTCCTCCGTGACAGTTCCTCTAGCAAGGATAATCCACCACGTGTACTTCACACTGCCCAGCCTCAGATAGTGGAAATACTGAGTGTTACAGTAACTGTTACAGTCCTGGAATCTCTTGAGTCTTGGGGATACCGTGTTCTGCAGCGAAGCTACCCATTTTACCAAGCACAGCTAGCAGCTAGATCGATCGCCGTGCTCACTTGACAAACTACGGACGAGATAAGACACTGCACTGTGTCCAACGACTGAACAAGAAACAACACACTCAGTGACTGTTACTGTTACTGTACTGTATATGCGTGTAGAGTCGAGTGCTGACTACAGACTCAGAACATAGTCATACAATGCAGCAGGACACAACAATTGATTTTGTACTCACCCATTCGTTCCATGGCGTTCGACAGACTTTTGAAGAACTCGACACGCTCCACGCGGCCGTCGTCGTTCCGATCCCAAGCGTAGAAGAGGTGCTTGTTCAAAGCTACGCTCACCTCGAAGTCATTGCGCTTCACGACGATTTTTTTGCCTTTCCACGTGGCGATCCAGGCGCTTTTCTTGCCACCGCGACGCTTGTGCCTGTCAACGCTGATCTCGCCACGTTTGATGGCTGCGCACAAATTCTCATCACCAAGATTCCGCTCGGCGAAGGTGGCTGCTATCCGTTTCAACCGCGCTTCAGGTGACAGATAATGTGGTATGGAGCTCGCAGCAGCACTGTGACCAGTTTGCAGGTGAACGCCATCACCGAACACTGGCTGACTGTCCTGTTCCCCCTCCACGTGCGATTCGCCACGGGACTCCGCATCATCCTCCTGGTGCCCTAGTTGCGCCCAGTTGACCAGTGATGCCAGCGATCCACCTCGTTTGCCTCCTTTGCTGTTCTCGCCATTGCTGGTGACAAGAACAATGATGGCTACTGTTGCGATGAATATTAGGCCCAGCACAGCGCGCTTCTGGCGAAGAAAATTGGACAGCAACAGACTGAAATTTGCGCCTGCCATATCCTTCCGCTGCGGAGTACTAGTCACTAGCAGCCTTCCTGAGTTGTGTCTGACCTCCGCAGTGACACCATCCTTCTTCACCAGCGCGCTTGTGATCGACGAGTTTATAGCCCTGTATAGCTGTTGAGCAAGTGGAAATGAAAGGGTCCAGGTGGCAAATCGTAGTCAGACCGTGATCTCCGTCTTTCTGCCCCTTTCTCGCTCACGCAAAATCACACACGGTGTCTGCACCCTACCAGTTAGGTGCTTATTTCGCCGGGTTTAGGTTATCCCACGTGTGCTTGAATAGAGCTTGCCTGGACGGGGCAGGAAGCTATTCCAGTGGCCGGTCAGTCGGCGTTGATAACCGGGGGAGGCTGGAGTGGCACTGGCAGAATGAAATGCTCAAGAGGATGGATGGTGTTGCTCTACAAGTCTGCAGCATGCACTACACTTACACGTGCAAGCGATACTGGCACCTTACATGTAGCCTTGTACTAAGTTGTAGGGAAAGAGAGTTGAGCCAAGCGAGCCAGTGGTACTATGAACGATCTAAAGACAACTTCTCACAAAGTAGCTGTGTGCTTGAGAAACAATCTTGAAGCTGATGTTTACTGGGCACTTCTGTTGTGTGCTGTTGCACTACTGAAACATGACTGATTGTTATGTAGCTCAATCCTCAACAGAGATTGTTGACTGGACTGACAACAGAAGCCATAGTAGTAATACTAATAGTACAGTATCAGATGCCGTAGCAGGTCAACGTCACGCACGGCAGGTAAATGCGGCGGGCCGAAGCCAAGACCACAGGAAATACTTCAACAGTGAAATTGCTACAAGTGTCTATCCCTCTTGCTGCCGCAGGTCACTACGAGTACAAACAATTAATCAGATACTGACTATTACTGTGCTTATTTGCTGGATGGCAAGCCGTAAAAGGCAAAGAAGATGAAGAGAATTGACCGCAGATTGTGGAAAGAGCCATGCGCCACTCAGTGTTCTACGATTGAGGGCTAGGATCTTCTCGCTGACTTCACTGTCTTCAGCCAGTTCAGGAAGGTCCGATCCCGAAACGAATCACTTGGAAACACACAAATGTCTTGGCTTTCTTGCTACGTAACGTTACGTAACGTTGTAGCAGAACAAACTGCATATAAGCATGGCCATATCATATGGCTTTTCAAGATATCCACGTGTGCAGTACGGTACACCTCCCTGATCCGGATACGGTCGACCGGTAGATCTACGCGGTCCCGGATCGATCCCCCTATCTACAGTCCATTCACAAAAGATGGGCCCTGGCTCTGGCGAGCTCCCGTAATAATAATAGGCGATTTTTCAAGATTTTATCCTACACTGCAGTGTACTGTGCGGTGCTGTGAAATTTGAAAAAGGGTCCAAAAAGGGTACCTGAACTGGGGTTCGAACCGTACAATCAAGAGTAGATAAACAAGACTCTTGGGTTGGCCCACGGCGGAATTTTTTGTTGACGTAATCTTTTCGACGACGCACGCGCTGCGAGCCTTTTGGAGAGTTTTCCCTCGTGCACTTGGCTGGGCTTTACACTGCAAGGTCGGTGCCCAGCACGTGCTCTCACACTGCTCTGCGGCAAAGCCGCGTTTCTCTGAAAAAAGGTGACGTAAACAAAAAATTCCGCCGTGGGCGCGGGGTATCTGCAGATTGTGCAGGAGAGATCCGGAGTTGCACACTCTTGTTTATCTACTCTTGGTACAATGCACTGCAGGCAGGGTCAAACGGCCTGGATTTTGATGTGTTTTCCCGTGCTCTTACTGGCCCTCGGCCTCGGTCTGCCCCCCTAGCCTAGGCCCTCGTCTATGTGGCGATCGCGGAGTAGATCTGCTGCATGTAAAAAATTTGAATTTTCAAACTGGAGGAGAAAGTGTTTGACTGTTGTCAGGTTGTAGTTGGAGCTATCATGCACTACGCTGTTTCCCCGCACTAGCACAATAAGCTGCACATACATGTGTCGACAGAAAGTCTGTGGTTATCAAAAGAAGAAGCATCTACAACTTCAAGTATTCCTTTCTCCCCAGTCCTAAAGAATTTTCAACTTGTCCATCCACTATAAAAGTTCGCCGACGGCTTTCCCTTGCCGACTATTTATTCCTTCCGACGGGCACTGGAGCTCGAGCGTCACGCTTCAAGCCGAGCAACCAAGGTATGGTTTGTGTGTTTGCAGTTTCTTGAAATTCGGATTTTAGCATGACTGGTGCTGCTGGGTGTTGTCAGTCTGCTATGCTCAAGTCAAGTCGCATGCCTCAAGTACACTGAGTCTGTACAGCCGCCGTGCACTGCGGTGAAGCCGTGACCCATGCGGCGACCGTGCATTGTTGACGGTTGTGAAAGCAGAGCTCTCCAACTCATGTATTAAAATAATACAAAAGTATAGGGTACATCAAGACAAAGCACGTAACCCCCACTGGCCCGCCAGGGCCTACTGTAGGCCGGTGCCTGGTTGTGTACTCTTGATACCATACCATGGCATGGTGTACTAAGATCTACATGTACATGAATGTCTGAACCGCAATGATGACTGATGTGTCCTGCCACCAGACCACCTAGTCCAGCTTTGCACCCACATTTTGAGAGAGCCAGGGAGAAGGGGGGGGGAGCAGGCGCGTGCGCCGGTGCCCTTCAAGGGGGGGGGTTCGGGGGGGGGGCTCCCCTGGGAAAAATTTCAAAAAATGAAGCAAAATCTTGCATTTTGAGCGAAAAAAGGGGGGTTCCGGGCACCCAGGAACCCATACGGCGCACGCGCCTGAGGAGTGACAGTTGTAGGCGATGCACACGATGTGGATCTAGATCTGTAAATGCACGATAACAAGTTTGTGTAGACGTGGACTAACACGTACACAAGACTCTGCAAATCTTCCGAACGTCAGCACATTTACAGCCTGGATTGCGCATACCCACGTACAATATTTGCCAAAAAAATCCGGCCAATACTGCATGCATCGTAGTCGACTACCATGTGCAGCATTGGCCGGTTTTTTTGGCGAGTATTGTTCATTCGTTCTGTCTCATGGGGGAAATCGCGGAAGAAAAGCTCAAAATTTGCAGCATACTTTGCGGGGGATTTGCGACAGTTTTGGTAAACTTGCAAGTGGACTGGATAATCTACTGGTTTGCCAGCCAGGAAACTGACCATTTTCAAGCATTTTTCCTGAAGAGGGTTGAGAGAGTGGAAAGGATATTTACATCATGAAAGGCATGTCGTCGGGCGGGGGGGGGGGGGGTTAGTGCACTTCAGTCCTCCAGTAATGTGCCTCCTAGATACTTTGCCAGTGGTGGCACAGCGATGCACTGGTGACTCACGCTGTATACATAGCGTCCATAAGCAGTTCCGCTGACTCACCATCATGAAGTGATTTGCATGACCTCCATGCAGTCATGTAGCCATGGGAATGATGTCCTGGGTTGGAGGGAGCTCAGCCTGTACACATGACTCACTCATCCACGCCAACCGAGATGGCTTCATCGTTACTCTCACTGTGTGTCTGTGTGTGTGCTTGTGTGTGTCTGTGTGTGTGTGCTTGTGTGTGTCTGTGTACGTGTGTGTTTGTGCATTCTCAGGTGGTGATGGCCGCATGTGACCGGGATGTTGGCAAGGTAGGCTATTGGCATCTTTCCGTCTCTCCTGACTGCGTTAAAGATAGCCTTGCCGGAGCAAAGCTGAACATGCACCTGGCAAAAATGTGCGTGCATGCACATACACACATACACACACACACACATGCTCTGTGCATTCGTCTTTCAAGCAAAACCTCGTATATGACAATATGTCGCATTCGTTCACTGATATCAGTTTACATCCAGCACCCAGTCAAACTGGCCCTCGCATGATCCATGAGGGCGGTGTCTTGGTTGGATTGTGGCACATACGTACATTTACGCTATCTTGGAGGACCCTGGGGCATCACCTGCTGCAGAAGCCTGCCACGGAGTAGGGTTGTGATATGAGCTGATATGCCCGCCCACTATGCCAATTACCACCGACCACCCGTCGACCTGAGGCCGTACATCAACTGATTGTTAAGGAGAAAGGATGTGGGGACTTGTTCCTTGCGTTTATTTTAACAAAAGAGTTCAATTTTCTTCTCTGTTGGTCTGAACATATGGGTGCTGCTTTGCTCTTTCTCGTACAGCTATTGAAGGAGGTTGAGAGTGTCCTGTCCGCTCGAGATAGGCAATGCCAGAGAGATATTCGAGACCGGGACACGGATATTGCGAATCTTCGGCAAAAAGTAAGCCCGGGCCACCTGGTCTGAATTGATGCTATAAATTATGCCCGGTTCCCACTGCGGCTCTGTTGCTTGGCAGCACGTGAAGTGCATGGTGATGATTACCATAGGCACTGTGACTCGAGCTCCTGCAGCTGGCTCGTGGATTACCATGAGTTTTTGTGGAGCAGCTTTGTCGATGGCAGGCATGCTGCAATCGTGGCGCACAATGAGAATATTCACAACTCACTCAGCAAGGAATGTTTTGCGAGAAAGAATACAGAAAAACGGTGTGGTTTCTTGCACCTTGGAGAAATCAACATTATTGTTTAAGTCCAAATTCATCTGCTCAAAAATCATGGCGCCACGAATGTAATGTAGAGTGTCAGTGGAGCGGCGGATGTCTGCCATGTGCGGTGGAGCAGTAGAGCCACAAAACATGTACTCTAAAGCGTGAAATTTTCGCGGCGTTTTTAGTTCGCGGTTTCGGAATCCGGACAGGTTTGCGAGGTTTTAATTTTTGCGATTGCAGAATTTTCTACTGTGGCATTCATGCTACACCTTCCATGGATCTCCTTTTCGCGCTGTCTAAATTTCGCGATTTCCACGCGGTCGCGAATTTCGCAGAAATTAGACCATCGCAATAATTTCACGGTTTACAGTACATGCTCACTTGTACTTGTCAGCAACAGGGTTTTTGATACAGTCAAATCTGCCGTTAGCGACCTCTGCCGTAGGCGACCATCTACCGTTAGCGACCGATTTTCCGTGCACCGACGGTTTCACATACAAACTGATCTGTCCAGAGCGACCATCTGCTGTGCGCGACCAGCGACTGCGATTTCATGCACGGTGGCTGCATTCAAATCTGCTGTAAGCGACCGCGACCCAGGTTCAGAAAGGTGCGAAACTGTACTTGCCAGTGCGCTGTCAACTGCAAAGTGTGAAAATGCGCTGTCTTGCAAGTGCGATCGACTGGCGCCTGGCCTGTGCTGAGGCTGTGCTGTAGCTCTCAAGTCCGCAGTGTCGATCTACTGCCGTGTCGCATACGCGTTCTATACGGGTATGGTCGTCGTTGAATATCCAATAAAATGATATTAGAAATCACATTATTCTCGTCGATTTGAGTACATGGAAGCATATACCTGGTATGCCGGATTTACCATACATCTGCCGTAAGAGACCATCTGCCGTAAGCGACCGCTTTTTCTTGCACCAAGGGGCGGTCGCTTACGACAGATTTGACTGTACGCGTGCCCATTCTGCAAGGAAATAATTTGTTTTATCGTTCATTTTGGAAATGATTCTTGCATACCTTGTGTGTGTGTGTGTGTGTGTGTGTGTGTGTGTGTGTGTGTTTGACAGGTCAATAACCTAAACGGTATCGTTCAACACAGAGAGGATCAAGTCCGATCTCTGAAGGATGAGCTCGACAAACTTATGATCTCTCAGGTGAGGCAAGACTCTAACACCTACTGTAGTCAAGCACATGTACTGTCGGCCGTGGACATGGAAATCCGGTTGAATGATGCGGGGCTGGTGCCCGCAGTGCGTAGAGAACGTTGCATGCGGTGCACATGTTGATCGTTGATCGTCACTGCGTTAAACTTCTTCCTGTAGTCTCTCCCCTCGCATATAATGGTCACGAGGACCTACATAATTATAACCATGGTTCTAGCCAAAGGAGGGGGGGGGGGGGGCAGTGCTCCCTACTCTGATTGAGCCCCCCCCCCCCCCCATCCTCCGTGAAATTGTGGCACCCTACTCATTTGTCGTTTTTTTCAGGCAACTCAACAAAAATGCAGTCGATAGCCACTAACAGAGGAGTCATAAAAGCGCACTTGTCTGGCGTGAAGTCGAGGGGTTCCCTCCCGTATGTTGCATTTTTGCATGGCAAGACAGTTTTGGAAAATGGAAAAATGGGTTACGGGGTAACTGTCCCCCCCCCCCCCCCTACTGTTTTGACCTGCCTACATGCATAACCATGATATAACTGTATTCTGTATAGTCAATAGAATATTCGATGCATTCCAGTGGTGGTATCCAAGGCTTCATAGTGAGGTTGACAGTTCGCAGAGTGTAGCCCTTGGCTCACTGTGCAGAGTCACTACATTTAGGATGCCCTGTATTGTCCAATCGCTGTGGAGCCTGTCCCACGCAAAGGAGGCAGGGTACCACTACTTTAAGTATGCCAAGACCATCAGCAGTCTTTCCACACGCTATCCGGATCAAGGTGGAACGTTCTTCTTGAAAATCATAAGTAGGATTGCACGTGCGGCATAGCAACTTGTTTTGCTCGTTTGGCTACATATCCACCATCTCTTGTCTGCTTCGTCTCTACCATCTCCTTTGAATAGAGAAGGGAACTACAAGCCTATACTGAACAGCTGGATGAGCTTAGGAATAAGGTGAGGCGAGCTATTGGCATGCGTTTCCTTGGGTGTGAATACGAGTGTTCAACTGTTCATGCCATGATACCTGTGCTGTGCTAGTTGGCATCGTTTCTTGTGTATCAGTACTATCTGTGAATTGATATGCTTGCAAACAATGCATGTTCTCTCCAGGCTGTCTCGCTCTCTCTCTCTCTCTCTCTCTCTCTCTCTCTCTCTCTCTCTCTCTCTCTCTCTCTCTCTCTCTCTCTCTCTCTCTCTCTCGCTCTCGCTCTCTCGCTCTCTCTCTCTCTCTCTCTGTCTCTCTCTCTCTCTCTCTCTCTCTCTCTCTCTCTCGCTCTCTCGCTCTCGCTCTCTCTCTCTCTCTCTCTCTCTCTCTCTCTCTCTCGCGTTCTCTCTCTCTCTCTGTCTCTCGCTCTCTGTCTCTCTGTCTCTCTCTGTGTCTCTCTGTCTCTCTCCCTCTCTTATCATGTCTATGCTTTTCCTGCTATCCTCTATTCACTGTCATCACATTTACCGTAAAATACCGCCAGAGCACCCCGTCTCTCCCATGCACCCCGTCTCTCCCATGCGCCCCGTCTCTCCCATGTGCCCCGTCTCTCCCATGCGCCCCGTCTCTCCCATGCGCCCCGTCTCTCCCAATGCGCCCCGTCTCTCCCATGCGCCCCGTCTCTCCCAATGCGCCCCGTCTCTCCCATGCGCCCCGTCTCTCCCATGCGCCCCATCTCTCCCATGCGCCCCACCCTGACTTCTTGTCAGGGAAGTGAGAATCTTCGTATGACTCTGTGAAGTGTGATGCCGTACCGCACTGCAGACGTAGACGCGTGCTCGACCCGGTTGGAAATGTGCGCAACAGTTCACACCCTCTTGACCAGGGATCGCACAAACCCTGGGTTTTTGATGGGTCTGTAGGACTTCCTGCTCTTGATCTTTGGTCGGTGTACGAGACACACACACACAGTTTTCGTAGGGTGAGTACTTTTTCATGTAGTACCGAATGCGGCAAGTAGGACTCGCCCATCCGCCCCTCCCCACCTGGACCTACTCGAAGGGTGGCGGAGGTAGGGGCGCTCTGACGGGATTTTACTGTGATTAAACATCTACCTCATAGCATAGTGTTACTCACTGTACCATGCACCTGCCGGCACTTGCTTCTGTATCTTTCTACCTTGTTTTGCAGCACGCACAGTTGTTACATACGCATAGTGATGCTAAAGCTAAGCATACAAAGCGCTATGAGAAGGTGGTCAAGCAGCGTGACAAGGTACTGTATCGATAACAGATTGAAGGCAGCACAACTTCTTGAAAATTAAAATCAATGCAAGTCATGTACAGTAGTTGTAAAACAGCCATTTACAATTTTGCTCCATATTTAGTGCATAAATATCTACCTTTAAGTATGTACTTCAGACATAGTCAGGAATTCTTTGCCCGAGTACCATGCATGAAGGGATGCACTGGACAAGGATGAAAGTGCAAGTGAGTGTGGATGTGCTTGGTAGGGGTTATAGGCGATTCACATGACAGGCAAATCCAATCTTGTCAGGTGCCTGCCATGTGAATCGCCCGTGAGGTTCTGAAGCTACAGAGGAGGGTATTTGGTGGCTTGCTTTTACTGTGCTCCAACGGTGTTGTTTGATATTGTCTTCCACTGTGTGCTGTTACTCTCTCTGTGCCTGCATGTTTTCTTTTCCAGCTGACTGCAGACTTGTCGGCGCGGAACACAGAACTGTTAGAGCAGCACCAACAGAACACGGTATTGTCCCTGTGTCACTGTGTGTGTGGGTGACAGGGGCGTGCTCGGCTCCCCTTCCAGGGGGGTGCACCACTTCCAGACAACAGCAATTTTCAAAAGGTTGCACCGGTGACAACATCATATATTTGTACATGTGACGTCATTATTACTGTTACAAAGATTGTATGTCATCAAGAATGAACACAGTACAGCATCATATCAATTTTTTTCAAAATAAAGGGTGACAACTTTACAAAAGTTTAAAAACCAATCCGTCGACGGCACTGTTGGTTGGTAGGTTGGTTGGTTTTTATTTCACTTCGCACATTCAAACGGGATGACGACCCAATAAAATGACGGCGAAGGCTTAGCCTAGAAGTGGCTATGGAAGAACATAGAAAAAGCTATGGAAGCACAAAGTAAGAAAATAGGATACTAATAACTGCGAGTAAACGGGGGGAGAGAGAGAATACGATGTATCTGTGATACTACGTGAGGATTACTGAACTGCACGGGGAGGGAGAGCAGAGCGATCAGCAGCAACTCGAACTACTCCCTACAGGCGTATGGTACACATGCATGCTTAAACTCAGGTAGCCGGGTAATTGTGCGGACCTCACCAGGGAGAGCGTTCCACAGCAGAGCACCAGCAACAGAAAATCTCCGCTGACCGCGGCGGCTACGGTTTGCCTGGCTTAGTAGGCCATTTGACTGCTGATGGCGGGTAGGGGTGCCTTGTGCCGGGGTCAGGAGCTGGGCGAGCACAGGGCTGGTGCGGGCGTGGATGCACCGCCAGATGGTGATCAATATTTTCTGCCTGTAGAGCTTGCTGACATGGTACAGGGAGTGAGCAGTGAGCAGCGGCTGCATGGCTGTCCGGGGCGGGTTGCCATCGATACAGCGGATGGCTCTGTTTTGCGCGGTTTGCAGTCGTTTCAGTTGACCCTCTCGCATTGCGGCTGAAAAGCAGCAGGAGCCATAAAGCTGGTCGGGCATTATGACCGCCTTCACATACACCTGACGAGAGCATCTTGATAGGCTTCGGCGTGCCCGCCACAAGGCGCCAATTTTCTTGGCAACATTGGTGACCACATAGTTTACATGGGTGTCCCAGTCTAGGCGATTGTCAAGGTGAACGCCGAGGTAGCGTGCAGAAGACGCTGAGGGGAGGAGACAGTCGCCGCTTTTGACTGTTACTTCCTGTACATGCTGCTGGGGAGAGATAGTCAGAACCTGGCTCTTGGTGGCGTTCAAGATGAGGCCTCGGGACTTCAGCCAACCGGCCAGAGCAGTTGCCGCTGTGGTGAGGGTTCTGGACGCTTCCGCCGCTGAGGCCTGGGAGTCGTACAGGGCTATGTCATCTGCAAATTGTACACTTGGCACAGGCGAGGAAACCAAAGGGACATCTCGTGTGTATATACTGAAGAGGACAGGGCCGAGAACAGAGCCTTGGGGCACTCCGCAGGTGCAAGCCAGAGCAGGGCTGGTTGAAGGTGAGATGAGGATCTGCTGCTTGCAGCCGGACAAGTAGTCGACGAACCAACTAAGGGCTTTTCCAGAAATTCCAACCGCAAGGAGGTCTTGAATTAACTTGTCGTGGTGCACTTTATCAAAAGCCTTCGACATGTCACTGTGCCTTCCCTTCCGTTCTCTTTCCTTTCAAGCGCTGACGTCCGTGTGCCACTGTGGTCGCATCCTTTCGCGATGTCATGCAATCTGATATGACACTTGACAGGCTGTACGTACGGGACTGCCTGGCTGCATGTAGGCCGCCGCGCACTAGACCCCTACTGCACTACAACTAACTAGTACAATGTGCAAGACACAGGTGCAGGATGTGCTCCCGCGAGGTCGGGCTTTCCGCAATACATTGGTGACTTTTCAAAACCCCGATCGAAATATTTTGGGGGGGGTGCACTTGCCCCCTGTGCCCCTCGCCAAGCACGCCCCTGGGGTGTGGGTGTGTGGGTGTGGGCCAGAAAAAGCCTCTTCATAGCTGTGTGGTGTAGACCAGGCTGAATAGTGGCGGTCAATTCTTCAGCCTTGCAAGCTGTTGAATGGTGCAATCCCAGCACAAGCTGCTATGGCTTCTGCTGTAGCATCGCTATCATCCCCTCCGGCGATGGGCGTCCAATGGTCTAATGGTGTGTGTGTGTGTGTGTGTGTGTGTGTGTGTAGCCTTGCAAGCTGTTGAATGGTGTAATCCCAGCACAAGTTGCTATGTCTAACATAGCTGTTCGCTATCATCGCGTCCGCGATGGGCATGTCTGAGGTGTGTGTATGTGTGTGTGTGTTTGTGTGTGTGTGTGTGTGTGTATGTGTGTGTGTGTGTGTGTGTGTGTGTGTGTGTGTGTGTGTGTGTGTGTGTGTGTGTGCATGTATGCGCACTGTGCTTATCTTTTGCCCGCCTTTGGCCACACACACACATTGATAATTATGCATGTAATTGATGTGGAATTCCATGCAAGGGAAGCTTTTACACTCTCTGCAGTGCAATTCAATCATCATCGTCACAAGTAGCCTGAGAACACACAGCTAGTGCATATGAGCTCCTGTCCGCTCAATGTCCCCTCGAGCTTGCCAACAAACCGCTTGACCCAATCTTCCATTGATATGCAGCCCGCCTCCTCAGACAAAGTATATTGTAATGTGGGGAAGCCGCTGTGCCAGGATTTACTTACAGAGAGAATCATCCTCTATTTTTTTGTGGGAATTTCATTTTAGGAACTGGAGGAGAAACTGCGGACAGCACAATGTGGAGAAAAGGAGGCAGCCGCCAAGATGCTCTCTGCCCAAATGGAGATGGACAAACTGTCCGATCGTTGCTCAGCCCATCAGGTGGGTAATTTGTCATTTACACATGTATGCAGGCGTGTAGCCGAGTACTCTAATTTCACAATTTTTCGGTGCTCATTATTTTCGGTATGAGGGCAAAAGGCCAGGTTAGGTGAACAGAAATTTTCGGTACAGAGAAGCAGTTCCCTATTGCATTATGTGTGTTAGTGGTTGTTCGATGTATTGAAATTTTAGGTATGGAACAGCTGCACCGAAAGTGCCGAAAATAAAAGTACACTGAAAATTTGTGAAATTACAGTACCCTTCCGGGGGGACCACAGGCGTATTACTCAATAATTATGTGTTTGAGGCATTGTCAAGGGCGCGATTGCGCTGCTGCATTTTCAGTTTTCACAGTAATTTTCTGTAGAAAACGAGATGAGTGCTATTCACAATGTGCTAGCCACTCAGTACTTCACAACCATCACTGGTGAGATATCTGTATGGACTGGAGGAATCTGTGTTAAGTCATGTTGCTGATGTGTCGAACAAGATCGGCTAGAGAGCGCGTGTGTGCATGGTGGGGAGTTTGGAGCAAATCTATGAATTTCACCTGAGGGTAACTTTAGCATTTCCTTCCTCTTGTGCACTGCTGTAGGCGTCAAGTGATCGCTACAAGGAGCAAGCAGCCACCAGTGCAAAGAAGCTGGATGACACGAAGAGAGACCACACCAAGCGTGTCCGAGATCTCGAAACCCGAGTAAGGACGCCGCCAGTTATGTTGTCACTTGATGTGCTTGTGCAATGCGGTGTAAGTTAAACGTGAAATTGTCATTTGAACACAACAACAACAACAGACACTACTGCAGGTGCAGGGTTCATCACTTTCTCCGTTTCTTTCTCACATCTTCCATGTCCCATCAGATCAAGTCGGTGCGTGACGACAGCAACAAGAATATTGAAAGGTTAGTACACTCAATCTGCGGAGAGAATTGTTTCGTCCGTTGCGGACTCATCAGCGCAGCACAGAGAAAATGAGGCCGAACCGGATAGCAATGATGAAATAAAATTTCCAAAGCCAGATTTAAACCAGGCCTGAACGTACCTTGCCAGAGTGCTCAAACTGGCAAGTCAGTGAGCTATCAGAAAGGTTACTACATGTAGTCATGTAGTAATCATGTAGTTGTGAGGCACATTGCTTATGGTCAAAGTCGCCCTTGTCGGCCATTGTCCCATAGGTCAATACTAACTTAAAACCCTTTGAGAGCCGTCTCAATCTTAGACTTCCTGGAAAGGTCTCTGCTAGAGGAAGAGACAAGGTCACACATGATGACCAGGACACCATAGACAGACAGAGAGACGAACAGAGAGCCCCTTCTAAAGTTTGTGTGTGTGTATGTGCGTGCGTGTGCGTGCGCATGGGTGCCGGTATTGGTGTTGTCTTGCTGCAATGTGCCTGGTGTGCGTGGGGTTCAAAGTATCCGCAAAGCACTGGAGAAACAACAGGAGGTGACCAAGAGCATAACAGAGGAGAACATAGGCTATCGACGACAGTTAGCTGAGCGCTGCACGCGTTTTGAGGTAAGCACTCACTCCCGGCATGCCTATGTCTGTGTCTGCATTCCCTTCACTGCCTGTACCTGTACTCTATTCCCTGGTGTACATTTGAGCTCTCTTTCCTGGTCTTTGCGGTACCGGAACACCATCCAGAACTAGGACTTATTCGTTACTCGGAATTGCATTTGAGTCATGTGCAAGTACAATTGGTCAGACCTTTTCCAACTCAAACTACGGTCAAACATGCCGTACCACATGACCCAGAGACTGGCCGGATGGTGGAGTAATTTGGAAAAGGGTGCCTACGTGTTTGAGTCCACTGTACATGGGGGTAGTAATGATAACTTACTGTACGAGTATGCGTCGCCTAGCCAGTACGTGTACTGTTTGTATTCCATTTCCAAGCTACATGTACATGTATACCCACACGCCGCGGCCTTCTTCAATCATTCTCTGGTGGTGCGTGCAATATCTTTGCTACTAGTGGTACCGTATTCTCTGGACTATAAGCCGCACTTTTTAAACACTCCTAATTCACCCAAAAAGTCGGTGTGGCTTCTACTCCGATGGTCAAATGAATGGTGATATACAGGGGTAGATGTCCAAGAACCTGGGTGTGACTTTTACTCAAGTGTGGCTTATAACTTACTCCGGAAAAATACGGTATTTAGAAACTTTCAGGCGTCTTATCTTATGTACTGCGCACTGCTGGTCTGATCAGCTTTTATTGATGAATGATGGCCTGGTTGCGGTGTGGGTGAATGACTGTGATTGCTGATGACCTGCTTGCTGTGATGACATCATCTGTCTCATCTACACTGTAACACAGCACATGGAGCTGGATAACGGGGCGCTGCGAGACGAAGTCAAGCTGCTACAGAAGCAAATCAAGGTGAGTATGGTTTGACAACTGCATGACCTCTGCCACTACTTTTACTTCAGTACAAGGTTGTGCACTTCAACACATATGCCGCGGCTGCTGTGCCCTGGCTTCATCACATGTTGTACTTGTTCATAGTCTAGGGTGTGCATTGCAACGGTCGTTTGTAAGTTTGCACATCGCTCTACCTGAGTCAAGTCATCCCGGCTTTGCCACTTCTTTCCATTGTCAGACTGCTCAGACGGACTGCTGCCAGCACCGCGAGCGCGTTGAACAGCTGCTCACAACTGTGGACAGACAGCAGACACATATAGAGTAAGCAAAGGTGGGAGCGGTGTGTTTGCGTGTGTGTGTGGGGGGGGGGGGGGTGCATGTGTGTGTGTAAGTGTGTAAGTGTGTGTGTAAAGAGAAAATCTGCGGGTGCACATCCAGTGCATTTGCAGATTGGCGGTGTGTGTGTGTGTGTGTGTGTGTGTGTGTGTGTGTGTGTGTGAATCTCCGGATGGGCGTATTGTATTGTATGCGTGTGCATGTGTGTGCGTACGTACATGTATGAAGGGTTGTGTGCGCTTGCATTGTCGCCTGAATCCCATATAATGAATAGTGTCTCTTTCCTATCTGCTGATCTTACTGTGCAGCGATCTGGAAGCGACAGACCGACAGTTAATTTCCCTGGAGCTCACTGCAGTCCGAGAGGAGCTAGGACAGGCACAGAATCAGATAAGGTGATCTGCATGGCATGGTTGCGTTATCTTGGTCAACATGCTCATTGTCACTGTTTGGAGAGAAGATGGAACTAGTATGTTAACGCAAACTGTTGATAATTTGGATTTGTTGCATATGTATGTCTCACCCTGTGTTGCAGTCAGCTGGAACAGAATGAAGACCACTTACGACAGCTTTTGGCGGAAGCTGACAATCGGTACGTGGTCTTCTGTTACACATTCCACTCGTGAGTGCGCTTTCTCTTGCATGACACTGTGCAGGAGCTGTGATTTCAGCATCACCTGACACACACACACCGTGATTTTTTTTGACACACCCTGTGTCTCCCAATGCATGAGTGAGTCGGAACAGCTGCACAGTACAAGTAACAACTTTGTTTCTACCTACCTGTATCTCGTGTATCTCGTGGCATTGAGCACTTTTTTGCAAAGGTTCACCAACGTAGCTTGTACATGTATCTCTATTCTGGCCAGGCATTCCAAATGTGTCACTGACTCTGCAACGCTCCGTGCTGACCTGAAGCATGCTGTGAGTACAATGCAATGTTTATTTGGATTCTAGTATTGCGTTTTAAACACTGATACTGGTACTGTCCTTCGATATAGTAATCCCTCTCGGCATTCTCGATGTTTCTACTTGTACAAGTATATTGACCTTCTGCCTCGGTACAGTAAAACCCGGTTTAAGCGACCACCCCACGGTCCAAGCAAAAGCGGTCGCCGGGTGGTCTTTAGAACCAGTTAAACCAGGTTTTAATGTATCTTTTAGAAAAGTAGGTCGATTGCCTTGTGTGAGGTTTCTTGGATGTCAACACACATGGTTTGGTCAAGAATGAAACTTCATTCCTGAATACTGTTTCCCGTCATCCCTCATCCGCACTTCGAATGCGGAAAAAAGCTTGTGCAGTACATTTAATGAGGTGGGCTTCGCAGCCCAGCTGCCCGTTCAATTGCCCTTGCAAGCTGTTGAATGTTACAATCCCAGCGCAAGTTGCTATGACTTCTGCTGTAGCACCGCTATCATCGCCTCTGGCGATGTGCGTCAAATGTGTGTGTGTGTGTGTGTGTGTGTGTGTGTGTGTGTGTGTGTGTGTGTGTGTGTGTGTGTGTGTGTGTGTGGATGCGTGTGTGGATGCGCGCGTGTGTGCGCGCGTGTGTGTCTGGATGCGTTCAGTCTTGCAAGCTGTTGAATGGTGCAATACCAGCACAAGCTGCTATGGCTTCTGCTGTAGCATCGCTATCATCGCCTCCGACGATGGGCGTCTGTGGTGACCAACAGTTAGGTGTGCAGGCTGAGAGAGAGATCTCCCTGTAGCTCTGCTAGTCTATTATACCAATCGTATAGGTGTGACATGATATGAGTGGTATATGATAACGTGTGGTGCCAATGTATAACTAAGGTAACGCAATGCAACACCAGCGCATTAGTACTTGAAGGCAATACATTACACTCTGTAAACTAACACCACTACATTACCCCCCTTTTTTAAAAAGAACGCAATTTTGAATACAAACTGCAGCGTACAACGCAACGTCGATCAGATGTTGTGTTCAAGGATTGAGCCAATGCAACTCAAGACTAGCTCTGAACCCTAGTGCTATCTCCTCACACCAGTCCCATAGCATCCTTTGCTTTCTGTGATAACTGAACGCTCCTTCCTGCACGGGTCACGATGCCTTCACGGAATACAGCCCCACCACCGGCAGGCCCTCCAGCCACCCGGCTTCCCAGGTTGGCACGCTGACTCTCTGGAGGGTCATCCGGTCGCGCTGGTGATGCATCTGGGGCTGGTGTACTTCCACTGGCGACTCCGGTCGGACCTGCTTCTGAATGAACAGGACCGGGCTGCACAGGGTGTCCAGTTGACTTAGGCTCCTCCTGTCGTCTCGTCTGTGGCATACTTGCAGGTGGCCGATCTGGGTGAGGAATGCTCGGCTGCCGCAGATGTCGCTCCTGCAGTGTTACCTCTGGCTGCACCTGGCATCCCGGCCGGACCACTTCACGTAAGTGAACACGATTCCGCAGGAGTATTCTGCGTCCATCCGTGATTCCAACCTGTCGTCCGTACTGCTCGACGACTTTCCAAGTTTGTCTTGGGTTGCAGTAACCATCCTGCACTATAACTTTAGTGCCCGGCTTCATTGAAGGAAGCGCTCGCACTCCACGGCGAGCGTCATGCTGCGTGGCCATGTCTGCCTTGGCTTGGATTTGGTGGGACGGATTGACAATCGTCGGAGTAATTGACGCGGGGAGCCTCGTGCGAACCAATCTACTGAACAGCGCCTCATTTGGCGCCATCCCAATCATTCAGTTGTTGCTGTTACGGACGTCGAACAACACTTGCTGCAGGCGTCGGCTGAACGGTAAATGTGGTTTAAGCCCTGCCATCCGCTCCTTCAGTAAGCGATGAAAACGCTCAACCATGCCATTGGACCGAGCGTAGCGTGGGCTCGATTTAACGTGACGGATCCCTAGGCGTTGGAGGAACGTTGCCATCTCTCTGCCAGCAAACTGGGGACCATTGTCCGAGACCAGTTGTGCTGGCAAGCCGAACCTTGCGAACGTCTCCATTAATGCACTCACAACGCTGGTGGTTGACGTGCTTTGCAGTAGGATCACCTCCGGGTAGCGCGAGCCATAGTCAATGATGGAAAGCAGTTGATGTCCTTCCACATTCACCAGGTCTACTGCGAGCTTCTCCCATACACCTTCAATCTCAGAAGGGAGAAGCTCCTGATGCGAGTTGCTATGTTTCCTATAGCACTCCGAGCAGCGCTCGGCGTACAATGTGGCATCTTTTGTGACACCGGGCCACCAAACTCGACGTCGGAGAGATTCCAGGAATGCAGCTCGACCTGGGTGCCCCTCATGTGCCAACGCCATAACTGCAGTGCGAAGCGCTTCCGGGATGACCACTCTTGCGTTGAAAAGCACGACACCTTCTGAGGCTGAGAGCTGATCGCGTACGATGAAGTATGCCTCTTCACTTGCACTCACAGCCTCCCATCTGGACGTCAGCACTCGTTGCAGAATACTATGTAGAATAGAGTCGTCCTGCGTGGCCTGTGCAACCTGCTCCAGGTCTACTGGACAGGCCTCTAGCACCATGCCAACAAACTCGGCCATAGACTTTGTCTCAGCAGTCGAAGGGGCGTGGCCGGGTAGTGGAGCCCTGGATAAAGCATCCACGCACAAGAGCTGTTTTCCTGGGACGTACACCAACTTGTAGGTGTAGGGCATGAGAGACACCAGCCAACGCTGTAGCCGGGGAGGTACATCATCAAACGGCTTCTGCACTATGGATATCAGGGGTTGGTGGTCAGTATGCACCTCGACGTGACGCCCGAGCACGTACTGCCGGAAGCGTTGCAGCGCAAACACGACTCCCAGCATTTCTCTCTCCATCTGCGAATATCGAGTTTCTACCTCTGTGAGAGTGCGGCTGGCACATGTCACTGGTAGCCATTGACCACTAGAATTCTGCTGCCATAGAATTGCTCCCAGGCCACAAGGCGATGCGTCGTCACAGCTTATGGCCGTTGGAACGTTTGGGTCCAAACGAAAGTAGGCCAGGTGGTCCAGTGCCTGCACCAGCTGCGTCTTAGCGTCGCTGAACGCGTTGCAGAATTCGCTATCCACAATGAAGGGCACACGCTTTGCCAACCGTCTCACCGGCTCGGAGATGGACGACATATCTGGAATGAATCTTCCGAGGTAGGTTACCATTCCGAGGAAACGTTGCACATCCTGAAGCGACTTAGGCATAGCCATGTCTGCAATGGCCTGCAGCTTGTCACCGTCGGGAGCCACGCCGGTGCCCGACAGCCAGTGGCCAATGTACTTGACGCTGGACTTGCTCAACTGGCATTTGTCTGCATTGAGCCGGAGATTTGCTGCTTCCAGGCGCTGCCGGACTGCTGCGAGACGCCTGTCATGCTCTTCCTGGCTGCTTCCAAACACAAGAATGTCGTCAATGTAGACAATCACTCCTGGGAGCCCTGCCAAAATATCCGAGACCACGCGCTGGAACATTTCTGGTGCGCTGGCAATACCAAATGGCAGACGCTTGAAGCGATAAAGCCCACAATGGGCCGCGAAAGTCGTCAGTGGACGCGACTCCTGGTCAAGCTCAATTTGGTGAAATCCCGACTCTGCATCGAGGACTGAGAACACCTGCGCTCCGTCCAGCTGCGCTGTTATCTCATCCAGGGTTGGCAGGACATGTCGCTCTCGGACAACATTCTTATTCAGCTGCCTGTAGTCGATACACAAACGTAGTTTGCCACTGGGTTTGCGAACTGGCACGATTGGGGAAACCCATGCCGCAGCCTCTTTCACCGGCTCGATGATGTCAGCATCGACTAACCGCTGAAGTTCTGTCTCTATCTCGTCCTTGATGCTGAAAGGGGGACGCCGAGCTGGCAGAGCGACAGGCACTGCATCTGGCTTGACGGTAATGCTGACTGGTGCAACGCTGACCACATTTCCAGACTCCACCAGGTGGGTTGGCACTAGTAGCTCGAGTTCCTTGATCACGTCCTGGCCAAATAGCACTCGGTGGGAGCCCTTTGGTACAATGAAACAGGCCACAGTGCAGCTACGACTGGCAGATGATAGGGTGACGTCTGCCATCCCCAGTGTGCTGACAACTCCCCCGTTGTAGGCACGGAGAGTTCGGTCACTGCGACGAGTAGGCTGCACTATGTCCGATGTCAAAATTGTTCTCGTTGCACCAGTATCGAGCAGGCCTTCACATGATTTTCCATCCACCTGCAGAGCTGCTGTGAACCAGTGTTTCTGATCAGTGTGCATGGTATACACAGACTCGCAAATTTCATTGGCTTCATCCTCCTCGCCAATAGTCTGGGCTCTAACTTCCTTGCTCTTGGACAGGCAGACGACTTCAAAGTGCCCGACCTTTGAGCAGTGTCTGCAGCGAACTCGCGCAGCCGGGCAATTGTCCTTGCCTGGTGGATGGGTTCCGCCACAGTACTTGCACGTGTGAGCCTTGCTTCTGCCGTGCTGACGGTGTTTCACCATATTCACCGCAGCCGTATCCGGTGCTACGGCTGCCACACTTCCCGAAGGCATGTCCAGTGTCCTTCCTGCTTCCTCACTGAACAGCCTATTGTCAACCTTTGAGGCTTCTAATGCGACAGCTTTCGCGATAGCATCAGCTAGCGTTAGTCTTGACTCCATTAGAAGCTGCTTGCGTGCCTCCTGGCACTGCAGTCCGGCTATGAACTGGTCCCGAAGCTGGCCATTCACAACCGAGTCCACTGCAGTCGAGTCAAACTCGCAAAGTGCCGCCTTTTCTCGGAGCCGTCCCATGAAAGAGGTGACGGACTCATCAGACTGCTGCCTGAGTTTCCTGAATCTGTGACGCTCCGCAGTTGCATTTACCGACGGGCGAAAGTACGATTGGATTGCGGCCTTCAAGACTTGGTACGCGTCCTGGTCACCAGAGGGTTCTGCGACCTGGAGACCCTTCACAATGCGGCGAAGAGATAGGCCTGCCAGGTTTAGAAGCAGTTTCTTCTTTTCCCCTGCGTCTGCGACCTTAGCGATATCGAGATAGTCTTCGAAGTCCTCTAGCCATAGGTCGAAATCGGCTGCGATATTGGCAGAGGGGTCCACAACAAATTCGCGTGGTGGTCGACCCTTGACTGCTGCCATCCTGCCTGGCCACAATCCTGTTCACTGCGCCAATGTGGTGACCAACAGTTAGGTGTGCAGGCTGAGAGAGAGATCTCCCTGTAGCTCTGCTAGTCTATTATACCAATCGTATAGGTGTGACATGATATAGGTGTGACATGATATAGGTGTGACATGATATGAGTGGTATATGATAACGTGTGGTGCCAATGTATAACTAAGGTAACGCAATGCAACACCAGCGCATTAGTACTTGAAGGCAATACATTACACTCTGTAAACTAACACCACTACAAAAAGGTCCAAAAGAAAGGATGTGTGTGCGTATGCATGTGTGTGTGTCTGTGTGTGTGTGTGTGTGTGTGTATGTGCATGTGTGTGTTGTTTGTCTGTTGGTGCTTCCTGTGTAGTTATCCGAGGTGACGAGCTTCCAGCAGATGGTGCTGAAATGCCAGCAGGAGCATGGCCATCTGACAGACGTACGTTGTAGCATATTCAACTAAGTAACTTGATTTGTACTGAAAACATTTGACTGGAACTGGAACTTGATGCCAGTTCCAGCCAGCAAGGCCTTTTGATCATGGCAAAGTGACATAGTCTCATGTTCATGGATATATTGTGGTTGAGACGTAGCGTCTCTTTGCTTCTTGTTTTCGAGTCATTGTCTGTTCGTTTCTTGTTGTTGACACGTGTTGTTTGTTTGTTTCCTGTTCTCCTTGCAGAAAGTAAGGGCAGCTGAGCGCCTGGGCAAGCAAAAAGTCAAGACACAGCTGGACAACCTCACCATACGCCTTGCCGAAAAGTGGGTGCTTTATGCCATGTTGTGAGGCGTTAGAGAGAATATGAATGTACATTTATGGTGGTTTTGTCATATTGTGTGTGTGTGCGTGCGTGTGCGTGTGTGTGCGCGTAAGTGTGTGTGTACAAAAACAAGTGCCCATGGAGTACATGTATACAGCATGACATTATCATTGAAGGTGGACTGGTAATGATGCTTTTGGATCTTTCCTGGCAATTACGCTGCTTCCCCTATGGACTGTATCTATCTGTGCGTGTTTGTGTGTCTGGCTATCGGTAGGCAGTCAGAGGTCTTGAAGCACCAGCAAGCATTGGCCGAGGCACAGCAGAAGAATGACCAGCTCAGTCATGACAAGAAAGAATTTCAACGCCGATTCAATGTAGGTCGTCATGCTTAGATTACATGTTCTCTCTCTCTCAGAATAATTACATGTATTGTTGCCACTGTTGCCCGGTATCTATCAGTCTATGTGCCATGTGTGCGTACACTACATGGTATCGAGGCTGTGGCTCGATACCGTGTGTGGGGGGGGGGGGGCATCGTTGCTTCCGCCATAAAGCCCAACATGATTGTTAGGATTGGGTGGTTTTCCTGTTGTTTGTTGTTGTTGTTGTTGTTGTTGTTGTTGTTGTTGTTGTTGTTGTGGTTGTTGTTGTGGTTGTTGTTGTGGTTGTTGTTGTGGTTGTTGTGGTTGTTGTGGTCGTCGTCGTTGTTGTTGTAGGCAGCGGTGGTGGAAATCGATGACTTGCGACAACAGCTACAGGTTCGCACTGCTGTGCGCATGCAGAGCAGTGATATGGGCAATCCCACTGCTGCTACCCTAGTAAGTACTAGTACATGTATGATGGTGCAGAACATTCACTTCCACCATGCATCTATACACTCATCTTCTTGCAACCGGCTACTTAGATTGTTTCATGTACCGGTGCTGGTATGTACAGTAGTGTGGCTGAGTCTTGTGGTATGGCGCTGTTCCCACGCTCGAAATGTGTTGCAACATAGCGTGCTTGTTCATGTATACTTACACAACTTGAATATGAGTTCTGATTTCCGAACAGTACCTATTCACGGACACCGCCCGCTCCCGCTTACATGTAGACCGAGTTCGAGTAGTTTAGTGTGTACTGTAGTCTGCGCTGAGCAGGTACATACGACAGTTACCATGCTTATCACACACACATATTGAATCCTGGTATCACAAGATCAACTTGACATATGAGTGTAGTGCAAGTAGGTATGGGAGAAGCTTCTCCTTTCGTTGCACCAGTTTTGTTTTCTCACATGCATGTTATTCCATGCTGGTGTGTGTTACGCTCAGGACTCCCAAGATGTTCCGTTCAACAGGTAAGGGCAATCGCTGTATGCTCGTTGTCTTCTGATTGCTCTATGCATTGTTTGTGGAGTACGCATGGTTGTGTCCTGAAGAGTGCGCAGTCCAGTACTGTAGTGCAATACAATACAATACAATCTAGGCGCACCCTACGCTGTCCTGACATCATCCTGCACTGTCCTGCAGTATCTCCACCGAGAACCGTTGTAGGCAATGATTTGTTTCTCGGTGCATGTATTCCTCGTTGCAGCTCATTTCGCCGCCTTCCATCTAAAATCAACCCGGCTGTAGTCGGGTTGCGTCCCCGGGACCAGGCCAGAGCTGGTGCAGCCGCGGCCGCAGGTTTAACCAGCTCCAGTACGGCTGTAGCCACTACCACAACCAGCAGCACAGCTCGTTCGTCGTCCGATAGCTTGGCAGGACCGCTGGCTCGTGGTGGAGAAGCGAGTGACACTATATCGGGTATGCGTGCGCACGAGCCGACCGATGCCAGCGTTGTCAATCAGCTATTGTCGGAGCTGACTGACGCACTTGCACCACCAGCATCACTGTCAACAGCCAGTGCGGGATTGGTAAGCACAATGTCTGCGATAAGAATGATTGTTGACGGGTGTAGTGCACTGAGAGGGGGGGGGGGGGCACTTTCTCGAATACCCGTCACAGAAAAATTCCTCGCCACCAGTTTACATTTGGTGAATCAAGCAGATTATGCTTCGAAGTACTTGTCATTTCTTCCCTTCCCTTCACCACTTACTCGCTCACCAGTAACGATCTGAAGCAACAAATGTGTTCCGTTTGTACTAGATACTTTCAGAGTTGGGTTTAGAAATGTGAAATGGGTCAGTAGTGGTGACAGGTTCATGCCATGACGTTACTGATAACATACTCTTCAGGTATCTGGCAGCCGAGCGTCAACATGCTGACTTACCAGTGCATTGTTGCTTTGTGTGCTTGTCTTCGTAGAACTGTCCCGCTGCTGCTTCACACGCTCCTGCTTCTAATACCTCTGTCTCGTCTGTCTTTCAACAATCCAGTGATAGGCAGCGACCAGGGCCTGGCACACACGCGCCCAGGCTGCCGACGACTGGCCAGCATAGGAATCAGACAACGGCCACTGAGAAGGTCGATGACTTTGTAGCTGACTTTCTCGCCAGGAACAGCATCGAGCACGATGTGTCCCGTCTTGTCGACTCAGTCACGTGGCATGATCTCAAAACAAGATAGCATCTCGTTGCGACCTTGCCGTAGAAGCCGGCAGACCTGTGGTGGCTCATTGCAATCACACTCCACGGCAGCAGTGATCACCGTGAATTGAACACCTGACTATTCATGCACACAACCCATGATACAGCAATATTCATCTATTGTGGTGCTCTCCATCTCGGTACTACTTGTTCTTGTGTGATATGGAAGTGGAGCTACTCTTTTCTTGACCCTTTCTTCAATGTTCCTTGCCCAATGTTCTTGTCCTCTTGTTCATGCCATAATTTTCACTAAAACAGCTTTATCCAAACGCTAGATTCGAGAAATTTACCAGCGATAACTCCCCTTCAATAATGATAGCTGTCACGGTTACGAAACGCATTCTCAATGTCATACCTAGATACATGTATATTCATTCCCTTTATTGAAGTATGAATGATTTTTTTAATGAAGCATGACACCTTCATGTTCCACAGCATGTGTCTGGGAACTTGCCACTTTTCCTCCTTCCTTTTGTACAGTTCCTCCCAGCCCAGTAGTACAGTAGCGTACTAATGCGTAGGGGACATGCAGCAGCAGCCATCCTTTTGTCACAGCAGCACCACTACGGCTGAGTTGTGCCACTTCTGGTTCTACCACCGGCCTGAAACCAATAGCCTATTCATTGCCACTGCCGTTCCCGCTTTGCGCCTGGCATGTTGAGATCATTTGCTCATGCATTCATTCTTCACCGCTGTTTATGATATCCAGCCATGCAGATGTTTGATTTTGTCATTTGGATGATTATCTCAGCCATCATTCAAGCTCCGGCCGATGTGACCTTTGCAACAAACCTCTCTGAGGCGACTACTAGTATGTTCTACATTGATCTCTGGTTTGTTGAATGTAGAAATTGCTGTGTACGTGTACGAACCGCACTGTCGGTACATGTGGTTGCCGCCAGCTACCAGTAGCCATGATCGGGCAGTAGCAAGAGTATTATACCCCCCCCCCCCCCGGTTATAATACTCTTGGTAGTACGGTAGTTGCTGGTATGAAATGGCCGACAGGGAGCCGATCACCTTTTTGGGTGCAACTCCCTGATCAGGCTGCAACAGTACAGGTGACCCACACCTCTGAGGCTCACTTGCATGGCACACGCATATTATGTCATCAAGAGTATACATAACCCCCCCCCCCCCCCGGTCTTTTGATGGCATCAAGAGTATAATACTCTTGATGGCATGTGTACGTGTGGCTCTGGAAGTCTTGATATAGTTTTTAATTTAATGTATTACAATGTAATTATAATAAATTATACGAAATCAAAAAAGACAAAAATAATTTAATTAATGTGCATAAAAGTGATCGGCTGGATCACCATGGTCACTGAACATGGCGTCCAATAATGGACCAAATCGAGTCACATTTGAAATATTCGTAGTAAAGAAAGAAAAAAAGTAAAGTGAAACATGATAATTGCCCATCGCATAGCATTGATTGACTATTGTCTGTTGCTGAGGAGTGAGGGATTCAAGTAGTAGTTTAGATTCGTGATCCTGTGTTTCAGAGAGATTGTTGTTGGAACTCGTCGAAGATAGGATGACCGAGGGAGACGTCCTCGCCCGCCTTACCGATGATTCTCAGCACATCAAAACTCTTTTGAAGCTGATCCCTGTGAAATTCTACTGTTCAACCGGAGAAACAGAGTACAAAGAAGGGCACGAGCCCTGGATAAAGAAGGCGAATAGGCCAGCTGAGAGCAAGAAATTGAAGCAGCAAGACCAGAAAAAGAAACAAAATAAAGCGGAGAAAGGCGAGCGTCATCCTGAACAGCAGAAAGTGAGTGCTGGTCAATGTCTTTGTACTTGACTGCACGTGTATCGTCTTTGTGCATTTGTTTGCGTAGATCTACGTGCGTGTGGGTGCTTGTGCATGTGTGCGGTATGCTTGTGTATGTGTGCAATATGCTTGTTGTAATACTAGTAGCCGTAGCTTATCAAGGACATGAGATCACTGTGGATAAAACGAGAATAGTACATGTACTACATACTCGTATGGCTTATGATCAGATGATCCATGACTATTGCTTATGGCTCGATGGCTCATATACTAATCTTCTCCATGAGACACAATGTAGACAGAGATTGACCTCGGATTGATTCATGTTATCATCACGGCAGAGTAGGGCAGAGTAAGACTAAGAAGTGCCTGTTGCGGTGTACATGTATTGCCAGTGGAACCTATTGAACTGTGTGGAATGCTTAGGTTGCACGGGCAAATCGCCAGCTGTGGGTGCTGGGACCGTGAGCCACAGATCAACCTGGTACGCATTCTTTACAAAAAAAAACAGTAGACTCTGTTAGCTATGTGTGTTGGCAGCAGGTAGTGAGAATGGCAGTCTGGCGACTCTGGCCCTTTCTAGATCATCACATACTGGTCATATTTTACCAGAAAGTTAGTTATACCATACATACTCTGTGTGTGTGTGTGTGTGTGTGTGTGTGTGTGTGTGTGTGTGTGTGTGTGTGTGTGTGTGTGTGCGTGTGTGCGTGCATGTGTCCGTGCATGTGTGCGTGTGTGTGTACGTGTGTGCATGTGTGTGTGTGTGTGTGTACATGTGTGTACATGCATATTTGTCTGTGTGTGTGTGTACATGTGTATGTGTGTGTGTGTGTTTGTTTGCATACGTGCGTGTGCATGCGTATATGTGTGTGTGTGTACGTGTGTGTTGCTCACACTCAGAGTGCTGGCAAGGCAGCCAGTGGACAAGGGAAGAGCAAGAATGCAGCTCAGAAGAAAGCAGTAAAGCCAGCAGCAGAGAGCGACAGTGCAGCAAACGGCAGTGACTCCGCAGCTCTAGTTTACAATAAGATTGATGTGACCGACAGGCCGGACGATGGCAAGAAGTTCAAGAAGAAGAGAGACTTGAAGAAGCTCATAAGCAAAGCAGAGAAGCGACAGCAGCGCCTGGAAGAACTCAAGGTAAGTGCGTACATTCGTGACCAGTTTCACGTTGACTGAAATCTCAGTTTCACGTTGACTGAAATCTCAGTTTCACGTTGACTGAAATCTCAGTTTCACGTTGACTGAAATCTCAGTTTCACGTTGACTGAAATCTCAGTTTCACGTTGACTGAAATCTCAGTTTCACGTTGACTGAAATCTCAGTTTCACGTTGACTGAAATCTCAGTTTCACGTTGACTGAAATCTCAGTTTCACGTTGACTGAAATCTCAGTTTCACGTTGACTGAAATCTCAGTTTCACGTTGACTGAAATCTCAGTTTCACGTTGACTGAAATCTCAGTTTCACGTTGACTGAAATCTCAGTTTCACGTTGACTGAAATCTCAGTTTCACGTTGACTGAAATCTCAGTTTCACGTTGACTGAAATCTCAGTTTCACGTTGACTGAAATCTCAGTTTCACGTTGACTGAAATCTCAGTTTCACGTTGACTGAAATCTCAGTTTCACGTTGACTGAAATCTCAGTTTCACGTTGACTGAAATCTCAGTTTCACGTTGACTGAAATCTCAGTTTCACGTTGACTGAAATCTCAGTTTCACGTTGACTGAAATCTCAGTTTCACGTTGACTGAAATCTCAGTTTCACGTTGACTGAAATCTCAGTTTCACGTTGACTGAAATCTCAGTTTCACGTTGACTGAAATCTCAGTTTCACGTTGACTGAAATCTCAGTTTCACGTTGACTGAAATCTCAGTTTCACGTTGACTGAAATCTCAGTTTCACGTTGACTGAAATCTCAGTTTCACGTTGACTGAAATCTCAGTTTCACGTTGACTGAAATCTCAGTTTCACGTTGACTGAAATCTCAGTTTCACGTTGACTGAAATCTCAGTTTCACGTTGACTGAAATCTCAGTTTCACGTTGACTGAAATCTCAGTTTCACGTTGACTGAAATCTCAGTTTCACGTTGACTGAAATCTCAGTTTCACGTTGACTGAAATCTCAGTTTCACGTTGACTGAAATCTCAGTTTCACGTTGACTGAAATCTCAGTTTCACGTTGACTGAAATCTCAGTTTCACGTTGACTGAAATCTCAGTTTCACGTTGACTGAAATCTCAGTTTCACGTTGACTGAAATCTCAGTTTCACGTTGACTGAAATCTCAGTTTCACGTTGACTGAAATCTCAGTTTCACGTTGACTGAAATCTCAGTTTCACGTTGACTGAAATCTCAGTTTCACGTGGACTGAAATCTCAGTTTCACGTTGACTGAAATCTCAGTTTCACGTTGACTGAAATCTCAGTTTCACGTTGACTGAAATCTCAGTTTCACGTTGACTGAAATCTCAGTTTCACGTTGACTGAAATCTCAGTTTCACGTTGACTGAAATCTCAGTTTCACGTTGACTGAAATCTCAGTTTCACGTTGACTGAAATCTCAGTTTCACGTTGACTGAAATCTCAGTTTCACGTTGACTGAAATCTCAGTTTCACGTTGACTGAAATCTCAGTTTCACGTTGACTGAAATCTCAGTTTCACGTTGACTGAAATCTCAGTTTCACGTTGACTGAAATCTCAGTTTCACGTTGACTGAAATCTCAGTTTCACGTTGACTGAAATCTCAGTTTCACGTTGACTGAAATCTCGACTTCTAAAGGGTTAACAGTATCATGCACTGGTTAGTACTAGCGCAGTGTGGCCAGGTCTGCGGCGGCCGCACAGCACCCAGTGCTAACGCCAGGGCATAGCCTGAGCACCTGGACTTCAGCGAACAGTACTGTGCTATGCACATACATCTATGCGCATGTGTTGGTGCCAAGTTTCTTGGGGCACGTTTTGGTCCTTGCTCTCCAGGCGTTGCTGCTGATGCGACTTTGGTGAGCATGAGTGCAATGAACGAGCTGGCTTGTGTCCCCTTCTCTTGATGCTTGGCGTTGTGTGGCATGCTTGTCATATTCATTTATTATTACTGAGTATGTTTTACTCTGTTTGTGTGTGATTGCACGTGCACTGCCTGCTTTCAGACTACTGACAAGGACGCAGCACAGGAGAAAGAGAAGACTGCAACGTGGAACAGAGCAATGAGATTGGCAGAAGGTGTCAAGTTAAAAGACGACCCAAAGCTACTGAAGAAGAGTTTGAAGAAGAAGGAAAAGATCAAACAGCAGAGCAAGAAGAAGTGGCAAGAGCGCGTGAGCATGCAGAAGAAGAAACAGCAGGATGCCAGTGAAAAGCGGCAAACGAATATCAAGAAGAGAATACAAGACAAGAAAGAGAAGAAGCAGGCAAAGAGAGATAAGAGGAGATGAGCGATCTGACAGTTGATAACACTGGCTTGTGCTGTTCTTGATGCAATCCCACGTCATGAGTCAGTGGCCGGTGCCGGTCAGCCCTGGTATTGTGAGCACCGCACGGCATTATCTTGCTCATGGAGTCGGGTTTCATCACGCGGTGGGGGGGGGGGGGGGCACCTGCAATTCCCATCCAGCATGCTCTTGGTCAGACTTTTCTCCGGTAGACTGTACGGTGAACGTGCCACACGCTTCACATGTAACCCCCTGGGGGGTTTTGTACTCTTGTTTAATAGTAGAGTCTACCCAGGACCTGGACATGCCTGATGGCATGTGTACATGTAAGCCCGTGTTACTTATTGCTGACCACATTGGACTGGAAATGTCCAGAACTTCAATTTGATGTAGTATTTTATTGACCATCTTAACAATCGTATGTCTGACAGTTAGACCTGTTGTTGGATTACTACTTTCTACTGGACAGTACTCGCTACTTTCTGCTAGGCAGTTTTCTTGTTCTTTGTATCTTGTTCAGTTCCCTACTCGACTTCAGGAAATGCACAGGGAATGTTCATGTAATTCTATTGCAATCCTATTGTGAAAGTCCTACTCTTGTACAATCAAAGTCATGTACATGTTGTAGACTGACACTATCAGATGCATGCAGTGCAGGACTGCTCCTCTAGGGCTATGCTTGTGCTGATTTCAATGTCCACAACCGTACTTGTACATGTGCTGTAGTGAGTTGGGATATTTCCCTGGCATTGCCGCAAGAGCACCCTACCATCTCGACACTTTTGTAGTTGTGTTTCCGGGAGCTTGGGCGTATGAACAAGTCTTGTCTTCACATTATAAAATAATAACACGGCATGTTCATTGTACACACGCAATGCACTGTATGCAGCCAATCCACACCCGCTTCACCTTCGAGTGATGGCGAACTCCACGCAAGAACAGACTCTCAGCGGGTGTGGTCCTGTGTAGTGGGGCCATGTCACATTATGTGTGACACTTCCCAGATTCTTGTGGACGTGTGACCTGATTTGTACTTGGCCATCCAGTTCTTCTTTCCTTTTAAATGAAGGTCCTGTGCATGTGGTGTTCTGGAGGTACATGTACCAAGACTGCAAGAGTACATAACCCCCGGCCCCTGGGCCGGTGGATGGGGGGGGGGGGGGGAGGGGAGGGGAGGTATGTACTCCCTCTTGGCTGTACATGTATACAGTCATGTACTTCAAGAACGGTACATGTAGATCTACCAGGTGTCATGGTAACTATGACCATGTGTATGCAGCTGGTGATAAACCTACGAGTCAGTATGACAGTATGTCTATGATAAGATGGGGAAGCCACCTGCATGCAGCCACCTGGTTTCAGAAATGGTTGTTCTCGTTTTTCAGTTCTGTGTTCTCTGACCGCACCCTTCCCATTTTGAACAGTCATTGCCCCCCCCCCCCCGACTCAAAGGCCAAGATCAGGGAGTTGTGAAAGCCCACCCGTGATTCCCTGGCCTGGCCAAGACCGGTGACCAGTGTGACCATGGTGACAGTGGAGAGCGAGCCGCTTCTGATCTGCCATCCGGGTGTCAGGTCTGCGACATCCGCTAGCGCTGCCTCCCCGCCGAGTCCAGTCTCGACGGGCCGCGGGCTGGCTAGGTGTGACAATGCGCCTAGCCTAGCCGCCAAGCAAGGCTCTCTCATTGGCTACGAACCGAGATAGTTTTACACCTGTGACCCGCCACCGGGCACACCAAGCACACAGAGAAAATGTCTCATGCTCAGTTCATGAGCTCCTCCATCTTCTCTAGGTTTGGGCTTGGTAGCGGTAGACCGGTTCTTGACGGAACGCGGAGCAAGAGAGGCTCATTTGTCTTGCAAGAGTCTTGAAAGCCTTTCACGACCCCTAGTCCCTATCGTCCTCCTCTCGACAATACGACAGTAGCAGGTGGCTGTGTTCATTCTGCAGCCGACTGGTCATGGAGGTCGCACCACTGCACCACCGGAATGGCGGGCCGTCGTTACTCTGGATACAGCTAGCTACACTTGGCGCAGGTACTGGCAGGTCTGCGCGACCAGACTACAGGTCCTTGTCGTTTTGTAAACATGGCAGCCAAGTACAAGTCGGTATGGCGAGGTATCGTTTCCTTTCTTGGTATCGTTGATGGCCGGGTCGGTGTGGCTTTGTAAAATGTAAGTGTACAGTACAGTGTATTCATACGGCGGCAAGTACAAGCTAGTTAGCCTGGCCCACCTCCAATCATGTCGTCAACACCCTTGGACGAAGACCTACGCGGCAGCCGGGAAAAAATAGCAACGCGCGGCTTGCGTTCGTCCTCAGGGCAACTGGTGTTCGGAAAGGCGCCATACGGTAGGTGGTCTGTCATTCTTCCCTGGGTGATTTTTTTTTTATTTACTTGAAAAAGCACATAACCACCAGGAAAGCTGACAAAGAAAAAAGAGTAAGAAAAGACAGATAAAAAGAGAGCTGAGAGAGAGAGAGAGTTGGGGTACGGTTAGGGGAGGACGAGACATTGAATGGTGGTCGCCACAGTCACAGATAGTAGCAGTGCTGGTGAGGCTACAGGCACTCCACTGACCATTAGGTCTCAGTATCGCCATGCCGGTAACGCACCAAGAGACAAAAACGGGAGAAATTCTGAAGCGCAATACATGAATGGTAATTACAATATAGGTACTGAAGTAATAGGGAGAGTGGTGACCAAGAGAGGACAGTATAGACCGTTAGTATGGGGTGCTTCAATGCACATCCCCAAACCAAGAGGTGCGATCTGGAAAGAACAGTGAGACGATCAACATGATGGGCTTCAAAGCACGTCCCAAGACCATGGCTGGTCTGAAATGTGTTTGTTGACACCTTTTTTAAAAGCTGTGAGTGGAGAGTGATTGGCCAGACGGGGAAAGACGTCCTCGGGGAGGCTGTTCCACAATTCAAGGAAACAGTACGGGAAGGAACGTCGAAGGTAATCGGGACTGGTGCCGGGGGTGGTGTTTAAGAGCTGTTCCCGGTGCTGGCGCTGAGCATAATGCTGCTGGCGGGTTCGAACAGTATCGGCCCGTGGTTTTGGGGGAGGGCGCATGCGTGTCAGACGGGGTGGGCCCTTGCAGTTAACTACCTTGTAGAGATAGGACAGCCCTGCGACCGTCCATCTGGCCCGCAGACTCTGGAGGACGGTGGTGGGTCCAATCATCTGCATGGCCTTGCGCTGTGCTGTGTCCAACTTCCCAAGGTGGGTCTGGGCAGCACCAAGCCAGGCTAGTGGGGCATACTCAAGTATGGGCCTTACAAAGCCCTTATAGACGGTTAGGCGTCCAGCAGCATCCAGGATGGGGGCTGCCTTCCGCATGAAATGGAGGCGTTGATGTGCGCGCACAGAAAGCTGGTGGAGGTGGGCGCTGAAGTTGAGCTTCTCGTCGAACACCACCCCAAGGAGCTTCAACTGGCTGCTGACAGGAACAGGGGTGCCAAGGAATTGGACAGGGGGGATGTCTAGAGGGGCCAGCTTCCTGGTCACGGACATCAGCTGTGACTTAGAGGGCTCAAAGGTAACCCTCCAAGTACTTCCCCAGGCTTCCAGCTGGTTTACGGCTGTCTGAAGTGCAGCTGCGGCGGCCTCTGTGGTCTGTCCAGGCATGACAGACGTGTATAACGTAGTATCATCAGCATACACGGCGATGGAGACGCTGGCAGGTAGCTGATCTTCGGCGTCGTTTATGTATACTAGAAACAATGTGGGCCCTAGGATGCTGCCCTGAGGGACGCCTGACCGGATGGTAGAGGGGGTAGAGGTCTGTCCCCCAACAACAGCTTGCAGCTTCCGGTTCTGGAGGTACGATGTTAACCAGGCCAGCAGTTGCCCACCAATGCCATAGCCTCGGAGCTTGCAGAGGAGCCCAGGGTGTGAAACCCGGTCAAACGCGCCTGCTATGTCTATGGCGAGGGCCTGAATGGTCCCGCCCTTACTGGTGGTTAAAGCCCATTCATGCTGGAGTGACGTTAGTAGGTCAGCTGTGCCGATTGATTTCCGAAAGCCAAACTGGTTGGCAGACAGGAGGGTATTGCTGTTGAGATGGTTGATGAGCTGCTGGTTGACTATTCTTTCCATCACCTTGGATACTACACAGAGCAAGGAGACTGGTCGATAATTACGGACATCGCCCTTGGCCTTGCGCTTGTGGATGGGAACCACATTGGCTACCTTCCAGGCTGTAGGCTGGTAACCATGGGAGAGACAAGACGAGAACAGCTGCGACAACGGCTTTGAGAGCTCAGACGCACACTCCTTTAGAACGCGGCAGGAAATGGAGTCTGGCCCGGACGCTTTGGATACTTCAAGACACCGGAGCTGCTTGAGCACTGCTGATTCCCGGAAACGGATTTGACTCAGGATGGCGTCAGTGCGTGGTGGGAAAGGCGGGAGTGTGTCTTCAGTGAGATCATTTGGGATGCTGCACTTCTCTGCGAAGAATGATGCGAAACAGTCAGCCTTGGAGGAGGCCGTGGTACATTGCTGACCATCGGCCCCCTTTAGGACAGGAATATCAGATGTGCGGGATAGACCTCCTGCACGCTGGCGAAAGCTACGCGTGATGCCATGCCGTGAATTCGTTACGACAAAGATTGTTTCTAGAGGAGCTGCATGCTTGTTGCAATTACAAGTAGGTTCTTGGGGTGTGCTCACGAAACTTTACTTGCTTTTGTAAATGTTCGTTACAGCCAGGGAGGCGCTCCGGAGTCGTAGAATCCTCCTGCTTACACTTACAGCCCTCGAAGAGACGGGGATCGATCGCTACCACCCCACATAAACTAGCTACAGATCAGAAGGGAATAAGGGCGTCATGGTTTGATTGGTCAATCCGGATTCGGATTGGATTCACTGGAGCAGTCAGAATCACAATTCCCATTGGGAACTGTTGCTCTGACTGCTCCAGCGCATCTGATCTGAACTTTTTAGAAAGGTCTTACGACTGCTTTCTACTGGCATAGATGTACATGTACGTAAGGTTAGGAAAATCCGTAAGCTGCATCGTGTGCCCCTGGTAGATCTACCTCTGGCTAGACCAAAGGCTTGCTGACTTTGGCCCGTGTGGGTAGCAGCTCGACTGAAAAGAAAAACTGCTCTCGGGTAGTTTTTGAACCAGGGACATCTTGAGTCTCATTTCCCAACCGCCTATCGCGGCGGTTTTCACGGCTTGTGAGATTATACATGGTATGAAAATAACAGCTTCAAAGCCTTGTCACCATGCTGAAACCCACTAATTGTTATACACACAACCAGAAACCGCCAGGGTAGGGTCACTTGGTCTGTGAGACCGTAATCGTTTAGGGCCATGTCCCTGGTTCCAGTGTCTGCTCCAGCGCCGGGTGAGCCGGGTAATCCACCCGGTTGGGAGGCGCTTGGACCCGGTTGAAAATATAGTACCGGGTCACCTGTGACCCGGTTGGTACTTTACACTTTCAAACTTTGAAAGGACTGATTTACATGGCTTGTATTATACATGTATGTGTCAAATACTTCTTCTTCTTTCGTAATTTTCTAATTCCTGTCCTCTCTTTTCTAAATGAGACAGCGCCAGGTACATGTGTACCCGGCTCCGACCCGGTTGAAATGGTTGCGCCAGGTACACGTGTACCCGGCTGTCCTACAATCCTAGAGCAGACACTGGGTTCAGACCCCAAGCTCTTTGTTCAAGGCGGGACAGTGGGCCCTCTGCAATGTGACAAGCTGTCCTTTGTCATACCTGCAGGACCAGTGGAAGTAGTTTTTGATTGGTGCAGCCATATTACAGTCTTTCACATCTTGTGTATGATTCAGTGAAAGACTATAATTATGGCTGCACCAATCAAACACTACTTCCACTGGTCCTGCACTGAGGTATGACAAAGGACAGCTTGTCGGGCAAGTACTAGTACACAATCACAATCATGTGACCTCAGAGCAGTAAACATGGGTTGGTGACAAGCCGTACCCGCGGCACCGGTTCCGAGTGTCCCAGACTTGGTATAAGCTTACAAGCAAGACATGAACATACCAAGATTGTACATGTAAGTGTACTTGCCTAGAGCATGCATATGCCGGCGCTGAGCCGGTCGGTGTCTATTATGTACGAGCGAATCACTGTGTTGTGGCTTCAGTTTTTGAAGAGCACGGATTTTAGCGGGTTGCAACGTCCATTGTTGTGTCTTTCATTCTATAGATACGAATAGAGAAACTAGTATGAAGAGACGACCATGAAGCTACAGTGTCTGTGTACAAGACTTATTGTTTTCATGTGTTGTAAGTGGTATGGTGCTTCGGAGCTTTAAAAAATGGAATGGTGGAATTACTGTCTTCTTTCAAAGTGTGTAGCAACTGCCGTTATCGGCACGGATATGCAGCTGTAGGAGTTGCATTTTGATAGAAAGTATATTTTTCGCAGTAAAAGAGTATTTATTTGTAGAGCTTGTGTTGATACAGATTCCTAGGTTCAAACCCCAAGATGGGCAGTTAGTTACATTTTTTCTCTCCTTGCGTATTTTGTATCTGCATGTTATTACCCTTTCCGTGAGTCGCTCGTGAGTAATGTATGAGTCGTGTATGGCTAAACCCGTATTTACCCGTATGACTGCTGCTAGTGTTATTGTTCTAGACCATTAGCATAATTAACCAATCACAGTTCACAGCTCTGGAATATTCTAGAATTTCGTCGGCAACCGGTTTATATAGATTGCTCATTGGTTGATGACCTAAAAACATGGCTGCCGTTCGCCGCGTGTTTGTCTTCTTGCATTGTTCTTTTCTTGTGCTCCTTTCACTTCTTATCTTTACTTGCCGAGTGTAACTAATAATTCTGTCCTAACGAGTATTCGTGGTGCACCATCGTCCGCTGCTTTGCCGCTGCTAAGTACTGCGTTTATTTGGCCAGACTGTGATGACGCTGAGTTTGCTCAGGCTGCTCCTGTGCCTGTTGTGCCACCAGTACAGTTCAGGGCCGGAGGAACGAGTTTGCGAGTGGTCCGGCCGAAGTCCAAGGGGGGTCCGGGGGATCTCCCCCGGGAAAATTTTGAGAATTTAAGTGAAAATGAGCCAATTTGGGCATCTCGTGAGAGAGATAGGCAGATGTGACGGATGGAACTATATACAATTAGTAACAATTAGGCATCAGAATTGGGAAATTATTCGGAAAATTTACGTAAATATGAGCCAATTTGGCATCTCGTGAGAGAGACAGACAGATGTGACGGATGAAACTATATACAATTAGGAATCAGGATTGTTCTGGAAAGATGTCTATTGAAACTTTCCAAAGATGTTTAACCGATGCTCATTGGCGGCAACGAAATCATCACCACATTGCCGCAAGCTGAGCAAATCTGCTTTGTCCTTGTGGACATGCAGCAGAAGCAAAGCATTAAGGCGAGCCTGGGCCATTGTGGTGCGGAGATAGGTTTTCAGTCGTCGAAGAGCTGAAAATGACCTCTCGCTGGTGGCATTGCTTGCAGGCATGACGAGGATAAGCTTCATGATGGCAAATATCTCCGACAGTAGTTCCCTACCTCTACCAAGGTTGAGGAGGGCTGTCTTGATTGTGCCAATTGAGATGTTTCCACCTCCTGTGCACAAGGACTTGAGCAGCGGCAGTTGTGTTTGCAACAGTGGAACATTGATGTCCGTGGCATACATGTCCTCAACCCGTGCCAGCTCAGCACTGTAATCATCTCCATTGGCAGCCTTCAGGACAACTCCCTCCAGGCAGCTGTACACTTTGTACCCTGGCTGATCAAATCGCTCTTTGATGCATGCCATCACAGTATCAATGGCGGCAAAGTATATAGGCTTGTAATGGTCAGCAGGGCTTTCAGGATAGTGACCCTGGCCGGTGCCGACAGCAAAGCGAGCTGGTGTCTTCCGCTTCCTCGCTAGAACCGGCTCATCCACGTCATTGGCTGACTGCACTTTGACAACGTCCGCCCAAAACGTGTCAAAGGATGTATCATTCCGAAGGCTTGTCAGGGATCGCAGAGTGACGGTTGCTGCTGCTTGACCTTCCGCAGCAGAAATATCCTTCTTCTGCAACGTCTTGCTCAGGTTCTCGGCAAGGCCAAGAATTTTGCGTCCCAGCATAACTCCAAATAGGAAACTGAACAGCGAGAACTGGTGTGCAATTCCACTGACACGAGCTGACATCTCGGCATCATACGTAGCCATTGACTCAAACTCGGTAAGGCTGGCTTGCAGGACGGAGTAGTTGCTAACAATGCTAGCGAGGGAGGCTGAGCGAGTGGTCCATCTTGTGGGGCATAGCGTTCGAAATCCTGCTTGGTCAGGAGCCATGTCATCCTTGAGCCTTTGATATGTGGCATTGCGCTTCGCAGAATATTTCAGAAGTTTTGACAACTCAAACACGGTGTTAAGACAATCCTTGATACACTTGATGTCTCGAACCATATCCTGGCAAGCTAAATTTAAGGCATGCCCGTAGCAATGAGTGTATAACGCTTTGGGGTTTATCTGTAGTAGCTGTGCTGCGACTCCATTTCGATGCCCTCTCATGACAGATGCCCCGTCATAACATTGTCCACGGCAGAACTCTAATGGTAGGTTGAGTCTTGTGCACACGTCCTTGATCATGCCAAAAATCGTGGCTGCATCGGCTTTCTCCAGCGCATACATGCCAATAAATTCCTCGTGTGGTTCCAGCTGGTCATCCACCCAACGAAATACGGCAGTCATCTGCTCAATAGTGCTAGAGTCGGTAGTTTCGTCCACCATGACTGTGAAGAACTGACCCTGCATTTCCTCGATAATTCCACGCAGTATCCTGTGAGCCATGACCTGCAGGATCTCATTTTGCATATCATGGCCAGTGTATTTGCTGCTTTTGCGTTGCAACCACTCTGCAAAAGCTGGGTCACTGGAGCTGGTGAGCTTTAGAAGCTGACTGAAATTGCCATCTTCTTCCTGCGGACCATCACCACGCATGGGAAGTCCTTGTCTAGCGAGGAATCGAAGAGCAGACAGAATCTTCAGGAAGGACTCCCGGGCAGCCCTTTTGTCCTCCGCAAGTTTGGACGACAAGAGTTCACCCACGTCTTTCGTGGTGCGAGGGAGGCTGAGCGAGTGGTCCATCTTGTGGGGCATAGCGTTCGAAATCCTGCTTGGTCAGGAGCCATGTCATCCTTGAGCCTTTGATATGTGGCATTGCGCTTCGCAGAATATTTCAGAAGTTTTGACAACTCAAACACGGTGTTAAGACAATCCTTGATACACTTGATGTCTCGAACCATATCCTGGCAAGCTAAATTTAAGGCATGCCCGTAGCAATGAGTGTATAACGCTTTGGGGTTTATCTGTAGTAGCTGTGCTGCGACTCCATTTCGATGCCCTCTCATGACAGATGCCCCGTCATAACATTGTCCACGGCAGAACTCTAATGGTAGGTTGAGTCTTGTGCACACGTCCTTGATCATGCCAAAAATCGTGGCTGCATCGGCTTTCTCCAGCGCATACATGCCAATAAATTCCTCGTGTGGTTCCAGCTGGTCATCCACCCAACGAAATACGGCAGTCATCTGCTCAATAGTGCTAGAGTCGGTAGTTTCGTCCACCATGACTGTGAAGAACTGACCCTGCATTTCCTCGATAATTCCACGCAGTATCCTGTGAGCCATGACCTGCAGGATCTCATTTTGCATATCATGGCCAGTGTATTTGCTGCTTTTGCGTTGCAACCACTCTGCAAAAGCTGGGTCACTGGAGCTGGTGAGCTTTAGAAGCTGACTGAAATTGCCATCTTCTTCCTGCGGACCATCACCACGCATGGGAAGTCCTTGTCTAGCGAGGAATCGAAGAGCAGACAGAATCTTCAGGAAGGACTCCCGGGCAGCCCTTTTGTCCTCCGCAAGTTTGGACGACAAGAGTTCACCCACGTCTTTCGTGGTGGCAGGTACTGTTAGCAATCGTTCTACAGCTTCGCGGTGGCACTCGGACGACTCGTGCCTCCTGAAGCTTGTTGTCGCATCCTTCCAGTTCTGGAACCCCTTCGTCAGAAACGCACCATCAGCACAGCTAGCGATCAAAAGTTTCTTCGAAACAGCCAAGCAGCAGGTATGGCAAAACGCACGCTCGCTCTTTGAATCCCAATGTAGCCATTCCCAAGAGGAGAACCAACTCGGCTGAAAGGAGCGGCACACAACATTCTTCACACCAAATGCGACAAGAGGAAACGTAAGGTCACGCGGTTGAAAGGGTTTGTCCTCCACAACTAGAACCCGCTCCAACTGAGCACTCAAGCTCGGTCCGGCATGTTTTGACAACGCCATAACGCCATCAGGATAACGGAACACGAACTGTAATTGCAACTACTCGCACTCGTAGTGCTGGAACGACTGGAGTCAGATGTATCGTGCAAGTGTCATGACATTATAATTGTAGTCCTAGATCCTGTAGACCGTATACGCGTAGATCAACTACAGTCTACAGGAAGTAAGTTAGTTGCCCACGCGGCTGTAAACTACTCCTACAATACAAGAAGTAACATTTCCGTTGCCCTCAGCAGGCCTGTGTACACGCTACACGTGCCAACGGCCAGTCTTCCGGCCCAAACACGATCCAAGTATCCCAAAGTAGTTGACCACGGATCACGAAGGCAAGCCAAATCTGGGGTCAAGACGTGCATCGTTTTGGTGGTGCGTAGAATCTACTACTACTACTAGATCTACATGTACATGATATGACCTCACGTCGATTTCCATCCTGTCCTCAACCGACTCCCGGGATCCCGATTAGATCGTGAGCTCAGTGCAGTGTACGTAGGTCTACGTGTATGCTACGCTTGACGGCCTGATACGGCCAGGGCTATAGGTGTACCGGTATGTAGATATCTCTAACATGCATGCATGCAGTGTAGACATCTACGTGTGCGCACATTTTGTCGAAAGACCGATCATTTTTTCGGCTTCCTCGTACAGCATTCACGTAGATGTCTCTCGATCCGGATCGACGCTCGATCTTGTGCTTTTCGCTCGTTTCCTGTTGACTCGCGTATGTATTTTCGATAGGATGGAGGAGAGACCGATGCTGCAGTGCTTTGGTGGAAGGTGAGGTCGTGCATTGAACGATCCTTGTCACAAGTCCAAGCCCTGACCCTCTGAAATTTTTTACACCGGTTTTGCATGAATCAGGTGGACCACCCAGCTGGGAAAAGTGGTCCGGCCATGGCCGGACCAGCCGGACCGGTTCCGGCGGCCCTGAGTACAGCCTCAGCCCGTTAATGTACCAGGCCCACGTGACCATTTGCGCAGAAATGCTGGTCCGCCTGCCTGGCACCGTGACTACGATATGTAACTGGTACACTGACTGTCCGCTCTGGGTGACTCCAGTTTAATTTAGGATGCTATGGACTTGGATTGCGATAATACATTAGGCAGTTCATTTTGTACAGATTTCTAAGTGTGTGTGTGTGTGTGTGTGTGTGTGTGTGTGTGTGTGTGTGTGTGTGTGTGTGTGTGTGTGTGTGTGTGTGTGTGAGAGTGTGTGTGTGTGTGTGTGTGTGAGAGTGTATGTGTGTCAATGAATAGGTGAGTGAATGTGGTGTATTGTATGTGGTGTAGTGTATGTGGGTCAAGCCCATGTGAGACAGTCCATGTGTGACTGTGCATGCCCGTGTGCGCATGTGTGCCGGCATGATTGCGAGTGCGTACGTGCGTGAGAATGTGTGTCCTATTTTCTTCATATTTAATTTGGTATATGCCGTGTTGCTTTGAATTTGGTGTGTGTTGTGTTGATGTATTCACTTGAAATCGGGGACGATTTATTTTCGTAGGGGGGAGTAGTGTAGGAGTTGCATTTTGATAGAAAGTATATTTTTCGCAGTAAAAGAGTATTTATTTGTAGAGCTTGTGTTGATACAGATTCCTAGGTTCAAACCCCAAGATGGGCAGTTAGTTACATTTTTTCTCTCCTTGCGTATTTTGTATCTGCATGTTATTACCCTTTCCGTGAGTCGCTCGTGAGTAATGTATGAGTCGTGTATGGCTAAACCCGTATTTACCCGTATGACTGCTGCTAGTGTTATTGTTCTAGACCATTAGCATAATTAACCAATCACAGTTCACAGCTCTGGAATATTCTAGAATTTCGTCGGCAACCGGTTTATATAGATTGCTCATTGGTTGATGACCTAAAAACATGGCTGCCGTTCGCCGCGTGTTTGTCTTCTTGCATTGTTCTTTTCTTGTGCTCCTTTCACTTCTTATCTTTACTTGCCGAGTGTGTAACTAATAATTCTGTCCTAACGAGTATTCGTGAAACCACAAAGTGAGTGCTTTGTTTGAGTGTGTGAAATTGTCTCCGAGGGCCAGCTACTACACAGCCATATCCTTGTGCGCGACTGCCACGCGAATGTGCATGGTCGAGATTTGGGTGACCCCGAAGCATTCATGTTGGATAATCTATTGACTGATTGTGCCCCTCAGAATGTCCACCATGCAGATTCAGGATGCGCTGGCAGCTGGAGATAGTGCGTGGAGTGAAGCAATCGATAACGCTAGTGCACCATGGCCAGAGGTAGCCCAAGCACAAGCAATGTGTAACAGGCTAAATTGCAGCTATAGGCTAAGAATCAGTTTTCATAGCCATAGCACATTTTCGTCGTGAGGGATGCCACAACTAACTACTTGAATCTCTGGCACAGGTAAACGGTCAGGACATAAAATTTGTTTGTTGAATAGTAGTAGGTATTCGACTGATTGTTCATATGGAGTTATCATCCAGTTCTCACTTTCTCTGTTTATAACAACAGCTAGGGGTTAGTTAGCACTACCTTCATGCGGATATTTTATTGGCTCCTGCATTGGCCTGCTATGCTCTCGCTTCATTAATTTTGATGTCAGGCCGTGACTTAAAAGAAGTTTTTGATTCGATTGAAAATTAACGTTTCCACCATACAGTATAAAGTACTATGCAATGCTCTCATATTTTCGCGTTCCGGGCCTTCGCTTGTTTAGCCAGAGTGAAATTCAAACCATAATTTACTGCAGCCCGTAAACTGTTGCCATTTAAAGGGGCACTGAGGACCCAGGCTGGGAACCCACCAGTTGGAGAGTGTGGAGTTGGACCTTTCCAGTGGTTGTGTGGTGGTCAAGTGGAATCAAACTAGGACATCTGAATGATCCAGCTGCACATCTTTGAATGATCGATGTACCTACAGTGTAACTACAGTGTACCCAGGGACCTACCGGTTGTATTCTTACCACTTCTGCAGCCTTATATTAAAAAAATGTGAAATAAAATTTGCTTTTAGAAAGGATGGAGCCTATGGACAATTTTGATATTGGATGATTTCAAGTTTCCTATACTAGTTGGTGCCGGTTCTCATTGAAGTTGGAGGGGAGATGCCGCCGGCTTCGACTGGCTGAGGCTGATTGACCATTGGCTATCAAATCAATTGAAATTAAATTAATAATAGAAATTTGAACTAGAGTACCAGTACCAGTAACAGTTTGGCACACAAGAACGAACCTACGTACCTAGCACGGGTTTGCATGCTTCTCAGAGATTAGGCTGTGGGCTGCCGAGTATGTGCCCGCTAAGCCACACATTATGCCAAAACCAAACACTATCAAGAAGACTGCAATCTCCGCACGATGCAAAGGCCTACCAGTAGCCGCCATCAGCCGGTAGTAGAAGAAAGGAGGGAATAGAAAGTGGTTCATTGTCATCGTGGATGATCCAATCAGCGAGGCATACTTATTAAATGCTGGGACAGCCAGACCGATTCCAAGGGCAACCAGTAGGGATGAGATGCGGACCAAGATGTGGCGGAAGTTGATTTCTGCAGGTGAACAGATATAACGGGTTTATTTAAAAAAATTGTTTTTACAATGATCATAGCTCAGAGGCAAACCATGTTACACTTCTTAGTCACAATGGACACATGATAGCAGCAATACAGAAGCATCACGCTGGAAATAGCACCAGAACAACCATCACAGACCATCATGCATTGTCCTCGAGATATCTTGAGTAACTTACTCAACTGCTATGCGAGGCTGGCTCGGGTGAGGCGGCTAGCATGGTGCACCGAGGCACTGCATGGGCCCAGATCTACCAACACGAGGCTGCGCCCTGCTGCAAGTCCTTAAGCCATCCAGTTCACATTAAGTACGACTGCTCACTACTGCCAGTGCTAGTATATATGTAATGTATGCAATGCAGCAACTTGCTTTGTGCAGCACAACCAACAGAAAGGTCATGGAAGTTCCATGTTTTCACCACACACACAAGCACGCATGCATTCACACATGCGTGCCCACACCCGCACACTTTCTCACTCACACGCACACACACACACACACACACACCCACACACACACACACACACACACACACAACACACACACACACACCCGCACACCCGCACACACACACACACACACACACACACACCACACACCACACACCACACACACACCACACACCACACACACACCACACACACCACACACACACACACGCGCGCGCGCGCGCGCACATACAGGCCTTGAAAGTGCCACAGCATAGGCAGCCCAGAGTCATGACAACGCTGACTTCCGGATCCGCTTGGATTCAGTGTTTTTATGGATCCATACATGGGTGAGTGGTTTCCGGTTCAGGGAAAGGAAAATCGTACAGCAGAGTGCACCTAAGTTTGTACCGGTGTAGAACCTTACTGTAGAACCTTAGTGTACTAAGGACACAGTTTGTATGGAGCTCCAAGGTAAACTGAGAACGGATTGACTGCATAGCGTGGAATGTGTGCAGAAGGTATGTGTCATACTTGTACTTGTACGACTTACAGACAGGACACCGCCTCCACAGCTCGACAACGAGTTGGTGGGGTGCTTCTGCGATACTCCATGGTACTTTCCCCTCCTAACATTACGGTGTCCTAGGGTTGAAATGAACACAGTCAACCTTACAAAAGAAGACATTCGCTAACCACAAGAATCACGTTGTTATTCCTGCGGTGCAAGTACATCCTGAACTGCAGTATTTTGATATGCAAATCATGTTTTTTTCCAAATCGGGTCACTACATACATAAATGGCACCGTGCGAACAACAGCATGATTATTGTGACTGCCTGATTGTCATCCTTTGCAAGGTTTGAGTATTCATTTCAACCCTGGGGTAGTGTAATATCAGCCGGGCCAAGTACAGGAGAACCACTACATTTTTTTAGTAGACTGCTGTAACCAGGAGTCTTTGCTTTACACAAACATGAGTGCCGGGCTATGCACACTTTTTTCGACCTTTTTGACGCGCATCGCCAGAGGCGATGATAGCGATGCTACAGCAGAAACCATAGCAACTTGTGCTGGGATTCCACACACACTCCTGCACACACGCACACACACACACACACACACATGTACACACACACACGTGCACACACACGTGCACACACACACACACACATGCGCGCGCACACACACACACAAACGGTGCACATGTGCAGCAATCTTACTGGTCAGCGGTAGATCCAACACCTCCTCCGCTTCCTGAGTGAATATTATCAGCCCAGCCAACGCACCAAACAGATTGAAGATGATCTGGGCCACAGCCGTGGCCTTGGCTACAATCTGTATGGCATGGGATTGCTGACATTGGACGTTGAGTAGGATATTGGGATTGGAGAGAGTACCGAATGTCTCCACACCCAGCACACCAGTAGCCAAGCACAGCAGTATAGCGGTGACATAAGCAATGGCAAGGGCATGGGGCAGGCGAGACGGCTTGCTCATGTCGTGCTGGATGGTCACAACCTGGCTGGCAGAGGCGAACGCAAAGATTATCGTCGACGTGCCCAGCCAGAACGAGCCAAACGTTATCGGCGCGTGGCCCACCCGATTGACGAGCAAGTGCGGGTCTGACGAGAAGGACACCGTAGTACCACCTGCCATCTCTGGTTCTGTTCGGCTGTGTTCAGACAGCATGCTTACATTCACGCTTGAATACAATAGAGTAGAGTTAGTCGGCGATAAGAAAGGCGCACCGTGACCGTGACCGTGGACGGTGTTTTCTGTGGACAGCCGACTCATAACCAGTGCAGCCAGCAAACCGAATGATGACAGAAGCGTACTCGGTGCACCCAGGTAGCGCAGCAGCCACGAGTCCATCATGTTTCCAGCGCAGATTGGAACAAGCAGAATTGCTCCCCAGAACGATGCCCAGGCTCGATCAGAGAAGCGCTCCGGTACCAAGACTTGCGATAGGGATGCCGCCACGAGCAGCATGACTACACCAGTGCCCATATTGGTGAAGGCGAGAGACATACGCACGGCTATCTCCCAGCTGCGACCCGCCGCTTCCTTGCCGATTTCGGGAAACGGTCTCCTCACTCGCCGTTGACTGTATTTCTGCGGCCAGGTCTCCATCAGTATCACCCAGCACTTGCCCAGTGTGACGTTCATGTACAGCATAAGCAATGGTCCCAGAACTAGGAACATTACTCCACCTAATAGTCCAGTCTGCGCCAAGGCGTAGGGCATGGTAAGAGTGAACACTATCGCTACCATAATTATTCCACTGCTCGTGAACACGCCCATGCCTGTGGAGCGGGAGAAGTCGTCTTCTCCCGCTCCACGTCCACTGTCTTCTCGGCTACAATGACCGGCGTTTGCGTCACAGTCTTTCGCTGGTACTAGCTCCGCTCCGTTTGTGGGCAACAGGTGTTCGCTTTCCGACATGTCCGGTGGCTCGCCGCCATGGGCGGAAACATCGTCCCCGGTCGACATGCTCGTTGACCTTCCGGTGCTGGCGCAACAAAAGTATTAAGCTGGGTTCCAGCTAGCTGCCCAGAGCGTCCGGGAAACGGCTCGCAGGCTTCCACTACAAATTACAATGATTATGTAGTTCCAACGGTGTCGTTAGCGGCCAGTGTCGTCAGCACGGCAGTGGGTAAGTCCGCCAGAATAACTAGGTATTATTCGACATAATTATTATACTATATTATAGGTTTGTGTCGGTATCGGTTCTCTACATTTGCAGGAAGGCCACTTCTGTATGATCACTCAACAACAACATTCGTCTTGGTGGAACGTTCGAATGGTTGAAGCACAACTGAACTAGTAATAGTACTATGAGAGTATTTATATTACTTTTTGCATTTACACTTCTTCCGAAAAATCGGCCTCTCTCTCTCTCGACTCGTAGTCACGTAGATCTACGTGAAGAAGATGACAGAGCTAGCGTTGACCTGTTCACTTGGTTCACGGGTGTTGGCCTAGCGCTAGCGGCTAGCATGCAGCACTAATCTTAGCACACTGTAGATATTTCTGTCAGTAGTACAGTAGATCTACTCATACCTGAGCCTGAGGAGGAGTGAGGCCTCGACTGCTCGAGGGTGCATGCTGAACTCTTCTCGTCTGGGGGGGGGGGGTCTTGCCTTGGTCACAGCATGGCACCTGCTTGTTGATGCTGATATGAACGTCGTCATCTGGTCATGCAGCGAGGGCACTACAAGTAATATAGTTACAACTGTCGCCTCGGTGTGTGTATTAGACCAATCCCGAAAAGATTGTCTGGGTTCGAAAGGGGGCTTATCACATATCAGGTGACCGTTTCCTAGGAATGGGCCAATCACTGCCCTTCCTAGGCGGGTGATATAGGCCGATATCACCCCTGCTGCTCCATATCACCCCTGCTGCTCCATATCACACCCGGCTGCGTACCTAGTACAGTACCCATTGGTACTCACATACTCGAATGCGTACTGTAGCTGAAACTGCATATTTAGGATTTCACTGCCGTCGCCAGCCCCCCCCCCCCCCCCCCAGCCCTTCTTCGGCCAGCTGGCTTGGGATTGTGGGAGGGGGTCTATGTGGAGGGGCTAGTGACAACAATGAATTCCTTACATATGCAATTCCATCTATAGTACGCATCCAAGTTGACCTACCATGAAGAATGACAAGGCCGAGGGTAAGCACAAACAGAAACTTACCATTCTTCTTCTAAAGCTTGTCCTTATCGTGTCCTCGTGAGAAAAATGGCTAGCTTTGATTTCGGCGTTTGTGAAGGTGACTTGGAAGATCAAGAGCTTTTAGAGGCTGCTGCAAATTATTTCAATTTTTTATCACCCAGCGAACTAGCCGAAGTGTCTGATTTTTCTTTATCATCAACCGCAACTGCAACTTTGTCGAATGGCGAAGTACTGGAGAAGACCACCACGGAAAAACGTGTAACATCCGAGCCAAGTATTGTAGAAGAAACGTCTCAACGATTTGTGCAAGTGTCGGAGGATGAGATCGACAGAATCCGAGAAAGCCGTGTTTCAACCAACACGAAGCGAGCCACCAACGTGTCTCGGATGTTTGGTGCACAGTCTATAAGAAAAAATGTGATCTGAAAACCATCTCAGCTACCAACCTTGCCTCAATCCTAAAGCATGCGTATGTGGAAATTAGGCAGATCAACAAGCTTTCGTACTCCAAGAACAGTTTGCTGCAATTCCGCAGTGCTATTCACCGCCAGCTACAAGACCTCAAGCGTAACATTATGGTAATAATAACTTTATTAGGATGACTCAAAGGCAAATCGCCTATCGAGGGGTTCACCGCGTTGAATGGTTGGGGTATGACAAAGCAAAGAGGCAACCATTGTGTGTGTGTGGGGGGGGGGGGGGGAGCTTCGAACTATGCACAGTGAAGGGATAATTGTATGTACATAACCAAGGAAAGGGTATACCGGACTAAGACTGGAAAAACAACCCCAAGCATCTCACCTACCTTGTCTGGTTCGTCATCACATATCACAGTGTCTCAGGGGTTCAGAAATACAAGTGCCTAACAGCTTACTTGCAGCCTAGCGAGCAAGATAAGATTGCTACAGCTCGCCTGCTCAATGCGGAGGTTGATAAAGCTCTGCAGGAGTCAACTCCGGCTGAATTGGAAGCCTTGGAAAGGCCACAAGTACCACCAGCCTCGCCAGCCTCATCGTGTGTCAGTTCGGAGAACAGCGCAAAGTTCATCTTCTCCGGAAACTTCGCAGGCGCTGTTCACATCCACGTTCATGATGTCAAAGCCTGTGAGCGCGCTAATTCTCAGATACAGTGCAGTATATTGCTTCATTTTCATCATCTTCTCTTCTATCTCTATTTCCTGGGACTCTTTTACATTGATGTCCTTTCACTTCTGCTTAGACTTCAACTAAAACAATTCGAAGCTTTGAATATTTCTGTCCCGCGAATGATGTGTCAGACGGGGGTGAATGGGTGTGGCATCGGAGAGGGTCTCCACACAATGTGATGTCCTATTCAGTTCACAGGGTCAAATCTACTACATGTACAGTAGTGGGTAGTACTACAATTGTAGTATCATGTTTATGTTTATGGACTCGATGTACACATGTAGCATGTGATAAGCAGGATATGACGGTCGTACGTGTTAGGTTCGTAGGGTCATATGTGATAAGTAGAATATCACCCTCGTAGCTCGGGTGATACCGTACCCTCATATCAATCCCTTCTGCTTCGCAGTCGGGATTGATATTCGCCGGTATCACCCTCGTACTCATGAGATATTCTTTACATGTCAACTGAGAGTACACTGTACAACACATACATGCCAACATGGCACTACCTGATCAGCATGCGGCACAGGACGTGTTTGATAGTTCGCGTGTGAATGCGAGGGTAAGTAGAGGAGACGGCTCGATACCGGGACGTTTTGACAGCCAAATTTGTATAGACCCAAACCGATCATCAGCGTTGATTTTTCACTCGAAATATGTTTGTGGAAGGAAACTGGCATGTTGAAGTTTGCTCTGGGGCCAGAGTCAATCGAACTGAGCCACTCCTTTGTGTTGACCCATTGCCTCCAAGTTGCCCAATTTTTCGCTTCAAAAAAAGTTCAAATCAGAGGTGGCTCCAAACCGGACACGTTTTAGAGTGCCCGTCAAATTCACTCTGGGTCTGAAATTAGGTAATTGCTATCACTCCACGACGGCCAGTACAGAGTAACAATAAGCCTTGTGTGTGCTTCCATTAGTTTTGATTGGTATGCGGTGCTTTATTGGCGAGAGGCGAGCCGCTGTTTACCTGCGACAAGAAGTTGATTTTTCGAAAGTCGTAAAACTCAAGTCGCAGTGCGAAGCAACACGTCAAAAACTCACCTGCTTGATATGGCGCTTCTGGTCATCGCAGAGCCATGAAATTTTGGCTCGGAGTATAATCGTAGATTCCGCTAGGACCCGCAGGGTCCGACGTGGAATCGGGGTTACACGAGGAGTGAAGGCGAAGAATGTGACAGTGTGTTTGGCCTCAAATCGCTCTAGTTTTCCATAAATTTCCAGCGGTTTAAAGATAAAAATGCAAATGCACGCCTTGATTGCACCTAGCACCTCTTGCTTTCTTTGGCCTTTTCTGAGCGACCAAAATGATAGTGCAATCAAGAGTAGTGACAGTGAGGGGTGGGTGACACCAGCACAATGGGCGGGAACACACTGTCACATTCTTCGCCTTCACTCCTCGTGTAACCCCGATTCCACGTCGGACCCTGCGGGTCCTAGCGGAATCTACGATTACACTTCGGAGCTTCGGCTTCGAATGTGACAGTGTGACTTTTAAAGTGATCCACCACCTCAACCACGGCAAGTGCGTAGCCAAGCATTATGCGCGAAGGAGAAGCGCGCATGTGGAGTGAAGGAACAGGCATCTCGCAGAGTGACTGATATAAAGTAAAAATGTCTCTATGTATCGAGGATACACCATATGTACAGGTGCCCTTCAAGTCGGAGACAAGAAGGGAGAAAAGGGTGACAGTAAATTAAAAACGACTAGCACAGGACACAGATAATAATACTGCGACACTATGGCGACACGACATGCAGCCAGCTGCTTCAGCTCGTCTGCCAAGCCCTTGTTGGTAACGAAAGCCTGGTACATGGTGGGTCGGGCACAAGGTACACGTGCATGCAGTACCGGCGTATCCGCCATATCAGTACTAAACAGTACGAGACTGATCTGGTTGCTAGCTATGGTTGCGTAGATATTCCAGGATACGTATGATGAAATGCTATCCACAGTAGTAAATTACAGATATGGTTACTTGGACCTGCCGTTGTACGGAAAGGGCCGCGCTGATATGCACATATCACATGGGCAATGAATTGATCCCAGTTATGGATGCGGCAGTAATCGGGCAAGGCCGTGGCTGCCCAGACCAAGAAGGGGGTGGTCCCTCGCGGTGCCCGAGGTGGGCACTAACTTGAGTAGTGGAAGGCAGTATACCACAAGTCATAGCGTACACGAAGGCAAGTGTACAGGACATTGCACTCTTGGCACTACGCTCAGCAGATTGCTGGAGCGCCCGTGTCCGTACGTGCTCCAGCCACCGAAGGTCAGACCGCGGTATGGCAACAGTAAAAGTGTTATATGCTTCACCACTTCGAGGTTGCTATCACAAAAAGTGCTTGAGCAATAGGAATGGCAGTACATTGTTGGCACTGCACAAATGGCAACCATTTGATGTTTATTTTTCATTGCTCACAGAGGTGCGTCAGCCACCTCTAACATCGTGATCATGCTTCCAGAACCATGTATCTACATACAGGTAAACCTGCCTTAACCGGACGCCCGTGGTGCAGCGGAAACTGGTCTATGACATTATTCCGCATGACACAGGGATGCACGTTCGATCCACAGCCCTTTGGTGCAGAAACATTTCCCGGTCAACACGGGATTCTGCTTGGTATAGGAGCAAGCAAACACAGGTAGAACTGTACTTGCGAAACAACAAATTGAGCATGGCAGAACGGCATTAAGTTATGGTCGTGACTCTGGGCATGAAACAAAGCACTCGCCGGTGCTTGCAAAGCCACGAGACCATTGTTCATCACCAATGGACTGATGGTTAGAGTGTGGCAAGGCCCCCGACAGGGCCTGCCCACTGGCGTGACGGAAGCCACCATATCTACAATGACCGCACAGTCCACAGACATGGGTGGATGCGAGTTAGGCACAGACATTGGAAAGGCACTCCTGCTTTTCATGAAATTGCCCTGACCACACAAGGCACGACTCGGGGCAAGAAACAAAGCACTCGCTGGTGCTTGCAAACCCACGAGACCATCGTCCATGGATAGTGGATGGATGGATAGAGTGGTTAGAGTGCGGCAAGGCACGCGACAGGGCCTGCCCACTGTAGAGACCATCGTCCATCGACAGTGGACAGATGGTTAGAGTGTAGCAAGGCACGCGACAGGGCCTGCCCACTGGTTCGACCATCGTCCATCCGCAGTGGAGGGATGGTTAGAGTGGCTAGAGTGTGGCAAGGCACGCGACAGGGCCTGCTCACTGTAGACTATCGTCCGTGGACAGTTGACGTATGGTTAGAGTGCGGCAAGGCACACGACAGGGCCTGCCCAGTGGTGTGACCATCGTCCATCGTCAGTGGATGGATGGCTAGAGTGTGGCAAGGCACGCGACAGGGCCTGCCCACTGGTGAGACCGTCGTCCATCAACAGTGGACGGATGGTTTGAGTGTGGCAAGACACGCGACAGGGCCTGCCCACTGCCGTGACAGAAGCCGCCGCATATCCGCCATGTCCGCGTCGTCCATCGATGGGGTTGGATACCAGTTACTTGTAGGTACAGAGATTGGCAAGGCACTCGTCAGGGCCTGCCCAATGACGTGACGGAAGCCGTCTGTTGATGTTGCTACGCGCTAAGCTCAGAGCCGTGGCAAGGCACTCGAAAGAGCCTGCCGAACTCGTGAAGGCCGCCCTGACCGAACAGGGAAATCGTGACTCGGGGCATGAAACAAGGCACTCGTCGGTGCTTGCAAACCCACGGAACCATCGCAGCGTCGCCATCAGCATTGGCCGGCGAAAAGGCCGAAATTTCCATATCGGCACAAACTAGTTACTTCAGCACTTACCTACAGGCTACACGGACAGCACGACGATCCGGTAGGAACTCTTACTAGTCCTAGGCCTGGACTGCAAGCTTCAGCTTCGGAGTCATCATTAGACAATAGACACTGCCATAGCGGCAGTAGAAGACTGAAGTCTCAAGGATACTAGACAAAGGAAAAAGGTAACCTACCAGCAAAGAAGCGAAAGAAAAGGCCAAAGAAAGCAAGAGGTGCTAGGTGCAATCAAGGCGTGCATTTGCATTTTTATCTTTAAACCGCTGGAAATTTATGGAAAACTAGAGCGATTTGAGGCCAAACACACAGTCTGTCACATTCGAAGCCGAAGCTCCGAAGCAGGGAGTCGTATAGACCCGGGAGGCGACACGCGCATCACTTGTGCACAACCATGATCGACTCAACGATTCAAAATATTACGACCTGCTCGGTGTGGGACAAGTCCGTACATCATGGTACATAGCCATAGGTCATAGCGCGCGGGAAATCAGTACATAGCGAGAAATCGTCGTCTTCGTCCTTTCGAGACACACGGGCACGGGTCAGACTTTCGATCTCCATTGCCGAAATACAGCCATCTGTGGCCATCGCTGAGGAGTTCACTTGTTCACTGGACTGGCTTACTCACTGGCTTTGCACTGCCACTCGAACTCTGAGGCACTTTGACCACCTAAGATGAGGTAATCCTTTCTTTACAAATAGTGGATTTCCGGAGAAAACTGCATGGAAGATCTAGTCTCAGCTTTTTTCCCCTTTTTTGCAGCCCAGCCGGCATCAGGCCGGACTGGAAGTAGACTAGATCAGTGATTAGAAATAGAAGTAGAGTAGTGTCGGAAACTTGCCATGCCCGGAGCTACCACGAGAACTAACTCTCGTGTATCAGCCTTGACTGAATCTGAGACGAAAATGTTGGGCTCCCTGCCTAGTATCGAGTCGGATGTATCGGCAGTGCTAAAAAGTCTGGCCGCACTTGTCTCCGAGGCCGCCGATCGCGAGGATCGCCTGAACAATAGGTTCGATGAGCTATCCAGACAAGTATCTGAGCTGAAGGAGGAGGTAGCTTCTCTCAAAGAATCCGCCATTGCCGCGGCGAAAGCTCCTCAGCCATGCCAGCCAGGACGTACTACGAACCCTGACCGTACCCGTACTGACCCCCGCACAGCCTGCAGGCAGTGTAGCATGAGTGCGAGTACGAGCAGATCTACCAGCTACAGCAGCGCGCTGAACCAAGGTCCAGCATCCGATGCGCCCCGTACTGAAAATGATGCTCGCCCAGCAGCCAGCCCTGGCCACAATGTGGACAGCGTGAGCGAGAGTGACGCGGATGACGGTTTTCAGCAGCCACGGAGACGAAAGCGCAACAAGAGCACACAGGTGTTGCAGCCCATCTCCGACGATGCATGGAAACTAATTGCAGATGAGCCCCACAGAGCGAAGAGAGCTGTCGTATATGTTGGTAACCTCAGCAGGGAGACAACTGAAGACCGGTTACGCGAATTTGTTGATTTGCGTAGCAGGGCCGTCAACTCCGACACACCAGTAGTGCTCCACACCTGTAGCATGCATGTCAATGCTAGCGGCTGCATGTCTGCAAGAGCGTTTGTGGATGCCAGCTCCCTGCATATCCTGCTGGCTGCCAACTTCTGGCCAAGGCCACTTTATTGCAGGAGGTGGACCTTCCACACATCCGACACTCACAAGACAGTACCAGGGTCAGCTCAGCCTGGCTGCCCACCAACTGACACGCCAGAGACATCCCCATCCCTGCCCAATCCACTGCAAAGCGCAGGTAGCAACAAAAGCAGCAGCGCAGATACTGCAAGCAACAACAAAAGCAACAGCGCAGATACTGCAAGCAACAACAAAAGCAACAGCGCAGATACTGCAAGCAACAACAAAAGCAGCAGCGCAGATACTGCAAGCAAGCAACAATGAAAATCCTCCTTACAAATGCTGGTGGAATCATGTCCAAATTTGGAGAGTTTCAACACGCGCTTGTATCCTCCAAAGCTGATATCGCTGTTGTTACTGAAACCAAGATCACCGCAGAGAAATTCTCCCTTCATGAGTCAGCCATCCCAGGGTACTCCGGCCCACTCCGGCGTGACAGGACTGAACATGGTGGTGGCATAGCAATCTGGGTACGCAGCCCATTGGCGTACCATCATCTAGATCAGTATGACTCATCTGTTCACGAAGTAACTTGGCTCACAGTGCAGTCTGCCCATCATGGTAAGATAGTGCTGGGTGCTGTATACAGGCCAGGATCCGCCTCAGAGACTGATATCTCAACACTTGAGCACCTCGATGGCATCCTGGATAGCGTCAGAAAACACGGCACCCACACCATGCTGGTCGGAGACTTCAATGTCCACAACACGGCTTGGCTCGGCAGCTCTAAGACCACCCGTGCAGGGGAGTACATGGAGGAACTAAGCGCTGCCCACAGCCTCATGCAGCATGTCCAAGAACCAACCCGAGGTCTCAACACCCTGGACTTAGTGCTCTCTGACTTCACTGGTACTGTGACCACCGGTATCTCGCCGCCGATAGGAAGGTCAGACCATTGTGTTGTCCACGCTGTGCTCGCTCAAGCCCCGCTTGAAAATGAGCCCAGCACACGGAGACGTGTGTGGCGATATGGCCAAGCCGACTGGAACAGACTGCGTGCCCACTACCGTCGCATTGCCTGGGCAGCTGAGTTTCCGGAGGACCCAGAGGAAGCATGCAGCCTTGTTACTAGGCACATCGTGTCTGGGATGCTGCAGTTTATTCCCCACAAGATGCTGGAAACAAGGCCGTCCGATCCGAGCTGGTGGACACCAGAATGCACTGAGGCTCAACGTGCCAAAGAGAAAGCGTGGAAGGCCTGGCGTCACCAGGGGCCCAGCGAATGCCTGAAGCAGTCGTTCATGACAACTGTCACTCAATCTATTACAACCCAACATCGTGCACAACAAGCTGAAGAGCAGACAGTCCGAGAGCGTCTCACACGTGGTTCCATGAGAGACAAGGACTGGTGGAGGAATGTCAAGCGCGCCGCCGGTCTGGGTAGGACTACAGACGTGCCAACACTCACTGATGCTGACGGGCACGAGCACAGTACATCGAAAGCCAAGAGCGAGTGCCTTGCTAGATTCTTTGCTGAAAAATGTAGCCTTGGGGATAATGACATCGACAATGCTGAGTTACCAGCAACACCCTGCACTACCACTCCGGGCCTGCAGCGCGTCCGCTTCCGCGTCTCTGAAGTCCAACAGTGCCTGAAGCGTCTCAACACATCCAAATCCACTGGTCCAGATGAGATCCCAGGACGAGTACTCAAGGAGTGTGCAGCTGAACTAGCACATCCTCTGGCTAGATTGTTTCGCCTGTGTTTTGCAAATGGAGTCCAGCCCCAATCATGGAAAATTGCCCGTGTCGTTCCAGTGCACAAGAAAGGACCCAAATCCATGATGAAGAACTACCGGCCTATATCTCTCCTGACGATCATCTCTAAGATCATGGAAGGTATCATCAATCGGCAGCTTGTGAACCACCTGGAAACCCATCAACTCTTCTCCTCGTCCCAGTTTGGCTTCCGACGTGGACTGGGCACAAGTGACCTACTGACGGCTCTCCAGCATTCCTGGGCCACTACCCTGGCTGGCGGCGGTCTTGTGCATGCCCTGGCAGTTGATATTGCCGGGGCATTCGACAAGGTTTCCCACCCAGGTGTCCTTGCGAAGGCACAGCAATGTGGCATCCACGGCCAACTCCTGGCTTGGCTAAGGTCGTATCTCCATGACCGAAAACTGACTGTAGTTGTTGGCGGTCAGTCCTCCCCACTGTTCCCGATCAAGGCTGGAGTGCCCCAGGGTAGCCTCCTAGGTCCCACTCTTTTCCTGTTATATGTAAACGATGCAGAACAGTGTTTAGCCCCAGGCTCCAGTCTAGCTGTCTACGCGGACGATACAACACTCTATGCCCTAATCAGAAACCCAGATACCATCGCTGCTGCTTGCAATAGCCTCCAAGCATCTATTGACCGCCTGCAGACTTGGGGTGCCCAATGGAAGATAAAGTTCGAGCCATCAAAATCTCAGGCAATACTCCTTGACCGCCACAGACCATCCCTGGATGTCCCACAGCTCACATTTGATGGCATGCAGGTGCCTGAGAGCCCTCAGCTCAAGCTGCTAGGAGTGTTATTTGACAGTACTCTCTCCTTCCGGGCCCACATCCGTTCCCTTGCCGTTAGAGCCAACCAGCGACTCGGCCTGCTCCGAAAGGCATCTCGGATCCTGGACAGTGCAGGGCGCCTAACTGTGTACAAAGGATTTGTACGGCCTATAATGGAGTACGCCCCTCTCGTCTGGGCAAGTGCGGCACATTGTCACCTCCATCAGCTGGACCTGGTCCAGCGTCGAGCCATGAAGGTTATTGGCCCCTCATTGCTCCCCAGCCTGGCAATCCGAAGGCATGTTTACGGGCTGTGCTACCTGTATAAGCTGCAATGCATACCAGGTCCAGCTCTGCTTACCAACATGGTACCTCCCCCAGCAAGAGTTAACGCTGCACCCCGGACGCGCCGGCAACGCCAGTCCCTCGGTGGCCACTCTTTCCAACTCGCAACTCCTCTGCCAGCCTCCAGTCCAGAGTTCATCCGCCGCTCCTTCCCATACTTTGTCCTGGAGAGCTGGAACACACTGCCTGCCCCAATCCTCGCCGAACGCCCAACTCTCAAGAAATTGCCGACATTCAAGACCAAGGCCTACCATCACCTCCGCCAGACCAATTGGCTATGGGCCACTGAAGTCCACCAGCACTGAGAATAACCGGTTGTCTCTATTATTATCATTTTCTGTCTCTCTCTCTCTCTCTCTCTCTCTCTCTCTCTCTCTCTCTCTCTCTCTCTCTCTCTCTCTCTCTCTCTCTCTCTCTCTCTCTCTCTCTCTCTCTCTCTCTCTCTCTCTCTCTCTCACTCTTCCTCTCCTGGGAAGCTCCTCATGCTCATTCTCCCTTTCTCTGTCCATTTCCCCTTCCTGATGCGTAGACCAACTGTTGAACCCGAGACCACTAGGTCGGGGGAGGTTGACCTACCTCATCGGCACGCATGCCACGCTCCTCTGTGTTGTCAAAGTTCGCTTGTCCACTTTTGTCTACCTCCCCTTTTATGTTGCTGGCCAGTGCTTTGTAGTAAAAAAAAAAAAAAAAAAAAAAAAAATAGACCCTTTGCACAATAACGGTCACGTGATCCGAGACGGGGCATCCTCTTCGATTTTTGTGCAGAGTATCAGTTGTTGAGCATGGTGGAACACTGTATTTTTCCATTTTGGAGATGGAGGAGAGAGTGTCGAGTGGTTTGCCATCGATGGCTGTGGAACCCGTGGACGAACTGTCAAATGAAGAATGGTCTGTGAAGGAACTGAACAGTTTTCTGCGGAACGAGGGTGCGTATCTGTCTGTAAAAAGAAGGAGTTGTTGGAGAGGTAAGTTTTCCGCATTCAGTGGATATTTCGGATTACTGTAGATTGAAATTTATTTTTCTTTTCTCTACCTTCTCTCCCCTGTCGATGTAGAGAACACTTCTCTATGCAGAACCCTGATGCTCCTAGAACTAAGAAGGGCACCACTTCCTCGAGTGTACCTTCATCATGCCCAACATTTCATGCGTCCCAGTGGATGAGTGATGAACCTCTGTTTCCCAGAGTGAGTGCCACAGCATGCTTGCTTGTCTCCAACGCAGGGGCAAGTGACCGACGACAGTGAAGAGGGAGCTGACGGAGTAGTACAAGTGAGCAGGCCCGTGGATAGTGTCCATGAGTTTTACTTTGGTGGCTATGTGCATAATGTGAAAGTCTGTCATATCGTGCACACAGCCACAGCTCGAACTCAGATGACTTTCTCCGCACACCTGAACGATGAGGCTGTGTCTCTCTCCACTTCAACATCAACAGCTCGAGCAGCGCCAGCAAGCAGTCGATCTTCCAATAGCGAAGACAGGGATGGGTCATGCCTTTTTCTCAAGCTCCAGAGTCTCTTGGCAGGGCGTTCCATATCTTCGCAAAAGCAAGGTCGGATGAAAGTCGTCATGGATAAAGTGTTCCGAGCACAACACTAGGAACGATATCGCAGCACTGCGGCCCTCTTCTCGCCAGATAGCCAGGATTCCAGAGTGTGGAAAGCCAGCATCACCAGGGAACGCATGGAAAGACAAGTGGGTTCCTTAGACTAACGTTAGGGATGACGGTTGCTGCAAACAAGAACCCAACAGTGGTCCTTGGAAAGCGTCTCGGAACTTCTTCCTTCACGGCTTCAGAACTAAAAAAACTTCAAATGAAAAAAGGCTGCGGAGTACATACATGAACATCGCGTCGGGACCGTGAAAACACAGCCTGTCACAGGAAACTTGATCACGTCCTGCAGCAAACCACGCATGCTGGTTGCATGCCAAGTGTGCAGCGCGTGCACAGCATGCCCCGTCTCGACCCCTCTCGCTTATTGTGCAAAGGGTCTATTGCCTCAATATTTTCTCACCTTTAGGGCAATGAAGTAAATTCTTTCCTCATGACTAACCTTGACAGACTAAGTTGCCCTGTCCCAGCGATCTACAATACTTATATTGCACATTTGTGAAATATTGGACGAATCCAGATAAACGAAATGACTTACATTCGAAATTAATTATATTTCCAAAGTTTTCCTTCACAAATAGTCCCAATTTGTTCTCACCTTTAGGGCAATGAAATAATTTTTTTCCTCATGACTAACTTTGACAGACTAAGTGGCCCTGTCCCAGTGATCTACAATACTCATATTGCACATTTGTGAAATATTGGACGAATCCAGATAAACGAAATGACTTACATTCGAAATTGCATTTTCCAAAGTTTTCCTTCACAAATAGTCCCAATTTGTTCTCACCTTTAGGACAATGAAGTCAATTTTTCTTCAGGACTAACATTGGCTAACAAAATGGCGCTGTCCCAGGGATCTACAATACTTATAATTATTACACATGTGAAATATTGGGAGTCAGAGTGAGGAAATGGCCTAAATTGAAGCTTGAACTGTTCTGCCATGTTTTATGCAGTAAACGCAGGGCTGAGAGCCCGCAAGAGCCATCCCGTAAGATCTTGTGCGCCACCAACCAAACCTTCGGTGAATGTTCACAAGGTTAGAAGCTCGCACAGATAACACACATTGGATGCTAATACAATGCACTCAGGAATGTGTGCAAATACAACAGAATTAATTCCGAATAAAGTCAACAATAGCTGCCTCAACACAGTGCTAACAACCTTCCGCGTTTTCCATATTCGAGTGGAACGAAAACGCAGTGGAGAGTCCTTAGAAAAAACTAAAAAAATATCATCATATCGCTGCACGAGATCATCCTTATAAGTTATAACGTCAGCTGATCGTACTGTGGTGGATTCATACGGCGGTAAATACACACCTGTCCACACACGCTCTCTAAACTGAAAAAGTTACTCTGGCACAGAGCTCTCCTTCCCACCACCACCATCATCAGTTCGCATCTGGCGCCTAGTCGATGCAGGGTGAGTGGTGTCCGATATAGCATGCTGGTACATCAGGTAGCGCATGGTTGATTAATACGGTGGTAAATACACACCTGGCAATATGGCGGTAAATACACGCCTGCCCAGACACGCTCTCTAAACTGCAAAGTTATTCTTGCACAGAGCTCTCCTTCTCATCACCACCACCACCACTACCACCACCATCAGTTCGCGCCTGGCGCCTAGTCGATGCATGGTTAGCGGTATCCGACATAGCAGGCTGGCACATCAGGTAACGCATGGCACATAGAAGATGGCAACGACATAGCTTGATTGCGACGTACATTTCGTTCTCTCGGTTGTGCTGTAGCCTTAAAAAGGAAATAAGACAATGCATGCACATGACACAGACAAGTAATTACTGTTACAAATACTGCATACTGCTTGATAGCAGAGAAAGAAAGTCAGTGGTCACACAAGTTTTTGGTCGTCCCTGAAACGAAGATCGTTCCAGGGGGGGGGGGGGGGGGGGGAGCTAAAATCTCTGTTGACTGACGCTATGCATACACATGTATATGCATGCGATTTTCGTCATCCATTCATTTCGGAGGGTGGAGAGGGGGTCCGAGTACGAAATGAATGATGTTTTTTTCAGGGATGACTAAACACTTTTGCGATGACCCCTTATTGCATCAATTTATCGTCTGAACTGCGCAATTGAGTCCCACTTTTATTATTTTGGGTCCAGATTTCAAGACTCGTGAAGTTCGAGGCGAAAAGCAGGCCGATGAAGGGATGCCAGTAATTCAGTCTAGTCCGGTGTCATGGAGAGGGACCGATGAACCGGCAACAAGAGAATTCAATACGCATGCTACTCTTCAGTTCATTGCTGGGGAAGACTACTCAAGGCCACGTCACTCCGGCAATTCAATGTACAAATCAGCAGCAACACTTGCAAACGTATTCCTACCAGCTGACCAGCAAGTTACCAGCCATCAGCTCTTCAAATAATTCCAACTTAAAGGGGAAGTTAAGGCAAAAATTAAAATTTCACCAGTTGTAGTCTTCGGGGTGCTGAGTCGAACGGTCGTGGTCCGAGGAAGCTGAGACGCTCCCTTCCTACTTGAATCCCAATCGAACTCGCGCACTTCCACCGAAACTGGGTGACTGCGCCCTACTAGATGGGGATTTGTATGCAAAATGTCACTAAAAGCGCCATTTCGTTCTTATAAAAGCACGGATGACCGCGATTGGCCCATATGTTGTAGTCTTTTGGACGCTGCGTCGACTGGTTTTGGTCCGAAAAGGCTGCGATGCAGCGTTCCTCCTTTATTCCCAATCGAACATGGTTGAACAAGCGGTCACGTGCTCCTGCGTACGCCAGTCACCTGGTCACCGTGCCTGCAGGGTACAACTTACTAGCCTGTTTGACCTTTTTTGGGTTCAGTCCTGTCACTCGAGTTGAACCTTGGTGTGAAAGTTGTCGCCTGCTGGCGTGGTGACCAGGTGATTTGGGCACCCAGGAGCACGTGACTGCTTGTTCAACCATGTTCGATTGGGAATAAAGGCAGAACGCTGCATCGCAGCCTTTTCGGACCAAAACCAGTCGAATCAGCGTCCAAAAGACTACAACATATTGGCCAATCGCGGTCATCCGTGCTTTTATAAGAACGAAATGGCGCTTTTAGTGACATTTTGCATACAAATCCCCATCTAGTAGGGCGCAGTCACCCAGTTTCGGTGGAAGTGCGCGAGTTCGATTGGGATTCAAGTAGGAAGGGAGCGTCTCAGCTTTCTCGGACCAAGACCATTCGACTCAGCACCCCGAAGACTACAACTGGTGAAATTTTAATTTTTGCCTTAACTTCCCCTTTAACAAAGAGAGGAGATGGACAGATCGGAAAGTATCGTGGCAAGCTCAGGACAACACACTTCCGGCCCTATGTAAAAACAGTGGAAAGTGCGTGCCATGGTATATTTTCGGAAGCATCTCAAGAACCAGCTAATGTGGACTGGGAGTCCATTTGCATCGTCCGATCAGCTGCTACAAGTGCCGTGAGCCAATGGCAAACACGTTTGACAGAGACTACTACCTCTATTGAATGCAACTTTGGCATGGCAGAGATCTACTAGCACGTTATCTTATCTATCAATAGAGTTGTATCCTCGTATGCCTATGTGAAGTGTGAGGTCGTACTGTACTGCAGACGCGTCCTCGACCCTGGTTGGAAATGTACGCAACAGTTCCCACCCGCTTGACCAGAGAGCGCACACACCCTAGGGTTTTGATGGGTTTGTACGACTCCCAGCTCTTGACTTTTGTTGGGTGTACGAGACGCACGCACAGTTTTCGTAGGGTGAGTACTTTTTCATGTAGTACTGAATGCGGCAAGCAGGACTCGCCCATCCGCCCCTCCCCAAATGGATCTACTCGAATGGTTGCGGAGGTAGGGGTGCTCTGGCGGGATTTTACGACATGCACAAGCGCGCACACAATATACACACGCACGCACACATATACACATGGACGCACGCTATGTCGCACGTCTAGGGCATGGCTTCGTGAATACAAGTAATAATTTAATGTTATAATTTATAGTATCCAAATGCTAGAGCAGCTTTACAAAACCTACCGTTCAATACTGGATCAATTCATCTTGTGACAGCTTCCTTGCAACACCCATGACTTGACCCCACTTCGTCTTGACGTCAGGAAATCGTTCACACCGGAGTTGGGACACGACTCATTGAAATCCAGGCTTATCTGCTGCTGGGAGCAGGACAGAGCTGATGGACGTCAGCAGCGGCTGTAGAACAACCATAAACGAGTCTTCTTTCTCCGCAGTCAGGCGGGACAGCAGCTTTGCAACGCAAGCTTCTTGCCTTCTGTGGGTCTTTAGCGGCTGGGATTCGGAACGCTCTGTAGAAACCATTGAACAAGTCCTGCACTCTATCAACCCACAAGTATTTCTTCCAATTCATGAATATTCGCAACTTTTTCTGCAGTACGTGCACCAGATCAGAAGCCGCTAAGTAGCAAGGTTGAAAGTTTCAAGACAAATTGAAAAATATAATAACATAGAAAATTAGAATTCAAACCATACCTGTGGCCCAAGCCAACACAGACTGAGCGTTCACGCGAAGAGAACGTAGATCTACGTCAGCTGAGGTTTCCTTAGGATCAGGAGGTGATTCTTGACCCGGATCTGGATCGCGATCAGCAGCACTCTCTGCCTCCATCACGATCATCAAATGCAACTAAGTAGTTCATTCTTCTTCTTCTTTTCGAGCTACGATTTCCCACGATCCTATCGATCCTGCACGAGTCCGTTCCCCAAGGAGTGCACTCCCATGGCATAAGTACGCGGAGTAGTTGGTTTATAACTCAGGGCACGCACCGGGGATATCTGAGGGAAAAGTGGGAGAAAGTGCCGCGAGTCAATCATAGTCGGCCCGGAAGGCCTCGTGTCGCCTCCCGGGTCTATACGACTCCCTGCTCCGAAGTGTAACACATCGTAGTCTCACTGTGACATATGTTTTCTAATCAAAATACCAAGAGAGAAAGTGAATATTGAGTCCGTTCCGGTTTGCAACCGGTGTCCTATTTGATACCGTCCCCTCTACACGATTTTCTCGTTAGTTGCATGCAAGAGAGACGATGCGACAGAAAGCGAAGCCCTTTGTAGTTTTCTCTCTCGCACTGGTAATGGTCTGCTGTTGGAGTTGAAATGCTATTTATACATAATCCTTGTTTCGCTCTTCTGGGTAGTGTGAAGAGGTCAACGAACAGGTAGAGCTCACTTTGATGAAGTAGGCAAGGCTGTGAGCGCTGTGGCTCAAAGCGATAGGCCCTAAATCTTACGAGATATTTCGAGTGCTATTGTTTGTTGCGAGCGCTTCGTCTTCGATGAGTCCTGCCTCTTTCCTGGCAGCTGCCCTCCTATAGGACCGACCACGAAGTGACTGTACTCATCTGCAGCCGATCAATGTTATATTGCACAAGAAGATATCGTTTTCGCCAAGCCAGTGCCCCGCCAAAGACCATCGCCGTGTCACACCGTCGGAACGAGTTCATGATGAGAAACATCATTCGCACGAGCGTGATGAAGAACTATTTCGAAAGACAACAATGTTGTCATAGTCTTTACCCCCGGGACGACAACTATGTGCACGTCCTGCAAGGGGAGAATGTCACCAGCGACATCAACGAAGACGACGGCAGTATTTCGGAAACCTGGAGTCACCGGAGGTCGTCAAGCTCCTCCGCGACCCGGTACATGTACATGTAGGTGACATGTCGACACGAGCGTGCGAAACACAGCATACACTGGCTGTAGTAATGTTGCGAGAGTTTGCGGAAGGAGTCCAAGTCGGGAAATCCATCAGCTCCAAAAGCTACCTGTAGGTGGGCGATGAGACTCCAGCTTCAGACTACAACAGTCAGGACTTGTAAATAGTTGAACTTTGTGAAGCAGCAGATCGAGAAGTTAGCTGAAATCGTAGCTGTTGCAGTATGTCGGCGCTACGTAGCTTGCATTTTTTACGGAGAGTCGATCGCCACGCGAATGTTTCTCTCCTCACCGAGAGCTATCTGGCCTCCAAACTCCGTCAGGGTCTGCCTAAGGTACCGAAGGTCCTTTGACTAGCTGCTGGCAGGACTCCATCAAATCCTTTAGCTTCAGCTCGGCGAGCAAAAGTCTCTCCTTCCTCCGCCATGAGCTGACACACGCAAACTGAATACAAAACGATGCACTTCACACGTGCTGGCTTGCACGCGTGCCCCCTTTCACGAACCCAGACAATCTTTTCGGGATTGGTCTATTACAGTGGTCCCTCTATAATCCGGCACCATTTGTGCCACGAAAATCTGCTGGATTAGGGAGGGTGCTGGATTAACAAATCTGATTTACTGCTGCAATGTGCATGAAGAGGACATTTTGGCTACTGAAAATTGTGCTGGTTTATCGAGGGTGCTGGATTATAAAGTGCCGGATTAGAGAGGGACGACTGTATACCCTAATAAATTATTATAGCACGGCATGCATGATGATAGCACATTTAATACTGTCTGTGGCAAAACATTATTTTCACAGTTTGCATCAGAGCATGGCCGGCCCTGTACCATGTCACGTGTACTGATGTCTACTCTTGATCGGAGCCAATCAGGCAACTGAATCAAGCTAACACTTCCCCATTCAACATCCGAGTGTCACCACCCTCGGTGCAGCCTGGAGGATCAAGGCGCATTGCTACATTGTTATAAAATGTGACACGTCGCTCGCATCGAAAAGGAGGCTCCATTGCTTGCTAATGATTATGTTTGTGTTGGGACTTTTATTAAAAATACATAAAAACACCAACAAACACTGAATAACATTGAGATGCAGCTTAGAGAGCGGCAGGAGGTGAATAAATCAGACACAACACATACTAGTCGTGGTCAAAGGCCGAACATTCCACACGTTTATACTTGCTAGCAAGAGTATAATAATATACTCTTGCTGCTAGTGATGCTGCCCAAATTACTATTTCGGAAAAGAAAGAGCAATTAGATCTCCAACTTGGTAACACTTTCCTATAAAATAGAATCATGGCATTCGCCTGAGCAATAACTTCTAGACATCATGTTGTTGAAAATTTCTATATAAATAGTATTGCAGCTCACAAAAACATCTATCAGTTCTGGTCTCAAGGTGATGTGGGTAAACATACAGACAAAGAAGTATTTTAAATTTCAACAAAATATGAAGTGAAATTTAAAGAAAGAGGTGACAATTCTCTTGGTTTCCCAGCCCAAACGAACGCCGCTGTCAACAGAGAAGACTTCACTGTTTGGGGCAGTGCCCATCTTCAGGAATAACTAAAGTTCAGGAATAGCTAAAGTTCAGGAATAGCTAAAGTTCAGGAATAGCTAAAGTTCATGAATGGCAGAGTCCCCATAAATATACGGGTAGCGGTAGTAGCCCTCGCTAACACCAGTCATGGCATGAAGTAATCTGGCTTCTGGTAGCAGTGAACACCGCCCGAAAGAGCAGCTAGACTCTGCTCCAAGCACACTACCTCTGTTGTTGCAGTCATGGCTTGCAAGGACACTGAGCACTGAAGCAGCACAATCCTAACATGGGTCAGGAGATGAGGTACCAATAATGTTCTCGATGGCTGAGTACGACCCAGCTAGGGCACACACTAGTCCAATGAAGATCATCTCCCCGAAGAAAGCCTTCTGGCCGAGCCCTAGCTCAGTGCCATCCTCTTTACTCAGCCAGTAGTAGAATAAGGGCGGGAACACAAAGTTGTTCATGCTGATAGTGGTGGCGCCAATCAGCGAGATGTACTTGTCGAAGTGGGGAATCCCCTCAGCCGCACCAAGGCACAGGAGCAGCACAAACGTGCGCAACAGAATGTGCTTGTAGTTGGTCTCTGCATGCACACAGAGCAAACACACTGATTGCACGGGCATTGTATGATACAGGCACAGTACAGCCCGCTGTGCTTGCCGGATCCGGCTTACCTGTACCAAGCGGAATCCTGTATTGACCGGACAAATTGCTGTGGATCGAACGTGTATCCCTGGATCAAGTGGAATCCTGTCATATCAGGACAGTTTCCGCTGAACCGATGGTGTTCGATCAGGGCAGGTTTTATGGTACTATTGGTGTGTGCAGCAGCTTGCTATAATTATCTAGAACAGCCCCCCCCCCTCCCCTTCCCCATCCTCCGTTGGGACATTCCTAGTCATTAAAACAGTACACTAATCACCGGACAAACATCATTCATACTTACTGGACGGCAATGAGATTAAATCCTCGGCATCTTGTACGACGGGCAGAATAGTGACCACTCCGTTGCACAGCGACACCACGCCGTACAGTATGGAGCAGATGATGGAGAGGACGTGGCCGGCTTCCGAGTAATGGCACTGTATGTTGAGCAGGATGTTGGCGTTGGTCACCTTGCCAAAGAGCTGCAGGCCGGCAATGGCCGTCGCCATGGCAAACACGGAGACGAACACGTAGGAGAGGATGAGCGCCTGCGACCACTTGCGCGGGTCACGCATGTCGTGCTGCAGCGTCGGAAAGATGGACATGCCGGCGTAGGTGAAGCTCAGCGTGGACGCGCCGATCCAGAACGAGCTGAACGTGACAGTGCCGGTCAGCGCCGGGAACAGTGTGGCCGGTGTGATGGCAGTGGTGGGTACTGCCGCTGCTGTTGTCACGTTCCATGCTATGCTGCTGGCTATGCTGCTGCTGGCAGTGGTGGTGGTGACTGTCGCCGGTAATGCTGACGTAATGACGGACACTGCTGCTGCCGCCGTAGTCGGGGCAACGGACGGTGCCAGCCCCCCGACTATGACAGTGACGAGGAGCATGACGGACGCCGCCAATCCCATGAGACCGCCAAGCCAGCCGACCAGCCAGGACTCCATGGGAGTACCTAGCCAAACAAACGGCATCATGGCGGCCGTGCAGAACAGAAGCCACACACGATCGGAGAAATGGTGCGGCAGCAGTATTTGAATGGTCGACGTGGCAACGAGCAGATCGACGACCGTCACGCCGAAGTTGGTCAGATTGACGGAGATGCGCACGGCCACGTCCCAGAATGGCCCGCCGGCCGCGCGACCAATGGCTGGGAATGGCCGGCGTACACGCTGCCCACTGTACCGCTCCGGCCATCTCCGCAGCATCATTATCCAGCATCGTCCCAGCAATACGGCCATGTACACCATGGTCAATGGTAGCACACTCATCAGCAGTACGCCACTGATCAGCCCTGTCTGCAGCAGTGCATATGGCAGCGGGATCGTGAACAGCACACCCGTCAAGATGAAGAAACTCGTCGATAGCACGCCGAGACCCTTGGCATCGGCTCCGTCGCTACTCGTGGCCAGAGGGTCTAGCAACGCTGACGTCTCCTGCACCGACGTGGAGGGAAGAAGTGACGCCTCACTTGCACTCATTGTACAGATTGTTCCGGACTTCTTATTGTATTGAAATTGTATGTCAAGGATTACTCAGAGGCTCTAGGCCTGCTATTCCAGCCAGAGTGCCACTCAGACAATTCTATTACAGCGGCAGTACTGAATCGAGCGTTAGTACATGACTGTATTCAAATAATTACAGACAGTGAATAAACCTAGAGTAGACGGAAGAAGGTGACTGCGGAATAGCGAACTAACGTGTTGCTTGCACTAGATCACCATGAAGAATGCTAGACGCTAGGTGGCTGCCATCGCAAGCAAACAGGTCAGCGATCGAAAAAAAACCTGCTGAGTTCGAGAGCCGAGGATCGAGGACGTCCCTTCCAGTTCCACACCGGGTGACTCATCAGGCATGCACTCCACCTTCTAATGACGAGTACCATTGGCATTACCTTCAAATAATAATATTACTATTTTAAAATAGTATCAGTGTTACAAGCACACTGCGTCACCATGGTCACATGTCCCAGCAGCTGCATGCTGCGACGTACGATGACGTAGATCATGGCAGCTGGCGCCTGGCATGGTGTACGCGACAAGAGTCAAGAGTCAAGACGAAAGAAAAATACCAGTTCTGCTATGCATATGGCCCTTCGCTTATCATAAACCATGATAACGCCGCTTATCACATATCAGGTGACCGTTTCCTAGGAATGGGCCAATCACTGCCCTTCCTAGGCGGGTGATATAGGCCGATATCACCCCTGCTGCTCCATATCACCCCTGCTGCTCCATATCACACCCGGCTGCGTACCTAGTACAGTACCCATTGGTACTCACATACTCGAATGCGTACTGTAGCTGAAACTGCATATTTAGGATTTCACTGCCGTCGCCAGCCCCCCCCCCCCCCCCCCCCCCCCAGCCCTTCTTCGGCCAGCTGGCTTGGGATTGTGGGAGGGGGTCTATGTGGAGGGGCTAGTGACAACAATGAATTCCTTACATATGCAATTCCATCTATAGTACGCATCCAAGTTGACCTACCATGAAGAATGACAAGGCCGAGGGTAAGCACAAACAGAAACTTACCATTCTTCTTCTAAAGCTTGTCCTTATCGTGTCCTCGTGAGAAAAATGGCTAGCTTTGATTTCGGCGTTTGTGAAGGTGACTTGGAAGATCAAGAGCTTTTAGAGGCTGCTGCAAATTATTTCAATTTTTTATCACCCAGCGAACTAGCCGAAGTGTCTGATTTTTCTTTATCATCAACCGCAACTGCAACTTTGTCGAATGGCGAAGTACTGGAGAAGACCACCACGGAAAAACGTGTAACATCCGAGCCAAGTATTGTAGAAGAAACGTCTCAACGATTTGTGCAAGTGTCGGAGGATGAGATCGACAGAATCCGAGAAAGCCGTGTTTCAACCAACACGAAGCGAGCCACCAACGTGTCTCGGATGTTTGGTGCACAGTCTATAAGAAAAAATGTGATCTGAAAACCATCTCAGCTACCAACCTTGCCTCAATCCTAAAGCATGCGTATGTGGAAATTAGGCAGATCAACAAGCTTTCGTACTCCAAGAACAGTTTGCTGCAATTCCGCAGTGCTATTCACCGCCAGCTACAAGACCTCAAGCGTAACATTATGGTAATAATAACTTTATTAGGATGACTCAAAGGCAAATCGCCTATCGAGGGGTTCACCGCGTTGAATGGTTGGGGTATGACAAAGCAAAGAGGCAACCATTGTGTGTGTGTGGGGGGGGGGGGGGGAGCTTCGAACTATGCACAGTGAAGGGATAATTGTATGTACATAACCAAGGAAAGGGTATACCGGACTAAGACTGGAAAAACAACCCCAAGCATCTCACCTACCTTGTCTGGTTCGTCATCACATATCACAGTGTCTCAGGGGTTCAGAAATACAAGTGCCTAACAGCTTACTTGCAGCCTAGCGAGCAAGATAAGATTGCTACAGCTCGCCTGCTCAATGCGGAGGTTGATAAAGCTCTGCAGGAGTCAACTCCGGCTGAATTGGAAGCCTTGGAAAGGCCACAAGTACCACCAGCCTCGCCAGCCTCATCGTGTGTCAGTTCGGAGAACAGCGCAAAGTTCATCTTCTCCGGAAACTTCGCAGGCGCTGTTCACATCCACGTTCATGATGTCAAAGCCTGTGAGCGCGCTAATTCTCAGATACAGTGCAGTATATTGCTTCATTTTCATCATCTTCTCTTCTATCTCTATTTCCTGGGACTCTTTTACATTGATGTCCTTTCACTTCTGCTTAGACTTCAACTAAAACAATTCGAAGCTTTGAATATTTCTGTCCCGCGAATGATGTGTCAGACGGGGGTGAATGGGTGTGGCATCGGAGAGGGTCTCCACACAATGTGATGTCCTATTCAGTTCACAGGGTCAAATCTACTACATGTACAGTAGTGGGTAGTACTACAATTGTAGTATCATGTTTATGTTTATGGACTCGATGTACACGTACATGTAGCATGTGATAAGCAGGATATGACGGTCGTACGTGTTAGGTTCGTAGGGTCATATGTGATAAGTAGAATATCACCCTCGTAGCTCGGGTGATACCGTACCCTCATATCAATCCCTTCTGCTTCGCAGTCGGGATTGATATTCGCCGGTATCACCCTCGTACTCATGAGATATTCTTTACATAAAACCCGCGTCAGAACATGTCAGATGGTGAAAAGTTGAAAACGTACCTTAGTAGATCTACGAGTACTACTAAAAGGTCGTACTCTAGTTTGTACGAAAACGTTGTACATGTGCATGAAAGTGTACGCTAAAGTTGTACCGATGACAGACTGATAATCCTTGCATAATGCTGTTCAGGGGCGTGCTCGGCCCCCCAACTAGGGGGGTGCACGGGAGCCGAGGGGAGGCCCCGGCAATTTTCTGCAATTTGTTTGCAACCTTTCTTGAATTTTAGAGCATATTTGCATACATTACAATTGCAATTACCCAGATTGAAATTTTTTGGGGGGTGCACGTGCCCCCCGTGCCCATCGCCGAGCACGCGCCTGCTGTTCCTTGCATAATGACAGCATTATACAGATAAATTGAGATAATCCTTGCATAATGACCGCATTATACAGCATATTTGCTGCATAATGACCTGTGACAGTAATTGTATCACGGAACTGCTTTCTTTTAATCTTGCATGGTTTTCGAAGCAATATTTGTACAATCATGTACATAGTCATTGTTTGACAATGGCGAGTATAGTAGTACTAGTAGGACAACTGTACAATCATGTAGTTGTCATGTTGAGTCTATGGAACTATTACCATCACACCCCAAAAAGAAGAACCCAACAATGGGGTACTGCTACTGGACCACTACCCCAGAAATTACGGTACTCTTGGTTGGTTCGTTTCAAAGTGCTATTGAAACTCCACCAGGAGAACACTCATGTGCAAAAACTGACTGTCCATGGACAAAGGCACACCATGTGGCTAGCATCACTGAATACAACACAAGAGAGAGAGAGAGAAAGAGATTGGAAGCTGTGTCGCAACTCTGAGTTTCACGTATTACTACGATCATCAGGCAACCTAACAGTAACATCACTGAATATCATCTACTGACAGAGTGCCAGTACTGTACTGTATGTAGATAGTAGATGAGGTACTATTAAAGGGCTTTGTTTGTAGAAAGTTGGTATACATGCACAAGTGGCTCAAGATTCGACACTGGTTTTCAACATCTTGTTCCACAACGAGAACATGAGAACATAACATCCCGGGTAAACGGTGTGACAAGCAAAAGAGGAGGTTAGTTGAGCAGATTTCTAGTAGTAAGCACAAACCAATCCAGCTGGCAGCAGGTGTGTGTGGGAGGGGGGGGGGCATGCGCGTGGGATGCATGCGGGGGCCAGGGCCCAGTCGCAAGCTCAGCGGCAGCAGTACCAGCAGCTGTAATCGGCAAGTCAACATTGAAGTACGTAGAAAGCAGACAGCCAACTAAAACTGTTCAAATGTTCACAACTGCAATCACACTAGTAGTTAATAACGCTACCCCAGAAAGCGCTGATCGTTTCTGGAGAGCTATTTTCGCAGATCAAACGATTTCACCTCGCCAGTGTACCAGGTCAAAATTCGATTTGGATTACAATGTCAAATACAGGCGCAGCGCTCAGCCCGACAAAGACCCAGCCAGCACCAACTCGGCTGCACAGCGGAAGAGGCGCAGTTATAAAAATAAAACAACAGGATATGACCAGCACACCCGGCAGACAAGTGTGCAGTACCGAGAGCACAAAGACTAGTGAACACAGCACTGGGCATACTTCAAGTAGTATATGTATATAGACTGAGATAGATACCTACATGTCCTGATGACTGATGTGTCGTGCAACGAATGGTAACGTAGAGACAAGACTCTTCAAACACTGCCGAGTAGAATTCTGAATGTAGCACTGTCTCCAGAGTTGAATAATGCTACAGAAAGCACGGACCATGGAGCGTACTGCCAGGCTTTGAATGTGCCATGTGACAGTTACATTCGGTTCAGTTTGGTTACGATCACCACGCGCACGGACTGATCAAACGATGTGCAGACAGCCAAGCCCTCCTGCAAGCGCATAGTGACACACACACACACACACACACACACACACACACACACACACACACACACACACACACACACACACACACACACACACACTTGTTGCTCACTGCCAAAACTGGTCACGTGGGTCTCCCCGGGAGAGGGGAGAGAGACTCAAAAGGAATCTTGGAAAGATGACTCAACTGGCTATTGAACCGCCCAACGGCCGACACCCCCTGAAATCCCCAAAACTCTGGGTGGACTTGAAAATGATCCCACTTATGGGCTCACCACACCTCAGTAAGTGGGTGAGGACAAGGTGCAGAAAAAGGATTGACGGCATCAGAGTATCCGTCCTGGGATCCAACTGCAGTTACCCCTGCCCCCAGTGAAGGTAATACTTGCTACTAGTGTGGGTGGCTAAATCAGAGTGGATCTGATCTAAGCGTCACTAGCATCATTGATTACACAAGAGTTAATCTAGCCAGAAGCAGTCCATGGTTAACAGGTATGTATACTTCAAATAGAAAGTAATCTGAAACCAACAAAGGTGGCAGATACAACAATACACCTTCAAGCAGCCGAGCCTGTTGGCAACAGACCCAACACAATCAGGCATAATTGTACCCACCAACCGGACTAGCTGGCACACACACACACACACACACACACACACACACACACACACACACACACACACACACACACACACACACACACACACACACACACACACACACACACACACACACACACACACACACACACACACACACACACACACACACACACACACACACACACACACACACACACACACACACACACACACACACACACACACACACACACACACACACACACACACACACACACACACACACACACACACACACACACACACACACACACACACACACACACACACACACACACACACACACACACACACACACACACACACACACACACACACACACACACACACACACACACACACACACACACACACACACACACACACACACAGATGCACACACACACGCACATTATTAGAACATTCGCACTGTACAGTTGTATTATCCAGCTCCAACCTTGATCATCTCGTAGTCCTGAGGATGTTAGCGTAGAAATTATGTTCTGAGAACTGTGAAGCTTGCTGTTTTCGGTCAGTTCTGCTTTTTTCACATGCAGTGTGGGCCACATGCAGTGGCCATTGATTATCCATGGGATCTGTACATGACCATGACTGTTGGGTCTAATTGAATGAAGTGAATGCGCCACATCAGAAGAATAAAGATTATTAATTTATTTTGTTCGTTCGCCAAAGCTATATTCGAGAGATTATTCGTTCGAAGAAACCCCATTCGTTGCATCACTAAATTGCGCGTACCTTATCCCGACTCCAGTCCAGACTGGAGATTGGCTGCGTTGACACAGTGACATTCTGTATCAAGTCCACATTGCCCACCACACCTTCTGCCTTGCCGTCGTCATCAACATGCGTGCGTTTGGCTGGGTACGAGCTGCAGATGGAGGAGACATAACACTCGGTCAATGTAAGTAGATGTGCATACCGGTACAGGAAATCACTGCTCAGTGAGCCTGTAGACCGTGATGAAAGTGCAACATGAATGAAAATTCAACCTGACCCAGTTTTGAATGAAGGAACGACCAGCATATTTATCAAAGGGACTGCTCCGACTTCGCCAAAGCGATGCCCTGTGATTCAAGACATGACGCATAACCACATGCCAGAATCGAAACGACAGCGGCACCCATTGCAGTCATGCTGTATCCAAGGCAACACCAATAACTATTTCCGCCAATGTGGCAGGAACAGACACACTAGCAGTGCAGTTGCAGCCGCAACTGCAACCGCACCATCTCTATAGCAGTATAGGGACACTGAGAGAGTAAAACATAACAATAATAATTATACACACAGTTGGTATCCAGAGGTTGTAGAACTGTAGCCAATGCCCCCCCCCCCCCCCCCCCCCAATTTGGTTGTGTTACCAGCACATCTGGCCCATACTCTTGGTAGGAGCCACCTTTACACATACACACTGCAAAACATATACAAATGCTTATCACTCTTCTATATCGCCCTCCACTAATTCTTGTGATCCTTGACTGATCCCATGTTAGCCGTACGTATAGGATATTGACCAAGACGAGGTCTATATCCTATACATACAAAAAATTACTTGTATGTTGGCTTACTATTTCCATAAGTTCATACTGCCGTTACCACCGCACGTCATAAAGACATCACGGTTCTGTGGCAGGTGTCGGGCACACCACACCGTCGACTGCTTGACCTGCATCAGGGGCAAGAGAAGCACAGCGAGCGAGCGTGTCAAGTTCACAGCTGGGGAAAAGCCGCTGAAACGAGCAGAACCTAAGCCATCCAATCACGCTGTACACGTACTGTACATGTAGGAACTTACCTTCTCTGTCAGTGAGGCAAAGCCCTTCTTTGGGTGCTGCGTGCGCATGTCATAAAGTGAGTAGCAGCTTTCCAGGGTAGTCACCGCAAGTTTGTTCATCTGTATGTCTTTCCTGTCAAACTCCACGCAACAAACCTGGAGGACAAAGAACGATGCGCGAACAACATCCGTCTAAGCACACATTATCAATGCCAACTGAGAATGGAGAGATGGCAATCTTGGATGAGTAGAAAAATCGACCTTCATAGGTACAAGCAGGAGTATAATAATCCCCCAAGAGTGTGTACCTCCTGATACCCTTTCTATGGGGTACGCCGACGGCGAAAACTCACATCACGTGGTGCAGTGTCACAGTTGTACGTTTCCAGCCCGTTTTTAGCGAGCAGCGGAGTAATAAAAAAGCACTCTCTGACAGAAACTCACTGCGGGTATGCAAATCTCCAGCATGATCGTGGCAGATATTCAAATTGCGGGCACGCTATGCTTCGTTTGTACGTAGTACAAACGTATCTGAGACACGTGATGTGAGTTTTCGCCGTCGGAGACCCCATATGCAGAGTTACACACTCCTGGGGGGTTATATACTCTTGGTACAGTCAGTATCGCCTATAGCGTTGGTGTTTGATTTTGAGCATTTTATCACTATAAGCGATATATTACTACGACCGATACTGCATGTAATGTATGCGAGTGGGATGTCAAACGACTCAGCGTGCCGTGCACATACGCACTACATACATGTACAATGTCATGTAGCTGGCTGTAGCTCCTGACACAGAAAATCAGCATTTCCTCACGATGGAGGCATATTGTGGCAACAACACTCACTGGACAAGCTCTTCACGAAAAAGCAACACCCTGTTCTCCTCTAACATCGCTTGATTTTACATCAATAACTATAACCGATGCAAAAATAATGTAATAAAGGTCTTTTGAAATAAGAATTTGATCACTATAGGCGATATATTACTATAGACGATTATTACTATACGCGATAACTGTGTATACTTAGTTATGGCAAATGAAAATGAATTTGAGAAATTGATCACTATATCCGGTATATTACTATAGCCGCCAACCTTATAGGCGATACGGACTGTACAAGTACACAATATTGGGCTAATTCTGCACCCTAAGATACTGCAGAAAACCGTTTCTCCCAGTGCAGACTGTGCCACAAGACGGTACACAGCCAGGACTGGCATTGCCAAACAAGAAAAAGAGCCAGGAGAATCGACACTACCAAACACTTCTGATAAAAGACAATGCCCAAAACGCTAACCAAAGTGTCATTGCAGCATGGTCAAAGCACTTGTACTCCATTTAGTCCAGATGGGTGAGGCTTGAGGGATTCAAAAAAATTGAGCCTCATATTCAAATAAGCAGGGTTGATGCCCCAACGTTGCTGTGATATCACAGGAGACTCCCGTGGCCAGCTTACCCCGTTCTTGACGTTGGTCTCCCAGCGTAAAGACATTGTGCGCAGGTCGAACAGCTTCACGTCGCCATTGTCGTAGCCGGCGCACACGCATCGGTCCGAGTCGGTGTGAGAGTCGCCTAGTCCAAACACACACAGTAATAAAACCCCACCACAGTCAGCACTACCAACAAGTATGCAACTGTGCACAGTCTGGAAAAGCAATTCTTGAATACAATACATGTAGGCAAAGATAATAAAGTAAGTATAAATCAATGCAACCTCCACTCACACCTCCACTCACACCTGAAAACTATACCTGAAGTACATGTACATTGCAAACCAAGATGGAAACTACTGTAGCAGCAAGGCAATGTAGCTAAAAAAAACACATTAAATGTTTAACTTCAAATGCAGTGCAAAAATCATGCAAAACACCCGCATGTAATAATCCATCATCAAAAGGAAAACTTACCGAAACACACCGCCCAGCAATCTCTTCTAGTTGTGTCATCGTCAGGTTCCATACATGCAACCGGCGTTTCCTGTTGTCTTGTGTCCCATACCTTTACCGCGCCTGTACACGATGCCAATGTCATCACATACATGTGCATGTGTACATCCAGACACAGACACACAGACAGACACACAGACAGACACACATACAGACACACACATAGACACACACACAGACACACACAGATACACACACACACACACACACACACACACACACACATACACATACACACACACACACACACACACACACACACACACACACACACACACACACATACACACACACACACACACACACACACACACACACATACATACACACATGAACATGCAGATTATAAAACATGAATTTCCACCATGTGCATAATCAAAACTATTATTTAAAACAACCAGAAGGGGGACCACTACAAAACCTAGTCAATAGTGTCACTGCACTCACCATCACGCCCTCCAGTTACTATCTCTGGAGCACCGCCGCCGATTCCTAGACCACCACAGGCATCTATGGTGTTGACAATACCGTCATGGGCTTTGGCGGCATACACTGGTAGGTCAATGTACTCAAGATCCCTGTGTGTACGCACAGACAGACAGACCCACACACACACAATTGTACAGAAGCACACACTGTGTCCACGCGCCACGGGGAACGTGTGTGTCAAAACATGGATTCAATGGATCTACGACCACTCTGAGCTGGTCACAACTGACGAGATAAAAACTTGACAGAACCTTCACGGTCATTATCGCTATTCGGAATACATGACTTGCCAAATATTGGATCCGGTAAAGAAAAGTTGTATTTCGCAGTGAGGTTATTTCACAGTCATGGCACTGGGGGTCACTTCAAGACAACGAAAGCTACAACCCAGGGGATAAGGCATCAAACCAGCTATATTCTCTAATTCAGCATTTCGGACGAGAAGTACCAGACTAATTTGCTCTTCTCTAAAAGCTCACGAAAGTTTCCTCCTTACAACCTTCTGTATGGTTTTCAAGAGGAGAATGAAAAAGATAATAGAGAGGTTCCGCATAACGTAATTACGTTAGTAAAAAGCGTAGTCGATCTACGGAAAGTCTTACGTAAACTGCATGCGCATCTGTGTTCCGCCATACGGAGTTTTCAAATCACGTAGCTGCCCTTGGCAACTCCGAACGCGGCAGTGTACGACCAGATCGACCTGGGGAGAGAGTCATAAATTTGTACCCCAATCCACTTACGGACCAGCTACGTTATCAGAGCCCTATCTACGTACTCTACGTAGACAACTTTCCGTAAGTAGAGTGCAAACTCGAGAATTCACGGGTTTTCCCCGCCCACTAACGTAAAGTTGCTCAACTTTACGTAGTGCGGAACCTCTCTAATAATGATAACTGTGGGTCGTCAAAGTAGAGAAATGAGCCCTACTACACTGAGAAGGTGATGCAGGACGGAAAGTGACGAAGTCCTCGCCATGTAACTAACCAGAAATACGACCAGGCGGCAATCATCACATTTCCATACCTACCAACCATCGCGATTTGGCCCGGACCGTCCCGATATCCAGGGTGGTAATACTGTAATACGCACCCAAAAGTGCATTCATCGCACGCCTCACAGCTACATTTGTACACATGTTCAATAGGTATGTCATCATGTCATTGTCCCGATCTCAGCTTTGCAAAGGTTGGCAGGTATGCATTTGGCAGCACTCACCATGTCATCAGCTTGCCCTTAAAGTCACCGGTGGCTAAGTGACGTTGCTGAAGTGAGGTAGCGCCAAATGTTCCACACTTGAAAGATGTCTGCTTCTCAGCCTGGTCAAGAGAAGATCATGTACACACACACGCACGCACGCACACGCACGCGCACGCACACACACACACACACACACACACACACACACAGGTACACACTCTGTCTGCCTGTCTCTTTCTCCTGCTGATTGGTCAAATCTTCACATCTCAATGCATTCTGATTGACTAATATTGTGCTGCTGCTGATTGCTTTGTTTTCCGCCTCGTTCCGTAAGTAGTATAGCTTGAATTAGCTTGAATTAACTTCAACTATGCCACCAACTATGCTACCAACTATGCTACCAACTATGCTACCAACTATGCTACCGCTGCTATAGAACTACCAACTATGCTACCGCTGCTATAGAACTACCTACCGTATTTCCCCGATTATAAGTCGCACCTTTTTACACTAAAGTTCAGAGTAAAAAAGGGGGTGCGACTTACAATCGAGCGTGGCTTAGTACTGAAGTGAATATATCGAAACAATATTGTTCAAACCTAAATATGGGGGTGCGACTTATAATCGAGTGCGACTTATAATCGGGGAAATACGGTACGATGCTAACGCTGCTATAGAACTACCTACTATAGTCCATTCACCAGATTGGGGCCCATGGCATAGGTTTTTCACAGGCTCACTTCATTCTTATTCAAGATGGTGATGTCGGTGACGTATATAGGTCCGAAATATTATAGCCGTTGTTTTACACCTACAGGGAACTGAATACGGTGAAAATTGATCAAGATATGTGCAACAAGTATTCAGACACATGTATCAGGGGCCCCGATTTGGCGAGCGGACTATACTGTCCCTCCAGGAAATCGCGATTCCACGGATGCAACAAATTTCGCGATTTTGGCCCAAACCCGATTTCCCGCGTTTTCTGTTGTTTTCTGCACTATATCTCACTTTTTTAGGGGCCGTCCGTAAATATCGAACTTTTTTCACCAAACGAATTATTTTAGTTTAGACCCAACCCCTCCCTCCCTCCCCCTTAGAACGTAAAAATTGTTGACATATACAATGCATATACAACAAAACCCGCAAGTGTGTAACTGCTCCTATGGCCATGTACATGTATCGAACTTTTCTGAAACGAAATTGATCAACCCCCTCCCACCCCATAACGAAATTATTTCGTTTCGTGAAAAAAGTCCGATAATTATGGACGACCCCTTATGCACTTTTCACGCAGTTCTTTCCATGATCCTGTAGGTTATTTGCACAGTACGACTCCCGAGTAGATATACGATGCAACAAATTTCGTGATTTGACCCAAATCCGCAATTTTCTGCAAATAATTCCGCAAATTCCTGGCAAGTTCTGCATGTGTCTGCACTTTTCGTCGCATTTTTTGTTACTTTCTGCCGCAATTTCTTGCGCCAGTTTTCGAGAGTTTTTTCCGCAAATTCCCGCAGGGACAGACTATAGTATATGATCTGCGATAAGTACACTCAACATTCAACTGTCGATCTCGATTAGTGCCAATAATGACTCCTTCCCTCTCAAATCTTGGCAAGGACTAGGTGAGCTTGTGGAGCTGACTGGATCCTTCAATCAACTATATTGGTTGATGACCTGATTGGGTTTTCACTGCGTGACGAATGTATATGCTGTTGTCATGGGATCGGTATTGCATATGTCTGGCATGGCACATGTACGAGTACATGCACAATGCTTCAATTCTTTTTTAATTAATTTTGTTCCAGCAAATGGCCTGGTACAACAAAAGTACTTCGCGTTCAAGCCTGCAGTTTCTCACCTCCTTCCTGAGCTCAAGTCCTCCTGAAGATACTTCGTAGACCTGAAGTGCACCAGTGCCACGTGGGTGACTGCCCATTGCCACGAACTTGGCACTGCATGGTATCCACTTGGCATCGTACAGTGTGTAGTTGACGTCCTTTTGCAAATGGACAATGATCTGGGGTTTCTCTAGCGCAGCAGCCATGGCTCAGTCTGTGCCTCCAGGCTCAGACTCAGGGAGCAGCTCGCGAAAAGCACTATGAATAATCTACTCCAATACTAAAAGATGATAGAATCTACGGTGATTGAATTATTTTGTTGATGGTCTACTATACAGAACTTCATTAAAATTTAAAAAAATTAATGAAATGAACAGAAAATTTCCACCCTTTCAGTATCGCCAAAATAATTCCTTGAAGGCAGCTAGCCTACAGTAATTCTCTTATTATGTGAAATACCGGTGTGCAGCTCGCTGACAAAATACCAAGCTGCGAAGACAGTCACACGATTATTTCACAAATTACAGAGTCAATGAACCACTTCATTCGTTTTGTCTTTTGAAAGTTTGATGAAGTCTACAAAAAGTGTGCAAGGGTTTTTTCGTGCATTTGATTGCATACTCTGTGATATTTTAGGTTGTCATGGGAGTGTTTCCCTGGCACCAAGCAAGGGGGCTCCCCAGTCCCCACATAATTACCGGTATGTACATCTGGTACATGGTCTCTCCGAGAATCTACTGACTGACTGACTGAGCTCTGTGCACATGTGACGTGAGTCTGAACCAGGGAGTCGTAAAATACGACTCCCTGGTCTGAACTCGATCGATACCGCTTCCATTTTTTGTTCAGAATCCTGGCCTCACATTACCTGCCAGTCCATGGCATGGACATGATGTATCTGTAAGAATAAGACTTGTGGACTGCAATGGTCCTGAGTTGTTTGGACTGATGGATGAATAGAATGGTGGACTCGGATTCAATGTGTACCAATGTACCGGTACTGATGATGACTATGTACACTCAATATGGAGGATGGTGCGGCGTATTTGCAAGAGTAGAATCTACTCATACTCTTGGCATCGGCAAGAGTACATAACCCCCAGGGTTCCACCCAGGGTTATGTACTCTTGGTATCCATGGTATCGGCAAGAGTCCATGACCCCATTATTATGGACTCTTGGTATCGGGTAGTGCACTGGCCCGAAGCAGTAATGCTACAATGAACGCATAATCCTGATCACCAAGACATAACATGTGTAGCTGAGGATTGGAGACATCTCACTTCACTACTATAGTAGCTTCGACTTGATGATCAAGCATTTGTATTTCACGGTACAAGTGCTCAGTTCATGAAGAACAGGCCTTATAGAATAAGGAGCACATAGACACGGTGGAAAGGAAAGAAGAAGCAGACAAAACTATATAAAAAAAGAACCAATTCAAAATTTCAAAATCAATATCCAGTTGGGCATGTAAATTACAAAATAATAAAACCACAGTGCACTAGTGCTTCAGCTGAAGAGGGAGAAACTGCACGAGTTACGAGGCGTAAAAAATTGGCAAAGCTAAAGATAAATAACTCAAGCATATCCGATGGCTCTTCACGTTAAAAAAATTGAAAAATTGTTTGGCTGCCCAGGCGAAAGTAAAAGCAGACCATCTGAGCCAGCAGATATGAACGAGAAGAAAACAGTAAAATACGAATACCGTATTTTAGACTACACGATTGGGATTGACATTTAGTGCCCGAATGCCACCTTAAGACAGTCAGTGGTGATCCACAATGCTCCAGAACATCTAAATTGAAAAACAAACAAAAAACAACGGAAGGTCCAGCCTTCGGTGCAGGTCTGGCTGGCTACATGAGTCACTCAGTTCATGTGAGATGGATATAAACAGCAGATTCGGTGTTTCAAAAGTCCTAAGTCGGCGCAAAAGAGAAGAATAAAAACAAGTAAAGGGAGGAGGACGACACTCACGACATGCTTGCGCCTGAAGATAGCATTGTGAGTTCAACTATGTTGACTAAGAGAGATTAAAAAAAACACGGAAAACTGACCAGCAGACAGGTGACACGTAGAGGCAGATGAGCCGTCATACCATCAAGTACAGAGGAGGTTGAAAAGCAGACCGACGACGCATGCGCACGGGCCACTACAGCGTGAGCGCATTGGCAGCACGCAGCAGTTCCATGCTGGGAAAGTGCGTGGAGGTCTGGATAACATCACGCAACTGTTTGCCGCTCACGCACAGGCAGATGGGGCGGAAGAGCTTGGGTATGTTCTTGGCTCCGCGCCGACCATGCTGCAAGTCCCAGGTCACCAGGCGCAGTGCAAGCAGATGCTCAAACGCCTGTGTGTAGGGACACAAACAAACGAGAGCAAAACCATAATTGACCACTGCATCAGCATACGAGTACTAGCAAAAACAAAGGCAACACACACACAGTGGTGCAAAGTAGTAGTGAACCCCGCATCGCATACAGCGAAACGTCAGCAATATGGATAGTGGGGCTCTAATAAAACGCCCTACCCGCCCACGGGCAGCAGAAAAGTGTACTTAGTATCTGAGGTTCTTCTTATCCCAATACAGTAACACCTGTCAAGGAGACCACTCGGATAAGGCGACCACCTGTCCAAGAAGACCATTAGTACAACCAGGACCAAGGGATGCTATTTCCAGTCAAATGACCCTGGATAAGGAGACCACCTGGTTACAGAGACCACGTTTTCAAGGTCCCTCGAGCGGTCGTCTTAAACAGGTTTCACTGTACAATACTACGTCAGTACCCAGTATAGGGCAATACAGCCGTGTCCCGGACAATGTGCGTGCAGGTGTACGTCTTAGTGTGCACTAGGAGAGTTCCACTAAGCCTTCAAAGGCCATCAGGATCTATCCGTCAGCAGGGTTCTAGCTAGGAAAATCTGCAGAAGGCAGTAAGATCAACACTGGGGCCGCATAGCACTCGGTGCTAGCTGGCTCACACCACCCAGACCTGGCTGAGCAGCACAGTACATGTACATGTAATATGGCCCAGAATCTGCGAAAACCAGGCTTAGGGTGAAAATCATTTTTTTGAGAAAAATGATGTTTTGTAAAAAGGTTGTGTCGCGTGGACGATCGAGTGCAGCGAAGTGGAACCAGAGAGAATCTCGCTTGTTTGAAGAAGAAGCAGTCATGGCAGGAAGGGTTTCAGTAGTCAGGGAAGTCAACGGGCTTCCGGTAGAATATTCCTTGCTACTCCTCTAGTCACAATGAAGAGTTTTTGAGCTGAGCGAACGGATTCCATCTCCTGCACACAGGGATGGCGAAATGTCTGCGCTAGCTGCTGCTTGCGGAAAATGGTGAAGAAACCGTCTCCAGTTAGAGTCGGGATGGCGATAGCGAGGAGAACCTGGACGACATCGATTCAGCCAATCGAAGTACGGAGATATTAGTTGTTTCTGGGCCTCACGCAAAGGGAACACGCGCAGCAGAGCTCATACGTTTGCAGCAAGTTCACGAGGAAAAAGGCTTGAAGCGCAGTGTGAAAACTGTTTTGAATTGAAGTCCTTGGCGATGAAGTGCTCCTGTACTCTGTAGTACTGAATGCCAGGCGAATGAGCGAGCAGATCGAGAGGCCCCCACTCGAGACTTTCCTCGCTGGACAGCTAGCTCAGAGCTGCAAGGGATTGTACATGCCGATATTTCACTTGCTGGTCAGCACCAAGCAGATACTGCAGCACGCCAGCACACTATGCGCATACTATGAACAGTGGAACAGTTTGAAAGGCTGTGTTCTTGCTTGTTTCTGAACAGTTGTACTAGATTCACCCTTCAAAAGGTGCCATCTCAACTAGAGTCGGGTTTCCTTGTGGTGTGTAGCGCCAGAGCATGCCAGGACATGTATTCAGCCCCAGAATGTGCTGAGTGAGGAGCAAACAAAAATAATTCGTGCAGAACTGTGCATTGCCACTACAGCCTGCACCAAGGGGCCACAACAAGCCTGTCCCCACATGCCTACCTTGTCATGTCACCAAAACAAAAATCATCCATGTCTCTTCCTTCAGTCTGGTGGATCTCTCTTCATTTCTTTCCTGTGATAACAATTTTGTGTTTTTTTTGGATTTTTTAACACAATACCCTGGTGTGTTTGAGATACTTTTAATACCACTATGAGTCGACCCACACCTGTAATATTTTGTTTCCTGACCTCCAATGCCCAGTAGAAGCTGAAAACGGGAAAAAGTCATTTTGTGAAATTTCACCCTAAGCCTGGTTTTCGCAGATTCTGGGCCATATGATATAAGGGGCCATCCGGCATTATCGATATATTTCACGAAACGAAAAAGTTTAGTTACGACCCTCCCCCACCCACCCACCCCACTGAACGAAAAATATATTGACTTGACAGCTAGAATGGATTGATGTTTCAGCTATCCATATTTTTCATAACGAAACTCTCCCCGACCCACCCACAAACGAAACTTTTTTTCGTTTTGTGTAAAATATTGATGATTTATGGACGGCCCCTAACGCAACACTGACCTTGGATGCAGCTGTCTTGCTGACCAGGTGAACACGACCGGCCGCAAACTTGGTGTAGTCTGAACAAGCGGAGCAGAGCGCAAGTAGATCACAAGCAGATACTTGTACAATCAGCTATATCTGCCTGAGTTCAGCAGAAGATTAGTAGATGCACATGGTATTAAGGTGGCTCAAGCTACATGTACGTGTCTCTCTAGCACATGCCCCGCATGTCCTCAGTAAACAGGTGGACAAGAAGACTTCACACCCTCTGCCTTACCATGGTAGACCATTTCAAAGTTGATTGCTCTGCTGCCCTGATGTGTGGCAAGACGGAGAAGGCTCACCAGCAGACAGACATCAGCCAAGGTCAGGCCTGAAAGAAAACAAGGCGAGAGCATGAACATTGGAAGGAGGAAGAGCCATACAGCGGTATTTCATCATACATGCACATATTCAGCAATACTACAGCGGCGCTGGTGAAATCAAACCCGATGTGAAGCATGCATGATGATGATGGCAGCATATCAGCAGGTGGAGGACACACTGCATTGTGATATGCTGTCATCATCATACATGGCAACTATCAAGCAAGGCTGGCATATACCACTGTACTTGTACATGATTGTGTGTACACTGTACACCCAGCAATATTCGTACCCCTGCCGGGGGCGTCAAGGGCCGTGCAAGGCTGGAGTGCCAAATACGCCCAAGGGAGAAGAACACGCTGACACGACTCTCCAGTCTCCAGTGTTCACTGATCGCATGGCAGAGTTGCCACTCGGTACAGTCACTAACTACATTATGACTGTATGCTCAACACCTGACAAGTCCATACAAGTCTGACAAGTAACAGTTCATATACAGATATTTAGAAAAGCGATCGTGTCAGGTGTTCTATTATTGTGAGCACACTGCTACAACCAGGCAAACCGATCAAGATCAATGGCAACACGTACGATTAACACCTGTCGGAGTTTTATCATAGAAAGCGGCGCGCTGCAGAGGAGCACAGAACACGCCTGTCTTACCTCTCAACATGGTCATCTTGCCATCTTCATAGGGCTGTGACAAGGACTGCTGGAACACACTGGTGCTCACCAACGGCTCAGCCTCGCTCATGTAGCAGACAGGCACTGACTGAAGTATCATACAGGAGAGCACACCAAAGCAACATGTAAAGATTGTAAACACATACACAATAGCGAGAGTTCCCAGATTACCTGGAGTGCTCAGCACCACAAGGATGGAGCATTACCACAAAGGCAGAAGAGAACAGAGACAGTCGTCTGAGGATGGCCTTAGCTTTGCCTATGTGCATGAAACGCAGTGTTACAACAATGACCTAGCCGGCTGTCTCTGTTCTCTTCTGCCTTTGTGGAAACACATACATGTACATGGTTGCTGTCGGATGATGATCGGTAAAGCTGTGAAACTCAGAGTTAAAGCAGAACCGCTTTGATTCCTTCTTTCCAGTGGGTGTAGATGTACATATGCAGTGGTCAGCTATTATATTGTTCTCCAGCCTTCAACTAGCAGCGTGCAAGGGTCAAGGTGTGCCACAGAGACGCTTGGAGATGCTTCTTCCTTTCACACCTTTTTTCGTAGTTGACATATTTCCATTGGTAATTTCTCGGGGTGAAACAATCATGCCGACTACTTGTCAACTACTCATTATTGTCGTACTCGATACTTGCTAACAGTCGCAAAAGGTGCTCATCAAGTACTAGGAAGGCTTTCCAGCCACCAAAGTTCTGGCTAAACAGGCAGGCCAAGCCACTAACAACTCTGATAATGATATTTACGATGGAGAACTGTGATAGCGAGCGGTCTGGCATCTGTGGTCCCATTACGCTGACGTGCTTCATCACTACTTCCTCACAAGGGAGAGGAAACGGTAGCACTATTGTAATGCAATTGAACACCAGCCCCCGTCCTGTTCTTTGACGACAACTGCAACACCACAACCTGTAAACAGGTCCACAAAACAACAATAATCCTCATCAACCAATTTAACGCCCATACAACACAACCCACCAGCAAACGACGCAGCTCCCACACGCTGAGGCTCAACTCATGCTGATATCGTAGCGAGTCCAGAACGCCTTGATCACCCAAGATCGATTCCTACACAGCAAACACACATCAAAAGAAGGAGAGATTGATAAAAGCAACCCATCACATTTCTAAGAAGAAAAGAGGACCAAAGAGCTACAAGTGACGCTATACTGTCCACTAACACCACCAGTTACTTTACAATCAGCTCATGCGATAACATTGCACGACACTCATGAGGTCATCGAGATGATCGAGATGCTCAATGCACAGACTACCGAAACAGGCATACAAATGCTCTATACATTCCTTTTTCAATGCACTATTCAAGCATGCCACAGCGCACTACTCTCATTCCTAACAAGCATGCCACAGCGCACTACTCTCATTCCTAACAAGCATGCCACAGCGCACTACTCTCATTCCTAACAAGCATGCCACAGCGCACTACTCTCATTCCTAACAAGCATGCCACAGCGCACTACTCTCATTCCTAACAAGCATGCCACAGCGCACTACTCTCATTCCTAACAAGCATGCCACAGCGCACTACTCTCATTCCTAACAAGCATGCCACAGCGCACTACTCTCATTCCTAACAAGCATGCCACAGCGCACTACTCTCATTCCTAACAAGCATGCCACAGCGCACTACTCTCATTCCTAACAAGCATGCCACAGCGCACTACTCTCATTCCTAACAAGCATGCCACAGCGCACTACTCTCATTCCGAACAAGCATGCCACAGCGCACTACTCTCATTCCTAACAAGCATGCCACAGCGCACTACTCTCATTCCTAACAAAGGTCAGTAGATGCTGTGGAAACCATTGGCAAACATACGTGAATGTGCGTATTCCACTCATCTCGGAACTTTTCGTCTGGAAACGATGACGGAAGATAAAGCAAAGCACTGCAGATACGGACACAAACACACACACACATATACACACACACAGCGGATGGACAGGCACCCAGACAGACACAGAAACACACATATACATACACATAGACACTGACACACACACACACACATACGTACATGCCCACAGCTCTGACCGGAACTACATAGCATCAGGACTTCAATTCCGTTCAAATCACTCAGACCAAAGTTCATGCGAACACACGCACATGTAAGTAACTGACAAGTTAGGACGCCACCAAAGCATGAGGGTAATCTACCAATGACCGAGCCTGCCATATAGAGAATGATACGAGGGCATTCAATAACGAAAAATAGCGAGAGAGAGAGAGAGAGAGAGAGAGAGAGAGAGAGAGAGAGAGAGAGAGAGAGAGAGAGAGAGAGAGAGCGAGCGAGCGAGAGAAAGAGAGAGAGTGAGAGATAGACAGAGAGTGAGAGAGAGAGAGAGTGAGAGAGTGAGAGAGCGAGAGAGAGAGAAAGAGAGAGAGAGAGAGAGAGAGAGAGAGAGAGAGAGAGAGAGAGAGAGAGAAAGAGAGAGTGAGAGAGAGAAAGAGAGTGAGAGAGAGAGAAAGAGAGTGAGAGAGAGAGTGAGAGAGAGAGAGTCAGAGAGACACAGAGAGAGAGAGAGAGAGAGAGAGAGAGAGAGAGAGAGAGAGAGAGAGAGAGAGAGAGAGAGAGAGAGAGAGAGAGAGTCAGAGAGACAGAGAGAGAGAGAAACAGAGAGAAATACAATGACTTCTATGTTAGTGAGAGACAACATATATGCGTATGCTCAGGTGTTACACCGAGACTCTCTGTGTTCCTCTTACCGACTGATGTCCACATACAGCTGGAAGGGCATGGCATGACGAAAGCTGATCGTACGCTGTGAGAAGCGAGACCGCACCCGCTTCTCCAGGAGGCCCAATACATCCTGGTGAAAAGGGCCAACAAGTGCAAGGTACTGATTCAACTCAACAAACAAAAGGAGAGAAAAAGGAGAAAAAACGTGCAACATACACACTGCCGAATACATGCATGTACAAAAAGAACAAGATGGCATAAGTAGTATCCTTGCTTACAACATGTGGACTCAGTGCCACGACGGTGAGAGGAGTGGCAATAGTCTGTGCTACGTCAAACAAGTTGTACAGCAGCCGCTGATCACTGAAACTGGTGAACTCCTGGAACTCATCAAGGACAATGACGATGCTTTGTTGTCTGCTACTACCTGCATGACAGAGATGCACCCACCCACCCACATGCAATCACACGCATACACATACACACACACACACACACACACACACACACACACACACACACACCTCAGACCTGCCCATCGCGGAAGCGATGATAGCGAACAGCTATGTTAGACATAGCAACTTGTGCTGGGATTACACCATTCAACAGCTTGCAAGGCTGATGAGTTGACCGTCACTATTTTTAGCCTGGTATCCACCACACAGCTGATTGAAGTGACTTTTTCTGGCCAGTGAATCCCTATAAAAATTTTGTCATTTTCACACACACACACACACACACACAGATTCAGGCAGTCACGCACGTACACACGCACACAATAGGTACACCCATAGCTCAGTTATCTGGACCTCGGTTATCTGGACCCACTTGAAGTTGCAGGCACTTCGGTCTACCGGGCAGCCCGTTGGATGGAGTTTAGTGGACGTTATGACTTTTCAGATCTGGCTCGAAGACTAGTCAAAAAATTAATGACCGTATGGACTCTGGACCTATTGATATTCTGAGCATACACACATTGCCTGGTCGCGCACTGCCCGGATAGCTATAAGGGCACACACACACAAAGCGTATGCTTCTCACCCTTTTTTAGAGCCTTCAGCAGTGATGACAGGCAATCAGCAAAGGACCCCTAACAGTTAGAAGCGAACACAAAAAGAAAGAAAACATTGTAAACCGCGAGGAAGCACACACGCACGCACGCACACACATAACAATTACATACATACACAGTACACAGCATAAAACAGTTCATGCCCAGTACAGTATGCAACACACAAGACAGAACAATAAATGACAGTGCTCTACACAGAGATGGTACGAGACGGACACCCCCAGGGTACAGTACGTCTGCGTGTTTCTGCGCACTTGACATGCTGCACTTGTTGTTGAACTGCACACACTAGCAGCACCTGATGAACTGCAACCTCGTCATAGCCCTTGTGGTCCAGGTAAGCCGCTCTAGGAGCTATTTGCTGACACCAATTTACACATTGCCGTTCGGGCCTGGTTTAAATCTGGCTTTGGAAAATTTATTTTTGATTGCTATCAGGTTCGGCCTCATTTCCTCTGTGCTGCGCTGATGAGTCCACAAAGGACGAAACAGTTCTGTCCGCAGATTGAGTATTTCGCTCCTGCTCTTGTAGCAGTTGAGCACTCTTGCATGGGGTAGTGCCTTTGCTGTTTGCGTTATGCAGAGCTCACTGACTTGTCAGTTTGAGCACTCTGGCAAGGTACGTTCGGGCCTGATTGGAAATTTTTTATTTCCATTGCTATCAGGTTCGGCCTCATTTCCTCTGTGCTGCGCTGATGAGTCCACAAAGGATGAACCAGTTCTGTCTGCAGATTGAGTACACTTAGTCTGTAGGAGCAATCTTGAACTTGCTCAGGGTCCATCTACTAGTACCACCACTAATCAACATTCATCCAGCAAGCTTGGCCTTGCGGTAATCCGTTCAAGAATCAACCGAAAGAACGCCGTTAGATCAGTAGACTGCGGTCCCTTCTGTTATGCAAAGTTTCCCGAGAAAAGAAAAGAATGACACCGGATTTGGAACCGACGGATTTGTCCTGCTTAGAACCCGATGTTTTAAGACCCATCGCCCGTCGCCCACTGATCAGTGAACAGTCACCCGGATTCCACAGACTTAATAACCAACGCCACATACCGTCTGTAACTGCTCCTGGTCAATGGTCTGGTTGAGTTGTCTGGCAATACATTGCAGTGACATGCGCGTGTCGTTCTGCACCAGCCCTGCACCAGCCAGCCACAAGACAACAGAACACAGCAGAGCCCAGGGTAAGACAATATACAGTGAACCTCCAGCCATACATCCCACTTTGAACGATCAATGCACATACTTATTATTCTTTGAATCTTTTCACTCTATCCAACATTTCGAATTCAATGGGCTTTGCCGCTTAAATACAAGGTCCGAGAGGAACAAGAATAAGGAGGATTGATAACAGCTGCTCAATAGGCGAGCGGTGCGCAAAAATCTCCAAAAGATTGATTCATTTCCTTGGATATAGCAGACTATGGAATATAATCACACTTCAGAAAGAAAGAAAAACTTCAGGCTCCTCAGAAGCAACCTTTTCGGAAAAAAATGTACAAGTACTTTCGATGCCTTCTCACCATGTGGAATTCAGGCAAAAAAAAACCCAAAGGAACAAGAACAATGAATTAAGTACAGCAGAGAGGTGATAGAATAGTGCAACGAAGAGAAGCCGTAAACAACAACAGTGAAATGTGTGACGCCATACCCATAGCAGGAATGACACAAAAAGGTGCAAGTGTGGAGAAAAATCTAACAAGTGTGCAACATGGTGCGACAACAATAGACCAGCAATGGATCTAACTAACGCGTTAATTATGACCTACCTAACAGCCTAAGTGTGAACTTTTAAAGTTGTTTCTGTTTGCATAGGTCAGGCGTGTGCATATAAACAGCTCGAAAACATGCAATAATTTAGCACTGCACAGGCGACAAAAGGGAAAGCAATCTTCTGAACACACAGCATGACATTCAGGATGCTAAAAAAAGAGATAAGCAATTATGACAATTATGAAGACTCATATTTATCAGAACTTAACATCAAGACAATCGGAATGTGCGGCGGACAGTTCCAATGTCACGTTGCCAGTAGCTGTCGACTCTGCCGATGCCGGAGGTGTCGCCAATGCCTCTGATCTTGTCTCCAGTCTGCTGTATTCCACTTGATGGCATTGGAAGTACTCGTGGAACATTTTCGAAATCGAGATCAAGCCTGCTTCCACAAGGATTCCTTGTTCGTATCAAAAAGATTGTTGTAGCTAAGTGACATTTATGACAATACAATGGATGCCAACTGACCGGCACATTAATATCTCGTTTAAAAACCTCAATATGGTGTGATCAATACTTGGCAGTACACGATTGTGCTCACCATTCAGTGTGATAACAGCATAGGCGCCGTTCAAGCTTGCTTCCAGCTCCAGGCGCTGTAGCACACGTCGTAATACCTTCAAAGTCCATTGTGCACAAGCATGCATTCCCGCGCACACGGATATCACAGGGTAACACACGCACACACACACACATGCAATCATGCCAGGTGTACTCGGGCCACTGTGTTCCCACCGACCAGTGTGGCAATGGGATTAGCTTGCTCTGTGCATGCTTCTCAACATGCACACAATGCAATGAGTGTGCCTACGTTTCGACATCAAGAGTGAAAAAGATATGCACACAGAGCCGTACATGCAGCACCCATGTGCTGCGATGTGCGTTCCTGTACACGCGTATTGTAAGTTTTCACATGCACAACCAGAGGCCAGACTTCACTTGCCACCCATGCGCCTCCGCATGTGCATGCGGTCATGTAGTCATGTATGTGCATGTACACTGGTATGTATAATTATTAATTAACTATGAACTACAGCACGACAGTACCCAGAAAAGGCATTCAGGAGCTATGTCATGACAAGCACATCTAAACATACTCACACAGCATGCACACACCCACGCACCTTTCAACAGAGGTAGGTAAGCAGCACGCACGCATACATAGGAAGGGCACATGCTCTACTTTAACCTCGTTGATAAAAGTGCATTCATACATTTCGTCGTGATGGTCTAGCATCACAGTACAGTGCATAGAGTGCAAGACTTACCAGTGACTTGCCACTGCCTCGTGGTCCACTTAACAGCACGCTTGTACTCTGTCCAAACACGATGCAGCGGTGCAGCAGCTCCAGTAACTCCCTGTGCAAAACATTACATGTGTGTATACAGTGGAACAACTCACTTAATACTCTAAGACATACACTTTTGCTTAGTACTAGGGTTGCAAGGAATAGTCGAATATTCAATTGCCTGCCTGGAAAACGCTTGTTTCACAAACGCCATGATAGTTCCACCACTCACTCCACTGATGAATAGAAAGCTGAAGCGTTCCAAAAAACGAGAGAGCTTGGAAGCTCAGGGCCCTACGCTATGCTTTTTTGCCTTGATGACCTAGGCAAAAAAAAGCATAGGGATGTTATAAATTTTTCATTTCTCCAATTTTTTTCCAAGACATAACCTGGGATTCGAACCCGCACTATCGCCCAGTATGCATGCATCTCCCTATACATCAGGGAGTTGTATACATAATACGACGAATATTGTGGCCAGCTGTTTGTGGCCAGCTGTGTTTGATGGTGCGGTAGGGTACGGGACAGATACGGGAGCCAGCAAATATTGTGGCCAGCTGTGTTTGATGGTACCGTACGGTACGGGAGAGATACGGGATAGCGCCAGGCGTGACACAAACAAACAAACAAATATTGTGGCCAGCTGTGTTTGATGGTACGGTACGGGAGCCAGCAAATATTGTGGCCAGCTGTTTGTGGCCAGCTGTGTTTGATGGTACCGTACGGTACGGAACAGATACGGGATAGCGCCAGGCGTGACACAAACAAACAAATAAATAAACGAGAGAGCTTGGAAGCTCAGGGCCCTACGCTATGCTTTTTTGCCTTGATGACCTAGGCAAAAAAAGCATAGTAAATTTTTCATTTCTCCTATTTAAAAAAAAAGACATAACCTGGGATTCGAACCCGCACTATCGCCCTGCATGCATCGTTAATCCGAAACGTATCGATTATTATCGATTAAGCACCACTGACGACAAAACTCACCATTTTGCATCATCTACAATCAATTTTGAAACTTCAAGGAGAACAAAAATAATGGAAACATCGACTGTCGCACAGGCACAAACTGATTCTGAAGGCTACTTGTCCAGAACAGTGAGTTCCATGAAGCAACCGGAACGAAAGTTCGCGGGTATGAATCAGTGCGCGGTGCAGAGAAAAGAGCCGCGTGTCACACAATAGATCTAGAGTACATCAGGTAGATCTACCGGGTACGTGTGTAGCGTGTATCCAGAGCATGAGCAACTCGCTCTGCGTGCTGCACGCGTTGATTGACACATCCGTGCATGCGCGCATCGACTCGTACTCTGGTACATGTGCTGCACGCATGCAGTAAAGTCATGTAGAGTCACACTGCACCTGCCGGATATTTCGTCGTACCGTATAGTATGTCGTACGAAAATGCTGTAGCGAATAGAAAAATCGTAATCGACTAGATTTTTTCGACTAATTAATCGACTAAACCACATAATCCTTTCAACCCTACCCGATATACTTCGCATACATACTAATTCTTCCAAGTTGCTTCACGTTATGATCTTGCATTCGAAAGCTCTATTTGAATATTGTGGCCAGTTGTTTGTTGTGGCCAGCCGTCTTTGATGGTACGGTTAGTGAAGGGGACTCAGTTGGTTTGCCCAGCATGTGCCCTAGCAAGTACAGCTTGCTAACACCAACGCCAATGCAGTTCGCTTGCGAATTTGGGACCCCTGAGACATCGACACCGTCACACGTACTAGTATGACTTGCTTGGACTTCCTAATGTGCGAACAGGTATTGCGATCAGCATAACGCTAACTCAATAATGAATTGACCAGCGTTTGGTCGATCCAACTACGTAAATTGGGAGTTCAAGCAGTTCAAAGCGACGAATCCTTGATTGATTGGCAAAGAGGCTCCTCATATTTTTACTTTTGCACATAATTCAGTCTTTCTGCTTCCTTGCTTATTTATAACCAGATACTTTCTTAGATTTCGGATTCGTAGTGATTTGATCACAGACAAGAAACACAAAAATTAAATAGAACACCACGATCATTCAATAAACTGTTGAACGGTACCTTTCGGAGGAGGACAGTTAGTTTCTTGTACTACGACCATTCCTGATTTTACAGTATTGACAAGAGTACATAACACCCTGAGTATGCAGCGCGGATGGGTTGGCGTCACGGCGGAATTCCGGGACTACTTATATCGTTTTAGTGACGTAGTGCGTAAAAGCAGGATTCAAGCGGATCTCTTTCTGCACAACCGCAGCTCAGTTGTACGCACTACACCACTTCCCATCGTTTATCTGCACCAACTATGATGCAATCCCGGAATTTTTGCCGTGACAGACACCAGAAAAGTCACAAGCGGCACACTCTGGATTTCATGTACTGTTGGTATTGATTTCATGTACATGTATTGTATATGCCTTGCTAGAAAGATTTAACATGTTTTCGAAGTCGACAGCATGTAACGGAGGACGCTTCGAAAACATGTACTGGTACATGATTGTATTGTTCGTTGACTCCGAAAGCCGTAATGTCAGATACACGCTAGGCTCTAGCACATGTATACTGTGCATGTTGTAGTAGATGACAACGGAAGTGTGGAGTGTAACATCGAACCCATCCACTATCAAGAGTCCCAACCAGGTGATGCACCAATTTTAAAATTTTGAATAAAAAAACAAACAACCAAAGTCCGACTTGAAAGCATTCGCCCTACCTATAATGTTCATCCAGGCCAGGCATACATTCGGGAAGTTCATCTCCAAACAGACGTGAGCGCAACAACTGCTGCGCCACCAGCCAAGACATACTTCACTACATCTGTCCACTTCAAAAATTACATGCAGGAACTACTTTTTTCATTCATAATCATGTCGACTTCTTGACTTGAAAAAAGACAAAACTCAAAAAGGGCTACAATTATTTTTTGTACAACCGCGCCAAAGCCGCGAGCATGCATACTGGCTGTGAGTTGATGACACTGTGAGCTGTCGGCTGTGAGTTGTCGCGCTGTGAGCTGTCTCGCGGTGACCTGTCGTGTTCCCCTACCATCGTGTGGTACGATCACATACGACTCGTAGACCTACGTAGACCTACGGCTACGAGTTGTACTATAATACTGTATGACTGTACTATTACTAGTGCCAATAGTGGGTAGTGTTGTGTGAGCTGAGCGCGAGCGTCGCTACGGTAGTACTTTTTCTAGCCATCTGCATGTGCATACCTAGCCTACAAATATGTAGGGTTAACCCGGGATGGGTCTACCCGGGATATCTTTATGGGAACAGTGACTCAGCGCAACGGGGCAGGCTATTGACAAGCACATACCGGTAGTCATTATAACAATAGGCGATACAATGACAATGTCATCCAAATTTTCCAAAAGTCAAAGCTGACACGAGATGTGTTGTGCACATGTGCTGACCTCAGGAGTCAGCTTGAGTCTTGACAAGTCAACGTTTCCTCCTACATGTATGTCCTGACTCAGTCTACTTGATCGTGTGCGCGCGATCGCGAGGTCGAGTGTGACTCCTATCTACGCGCGTACTATACTATAGTTCTTGTTGTTTATTCGCAGATTGAGTTGTTGTTTATTAATAATTTTATTTTACATCGCATGTCAAACGGGCAGTTCTGCCCCGGCAATGATTATGAAAGCGATGACAACCAGTAAGAAGAGTCAGAAATGAAGAGAAAAGGAAATGAAAATAAAAATACGAAAAATGGAAGTAGCAATGATATTATTATGACTATGAGTATGAGGGGGAGCAGCCCAGCCTGGCAGGGACAAGACGAGCAGAAAAATGGATCTCAACTGCAGGCGTAGGCTTTCGTAGCATGATTCTGTCGAGCCTCATCACATCAGCAGGTTACGAAAGCAATACTACGAGTACTAGTAGTACTACTAGTACTACTAATACGAGTACTAATAGTGCGTGCTGCTGGCACTGCACTGAGCACGACCTGCAGTACGACTCACGGACCGTCGGTTTTACTTCTACGTCAGGCGACATACACTGCACTGACACAGAATGTCTGCAACAGCATCAGAATTCTGCAGCCTGACGTGACATGACCACCGCTACTACTGTAGACGTGTGTAAATCTGTACTGGCACTGCACTAGCCGCTGGCACTGGTCCGCTCAGACCACACTAATAGTACTAATCTCTGCATGCTCTCTCATCTATCTCTCGCGCCGGAAGCTCGATCAAATCACCAAGATAGATAGGATAGGAAGCAGTTATTTTTTTCTATCGCCTGGTATTCAGCTGGTATCATTATTTTCAAAGTCACCGTTGCCAGACTTTTGCCGGTAAGTCCCAGAAAAATCGTCCACGGTCCAGCTCCATGCATGATCAGCCCATACTGGCCCTAGTTGCAGCTTGCCCTCGAGCTAGCTCCGGGTGTCCGTCTAAAACCCTAGTTCTGCACATCTTGGTTTGGGAGAATTATTTTGTTATTCACCGAGATTGATTGAATAGTGCTTTGGTACACGGTAGTCCAACAGCTGAGTGCGGTGACCGACGCAGGACACACCCGGACTGCGCTGGGGCGCTACAGCAGCAGGAGACGGTAGCGTTTGTTTGTGATAGACTTGGACTTGGAGTTGATGAGTCAATATAGGAAGATGAGTTCCGTTGGTGGTAGCTCGGTTACCGAGGTTATCATCGACTCGATCGACATAAATATGCTGGCGAATAAGCTTATCGGTCACCTGGTGCAAAAGAACAACGACAAGGAGAGAAAATTCGAGTCGCTGGACGGAATTTGCGTTGAGGAGGGCGAGGGGACCAGTCAGGATGCTACCGACGGCCCGTATGAAATCCAACGTGCTCCAGACACACCAGCTGTGATGTCACCAGTGGGCCCTGGGCAAGATCTAGTGGACCGTCCTGGTTACAGCATGGTTGGCAGTAGGAAGACGAAAGTTGCTGTGGTGACGCAGGCCATGCTGCAGATAGCTGACGAGCTGGACGAGAAGCAGGAGATCTGGCAGCTGTTCTCTACGCTGGAGATCACGAGGGAGACAGCGTACGACACGTTCTGCGACATCGCAATGGGAATATTCCAGCACGGCATCTCCTGGGGCAAGGTGGTGGTCCTGTTCATGTTCGCCGCACACTGTGTGATGAAGGCCGTGCTCGCCGAGCTGCCCAATATCTTCGTCATGATCGGATCCTTTGTGGCGCGGTTCATGGGAGAGAAGCTGAAGCAGTGGATTGAAGAGCATGGTGGATGGGTAAGCCTGGCGTCAACCTCACCGCTGTGTGTATGGTATATTGCATGGGAACGTAGGAAAGGTCCTGGGTGTGCAATTGGAATTATGGGCGCGCTCGCACTGCGACCAAAACACGCGTCCACACGGTCAAGCGGCCAAGTTGCATGGCAACGGCATGCACGTGACCTAAACGCTGCGGCTGCGTTTCAAACTGAGACCATTGCAGCCTCAAGAGGGGGTGCCACGGCTATGGACTTTAAGTCACATGAACGCGAAACATATTCTAAATATAACCGGGCCTGAATTCAAGGCGTGCGTGACCATCAGGCGGAATTTCTGATCTACTTGGGCACCCAGGCGAGGAAACAAACGGGCTCCCATGAAGAAGAACAAATCAGTCATCCATCAGTGTTGGAGGTTTGAGCTTTTGCCCTGGCCTTGCCTGAAAAATCTCACTTGATTTGAACTTGACATTTTGTCCGAACATCAAGAAACCTGAAAGCGCAACGCTTCTACTCGGCGTTTTTGGACGTAGTGTAAGCACGACCATCACATTTCTGCGTCATGCTGTCATGCTGCCTCTTGTCACAGTGTGAGCGCCCAGTCGGGTTGTTTTCAACCACTCCACGCCCCCCCCCCCTCTGGACCCGTTGCAGATAAAATGTCACTTTCTACTTTGTGTATTCTTTCCGATGTGGAACCAAACAGTCAGGACCACCGGAAGCAGTTTTTGATTAGTCCGGCCGTGCTCTCTGTCATACCGATAGTATTTGTGTAGGATATGGCGGGTACACATGACCTCCTCAGAAGTGTACACACGTTGGCGGCCAAAAGGTTGGTCCGGCGATGACCTGACCAAGCGGACCGATTCTAGCAACAAGCTACAATAGCAGTAGACATCTAGTGAGTGAGGAGTTCTACTCTCCGGGCCGCATATCCATTGATATCTACTCTCCGGGCCTCATATCCATTGATATCTACTCTCCGGGCCTCATATCCATTGATATCTACTCTCCGGGCCTCATATCCATTGATATCTACTCTCCGGGCCTCATATCCATTGATATCTACTCTCCGGGTCTCATATCCATTGATATCTACTCTCCGGGCCTCATATCCATTGATATCTACTCTCCGGGCCTCATATCCATTGATATCTACTCTCCGGGCCTCATATCCATTGATATCTACTCTCCGCATATCCATTGATATCTACTCTCCGGGCCTCATATCCATTGATATCTACTCTCCGGGTCTCATATCCATTGATATCTACTCTCCGGGCCTCATATCCATTGATATCTACTCTCCGGGCCTCATATCCATTGATATCTACTCTCCGCATATCCATTGATATCTACTCTCCGGGCCTCATATCCATTGATATCTACTCTCCGGGCCTCATATCCATTGATATCTACTCTCCGCATATCCATTGATATCTACTCTCCGGGTCTCATATCCATTGATATCTACTCTCCGGGCCTCATATCCATTGATTCTACTCTCCGGGCCTCATATCCATTGATATCTACTCTCCGGGCCTCATATCCATTGATATCTACTCTCCGGGCCTCATATCCATTGATATCTACTCTCCGGGCCTCATATCCATTGATATCTACTCTCCGGGCCTCATATCCATTGATATCTACTCTCCGGGCCTCATATCCATTGATTCTACTCTCCGGGCCTCATATCCATTGATATCTACTCTCCGGGCCTCATATCCATTGATATCTACTCTCCGGGTCTCATATCCATTGATATCTACTCTCCGGGCCTCATATCCATTGATATCTACTCTCCGGGTCTCATATCCATTGATATCTACTCTCCGGGCCTCATATCCATTGATATCTACTCTCCGGGCCTCATATCCATTGATATCTACTCTCCGGGCCTCATATCCATTGATATCTACTCTCCGGGTCTCATATCCATTGATATCTACTCTCCGGGTCTCATATCCATTGATATCTACTCTCCGGGTCTCATATCCATTGATATCTACTCTCCGGGCCTCATATCCATTGATATCTACTCTCCGGGCCTCATATCCATTGATATCTACTCTCCGGGTCTCATATCCATTGATATCTACTCTCCGGGCCTCATATCCATTGATATCTACTCTCCGGGCCTCATATCCATTGATATCTACTCTCCGGGTCTCATATCCATTGATATCTACTCTCCGGGCCTCATATCCATTGATATCTACTCTCCGGGCCTCATATCCATTGATATCTACTCTCCGGGTCTCATATCCATTGATATCTACTCTCCGGGTCTCATATCCATTGATATCTACTCTCCGGGCCTCATATCCATTGATATCTACTCTCCGGGTCTCATATCCATTGATATCTACTCTCCGGGCCTCATATCCATTGATATCTACTCTCCGGGCCTCATATCCATTGATATCTACTCTCCGGGTCTCATATCCATTGATATCTACTCTCCGGGTCTCATATCCATTGATATCTACTCTCCGGGTCTCATATCCATTGATATCTACTCTCCGGGCCTCATATCCATTGATATCTACTCTCCGGGCCTCATATCCATTGATATCTACTCTCCGGGCCTCACACCCATTGATATCTACTCTCCGGGCCTCACACCCATTGATATCTACTCTCCGGGCCTCATATCCATTGATATCTACTCTCCGGGCCTCACACCCATTGATATCTACTCTCCGGGCCTCACACCCATTGATATCTACTCTCCGGGCCTCACACCCATTGATATCTACTCTCCGGGCCTCATATCCATTGATATCTACTCTCCGGGCCTCATATCCATTGATATCTACTCTCCGGGCCTCATATCCATTGATATCTACTCTCCGGGCCTCATATCCATTGATATCTACTCTCCGGGCCTCATATCCATTGATATCTTGCCAGTACTGGTGTCACTAGGTGTACAGGTACAAATAGGTCAAAGAGTCCATTCGGGAAAAGTGTTTGAGTAGATAGGGGCCAGGTCCACTGCTCCCAATGGGTGATGGGTGCGGCGAGCAACCGGTCTGAAAGTTCTCATTGTTGAGTTGCAACATGGCAATCGCCGATACTTTGGCTGTTCATGCGTACCGGCCATTTTCCATGCCGCGTCTGCATATCCATACTCTGCTTGCCTGGGTCGCTACTGCATGTAGTATTCCCTTTGCGTGGATTGTCGCAGTATGGCCTAACTTTTCTGCTCCACTGCTCAGCAGCATATACACGTAAACATTACAAATGAGATTGCTGGATCATACAGATGTTTGTGTTGTCGTTGTCGCCATCGCCATTGTCATTGAAGCTTTACGTGTGAGTTCATGTGCACATGGGAGTATTGATTGTTCTTTACTATGTGTAACTGTTTGTGCTCTGCAGGAAAACTTGACCAATCCTGATTCAAATCCCTATCTCAAGTTCGGCGGCATCCTGGTTGCAGGCATCGTCGGTGGCATTGTCTGCAAAATGGTATGGGATCGGTTGTCATGATACTGTACTGGACCGTGACTCAACCGTGACTGCGCTCAGCGAATGCCGCATCTGATCACATTGCCAGAATAATATGTGAAGTCTTGCTCTCGCAGGGAAAGCCAAACATCTTCAGCTGTAAGCAGCCCATCTTGAGTATTCTAAATTGGGTTTGGTCAGTCCTTGGTAGAACTGTTTGCTTGAGTTCCATGGCTCTCTAGCTGATGCACTTTCTTGGTCAGTTTTGATTATCTGTAACACTTTCTGAGGTGGTGCCGTCCGGCATAGTATCACCGGCCTCCTGGCTCAGTGCTAGTTGAATGGCTCTCTCGGCACGTAACTCTCAGCATGTTACCAAGGTTACAGTGCCAATGATCACCAGGGAAACTGCGCACTTTGCGCGTGTTACTGTAGCGGGGCGGATTGGAGATGTTGTCATGGCGTCCGGGTTGTGGCCGCTCACTTTCTGCAATCTAGTCTCCGACGGTGCTGATTCAAACATGCTACTCTCCGTTTCACCCATGCATATTCTAGCTTGCTGCTTCCGTATGCTACGAAACCCTATGGATTAGGAGGTCAGCAGGACTTGAGTGATGATTGACGATTCTAAATACATGCAGAGCTGCCAGTGCATCTCTGGTCTACCAGCCAGTCTCTATTGATCTCTTTAGCTGTTTCTGCTGAGTCCAAGTGTCTCTCTTCTTGTCCTTCAGTTCATACCGTGACAGCATGTCTTGACAGATTGGCTTTGACCATCCGTTTGATTCTATTGCTAAACATCTAAATGATCATCGGACAGCAATAGAGATTAATATGACTTTGAAAGTTTTTGTTCTCAAACTAACAATAAGTCAAGTTGTCCCACCTTATCTACATGTGTGCTCTGCGTCGTGCTCAGGGAGGAGGAGGATGGGTATGTGTACCCCTAGTAGCACGTGGGTAGGAGAACAAAAACAGGATACGTGAAAATTACTTACTTCTAAGGGGCCGTCTGGGGAGAAATGAACAAATATCGTCTTGAAAAAAACATCGATATTTACGGACGGCCCCTTAGAAGTAAGTAATTTTCACGTATCCTGTTTTTGAAGCAATGAAGCTAAAGGAAGCCTTTATCGCCTTTGCAAGATCCATGTGAGAACAAAAGATTTTTGTTTTGATAACGTCGAGAAAAACACGCAGTAAACATAAAAGCAAAGATGAGCAACACATACATGTCCAATTATGCACTTGAAGTTTAGAAAAGGAGGCCGTTTTGCCAAACTGCGGCAGAATTCATGGAAGCAAAAAAAAACAGAAGAGAGAAAACCATGACAAGGTATGGCAAGCATTGCAAATTACAAAATCCAAAGAAAACAATGCAACATTCATAAACAAAAGATTTTCGTTTTGATAACGTCGAGAAAAACACACAGTAAACATAAAAGCAAAAATGAGCAACACACATACATGTACAAAAATGCACTTGCACTTGAAGTTAAGAAAAGCAAAAGGAGGCCGTTTTGCCAAACTGCGGCAGAACTCATGGAAGCAAAACAAAACAGAAGATAGAAAACCATGACAATGTATGGCAAGCATTGCAAATTACAAAATCCAAAGAAAACAAAGCAGCATTCAGAATAAAACATTTTAGGGGTGTGCCCAGCTTCCAAAATTCACATGAAAAGAGTCGGAAATTTGCAAAGTGCATACATGTTCCAAAATCAGCAAAGAACGAAACAATGCATCAGTTGCCATTTGAGAACTATGCATTGTTGAAAAGAACAATCCAAAGAAAAAGAGAGCATCCAAGTTCCAAGACGTACATGAAAAACGAAAAAAACAAAAAAATTAGAGCGTGCAAAATTCTTGTGAAAAGTGAAAGAACATGGGGAAATTAAAAAGGCAAAAGTGCATACATGTTCCAAAATTAGCAAAGAATGAAACAATGCATTGCCATTTGAAGATTATGCATTGTTGAAAAGAAGAATCCAAAGAGAACAAGAGCATCCAAGTTCCAAGACATACATGGACAACGAAAACAACATTGTCACAAATCATGTCCTTGTTACTACGTGACATGACTGCTCCAAAATTGGTAGACTAAACCACTCGGAGCAAATGCATCAAAAATCATGGAACAGTCTGGCAAGCGCAATAGAATGTAGGAAGAGAGCAAGAAGCGGCAAGGCTGCAGCATCGGACAAAGGAAAACACACGCGTCGCGGCAAGGAAAGCATGAACACAGTGAAGCTGGCCACGATTTTTTTTAAGCTATCACCTTGACACTACACTAGAGTAGAGTGCAACGGTGGGTCACAGGCTGATGCCGCAGAGGCTGGCTCAAAGGCGGCTGGCTCCACACTACAAATCAGATCGCTTGTAGCTAGAGGTGACATGTGGAGATGAAGACGTCTCCGGCTGAGCATGGATCTGTGCAGCACACATGAACACATGCATGCAGTACACAGCAAAGAGTCAGTACCATCTTGATGCAAATTGATAGTGTGTTCGAAACCCACTAGTTTCCATAATGTAACTAATGTTGACACTGGAAACACAAACGAAAACACATACAGACACACACAGACACAAAATACAAGCACAATCACACACACGCACACGAACACAGGCCCGTGCACCTGCACGTACACACACACAAACACGCATGCAGACATACACACACGTATACACACTTGTACTTGTACTTATACACACACAAACACACACACACACACACACACAAACACACACACACACGTATACACACACACACACACACACACACGTATACACACACACGCACACAAACACACACAACATGCGCCCACACTGACAGTCAGTTACTTACACGTGTAACTACAAGTACTTACACGGCTGCCGGAGCGCTTCTTAGCAGGCACAGTCGGCGCTGAGCCTCTATTGCTGTCCCGACGTGTGGGTGGTGCTGGCACATTGATATCATCCTCAGTCACCGGGCCATCGCCATAGTCAAGGAATGTGTAGCCATCCCTGTCCAGGGAGGTGCCGGGCATGGCCACGGCCTGCACTGACCTGGGGGTCTGGTGATCTCCAGATGCCTTTCTCAGGCCAAGTGATGGTGGCTGACCGGCTGCCATTGGCGAGTCCAGACTGCCCACGGAACCAATGGATGCCTGACGGCCGAAGCCATCGCGAGCACCAGCAGCAGCACTACCACCGG
>NC_088646.1:27168903-27183903 GCF_964019385.1 Sycon ciliatum
AGTCAGCAGAGCATGGCAGGATGCACTGCAAGCAATGCTCTGCAGCTGGTACGGTTTGATCACAGACTCATTGACTAACAACTTAGTCTAAGCACATGTGACGACCTGTACAATCACAGTGGGTCTCAAATGCCTGCTAGAATGCAGATACGATTATTCTGGCCGTGCGCTGTGCACAGTGTAGTGTCCAGTGTTGGTACGCCACCCCCCCCCCCCCACTCATGCATCACCGCCTAGGGGCTGTGTTCATTCATTCATTCATTCATTACTTCATTTTAAAATTAATTCATTTGTTCATTCATTCATTTTATTCATTTGTTCATTCATTCATTGTATTCATTTGTTCATTAGTTAATTCATTCATTTATTCCGAGGATTATCTATCCAAATGAAGAATATATCAGGGTTATTGTTAGTCACTACATAGCAATCACACGTGACGGTAGTCAGGTTTAGAATATACGCCTCAGTCATGTTAGAGAAATTTTTAAATCTCATTAAAATGTGTCAAGAAACAAGTCAGATCAGATTCAGTTTCGAAAGTTACGCTACACATTACACTATGCACTGTATCACATTATTGGACAACAAGTAGAGACCGTGACAAATGCAGTCAGTCAGTCAGTTCGCAGTGGTGTGATCACGCGCTTAACTTAGCTTACTTGTGCAGCGCTGGGCGAAAAGTCTGACATCAGCTGCACGGAGCGCCGATCACCGGCCCTGGCACCGGCGTTGGCACCGAGACTTTGCCCAGTGCCGCGTTTCACCGGGCCACCTACGCTAGCACTCTGTCGCAGATCCATGTGCTGTGTGTGAACAGGACAGGCGGCCATTATCATTACCATTATCAATTTCAATTATTTCATCAAGCGTTTAAAAAAAGATGTTCAAGATGAAGCTCTAGATCAATAGCTAGTGTAAGGATTAGCATTTACTGGATCAGTGAACATGTTTTAGAATTTTTACAAAGTCAGTCAGTTATACTGTGTGCGTATTCACACACACACGCACGCACGCACGCACACACACACACACACACGCATACACACACACACACACGCACGCACGCACGCACTCGTGCAAACTTACAAACATCAGCAAGCATAGCGGTGAGGTAGATCAAAACGTTAGAGTAGCATTACTTTACACAGTGGCATCAGAGTCAGTGCACGAGCAGCCAGACCAGAGGAGGGCAAGCTGCATCATGGCCATTGCCATCATCACTGCTAGGAGTAAGGCAGTGCGATGTGTAGGTTGTGGTACAAGTAGGAACGGGGGGGAATAGAGCAGTCAGGATAGAAATACAAGGCTTACCATTGACCGACGTGATGATGGAGATCTGCGGTAGGACAAACACACACAGCACACAGCACACACAGTACTCGCCACAGAAATTTGACCCTCTTTACACAATACAGAGAGCCTCGCAGTGTTCCTGCCCACATACAGCATCAAGGTGCATAGATGATTGTACACATCATGCGGGTTCCCCAGTGTATTCATTGTTGCCGCTGCACAGCGTTTGTGCGGGGCGGGGTCGGATTTCTTCGGCCCTAAATATAATATTTTGCTACTCAGCTTGCACCAATAAAAAGAAAATGTTCAAATTCCAGATAGCTAGGTGTAAAAGAAGTTTGTTGTGCACCACGTGCACATGTTTCGAAGTGGTATTACATTCGTTAGGCAGGTGTTAGAGATTCTGTACATGCTCTGTCACTACACATCAGCAACAGTAGCCAGGTACAGAGGCACTTACCCAGAGGTGATAGATTGCGATGTTGGAGTACCTGCAATCGACATTGTAGCACGTGACCTTTCCGGTGTTCTGGAGCCACTTGATGAAGATGCACTGGTTGGTTGCTGAAGCAATGGGGAGAAAGACAAACACAATAGTTGCGGCATTAGTGCTCCGGAAAAGACACACATCTACACCACACATTGTTGACTGCAGCAGTGAGATAATTATAATGTCACTGATCCAGCAACAGGACAAGACGGAACTGGAGAACAAAAGTATTAATGCTGTTACTCGGAGTTTTATGTATTACAGCAATAGACTTTAGTTCCCTTCTCTGTAACTGTACATCATGCACTGCAGTTCAAACAAGGAAGAACATTGACATTGTCGTGCTGCCACAGCGTTTCGCAAACTTACACCACGACGTTCGGCCTGCGGCAAGTACTTGGAGCGCATCTGCTCGTAGCACTCCTCCATGCGCTTGTGGAACTGGGAGAGCGCTTCGGGAGCCAGCTTCTGATGCACATCCAGACCTTCACCCAGGATAATGACCTAAGAGTTAGAACAGAGTGACACAATCACACACAGTCATTGTCACAAGCCACAGGAGCATGCAGCAATGACACGCACCAAAGATCTACCGTCAAAGATGGGATGACTCCTCAAACAAGGTACCATCTGATCAGCAAGACGAGGCATGCCGAAGAGCAAGACCACCGCATAAGCATGGTGTAGACAACATTGCAACGGCCACACTAACCTGTTCCTTGATCAAGTCCTTGATCTCGTCAATGATCAGAATGTGCTCCGGATGCTCGCGGGCATACTCCTCCGTGAAGAACAGCTGTACCAACCAAGCACATACACGCAGAGCACAGCACAATGACACACAGACACACAGTGATACACAGTGCACACTATACACTACAGAACTGAACTGTAAAGTAAGACACGCCAATACCTCACTTAGGGAAGCATAACAAACAGTACACAGGATACGGGAAACACTGTTATCTCGATGTTATCTCTATGTTATCTCTATGTTCGTCCCACAAGCACACCTCCCAGCAGGAAAAGAGTACACAAACGTCCCATCAATGTGCAGATACCCAAACAGTCGCACGTACACATGCACAGACAGACAGACAGACAGACAGACAGACAGACAGACAGACAGACACACACATGCACATACATGCACAGTGACACACACACACACACTCGCACGGGGACGTACGTTTTCATAGTTGGCCAGGCCACCCTGGACAGCGGCATCCAGGACGCCATTCAGAGCCATGCTGAGTGGGTTGAGCTGTGCCGGGTTCTTCTGAGCACGCAGTGACAGTGCACGCAGCTCCTTGTTCTTGCTGACCATCGTCTCCAAGGCATTCTCAATAGGAGAGATCTCAAGCTGCAGTGCAGACAACAACCATGCACGCCCACCCCAATACAGTGACAGAATGCGTTTAGTGACTCTTCTTACACTAAGTTAGAGTCTTGAGGTACATGTAGTACAGCAGTCCTCTAAAAGGTACAGAACTGGATGTTACAACAGTAAGGATAGTTTTGCCATGGCATCCTCTTTTGTTCAATTTAACAACTAATGCTACTAGCAGCCTCTACTTAAGAGTATGCCACCGTTTCAACAGCGCAGGCCACTGTACACGTCACCGTGCACAGTCAGGTGAATATAACACGGCCATGGAGACAGCTGCCGTCGCTGCTTAGTTCCAGTAGAGGAGCACACAACACTGGTCATTCAATGCTATTCCCAGGCTGGTGTTGCTTACTCGCTTCTCGTCGACAACCTCGCACCAGCGCAGCATGCCAGGCAGGCGAGATGCCGTCATGTACACGGTCCTCTCCACCCACATTGTCTGCAAGAACACAGCGGGAATGTTGGCCAAACAGCCAGACAGCCAGACATACACGCACAAAGGGCCAGGAACATGATCAGCTTGGATGCGCACATACTAATAAAGTACTTGAAGTAATAATACTAATTATTATTATGACCTGCTCGTACACAAAGCACACCAGCCAGTGGCAGGAGCAGTGAGAGTCACATTAGTGCCACATTCACACAATGGCACTACCGTACTCGCACGATTATTACTCCTAGGGCACTTTTTTTAAAAGTCCATCACAGATGGGGCACTATTCAAGAGAGGGCACTATTTTTTCAATGCTGGTACATTTATGCCATCCACCATAAAACAAAGAAGGCAGAGGAGGAGGGGGGGGGGGGGGGCACCATCCAAGAGAGGGCTCTAATCGCGCGAGTACGGTAGGTCCCATTGTAAAGTATAAATATTATTCTGAATCAGCATTATTGGAGCCTGCGCACGTGAAAACCTGTCTTACTATGAATCGCATGACCCCATAACATTCGAGTATGGGGGTTTCCCTGTTATGCGCAGCCTTCGGTGAAATTATATTTTGTCAAAAGTTTAGTACTATAGTCACGTGCAATGCTGCTGCGTACAGCACAGAGTAGCGGATAATCTAAGCTTCCTGCTGTTTTTTATTTGATGGAAGTGATTCTTATATTACGGACACAGTTCGTACTCGGCTTGCTGAGTGTAGTGTTTGGACACAGCTGTTGTATTGTTACGTACGCTCATCCTATATACAAGTATGCACCCAACCGCGTGCATCTGGCTTACGTGTGGTGTGCGCAGCTTACGTCATGCTCTGGTATTCGGCACACACGCATGATCACATATCGAGCATGCTGCTTCCTGAGGGTGGTTCTTATATTATTCCTTGCCATGAACACTTTGGAGTTTTGTCAGTACGTGATTGCAACTTCCCAAATATCAAAGTGGCGACGAAGATCAGTAGTATTCACGCGGAATAATGTCGGAGACGGCGAAGTCTTTGGCAGCATTTTCTCTGGAACCGGCGGAGTCCGTGGGACCACGGTGGGAAAAGTGGTTGGCCAGGCTGGAAATTTATTTGCAGGCAAATATCACGAATGACTCGAGGATAGATAGACTTCCCAAATATCAAACTGAGCTGCCAAAGTTCCAGGACATTTCATTCTGGACAAAGTATCATGAGTGCATTGCTAAATGTCACTTCACGGACCTGCTCACATACTCATGCCAAGGGATCACTTCATGGACCTGCTCACATACTCATGCCAAGGGATCACTTCATGGACCTGCTCACATACTCATGCCAAGGGATCTCGAAAGTCACTCGAGCAGTTTGATGGTCCGAAAAAGTTCCCGAAAATAAGGCATGCACTGTACTACACGAACACCACTAGCTGCGAAGCTACATGCATGTGACAATGAGCCACCTTGAGATAGCGTATTGCACTAGCTGCGAAGCTACATGCATGTGACAGTGAGCCACCTTGAGATAGCGTATTGCACTAGCTGCGAAGCTACATGCATGTGACAATGAGCCACCTTGAGATAACGTATTGCACTAGCTACGAAGCTACATGCATGTGACAATGAGCCACCTTGAGATAACGTATTGCACTAGCTGCGAAGCAACATGCATGTGACAATGAGCCACCTTGAGATAACGTATTGCGCTAGCTGCGAAGCTACATGCATGTGACGATGGGCCACCTTGAGATATTATTGCAAGTCTGCAATGCCTTGGTTTGGTTCTGTGTTAGCATAGTGTTGTAGCCAGAGGACATCATTTTTCAACAGGGATACTGACTGTACCCAATCAAGAAAGGTCTCTCGTTGCTCCGAATATTGCTGATCTAAAGTGCATCGTCCAGGAGCTCTACGTGCGGCTCACAGGAGCAGTAAGGAAGAAGGACACCGTGGAGCAACGGCGAAGCATGGCGAAGAGTGATGCCAGTCGGCGACAGGGCCAGTCAGACACAGCTCGACTTTCCTATATTACGGACGCAGTTCGCAGTCGACTGGCTGAGCTGCCAAGGCTCCAGGACATTTCACTCTGGACGAAGGATTTTGAGTGCGTCGCCAAATTTCATTTCATGGATCTGCTCACCTACCCTGTGTATGGTCGTGATAAGACGTTTGATATGGAGAGTATGAAGGGGGTGCGCTTCTCTTGGTTCTGTGGGCCAGTCTTGAGTGTTAGCAGCATGCACATAATGCTCGCAATCTGTTTCCCTCGTACCCTCAGCACATTCGAGGCGTTCTTGACTCTGTAGCCATGCTTATGGCGGCTTTACAATCTTATTCGCACTTCTGGTGTTTTGCTTTCGTATTACGGAGGCTTCGCTCTACGAAATTACGTATGAAAATCTGTATGTCGTACGCGCCGGGGAGCGAGGGCAACTTTCATACGTAAATCTCTCCGAAGGAAAGCTCTTTCCTACGTTGGGTCCTCCGTCGGACTTTTTGAAATACTTTTCGCATTTTCCGGATTTACCCATGGCAACGTTCAAGCCGCGCAAAACACAAGGTACACACACCGTACATCACGTGCAAAATATAATGGAATACGCTGCTTCAGTTCGTGGTGCATGCGGTGGGGCATGCAGCCAACGTGTCTCCAAAGCAACAAGGCATGCTTAGCAGTCGTGGAGAAATCACGTAGCGCGAATCCCAACAGCGCTGATTTTTACGTATGAAAATGACGTGCAGTTTCTACGTTATTTTCATACGTAATTCCGCAGAGCGAAACTTCCCTAGTGTCTTCCACCCAGATGTAAAAACATGTAGGTAGCTTCATTTTCTCTCAAGATAATTTCAATCCAAGTTTTTTTATTAGATTTCTAAAATAATCCCGAAAACAGTCGGCATAACATCTCAAAAGCGTACTCTGAGTCCATAACACAGGCTTTCGCTTTGTGCAGGCTCAATCAAGAGGTCCCTTATGTAGTCACTACATATGCCAACTGTGGACTATTAGTATTATGTACATGTACATGCAGCCACTCACCGCAAACTCTCCGGCTGACTTGGGGCCGCGGCGCACGGGTCGGTTCAAGACGAAGTGACTGATGTTGTTGGCAGCATAGTAGCTATACAGAAAGAGTGTGCAGTACAAAATGGGCTATCACACACAACATCAAGTACCCTTTGACCCTCTATTACCAGCCTCAGGCTTTCGATTGTACGAGTATGTGATCGAAACTTCAGGTGCCGATTTTTGCGGATGATCTTGCTCTTTCGCGTTGTTCTTTCGAGAACTCACAAACGTGTGACTTTACGTAGAACACGAAATCTAGGTAGGATGCGTACATGGAGATGCACCTCCACCCAACGAAGTATTGTCAAATTTGGACAGTGATTCATGACCGACATCATGTGCCCCACAGATGCAGGGGTTGAGTGGAGTTGGAACCAACATGGCTGTCCTGTATGGTCATGTGATATTCTGTGCTACAGCTCTATTCATCAGGGTGGGAGATTTAAAACAACAGTTGTGCTATTAGTAATACTGCATACGCTTAGCATGTCACGGTTTCTCTCTCACATCACCCACACACACACCCAACAAACGTAAAATATTGAGATATCCACCAGGCACCTGTACATGTACGTAAAAAAAAGAATACGGGTGCGTTCTTAAATCCTCTCAGAAAAGTGCGAGAAGTGTTCCTATATCCTCTCTGAATTTTAGGAGACTCTCCAAAGCTCTCCAAGCTCTCCGAACTTCAGAGGTGGTTGAAACTTGGAGATTCCCGCGTTTTGGGGTCAGCGCATGCGAACTACGGCTAAAAGCCATGCGTTGATCACGAGTGTACGACATTCCCTTTTCGCATATGCACAGTGCGTACCACATTCGTGTAAATCAAGATCGCGGCCCCTATGGTGCTTCACATACGCAAAAATCTCCGATTCTTCGACACCCGTTCCTAAATTATCCCAGTTTCTTCCGACTTCCAGGAGAGCTTTCTCCGAGAAGCTAGAGAAAAAAAGAACGCACCCAAAGAAAGAAGCAGAGTAAAACCTACTCAATGATGGAGCTGGCCACGCTCATGCCAGCAAACTTGTCCACGTCATCAGCAATGGGCTCCACCTTGGACACTTGCATGTCTGAAACCCAGGATTCAGTACCGGTCAAGGGTGTACAACACAAACGCAAACACAATGCACCGCGCAGTGGTAGTAGTATGACGTAGTGGGGCTAGGAAAGTGGACAAGTTTCAGCCGTCATCATTGCCTCTGATACGCTCTTGCCAGGTGGGTTCACTTCATACTCTGGGAGACAAGTGGACTTGCTTGTCAGAGAACATGCACTGCATACGCTACCACGCAGTATGCAAATAGTACAAGGAAGAGAAAATGGTGGCAGCGTTCAACAAAAATGCGCTAAATGGCAGGTTGTAGTGGCACACAAAATAACACGAGTCTAAGCTGCCAGGAGTGGAGGAGGATACGCATTCCTTCGATGGTATTGTATTCCTCGCCAGGTGGTGTGTTGAACGTGATCAGCTAGCGAAACAAGCAACAGCAACACAACGAAGTTAACAGACAAGTTGAGACAACCCAGTGTAGCTGGCTAACAGAACGGGTTAGAAAACAGGCATACCGTATTTCCCAGATTATAAATCGCACACCCATTTTCAGGTTTGAACCATATTTTTTCGACATATCCACTTCAGTAGTAAGTCGTGTTCGATCGTAAGTCACAATCCCTTTTTGACCTTGAATTCTAGTGTGAAAAGGTGCGACTTCAACTGTTATATTCGGGAAAATGCGGTAGCCATTTGGTTGAGTATCATCGCTGAGAACTACATTGGTACATGGAAAGCAGCCAGGGCAGTCAGATCAGCAGAGTCATAGTGCTCACCTGCGCTTTTGGGAAGTGGCTCAGCAACATCTGGTTGAACTCTCCCAGACGCTCAAAGTCTTTGCCGCGGAAGATGAACTGCTTGTTCTGTGCGCAGCATGGAAAGAAAGAAGAACGACAAGCAGACCTGAAAGACACACTATCAGCACACCTCTTCTACACTGGAACAGAAGCTGTTGTCGAAATAGCCTAATATTATGTAGACCAAAAATAGTGTTATCTAAAGAAGATGATAGTACAAACGCAAACTCATGGCTAAAATACGTTCACGGCTAGGAGTGGAAATCAGTCAGGCTAACTAACCTTTCTGCATCGTTAGGAACGTCACCACCCTCAAACATCAAGGTGTTCAATGCAGCTATCCTATCGGTGATATCGGTGGACGGGGTGAGTAAATCCCTACCCGTGTTCATGCCTCTCCATTTCCCACACTGGCAGTGCCAGGACACAATCAATTTACAGTGAAACCTGTCTAAGACGACTGCTCAAGGGACCTTCAAAATGTGGCCTCTGTGACCACGTGGTCCCCTTATCCAGGGTTATTCGACTGGAAATAGCATCCCCAGAGACTAGAGCCCATGCTACCACCACTGGAGCCTTACCCGCAAGAACGGCGGAAAGAGAGTGCCGTAGAATCCGACTCTGTAGTACTCCGCCTTGCCGCGCACCGAGTGCATGATGTCATGGTACAGCTTGGAGATGGTTTTCTGCACGCATGCATACACAACAGATTCTCAGTCAAACCTTCACATACATGAGCAAAATCCAAAACATACCTACTATTGTTGCTACTTAGCCATCTACAAAATCTACCCAGTTGGGAAACTGCATGATACAACCCCAGAAGAACAAGCCTACATTCACACGAGCACTTGCTTTTCTGGTATGATCACCAGCATGAGCTAAACAAACAATGACAAGCAAACTAATTCAGCTATCTCCTGTACACTGCTCCTGTCAGGCTGTTCCACAAGTATGACTGTAGATTGGAGTATGCCTCCCCCCCCCTCATTCCTCACCACCACACATGCACACGCACGCACGCACACACACACACACACACACACACACACACACACACACACACACACACACACACACACACACACACACACACACACACACACACACACACACACACACACACACACACACACACACACACACACACACACACACACACACACACAACAAACAAACACACACACACACACACACACAATAAGACTTACATGGATTCCGCTTAGCTGCTCGTAGTCAAACGTGATCATCTCGCATTGCAGTGCTAGCTCTTTACACAGTGGAATGGCACACTCCCACAGCTACAGCAACACAATGAACATCAGCACATGAAACATGAGATTTCAGAAATACTTTGAAGGCAAGAGCTTATACTGCTACGCACATTGTGAAGCCTATTGCTGATGGAAAGAGAGAGGAAAGACAAGAGAAGAAGCAGAGAGTGGAGTGTGTGCGCGTGTGCGTGTGTGTGTGTGTGTGTGTGTGTGTGTGTGTGTGTGTGTGTGTGTGTGTGTGTGTGTGTGTGTGTGTGTTTGCCTACTGGTCATGGTATGGTGGCACCAGCACTTGTTTTCCTCCTATAGAACATCTGATGTCTCGTTTCGGCCAAGCAATGTTGTACCATGACTTGGAACGGTAAAGAAACAAACACACATACATGTTCATTCCTCATCTCAGTCACAGGTGACTTCACACAGCGGTTACCTTGCCCTTGTCAAAGTACTCAATGATGTCTTTGAAGATGAGCTCCTTCAGTTCATACTCGCTGCGTGCCTTGGCGTACGATGGGAACTCTCCATGAGCGGACACAGGCAAGTCTTCCCACTGCGAAGCAGAAGGGAAATCAATCACACAAGCCAAGGTTACGAATACATGTAGTCCTTATGTACTTCGTCGTCACCATACCAATGACATTATCAAATAGTGAGTGCTTGACTCCTAGCAAGAGCCTGCAGCTCTTTCTTCAGCCTCTTCACCATCTTCTGACTCATCCGCAGCTCATGTTCAAATCCGACGCCTGAGCGCCATCTCCGAAGCGGAATTTCACGCTACGCCAAGTGTAACGGTGCGTGAAATCTCTCCAATACCTTTCGGTATGTGGTGGTGTTCCTGCTGCATTCTTTGGGCAAAGTGTGTGCGCAACACAGAACAATTCTCCACCAAAATGCATGAAGGTAAACTCATACGCTATTGAGACTACACACATGCGTGCTGCTGCTGCTGCCTTGCCACTTATCCTCTGAGTGCCGGCTGCCACATGTTTGCGTTCCCACACACTCACTATCTTCACGGCACAAACACACAAAGCCGCGCTCTTTGCACCAGCCATAACTCTCTTTACAAAACACTTCTCCGATTTAGCATAAATTTTACATACGAACTACAGAAGCCCCGAGCTTTCCGTAGAAACCTAATTCCATAGGGCTTTTCCCCAAACAATTTTTGGCCGGATTTCGCTAGCTGTAGAGCAGGAGGGTGGGCAGACAGGCAAGCAGACATGCACATAACCATGATTACCTTCAGAATGCTGGTGTGCAGTAGCAGGGAGAAGGCGGCCTCGCTGTAGTTCTGTGCCTGCAAGTGCAGCGACGACAGCTTGTAGATGTAGCGGATGACCATCTCCTCACGCTCCGTTTCTTGGTAGTATTGCTGAGAAGATTATAACCAGCAAACACGAACACAGATACATGCACGCACGCACACACACACACACACAGTTAGCTTGTTGCAACACCTTTCCTCACAATTGGGTTCACTAATTAATATCAAGGAGAAACTACAGTGGAGTTGGTAAGAGACTATTTGGCTGGCTACCTATGGTATACCAACTAAAGCCCCCCCCCCCCCAAAACATGCTGGACTTTACCACGACTCTACCGATACTAAACTGTCCCCATCATTGCCATGGGAAGACCACAGAAAAGGAGAAGTGAATAGCGTTTCACATAACATGAGCAGATGCTGACACGTACCAGCAAGTTGAAGATGGTCTGCATCCTGGAGATGCTGTACTCATCACCATCTTGAAGGTTCCTGCAAAGGTGGCAGAAAGACAGGCATGCATGCACACCCAAAGCAATGTATCAATCACACTAAAATTGAAGCACCAAAACCACTTCAAGCATAATAGAGTATCAAGCAGAGAACATGCTTGCAACATAATTATGTACCTGAAGTCCAGCAGTCGGCCAAGCAGCTGGGTTAGGTTCTCGACAAACTCAAGAGCGCCGGCTTGCATCAGCTCACGGTTCTTGTTACAAAGCCCGCTCAAACTTCAGACGACACGCAAAAAGAATACAGTCACAAACACAGACAAACAAACGCACAGACACACACAGACACAGACACACACACACACACACACACACACACACACACACACACACACAGACAGACAGACAGACAGACAGACAGACAAACACAGTCCAATACTCAGATTACCCAAACTGGCTAGAAAAGCAGCAAACAGCCCCCCCCCCCCCCCAAAATACAGTATAAATTCACATGCATTGTCCACATGATGACAGATTGAATGAAACCAATCCTAGTAGCTGCAATGTAGATCAACAGCATACAGTTAGAAAATGGGTGATGCAGTGCCTCTCAGTGGCAGTGATCCAGCAGTGACCCAGCAGCAGCAGCAGCATCAGTCCTGTAGCTATGCTAGTTATGCAGCAGGCATGATTGGCACCTACATAGGGTAGAGCAAGTCCATGTATGCATCGTCTCCTTTGCCAGCACCACTGACATGCACATCCAGCTTGTCAATGCACTCTGCTGAGACCTGAGAAAACAAATGCATACATTGCACACACACACATGCACACATATGCACACGCAAAAACACACACACACACGCACAAACACACACACACACGCACAAACACACACGCACGCACACACGCACACACACACACACACACACACACACACACACACACACACACGAGTGTGCATGCAGCAACACACGCATGCACGCACACAATAAGGTATTGGGACACATGCACAAGCAGGCAAGCACTGTACCAGGGTTTGCCACATGTTGCTAAGAACACTCCCTGGCTTGGTATATAGCCGGAGTGGGTGCCAATTCCTATTTCTGCCTGAAAATTTTTGGAGGCAGGGTGGACAGTTCTCTGAGGATCCTTGGAAGTCTGTCTAGCTGCTGGCATGTGGACAAACCAAACGGTGCCCCCCCCCCCCCCCCGACCTGAATTCCACTTCCAACAATATAAGATACCCGGGATGTGCAGGTGCATGCAGCCATATGTGACTGGCACATGTCGGAAATGCAGGGAGAGTGCAGGGACAATGCAGGGGCAGTGCAGGGGCAGTGCAGGGAGAGTGCAGGGGCAGTGCAGGGACAATGCCGGGACAATGCAGGGACAATGCAGGGGCAGTGCAGGGACAATGCAGGGAGAGTGCGGGGGGGGGGGGGGGGGGGGTGTTCTTACCTGCCGATAGTCTCCGGTCTGCACAAACTCACACACCATCAAGTCGTAGAAGACGGGAATAGTTCCACAGCGAATCTCTGCACAAACAACACGACAGCAACGGCAGCCAAGCAATCAGAACATAGCCAGCAGCAGCAACACCAGAAATGCCAAGGTCATTCGATGGCTGTGTGTGTGTATGTGCGCGCGTGCGCGCGCACATGCGTGTGTGAGAGAGAGGTGGAGAAGACAGGCACACACGTACCATGCTCGCGGATCAGTGACATGTCCATGAAGGGACCGACGATCCATGGCAGGAACAGCTGCTTCTGTTCAGTTGCTGGAGAACAATGAAACCAACAGAGCATAGTTCATGCATGGCCAGTACAATAGAGCTTCCACTATTCGGGCACACTGGAACCCAGCACTGTCCACAGCTCAGAATATACATGCACATACTGTTTGCATGCTAGTAAACAGTTTTTATGCCAATCAAATTGGAGCAATATTTTGAAGCTGGTGTTGTAACTCGCTTTTCTCTACCTGCTCCCAGTCCCGTGCCATCTCCACACTTGTACAAAGGGACGACGATAACTACATTTAGAAGACTATATTTGTGACAAGACGACGGAACCACAAATATACATGACGAACTCAAGACGAAGACATGATGAACTCAAGACGAAGACTGCTTTTCACACCACAGCAACACGCGCATGCACCAACATGACGTACACACGACGTACACAAAATAACGTACTACAACACTGGCTTTCGTTGAAACGTCATTTTCGTGACTCAGAGGGTTCGGGAGGGCGCCCAGTAGACAGGAGTGCCCGAATCCGGGGAGTCTAAATGAGAGAAGTGTTACTGTACAACCGTGTCATAACCGTACACTTGCCAGCAGTGATCAACATAAACTGTACAGTACAATACAAAAAAAACTACCCACGAATACTACAGCAATATGCTATGTAAATCAAGAAAGCCAAGCATTGTTATTATTATGCACACACTCATGGTCAAAGCCAATCAAAGGAGGCGAGGGTGATAATAACCAGCATGATAAGCATGCCGGCAGGTTGGATGACTATCAGGCAAGGCTTGCGTAATGTATATACATGTAGTGCGTACCCAAACTGTTCCACATGGACAGCACACGTTGACTGATGTGCAGACGCAAGTCACCGTAGCTGCAAAACGAACAGGACAGTACATACATAAACACATACATGTGCACGTATGCACACCCACATACCCATACACCAACACACCCACATGCACACATACACACACACGCACGCACGCATGCACACACACACACACACATGCGCACGCATGCACACACACACACATGCACACACGCATGCACACACGCACACATGCATGCATGCATGCATGCATGCACACACACACACACACACACACACACGCGCGCGCGCACACACACACACGACAGTGAACACCAGTTAGTGTATTCAGTTGCTATCTTCGAGGTACGATATTCTCGCCACAGCCGAAGCGAAGATAAGACTGCTCGCCTCCTCAGTCTCAATCGATGTTTAAGGTGTACAGTACCCTGACCAAGAGGATGCGGATGGTGGCCAGACCCAAACCCCGTAGTGATGAGGTTGTGTGAACTATTGTTCTATCAGAATTACCCATCGTCTATAGATAACTATAGGACGTCAGGGCAAGGAGCGAGTTTGTGTGCGGCTGGGCGTTTCGTTTGTGTGCGAGAGAGAAAGAGAGAAAGAGAGAAAGAGAGAGAGAAGAGAGAGAGAGAGAGAGAGAGAGAGAGAACTATAGAATAAGAAGACAGCAAATACCGGCAGCTTACACTGCCATCTGCTTGTTGCGCTTGGATGCGGTGAAGGTCTCCAGCTGCAGTGCTCCTTGGGTCACAAACGCTATGCAGACGTCGAAATACAATTTCCACAGCTGCAGGGCCAAACACAGAAGTAAAGGGTACACGACGGCATTAGAAAGGCAACCGACAAAAGATGCCCAAGTCATGTACTGTGCAAACCGTGCCTTTGGAAGAAGTCTGTTCTGAAATGACCATCT
>NC_088646.1:27186403-27258903 GCF_964019385.1 Sycon ciliatum
TACTTCCGCCTGGCTGATTTATGACCAGCAGAAGAACGATCGGCTGTTAGCAGAATGTTTGAAGTGTTCCATGTGCATCAAGTTTGTAGACAGAGTCCGCAGTTGTAAAAACGTCAGCGAGGCTTTCATAACCGGATCCAAGAACCTGAGAACATCAGCGTTCAAGGATCATGCTGGAACGGAGATGCATAAACGAGCAATGAATCTTTTCCGCAGGCAAGAGTGTCCCGCTCGAAATGCCCTCGAATTCGCTCCAATTGCGAAGGCACTGTGCAAGATGGACGATGGTGCTGCCGCTATTGCACGACACAAATTCGAACTGACTTACCTTCTCTGCAAGGAGCATATCGCGTTCGCAAAATTCTTGACTGCAACGCTTTCTTGTACATACATTTGTCGTCAGTAAATAGTTCACAGTTTCTAATACAAATAAATTGGCGAATTGTACATAGTAATGTGTGAGATACGTCCACATAATGAGTCATTGTGAATACTAGTATACTTCAGCACTACTAAAAAAGAAGAAGAAACACCCTGAAAATGTGTCGTGGAAAATGTCCGGGCATGTCCGGACAGATTTCAAAACGGAAGGACATTTGTCCGAGCTAAATGAAATCCTTTTAAGCTATGCCCTGTAAGGTGCCCCCCCCCCCCCCACCCCTAATGATGAGCAGGTTGTGCCTGTTGTTCCTCAGTCTTTGCAGCGTAGAGTTCTGTCTCGTGCTCATGCCATTTGTGGTCATGCCAATTGGGAGACCACTTGGAAGCTGCTTCGGTCTGGTTGTTATTTTCCTAACATGGCTGCTTTAGGCCAGTCTGTTGTCCAGTACTGTTCCGCGTGTGCTGCTGCTAGTTCAAAGCGTGGTCCTGTTGCCATGCCGACCCGTCCAGTTAGTCCTTCTGGACCCTGGAGTGTTGTGCAGCTTGACACCCTGGAACTTGGTCCCAACAGAAGTCACCGCTATCATTATGTCCTTGTGTGCACGGACATGTTTACGAGGTGGGTAGAAGTTGTTCATTTAGCTCGCCATGGTGGCGCGCCTGTGGCTTCTGCTATTGTTGATGTGTGTTCCCGCTGGAGAGCCCCTGATGTTGTCAGGTCTGATAATGGCACTGAATTTGTTAATCACGTTACTGCGGCACTGTACAATGCATTTGGCGTGGAAGTGCGACGTGGTGCGGTGCGGCACCCGCAGAGTCAGGTTGAGTCAGGTTGAGCGTTTTCACAGCACGTTGTTGACATTGATTCGAAAAACCATCACTGAGTCGGATGATTGGGCTTCTGCTTTGAGCGTCCTGTTGTACTACTATTGTGTGCATCCTCACTCTGTCACTGGTTTGTTCCCATGTGAGGCTATGTGTGGTTGGTTGGCTTCCCAGTGGCCTTGTTGTCGATTGCCCGTAGCCTGATGTGTCTCTCAGTGCGTGGGTCGAGAGTTTGAGTGTGAAGTCCGCTGCTGTGCGTGATTATCTGGAAGAGGAGTTGTCCGCTGCTGAGGCGTCACTCCCTGAGTCTGCTCCTAGTGCTCCTGTTGCTCCCTGTCCGTACAGTGTCGGTGATTCTGTCTTGTTGTTGCGCCCTAGTCGCCGACAGAAACGCACGTCACCGTGTGAGCCAGGCTGGGTAGTGTCAAAAGGTGTATCTGAGTCAACTGTTGTAATTGCGCGCGACAACGATGATGCCCGTACTTCCAACAAACTTGTGAACATCGAACTGATCAAATCTCAGCCTACTGATCGTGTTGATGACGATGACGATGCCTTTTCTCTTTCTGCTGAGTTGTTGGCTGCTGCTGATGATGATGTTTTGCAGCCTGTTGTTGCTGCTCCTCTCGAGCCTGTGCCTGCCAGAGTTCTTCGTCCTCGTGAGAACATTCAGCTCCCCGTCCGTTATCGTGACTAGCCTGACTTTGCTGTTCGAGATGCTATCAGGGGGTGAGGTGAAACGGAATGAGTGTCATTGTGATAACATCAGTTACGATTACGATGTAGTGAATTACGATCCAGTCACTTATGAGTAGGAGGTGTGTTACGGCGTTGCACTCTACTACAAGTATTACTATGATGTTTCCTTTGAGCTAGTAGTTCTCCTTTGAGCTGGTAGTTCTTGTGCTTGGAATTGTTTGCATGTTGTGTGCTTATTTGTTACTGTACGATATCAATTCCGTCTTACCCTTTCACATAGTCCGACGCGACGCGCCTTGGTTAGTCAATCCGACGCGAGAGAATCACTATCTTTTCCGCTTCCAACGGCAGTTAGAAAACTGTCGGAGTCTTCGAAAATGCACTGCTGTTCACGGTGGAATTATTGGCTCAAATGGTCCGCTGCATGCAAACGATCTTGTTCTCTGAATTTATTTGTGCGTTTGAACTCTTGCGCTTTTGCGAGTACGCGATTTGTTGGCATGACATCATGTGTAACTCATTGTCACGATGATGTCACTATTGTTAGGTTTGTACCATCGTAGTTCGTTTTGCGAAATCTTTTGCGGAAATCGCCATGTTGTGACGCCATTTTTGGGCGATTATTCGGTGATCAAAGCAGCTGCCTTTTTCTTGTTGTAATCTTCTTGTAAATATACCAACTTGTTTCTCCTACCTGGTCGTTTGGTGCACTGGTCTGTGTGCGCGACGGTAATGGTGATTTGTGGAGGAGCGAAGTAGAACAGGATTAGACAACAACACACATACCCAAGACAACTCGGTGACATGGCAGCACGTATAGTGCAGCTGGTCTTTTCCAATCCCACATTTCAAGAATCTGTATACAGAAAGGTGGCACGCGGTGTTCCACAGCAGAGTATCAGGCAGCACGCAAGTACAGTGCTGCTCGATGAAATCCAGTCACGTCACTCGAGTTTGCGCCTCGCATCGCAGTCCAGTGTTCGCAGGTCTAGGGATGCGCAACGCTCGGCACGTACTTGAGTGACGTGACTGGATTTCATTGAGCAGTGCTGTACATGTAGTGTGTGCCCCCGCTGCAGTACTGTAGGCCACCTGGCAATCAACACTCGCCTAGCAAGAGGTATATTGTCACACATAGATTATGCAAGTAGTGGCATACACCCATGCCTGCTTTTGCAAACTGATCACTATATTCAGACAGTTACTATTACAGGGGTGCCTGACCCGGTGCGGCACTTTATCTTGTGATATTTTGAACCAATGGAATGCGGCTCGTTTGGGCCCAGTTTTGAGTTCTCCAAACTGCTTCCAGAGGGAGGGCCCCCGGACCACCCACCTTTTAATAGCCATGCCAATGCAGAATACCTTCCGACGCCCCTGTGCCAGCAGTGTGATCTGCTGACAAAGACACGTCAAGACACGTCGGCCATTCGCTGCATCTCGTAACACGCTAGAGATAGAGATAGAGATAGAGCTAGAGGTAGAGGTAGAGGTAGAGCAGATAAGCGTTGTGAACTCACCCACAGTGTGGATGTTTTCTCAATGGTGGTGACACGGTTCAACACGGCAATCAGCAGAAGATTGACAATCTCAGTGATGTTCTCAAAGGTCTTTCCCTGAAAACACACGCGCACGCACACACGCACACACACACACACACACGCACGCACACACGCGTGCACACACGCACCCTCGCCAAGACAAATGCACAAACACTATAAGTACAGTAACCCGCGACACACGTCCACGATATATCCAGGTCAGACACTACGTCTACACTGCTTACCTATTCTGAGCCTTTATCTCACAATACGAGTATTTCGGATGGGGTTAGCACGGCATACCGTATTTTCCGGAGTATAAGCCGCGCATGTTCTGAGTTGCGGGTAATTCCTAGCTACGGGCAGTGCCCGGTCCCAACCTGCCTGGATAAGGGGAGCTCTACTGTATACCAAAATCAGCTTGTTTCATGTACGATTGCACAAAAACTGTGCTATGGAAACCTCAATTTTTGGCCCAACCGGGGTATATAAATGCCCGAAAATGAAGCACTTCCCAAAAGAATATTCCCATCAAATTTTGGAACAAGAAACTGAAAGTTTTTCGTGCAAAAAGTGCAAATATGACCACTTGCAGTTCAGGTTTCAATTCTACCCGTCTAGCTCACACATGTGTTTGTTCTCACTTACCACATCGCGACGCTGCAGCAGAATCAGCACCTCACCAAGAATCTCGAAGCACTTGGGCAGCTGATCCTCGCTCTGGCCCTTGACGTGCGACGCCAGCTGCAGTCCCAGCATTGGCATGAGGATGTGACGACACTCTGCAATCACGCACAACACAATACAGCAAAGCACTATCTTGAGGCACAACCACTATCTTGAGACACAGCCACTATCTCGAGGCACAACACATTAATTTAGTTTAGAGTTTGTGATGTAAGGCTACAAAAAGCTCGCCAACCAGCCAACCAGTTGCAAAAGTTGTCACGAAAGGCTGGACCTGTATAAGATCGCACAATGAGCCACCACCTCATGACAAGAAGAAATTCTCCATCGCAAATATTTCGTATGATGGAGCATCTTGTAAGTTAGCGCTATGCCGGGTTTTAACACTGAGTTGCAACACGGGTGCAGGACACAACGTACCCATCCATCCATCCATCCAGCCCGCCAGCCAGCCAATAACTGTTAGCTGCTCCGCTAATGACCGAACACACAACACCAATACAAGTTGCCAGCGACAGTACTTGGCCACTCACCTTCGTGTCTGAAGATGTCATTGTTGACAATGTGGCCAAGGCAGAGCAGCTTGAAACGGACCAGACGATTCTTCGGCACAGAGTCAATGAACTGCTTTATGATGACACTGCCGGAAGCCAGTTACACACAACATCAGAAAATGAAGGAAAGAAGCCAGTTACAGGCACAAGCAAGCAATTCACTAACAAAACAAATAAAATCTCTAAACAGCTAACACACAGAGAGTGACACTTCGTTTATAGTGCATGCACACAAGTTGCAAAATACTACACTTCTAATTTGTTTATTTAGAGTCGAAGAACAAACAGGCAAATTTGCCTAATTACATATCGACTAAAAAGGAGAATAAAGTATAAAAGGCCAATGAAGGTAATGATACTGAGTAGAGTGGGTAATGATACTGAGTAGAGTGGGTAATGATACTGAGTAGAGTGGGTAATGATACTGAGTAGAGTGGGTAATGATACTGAGTAGAGTGGGTAATGATACTGAGTAGAGTGGGTAATGATACTGAGTAGAGTGGGTAATGATACTGAGTAGAGTGGGTAATGATACTGAGTAGAGTGGGTAATGATACTGAGTAGAGTGGGTAATGATACTGAGTAGAGTGGGTAATGATACTGAGTAGAGTGGGTAATGATACTGAGTAGAGTGGGTAATGATACTGAGTAGAGTGGGTAATGATACTGAGTAGAGTGGGTAATGATACTGAGTAGAGTGGGTAGTGATACTCAGTAGAGTGGGTAGTAAAGTATTAAAAGCCAGTTAGGCCAGTAAAGGAAATGATAATACAGCGGGCAGTGGCATTACTGAAAAGCAGCATGTGCTGGGAGGGATCGCTAATTCATTGATGGTTATAACGTTAATACACACCCTTAGACAGTCACTAACCAGCTGATGCAGTGCCTACAGAGAATGTTCACTGTACAAGCTGTGCATAGCCAGCTACACACACGTACACTGCACATGGGCATAACACTTTCGCTATCTAGTTGTAATTTCAGTTGCGGAAACCGGCTTCCAATAAATGACAGGCATGACTCATCCAGGTCACATGCATTCATCTCAAAATCACAGCATTGTACGAGTACATACAGTACTGCACGAGTACAAACAGACACTGAGGAACCTAGGAGCTTACGCAAACTCATCGGGCTCCATGATCTTCAGCACCTCTTGGATGATGGCAGAGAAGTGCTGCAAGCCGGCAGCCTGGAGAAACAGAACACACAATGCATACGTTGTCACGCCGGCACTGGGCATAGAATCTGCACTTCACTGCACGGGCTCAACCTAATTTCAAGCATACAATATTTTCCAAGGTCAAAGCTGCATTTCTACATGAAAAAATCGGACCACGGTACCCCAGTGCTGTACACACTGAACATGGATTTCCATAAAAGCACATACAAACTGGAATACGACATGTGGCCTCCAACAGGGGAGGGAGGCATACCCGGTCAGGTTTTGATCCCAGAACATGCGGTACTGGTAGCTTTGTTTTCTAACATAATCTTAAGTCATTGTAGGTACAGTCAACTTTGCGTATAACGACACTCGGCGAGGCATCAGAAAAGTGTCCTTATTCCTGAAGTGTCGTTATACCCGAAGTCTCATCATATGTATACAGTTGGAAGGGACTTTGCTCTGGGCATGGGAATTCTGTCGTTATTCGCGAATTGTCGTTATATTCGCAGTCATTATTAGCGAAGTTGACCTAGTGGTGAAACAAATATCAAAACCCAGTAGCCGAATATTCTTTGGCTTAACGAACGAACGAACGAATATTCTTTCGTTAACACGGATGACATCACATGCCCTCCTCTCAGTCATTTTATTGGATATTGTCACTATTATTAGGCATGACGAACGAAGGCATATATTTCTACATCATTTCTAGGTCATTTTTCACAAAAATCCCCAGCTGAAGTGCCTTTCACAGGCTCAAAAAAACAGCTTGAGCTTGAGATGTGATTTTCGTTCGAGCGCCATACCTCCCCTCCAGGACCTCGGATTGCGTTCGGGTGGCTTCTAAACAACAGCTGAGAGTTTGCTAATGCCGATAGATCTTTCAATGAAGCGATTCGGTCAAGTATTCACGAAGTTACGAAAGTTTGAAGTCGCCCGGTTGATTCTGCGTACCGGGTTAACGAATATTCGCCATGAGAAATATTCGGTCGAATGTGTCAAACCGAACGAATATTCGAACATTCGGTATATTCATTTCACCACTACTGTACACACACGCATGCATACAGACAGAGACACACCGTGAACGAAAGGTCCAGAGTCAGCAGCCCACAGTCACACAATTCCACGTAGCACTGCCCATACCTGGATGGCAAGAAGGCTCTCATCCTTCACTTCCATCAGATGGTTGAATGAATCGAAGAGCTCGCACAAGGACTCCTTGAACGGCTGTGCACCTTTGCCTCGTGTCGCCCTGAGTAAACATGGTCATGGACCACCAGCAGCAGCAGCGCCAGCAGCAGCAGCAGCAGCAGGAAAGCAGCAGCAGGAACGAGAATAAAGATTTGTAACAGCAACAAGACAACAAGATGGTCAATACAGATCAGCAAGCAAGGTGCCTTGTAAAATCTACAGATGCAGTAGCCTGTGTGTACGTCATCTTAACCCTTTCAGGACAACGGATGCGTATACCTGTTTCTGTTTTACGCGCACCTGGATTCCATTAAGATGATAATACTCATTATCTAATTGCAATATCGATACAGTTTGGGGTATCCAAGTCAATCACATGCTGCTCAGGTTACGATAATTATGACTTTTAGCCAAGGAGAGGCACGTGGCTTGCGATCTGCGCTGGACCCGAAGAGAACATTTTTGGACAGTTTCCTTGTGCCTCATCACGGGGCTAAGTACCTGGCAAACAGCAGCCTGGACTTGATGATGAACTTGAAGATGTACTGCAGAGCCTGCAGCAATTAGAAACACGCACCATCACCAAACACACAGTTCATGTATAGTCAGACATCGTCGCAACATTACAGTACCACTGATATAAAGTTCCCGCAAGAGTAGTGGACCATGTCTGACTCTAGTACACTCAGGTTCCTACACCGAAGAACCTCGGCTGCATTCGGCGATTTGATTTCCTTTCCCTGGCCATTAATCCAGGTGGCACACTCTGGCGATACTTTACGGCAATATGCACAACAGCTGTGCAGTGCTGGTACACAGATTCATGTTGCGCATTCAACTGCTTTTCACAGTAAATTTCCAGAGCACAGCTAAGAGAAGAGGTGAAGCACTGTGTGATGATACAATGAGAATGCGGCCCCGGCAACTACCGGTACTTCATAACTTCTAAGTTATCTACAACACATGCAGCTGAGAGAGAGAGAGAGAGAGAGAGAGAGAGAGAGAGAGAGAGAGAGAGAGAGAGAGAGAGAGAGAGAGAGAGAGAGAGAGAGAGAGAATGCTTGTGACTTTTCAATGCTCCGCTCACCTGCATAACACGGACATTGTTGTGCTCGGTGGACGTCTGGACTCGGGCCTCTTCCAAGCAGCACTTGAGCTGCTCAATCAGCTTCCTATACACCCATAACACATCATCAACATATGCATACACACCATAAATCAAAGCAGTCCTGTGCATACGTGTACATGCAGAAACTAGCCCAACTGAGGCGTATACAAGTCATGTAGATTCCTTGGCTGCAAGATTTTTTGCATGATTTTCTCTCGCCAAAAAAGGTACATGTACTCTGCTGTCTACCAATGTGAAGTTGAGTCTCAAGCCGGTGAGAATTACTGAAATGCCAGCGATATTTACAACCCTAGGCCAAACTGGGTGTCTGGGTGTCAGCAAAAGTGAAGTCATTTCATGAAAAGTTCAATGACTACGTCCGGCCACTAAATTGCTAAATCCATTCTAACTTTTCTCACAGCAACTATGCCAAAACCTCGTTTACGTGGGAGGACATCTTGGATCTGATCACCATAGAAACGAACTCGCGTGACCGCTAAGCGCAGGCGTAGAACGCAGTCGCGCAAGGAGATTTTGACTTGCTTGGGCTTAGTTGCTGTGACAAGGACTGAGTCGTGAAAGGTGAAGGAAATGGCCGGAGACTGTCTCACTATCTCTATTTCATTTCGGTAGTTCTTGTTTCCTTCCAAGTGGAATATTTCGCGAGCAGTGTTGGCCTTGTCGGCCGAAGGCTTCATTCAGACTGTCCGCACACGGAGTCCTGCGAAAAGTAGCCCCGAGCAGAATCCTGCAGTCGTTGACGAAAGAGTTCAACATCTACAGCCGGGCAGCTACGCCGCTGATGCACAGGCGCGGGTGACGGGAGAGCTAGAGGGAAAGGACTAGCATTCCTTGACGGCATGGAGCAATGACTCACGTCGTGTTCTAGTTTTAGTTTCTCCGCCGTGAAGTCCTGTTGTGTAAACGTAAATATACGGCTGGTTTGCGAAGAGCCGTGTAGCGCAGTGGTGACGATGTGGAGTTGTGAATTATTTGATTCGCCACTCCGTTTCGTTGCAAGAGAAAAGTCCAATGGCTTCGCCGTTGTGCTGGCCATGTATTTCTTCGGTCTGCCATAGCCTTGATAACTCCTGGAGGACACAGCGATGAAGCGCCAGGCGAGTAGCAAAAACATTTCAAAAAATTGCTTTGCTGCTAGTGTTGTTTCCGCATTCACAACAAGTGCAGCGCGCGCGGTTCTTCCTCGCGGCTGCACTGCAGATAGGGTTGCCTTTGAAATGTTCGTTTGTACCCGTCTCTGGCCCGATTTTGATGGCCAATAGCTTAAAATTTTCAGTAGGAAAATTAGAAGAACTTCTCCGAGAGACTTTTCAATTTTAGTACAATAATCCAAATCAGAATTACGCCTGCACCAACTGATACTTTGGCTCCATATATACGCCAAACCGTATCGATTAAAACAAAAAACTCTCGGACAAATCCTTACAATGGGTATTGAGAGTATGTTCCTAGAGTTTCAGAGGCCTAGGGAAAAGCATTGGTACAAATGAACATTTTTAATGCACCCCACTTTCAGGTTTTCAGAGATATCTGCCTGATCGCATGTACACGATTCTGGCATGCTGGCTGGCTCGTGTGACAGCGGCCTGTCCAAAATGGCGCCCACGCTTTTGTGTGATGCTGTGAGCCCTGAAATTGCTAAATCCATTCTAACTTTTCACCTGCTGTTCACTGCTTTACTTGAGCACAAGTGAAGCACGCATCATCAGCAGGAGTGAGAGAACACACACGAGACATATGTACATAGCATATGGTGTAGGTGACCATTCACTAACACCATCATACACCGTTTTGCTTCATGCCAACAAACAACTTACATGCACAGAGATAGATAGATAGATAGAGAGAGAGAGAGAGCATGCGTGTATGTGCGTGCGCATGCGTGTGTGTGTGTGTGTGTGTGTGTGTGTGTGTGTGTGCGCGCGCGCGCGCGCGTGCATGCATTTGTGTGTGCGTGCGTGCGTGCGTGTGCGTGTGTGTGTGTGTGTGTGTGTGCATGTGTGCGTGGGTGCTTGCGTGGGTGCGTGCGTGGGTGGGTGCGTGCGTGGAGAATATGCTTACTTGTGTGCCATGGCGCCACTGAAGTGAGTCTGAATGTACGCATCCAGGACAGAGCGGAAATGCTCAAACTTGCGATCTCCAAGCAGACGAATGATGAACACCTAGCCGACGCAACAGCAATAGCAACAACAATACAACACACAGTACATCAAAAGAGATGGAGATAACAATGGAGATGTGAATACTGAATAGAAGTATACCGTGAGGACAGACGACCAGATCTTGCAGAGCCTTGCATCAGCATAAGCTGCACTGGGGTCACGTGAAAACTCAGATAACTGCAGTGTGTCGATAGATGATATGCCAAATAACGTGCAACTAGACTTGAGAGGGCATCGCACACAAGTTGCATACAAATTATACTACAATGTGTACATGGCAGGCCCTGAGCTCTGCAGGAATACAAGTAACAGGTACCCATACAACTTTGAACTTTGTATGCGACTACTCTGCAATGCCCTCTCAAGTCTAGTTGCACGTTATTTGGCATATCATCTATCCGGGCTGCTAGCTGCTAGCCGGTCGCACTCTATGTACATTGTAACAGTAACAGCGCCCGGGTCTAGTTAAATCACATGAGCCACTCTTCACATAAACTTGCAATACCGGTACACACAAGCAAGGCATTGGGGAGAACATGAAATCACCCCACCAACACTCACCAGACACTGGAAGACCAGCTTGCCACTTCGGTCAGCATCCTCGTCGAGAATCGCAAACAGCGCATCAAACGTGTCCCGGAGAAACTGCAACAAACCAAACCAGAGCATGCTAGTTACAGCCACAGGGGAGCCAAACAGCCTCTCATCTCCTACATGTAGTTACAGGTAGAGACGGAATCAACATCATCGAAGAGATAAGCCACCCAAAAATTGAATATGTGCCCATCCGTAGCCAACAGCACCCTGGGCCCAAATCCAAAAACGTGTTGCTCTACGCTGGGTGGAACCAGCATTGCAGTGGTGTGTTTCGGTGCTAAGGTGTCCTATTGACGACCTCATCGGTGCAGTACTTATGCACGGAACCATTGAGCAATAGGAACAAGGAAACTACCTTCTTGCCTGCCCAGGTGAACAGAAGGACATTCCAGTAGCCCAAAAGCGCTACTACCATTGAACTTTGAGATAGAAACAGGCAAACCATCGGTATAATAGTACCCACCAAGCCGAGAGGTGCATGGCCATACAACTACCGAGCACACATTACTGTAAAAGCCTTATATATAACAAAGTGCTAATTCTAACGAATTAACGAGGAGAAATCTGTCGTTAAAATAGGAAACGTTAGACAGAAATTGATACATACTGTTGCTATTGAGCGTTGAGAATGAGTGAGAATCGTTACCTTTGGTACACGTCAACTGGTCCATTTTAGGAAATTGTTATATATGCGCCTCGTTAGAATAATGGCTTTTAGAGTACATGCAGCGTGGGATTTACCTTGACAATTTCTTCACCGCTGACACGCATCAGACCTTTCAGGTTCTCCTCCAGGCGGTCAGGCTGCTGGCGCCACTTCAACAGACCAAGAAGATCGACTGTGCACAAGGAGTGGATCGCAACAAACACGCACACAGACAAAAAATATGGCATACTTGTGCGATGGAATCCAGAATGAACACAGTCTGTGAATCAACACACATGCACACAAGTGCACACACAACCTCAAATACATACCATGGAGTTTAGAGAAGACGTGAAGAGCGCAGACAAAGCATGAAATCAGGTGGATTCATCCAGGTGAAGCCATGGCCACAGTACATCCTCCCGTACCAATCTATCTACTCACTATCATCACCCTCAATGTCTTACTATTTCTCCTAACTCAGTGCACAGTTAGGCTGCTGAGCACATACCATTCTGAGTGAGCTTGGTAGAGCAGACCAGTGTGCGGATCTCAAACGACTCCCTGCCGGTGTAGGAGATGGAGCCTTTGATGGGCAGAGGGGGAAGGAACTCCGACTGCTGCCAGGGAAGCTTGATGTAGATGTTAGGGTCCAGGTTCTTGTGCACCGAGCCTTCGCACTGCCCAGGCCCAGGCGAGACGTGCACAGAAACAGCAACAACAATGCAGTACACAGTCATGATGCAGTACACAGTCATGCAGTACACAGTCATGCAGCAGCAGGCACAGCATTCTTCATACTCAGAAAGCAACCGATAGCTGGGAAACATTGCCAAAGACAATGTGTATGGCTCATAAGATATTTATGAAGATATCCCAGCAGACAGACCATCATTATACACAACACCTTAAATAATCAAACACAAGATGATGTCCCGCTGTTCTGCTGTATACGCAACAAAATATTGCAGGAATTTTAAAAGAGTTCAAGCAAAACCAGTACATTGGTACTTCGAAGCATGTACGGTCAAATTACTGTTAGGCTGGGCATACCTTGTACATGAACAACTTGTGTGTACTGTCACGCAGTGTTGTGCCATCCTCTTGCATCAGTGGGACGTAGGCCAAACTGAAGCCGTGCTTGAGAGCTACACAAGCAGCCAACATGTGCACACACACACACACACACACACACACACACACACACACACACACACACACACACACACAAGCGCACACACAAACACATTCTGACTTTCGTGTTTGAGACCTCTACCGCCGGCTATTGAGCACTGTTGTGTACAGCAGAAGTTGCCTACTGTGTAAGTTTACATAACAAATATAAGTGCTGCTTCAAAAGGACTGCAGCTCCAATGTTAGTCTGGCCTTGCAGCATAGCCCAACGCATCATCACTGTACATGCCCCACACAGGGCCACAGTCTACAACTCACATTTGGACGGGTCTTTGGGACGGTGATAGAAGGTGAAGCGCAGATGGGACGTGTAGAACTGGTCAAACGGAATGTCAAACTTGATGACGTCCTCCCAGACTGGCGTGTTGAGATGGTAGAGAACAACGCCTCTGTACAGGGTCATCTTCTCCGACGACACGCCAGACACAATGGCATTCTGCGCAGAACAGTGTAATATGTTACATCACACCACAAACAACTCTAAATCACAGATAGCCAGAAAAGCTGCTTCACCGCCAACACATCTTCTTGTTGATGCTCATGTCACGCAATAGGCGAAATCCAGCCTGCTTGCGCTACAGGAAGAATAGTATTGTAGTCTGTCGGCAGGTCAAGACCTTCGGCCTCGTTCCCAAGTAAAAGGTGGATACGCCACTCGCCCCTAGAAAGTGGCTCCCACATCGCGAATGGTCAACCAGCATCACATCGCATCAGCAGCAACACACGCACACGCACACACACATACACACACGCACACACACACACGCACACGCAACAATCGCAATCTTACATCGAGGACGCGTCCATTCTCCGACACCACGCACACCTCCACCTCGACGTTCTTGTGGGCCTTCTTGCCGTCGCGTTGGAAATCACCAGACACCAGTGTGATGTAGAGGTCATTACGATGGTCACCTTAGTAACAGAAGCAAGTCAGGAATGCCGAAAACAATAATACTTAATAATGGGGATGGGTGGGCCGGTGGGGGCACAGCCAAAGAAGTGCTACTAGTCTGTTACTAACTTACTATAGTGACAGGGTCAAGTTAAGTCAGTGGAGCACACCACACCAAAACTACAGTGCTCACCGAAAAGAATGCAGAAGTAATATGCACACTCGATACAGCAGCATACAGCATGAGCAGCAGCTGCACTAAACGGGAGAATAAAAACCCTATGGCCATCCCCATCCGCCCCATACCAGGCATGATGACGTCCGGAAAGCCCAGCTTCCTGGCCACGGGCACGTCGGACGAGCGGAACAACAGCGGGTTCTCCTCTTTGACCTGAACACACCGCAACACATGAATTGCCATACACGATCATAGTAACATGCACACACGTGAATTGCCCATACACGATCGTACTTCGAACATGCACACACGTGAATTGCCCATACACGATCATACTTCGAACATGCACACACGTGAATTGCCCATACACGATCATACTTCAAACATGCACACACGTGAATTGCCCATACACGATCATACTTCAAACATGCACACACGTGTGTCGTACTGTGTGCGGATATGAGTGTCATCATCGTTTCTCAAAAATCAGACAACATACAATGAGCCGTCAGATGCGAAAAGGGTGCTTATGGCATATTTTGGTCAAATTGAGATAAGGACTCAAGCAAAATCTATAGGCTTTTATGCTTCACCTCCAAAAAAACGGACTCAAAAATCCAAACCCATCATGCAGATATCGTCAATTTAGGTCAGGAGACAAAGGAATTTCGTTCAGAATCAGAACGGAGCTCGTGCGCCACAAAAAAGGCAGTTTCTTTTGTATGTAAATCCGCCGTGCTTTGGAGTTTCAGGCCGGTTGAAGTATCTACGAAAAGCTGGGAGTCTCAGCAGTGCGATAGTGTACATACCACCGCCGGGGATGAGTGTATCCCGCAACGATCGAAAAAATGACGTCACATCAAGATTCACTCATGCATGCGACAGGTACTTGACAGCCTGTCACTCTGACGCACTTTACTCTATTTGCTCTGTGATGCCATAAGCACCCTTTTCGCATCTGACGGCTCCAATACAATTTACTACAATTATAATTTACTCCGAGCAGACGTAGCAGAACGCACGGGCGAGGCGTCTTCACAAAAAGAGCTACTAAGTATGGTGATTGCTGTATCCACTACTGACCTGAGCCATCGAGCCGTGAAGGAGCCTGACGGAAACATGGATCTCTGCACAAAGGTGAAAGCACAAGCAAGCAAGCAGAACACATGCTACTCAGACACACAGTGAGGGTTAGAGAATGATTGCCATACAAGTCACAGCCAGAAATCTTGGAAATCCCTAGTACAATGCAAGTATATGATTTCAATGACGTGGCTTCAAGTCACAGTTCCATTTATAGCAAGGGAACAGCACAGTCAATTGCGACATCTATTTTGGCGAGCTGCATTTCGTGTAGGATGTGATATGATGCTCATGTGTAATCACGTGACTATTACGTCATGTACTTTGCCTGTATGTTACCAGTATATCACAACCAGCATGCGCCATCTTGGACTAGTCCCCCCAAGTGCATGCTTGGCTGGATTTTGTCGTCTGTTCTTTTTACTCGTCTTCATCGCACCTGTCTGATTTGATTTTTCCACAACCTCCACCCGTTGTGTTGAGTGTTTGTGTGTGTGAAGACAGACGTCACAGTGTACATGGTGGACTTGCCACCAGGAACACTCAGTTCTTCTGTGACGTCCTGCCATAGCCTCAGCAGACAAATAAATTTTACTCGTAGCTAGAGCACTAGAGCTTCTCCCTATCTCCTACTAGCCCTCTGCCCTAGCAATGCCCTGGCCTATCAGTTATCAGTCACACCGCCACGGGGCTGGCTGCACGTACTTGCCGACATGCGATCCGTCTGCAACGGCTTGATCTTGCTGTTGTTCTTCTTGATGATGTGCGTGTGTAGCTCAGCAAAGTCACCTTCATTTTCAAATCTGGCAACCAGACAAAGCAACGCCAGCACAAAAAAAGAACATTACACATGCTGCCACCAGGCCAGGCCAAATGAATTCATCGAAGATTCTCTCCTGTCCGCACCACATCTGGCTACCAGAGCAATTTTAATCGTATTTACATTGCATATGATCGATAAGGGGCGTAGGCGCCGGGCCATCTTGTCCGGCTTTGGCCGGAACCAGTTTCAGCAAACCAACCATGCTTCGCAAGTGGACAAGGCAAACAATATTGTGGATACTACAGTTGCGATCATTGAAAACCGACCCAAAGTGCAAAGCTGGCGCCCTCAACTTCCACGGCGCTTGACGCCCTGGAAGTGGAACGAATGCGGCTGGACGTACACATGTACAAATACAATAATGTAATCAGAACTGGTCCAGGCCGCCAGCTTGCACTTTGGGTCGGATTTCAGTGAGCGCAACAGCAGTAGTAGCAAATATCTGCATATGGTGTGTATCATTCGGCCGGACCGTCTTCATTTTGCCGAAGAGGGTTAAGACTTGAGAGGGCATACTGCACGACTGATGATAAGCCACATGTATACTGACATGCCAGTGGGCAAGTATAGTGCGTGTTTGTGTATGTGTATGTGTGTGTGTGTGCATGTGTGCATGTGTGTGTGTGTGTGTGTGTGTGTGTGTGTGTGTGTGTGTGTGTGTGTGTGTGTGTGTGTGTGTGTGTGTGTGTGTGTGTGTGTGTGTGTGTGTGTGTGTGTGTGTGTGTGTGTGTGTGTGTGTGTGTGTGTGTGTGTGTGTGTGTGTGTGTGTGTGTGTGTGTGTGTGTGTGTGTGTGTGTGTGTGTGTGTGTGTGTGTGTGTGTGTGTGTGTGTGTGTGTGTGTGTGTGTGTGTGTGTGTGTGTGTGTGTGTGTGTGCGCGTGGGTGTGTGTATGTGTGTGTGTACGTGTGTGCGTGTGTGCTTGCATGCATGGGTGGGTGTGCTTGCATACATGTCCATATGTGAACATGTGCAATAGAGCATGTAACATGCTAGTGATAGCAAACGGCACTTGCCGCAATGTTACCGGTTCAAACACAGCAGAAAGAGAAGCCAGCATAGTCACAATAAGTGTCATATATTAGTGAGCATACCCATAGATGTCCAGCTGGCATTCTTTCGTGTCCTCCGCAGTGTCACGTGACGATTTGAGAAGTTGAGCAATATTCAAAACTGCACGATGGAAACCAGGCCCGCAGCACAGGAGAAGCACACGCAAGCATTACACAGCTGCAGACTGGATCATGGAAGTGACACGGAATGGTGCACAAAGAGGGACTAGATAAGTAGATTAGTAGACTACCGGCGTACAGACTAGTAAGATGTAGTGGTAGCGACTTCGGCGATGATATCACAGGAAAGCTCTGGTGTGGGGAGCAAACACCTTTCCTAGGAGTACAGACTATCACAGGAAATAACGCACTTGGGGTCACATTGTATAGCAACAAGACAACGACCAGACTGGCATCTGCACCTGCAGGTCCATTACATTCTCCTGCAGTAAGATCCTCCGTAAGGCCTCCTTCAATCAGCATGCAGCCAGGTACACAACACAATCGGCTCATCACTTCTAAACATTCATTTTGTCATCATATAGACAGCAGTCCCGATATGCCGCCACTGACCTGCACAGCCGTACGGCCGGCGATATTCCTTGGGATCTTTGACATGTACAGTAGGTATCATACGACCTGCACACATACACAAGTAGCCATGGCAAACGTGTAAGCAAATACACATGTACATGTACATGCATACACAAATATACACACGCACACACATACATACATACATAGTTACACATTGCAACAGCACTACATGTATACAGTGATCTGGAGTACAGCTTGCAGGATTGAAGTGCTCTCTTTCACAACATAGGAACATTTAAAAAATTGATGTTCAACTTCCTTTCAAACATGGTAGAAAATACTGGAAGTAGGTAGTACACTGCACTTTCGGTCCCAATACCTGTTGCAAACACAGTACCTCAGACTTTCAAACTATTCCATCATCAGGGGGAAGAGTCCTGCTTTGGACTAAAACACTTGAGACAGAGTACACTGTACATAACGCTGGAGACAATTATTACCTTTGTATACACTATGTATGCCACTATGGGCGTCCTTCTTTCACATGGGTGACAAAGGTTGGGCAGCCTGCCAGCTATGTTTTTTTGCCGTTCCATGGGCTTTACCTTATGATGACTTCCCTATCAAGGCCACTATTCCAGGTTCAGGGTGGAATTTCTGAGCAGGGGAAGTTTTCTTTGTTATAGGCTCTATCTATTCTCTCACCTTCTTCTCTGTCAAGTCTTCTGAAAAACTTCTTCTCCAATCTGTCTCTCTGCTCTTCCCTTTAGTCTTCATCTCAAGAGCGTTTGCTTTCTCTATTTCTAAGGTCTGCATTTCTAAACTTCTCTGCTCTGCATTTCTCTTCGTTTGAATTTTCTTGAATTGAACATGATTGTTCTTTTTGCACTTTCGTCATTTCCTTTATTTTTCCTCTGGCACGCCTTCTGAAGAACTTCTTCTCCAGTCTGTCCCTCTAGTACAGTATAGTAGGGCCTCTACTCTTCCCTTTAGTCTTTGTCTCAAGAGCGTTTGCCATCTCTACTTCTTCGTTCTGCACTTCTAAACTTCTGTGCTTTGCACTTTCTCTTCGTTCGAATTTTGAATTGAACACATTATTATTTTTTGCACTTTTGAACTCTGTTGATTTTCTTTTTTTGCCGATCGCACGGTGAGTGCGCTGCCGCTAGCGCTAGCTAGCTAGCTGTGCGCTGCAGCGAGCGCACAATTATGTTTGTAGCGCTAGCTTAGGCCACCCTTTGTTAATTCATTGTTTAACGTCCTTTTTTTCGCGAAAAGGTACGCGGGAGGGCGGAAAAAAAACAAAAGCCCATTCCAAAAACTGGAAACCCCAATCAAACATTTTGACCAGTAAAGCATGTGATATATACAATATTTCTGGGTCTAACGGCACTTGCAGGCATAGAACAACACTCTTTGATGGTACATTGGAGCACATGCCGGATGAATCCAACAAAACAGGTACATAGCATGGAGTTATCATGTCATGAATTCATTACATCTGGATTTTTACTAGGACACACACCGTACGATATTTAAAAGCCAACAAAAAAAGAAAAAGAACACAAGACAAAGGCATGCCCGGGAGGCAAGATTATAAGTTTAAGGTCATGATCGGCACACTGTGAAACTACACAATCATGTATTTACAACTTCGCATATTATTGGTACTATTTTCTTGTTTTTTTTTTTCAAGTCTGAGGCAAAAAGGTACGCGGGCGCGGACGTTAAACAACGAAAAAAGAAAGGGTGGCCTTAGTAGCTAGCGATGCGTTTCTTTGATTCTGAACTTCTGTTCTCTTCTGCTGTTTGCGTGCAATAGTAACAGTTGCTGTTTTCATTGGGGCTACACAATGCCCCCATCATCATAGCGATTCTTTGCGAAAAGTAAAGACCTCGTGGCTTTCGCTGAGTTTTTTTGGGAGTTTTTGACCGAAAACAGCCCAACCTGATTTTCATGTTATATTAGAACGCAATGGAAACCTACATTAGAGTTCTGCACGTACCAATACGAATAATCTTGCACACCAAATACGCTTCTTCGCGCTTCAGGTCGCTATTTCCAAGATCCTGCAAGACAGTAGGGCAGCCGAGTGAACACACAGAAACCGTATCGTATACACAAGGAGGTAGCAAAGCAGACAAGAACATTATGACAGCAGACAGCATCATCGAAAAACTCAAATCAATAAAGCCTTCGTGAGAATCGTATCACTATGCGGCATTGCATTGGGTATGCCTACATTAGTAGATGCGACTCGAATCCCAATACGACATGACAACAACAACAGAAACCCCATTCCGGATACATTAGTATTAATATTATTATCGTGCTCTAGGCCTTACCGTAAACAAACAACAGATGTTATTCAAATGGTTGAGATTTGTGGGCATCCCGTGACGATTAATTTTTTCCACAAAACGCTCACTGCAGCACACACACACAAGCCGACACAATACTAGTACAATAAAGGTCACGCTCATGCCTTGCAGCACTCAGTGCACTCACCGTGACTTCAACCAGTAGCCACTGAATACATGGTCATACTGTGACACACCAATGTATACCCAACATAGCAGATAGCACCGACATCTAACGTGGCCTGGGCATTGCCCGCTGCACAGTGAGAACCATGATTACGACCACAAACCGACAGGCATGTAATAGCCTCCGCTGCTCGTTTATGATCTGCCTTGCTGGATTCAGGCCGCAGTGATGTGAGACCTGAGGTTGAGACTGGCAGCTTGCAGTGCGCAATCACGGACAGTCATCAGCTAGCTGAATTGGCAACTTGCTACAGTGCACAGCCATACGAATACATAGACTACGCATGACTGAATAAACTTGCCGCATCTCAAAGTGCGACCCAAGAGCAAGGTCACTATAATGTACAGGGCCGTCGCCGCTGAAGCAGTTTTGATTGGTCCGGCAATGCCTTTCATACAGTTTGTGTATGATATGGCAGGTACATATGACCTCGGCAGTAGACATGCACTAGGGGCCAAAAGTTGGTCCACAGGTGACCTCGCCAACAGGACTGGTTCGGGCGGGCCTGATGTATCAAGTACGACCCAGGACAGAGGAACAGGGCACTGTGACCTACCTAAAATACCGGCCTTCCTGATTATCATAGAGGGCCACCTGCATTTCCGACTCCTCGCCCACGTTGCATATGAACGCTTGCATGCAGAAGTGAACATGGTGTAGCAGCTCTGATAAACGATTCTGCGAGAACTTTCCACGTCTGATAACCGTACCACGCTCGCTGGTATCCTGAAAGTGCAAGAACCAATCGGCCACAGAGACAAGGCAACACAACAGATGAGTCGAAAACGAAAGCTCAAAATAATTTGCCCTGCCATTTCTCTTGCTTCACAACACGGTGGCTCAAGTCCAAAATGGTCCGATCAAAGCCGGACCGGCTGAATCAACGGCCCTGCCCATGAATGTCTCAGCAACACAGACCAACAGGCAAAGGAAGTCACTTACAATTTGCCGCTGCGTGCTCCGAAGATGCTGCAGATAACAAAGAACAGTAAACACCAGTTCAGTCTCAAACGCGATAACTGTCTTTCTTTCTTTTCATACACGTCTCTTTACGACTTTAGTTTCTCTCCTCACTTGTTCAGACTCTGCCTCTTGTAGACCCAAAGAATGGCTATTGCAACACGGCAGCATGAGCTCCCATAGCTCAGTCGGTTAGAGCGTCGTGCTAATAACGCGAATGTCGCAGGTTCGAGCCCTGCTGGGAGCACGCTCTTTTTTTATTGGTTTGGTTCCCCGTTCGATTACGGAAAGAATAATCTGCATGCAGCATCACTTTTTGTTTTGATCCCAGTGAACTTTTCAAGGGCACTCTTTCGTTTTCGTGCGCCTACTGCACAAAGTGTGAGCAATCCGTGAAAGTTACTGAAGTTGCTCACCAAAAGTTAGTTTTCTGTAAACACGCCACACACAGTTCAACACAATGACAGCAAACGTTGTTGTCTTCCTATTCGGTTCCCCATGTAGACTTCAAAAAGGAACGGATCTTTCGCAACACACCACAAGCTTCATCACACTGACACACACAATTTGTGTTACCTTGATTGTGAACAAATGATTTACAATTTCAGAGAGCTTGGAATAAAACACGGTACGTGTCAAGCAAGTACATTATTTTTAGAAAGCGATCCTGTCAGCATTTCTATAAGGCCACACCGTTTTTTATCTATGTTTCGCGTCCCCCGCGCGCATGTAGTTCACAGCCGTTCAAAAAAAAAAAAAAACGGAACATATTTTTTTGGAAAATGCAATACAAATTTAATGCAAACCCAGAGAACCAGAAAAGGAAAAAAATGTAACCCAAAAGTGAAAAAACGGAACATGATTGTTCATGATACGGTAACTCTCATGTTGGCATCATTTTGTTCTATTTATCGCATGATTGTACTCAGCTCACATACATGTTGTACATGTGTGTGTGTGTGTGTAATAAGCTGGGGCGCAAGTCACACAATCATCATGCCGCCTGTGTTTAGACCACAAGCATGGCAGAGGGGATACACTCATGTATTCATGGATGTGTGAATTTAAAATAATGTTCAATTTTTGTACATGATCTGAACAGTGCCGGGTATATATGATCTACACTGTACAATGCACGTCCAATGTTTTTTTTTTGGATGTATTTTTTATTTTTTTCGCCCTCCCTCATTGATTTCATCGAACAAGGTGACGCGAAACATAGAAAAAAAACGGCGTGGCGTGGCCTAACACCGAAGCACAACACAACGGGAAACGATCGAACGCCGGGCACAGACACTTGAACTATCAGCCATGAGGGGAAAAAAAGTTGTGCCTGGAGAACCCGGGTATCGATCCCGGTACCTCTCGCATGCTAAGCGAGCGCTCTACCATGTGAGCTAGTCCCCCTGCTATGCTGGAAATGACATTATGAACGGACTTCTAAAAATCATGGATATGCTGTGAAACGCACTTGCTGATAACCATACCCTACGGGCTGTAGACTGGAGACGGCAGGAGTGTCACTCATTGTGCAAGGAGAGATGCTAGAAATCTGTGCACACCATGACAAAATGAGTATGAGATAAACCGCACTGGAAACACTGAATGTTGCTACACTTACCATCTTATGTAAAGCAACAATAGACACATCTGCCTCATCCACTGATTGGCCATCCTCATTGCGAGGTACGAGATCAAGACCCATGTGCCTGAAAACACACACACACACACACACACACAAATATGTGCGCACACATGCACACCAATACCGGCACACACACAGTGAGAATGTGAGAGACCAATAATTAGCAAGGCCGTCACAGCCGGGGCGGCCTCAGGGGGCGGCTGAGGCCGCCCCACTTTTTCGGCCGTTTTTTTTTTTTTTTTTTTGGAGCACACTGCAACAAAGATCGATGATCGCAGCTCAGCGCAAACGTGGCAAATCCTTGTCCCCGATCGCGGTTTTTTTGCAGAAACAAAACAGTCTTTCATTGCAGTCACACTGAAATGGCACCAAATGCCTGGAAATGCTTGCAATTGGCTTCAATTTTTGACATTTTTTCCCGGGGGAAGACCCCCGGACCCCCCTTCCATGGCCACCCCACCTCCAAAGTCAGTGCGACGGGCCTGATTAGTCCCAGCATGCAGACCTTGAAGTCACACGTCAGCAACCTGCCCCAGCCATAATGTCGACACAATACTCATGTTCGCATTCTCCCAACAGCCCAGGCTGGGCAAATAAGGGGAGTTGTAGTTTGAAAAGTACTTGAATTTACCTCCAAAATTACAATGTGACCAGACATTGCTAGTATAGTAAAACCTGTAATGGCGACCACTCGCTCAACGCGACCGACGACCACCCACCCGCAACCGCGTCGCCGCGGCACAGTGCTAGTCATGTAAATGTACGCATCGCATGGTGCACCAGGCATGGTAGATCTACACATCAGTGCAGGAAGTGTGGATGTACATGGTGCATGCACGACGTTTGACACGTCTGAGGACCCCAGGCACATCGGAGTCGTGCTAGAGTAGCATAGGTGTGTGCACTGTGATGCACTGATCAAAATGATGTATCACATGTGGATATGGTCACGTGACCCACTGAACCTGGATAAGAAGACCACCTGGCCACGGCGATCACTTTTTCTCGTCCCTTGAGGGGTCGCCTTAGACAGGTTGTTTCACTGTACATGTACATGCATATTTACGGGGGTATATATGTGCAGAGTACATAGATCCATGCACCTTACTTGTTGCCCCAATCAATCTTGCCCGACGCTTTCAACTTCAGCTTCTTCATGTCATCCTGGACACACACACGCGCGCGCGCCGACACACACACACACACGGACAAGTACCGGTACACACACACACACACACACACACACACACACACACACACACATGGACAAGTGCCGGTACACACACACACACACACCCACACACACCCACGGACAAGTGCCGGTACACACACACACACACACACACACACACACACAAAGCGGTACACATGCACATGGTCATACACATACAGTTCGAAGTAGCAACACTAGTCACATTGCAGTAATAGGCATATTGTTATGGCCTATCATCGAGAAGTTAGCCGGTACAATGAATGCAAGATCATTCAAGTTGATAAACTCTCACACATGCACATACAAACATGCATACACATTCTCTCTCACATACACACATACTCGCACACACACACACACACACACACACACACACACACACACACACACACACACACACACACACACACACACACACACACACACACACACACACACACACACACACACACGTACATATCCACATTGACCAGTAGTGCTTACCAGTGGCAAGGTGGATGCAAGCACTTGCTTGCGAATGTCGATCAGCTCGGTAATGACCTTTCGGATTGTAACAAACATTCCATAGCGATCCTCCTAAAACCATCCAGTACACAAAGGCAGGAAAAAAAAGTTGGTACGTATCACTCAGTTTCCGAAGCATTGCCTTTACCTGGTGACGGCAAGTACATGAAATCGGTTAAAAAAAAACAGTACTTTTACTCCCTGCTGTCGATTGAGAGAAAGAGGATGAGAATAAGTGTACCCCTGCTGACCGTGACTGTCTCAGTTATCAGATAAGTACAGTTGTTGTCATGGTCACACTTTCAACGAATCAATACTCACCGCAGCCTGGTCGGCATACGTGAATGTACCATTAGAAAGGAAGAAAAGGGCCTCAGTTTATCAGTGCTCGTATAACATTCACCGATAATGTTCACCGATGCAACATTGTCCACTCATTGATTTAATTTGATTTATAGTTCAGCACATCCAGTAGAGAACACCACGTCTCTATATCATTGGCACATACCATGAAGTAGCGCTTTTGCCACAGCTCTCCCCATTCTGGCAAGAGCTGAGTGAGCTCCTGGGCTAGCAGGTCTTCTGTTCCTTCGACGACCTCATTCGGCCTAGAACACAGTGCAAGCCGGATTCAGTAATACATCAGCCAAATTCCCAGTCTCGCACACAAAAAGGGGTACAGATGCCCACCTAAGGTGGACATGGACAATAACTGATCCTAGAATTACTCCACATTGAAGTCCGCTGCCAGTGCGGGAATGGCGCGGCAAACTTAAGTATCTCCGTCAGCAGCCATCGCGTCGCACCTTCAGTGCAAGTGTGTCGTGCAATGACTAGCACTTCCAGCACGGCTATCACAAAAGTCTATACTGTCACTACCACTATAGTCTATTGCCCTCTGCTCCAGCTGAAACCCGAAGCACACAAGCTCGTGCAGCCATATTACCAGCCATGTTACCAGCACATACCCAGGATTCTTCACCGTGGCTTCCTTCAGATGAATGAAAGATGCCGGGAAGATTCCCTAGTAGACACAGGGGAAAGAGGGCACACGCCAGAGAAGTACAGCATATAGTCATCGCACGCTGAATGATAAGAGAACCGTACAGTTTACACAGTGCATGTTGCTGCCAAGCACTGCGTACATGTATGTGAACATCTGCTACACATACTCCGATATGGCCAGTGAAATCCAACCGCTCGCCCGAGACTGAGCTGCGCGACGAGATGCCCAGTGCTCATCATGGTGACCTACCAGTGCCGGGTGGAAGGGCAGCACGGTATCACTATCAGGACAGGCTGCCGCTAGACTATTGGTCCCGGCAAAAAGTGTGTCTATGGTAGGATTTCACCAGCCAGCAACGCCAACATGCATCACGAGTAATTTGCATGCAACTGAGTGGCAACAAGCCTACTGCCATAGGTCAGAGTATTATACATGTACTGCCGTACCTTCTGACGCGTCTTCAGAGCAAACCCTCGATACCAGCCTGATAGTTGGCAAAAATTCACACACACACGCACATGCACACCCATGGAACATAACTGCATAACGCCATACAGACTACAGCCGCTAACACTTCAAGGGGCAGATAAGAACAGAAGGTTCTTTCCATTCATGTCTGCTATTTTTTCTGCAAAATACGGACATGTCATACGGCAGATTGCAGTGGAAAAGTCAGCGTTCATTTTAAAACACCTTAAAACAATCGCCAATCAGCTTTCATTCACAGTCAGCTTTCAGCCAGTCAGCTTTCAGCTTTCATTGGCATTTTTCGATAAGCCCAGTCCCCTCCCCGTCCCCCTTCTCAGTGTAAGAATCTGTCATTGCCATTACATGTGCAGGCTAGTAGTACGTACGTACGTACGGTGTACAACACATACAAACAAGAGTACATAACCCCCCCCCCCCAGAGTGTGCAACGCCTGATCCATGTAGAGCTTGTACGTGGTACAGTGCTGGCAAATGAACGAAGGCCTCATGGGATATAGCAGCCATTGGTTGGCGCCGTGAGGCTAGCAGTATGAAAACTGGGTTTAATTATACGCAGTGCCGTGGTTGAGCAGTGGACATGTGGCAGTGCTGCTGCCATATTTACGAAACCAGACGTCACATGTCACCCGTGCTGCGCCCTGTCACCACTGTGTCTAGTAGCCACTGCATCCTGGCAGCAAGCCAACAAAATGTGCCCAGCTCTGACAGGGCATGTACGTAGGAGACTTTTCGCTGCGGTGCGCCTGGCAAGAAGCATGGCTCAGACATGTTTTCCTTCCAGGCATACTACTGCAGAGTCTGTCACGCAGTTGGCATCTTGCGCACAGGTGTTTGTGAGAGGTGAGCAGGAGATGAGGAGAGAGAGAGAGAGTGGGAGAGGGGTGCTAGCACTCCGTTCGCCATGCAGCAGAGAGGCCGTGCTTGGCGCGAAACATAAAGAAATCATGTAAAGACGATGTGTCTGGGTTAGAGTCGCAGCTTCGCCAGTTTTGGGTCCGGGTTTCTATGCAGAGACGCGGCTTTCTACATTGCGGCATACACAAACAAAATACGTACAGACTTGGTATGTACCACCTGAATTGATGTGCATGCAGACTTCCCGAAAACTATCCCACTCGGAACAGGAAATTCCAGTGCACATTTCACGTGCTTTCTTTGTGTGGGAGTAGAGTAGAGCATTTTCTTTGTAATGCGGGGCAGAACCTAAGTAGTGACATTGGCCGCAGCGTGTGCACTGTGCATCCATGTGCTTTTTTTTATTACTATGAGCAATGGGTTCATCGGCAATGCACATTTACAGGCATTCACGCAGATCACCGTCCTGCAACCAGGCTGAGGTTAGCATGCGTGCTCTGGCAGAACCATGGCAAAATTGGAACTACCAATTCGATTTGTAATGTAATTTGTTGGATTTCTTCCGATCCTCAGTGGTCTTGGCAAGTCTGTATGAGGTACTCAAGCATGTAATGTATCTTTATTTTCCGTCAAAAAGCTCATATTGCCGTCTTATCTGTACTACTAGTACTAGTATGGATAGACACGGATAAGAACTACCTAACTTACTCAGGTGCCCAGTCAGAGTGTATGACTCTGATGTGAACTTTTTTTCTCATTATTCAGTAGCTTGAGGGATGTTTACTTGGCGTGCACGATAGCGCACCGCGGGTGGCGCTTTCCGAAACGCAAAATCACATCACACCACATCAATTCTGTTCCACGCACAGCAACAACGCCATGTCTCTCTAGATTATCAACACTGTGTTACAAGAACTACAGTACTGACCAGCGCATTGCTCCTGGATCTGCACTTGATCGCCCAAGTCCAATTTCAAGAACTCTGGTCCCTTGCCCACCGGATCATAGTTGTAAATAGCTGCGGATCACGCAAAATACACAGCGACAAACAAGATCAGCAAAGACTACAGCCAAGCAGCAGCGAAACCGCCTGAGCACAATATTCACAGGTGACCCAAACCTGGCGACCTGGAGGCGCTAGACACCCTCGACCAATTTTCGGAGTGCGCCCAATGTAGCGCACATTGTATGGAGCAGAGCCGCTACCACAAGAGAGAACCACCCAGAACCAAGGATCGCGTGGGGTATCGAGAGAATCTGGCCTCACAAGGCCAGCAAGTGAGGTGGTCCCAAAACACGCGAACGCACTTACCAACACCAAGCTTGGCTTGGGTTGTTGGCCTCCAAACGTCAGACATGACTCAAAACTAACTGCGCTCCAGCCAGTGCGACTGTCTCCTTCGCTGTGGAGTGTGGTGCGTCCAGCAAACTAGCCACAAGCAGCTGATCCCGCTACTCGCTGCCCTTCACCAGGGCATCACCATTACAGTTGGAGCTCAGAAATCGTTCGCGAATCTCCCACAAGTCACAATAGTTGAATACCACAAGTCGACCGAATGAAGACTTTTTCGTAGTGACGACGGCCCCAGCATTGGTCTTGCAAACCACTCGCATTCTGCATCTGCTGTCTGTAGTGTAGATCTTTTATGGCGCATGGCGTGCACCGCGTTAGTGCCGTTACATGCATGTGCAGAGGCTTTGACCCGGTTTTGACCAGCACTAAACTACTTTCTACGTCGTGTAAAGCAGATCTACCTGACTACACTAGTAGTAGTAGTACTAGTAGATCTACACTAGAGTCAGTAGACTGGACTACACTGCCACACATGCACAGGCACCTGGGGCCGGGGCGTCCTGGGCACTGGTACATGGTGCATGCCGGGGTCATGGTGCACCGGTGGTGGATGATCGATGGTAGATCTACCAGACTGTCTGCAGGTCTGTGCGTGACTCAAATCCGGCGAACTGCAAAAAGCATGCAGTGCGCTGACTGTGTGACTAAAGTTGAAAGTCAAAGTAAGGAAGCAGTAGTGTGTGTGTGCAGTGTGGGGTGGGGGGGGGGGGGGGGAGAGGGGACCCGGGGAGGCATTAATTTTGTACAACCCAACCTTGGCCTTACAAGAACGTGGCCACAGACATCGCACACAAATTCCTCCGACTCATCGCGATATCGACACACACTTCCCTAATACATGTATAACGGCTGCCGATTGCGTCAGATATTCAACCGCAAGACCGTCAAAGTATTAGTTAGTTACTCCTGTATGCCAAAAATGTCCACAATAGTCAAATCCCATGATAATGATGTTCAAAGGAAGAGACAAACACAGGACAAGAACCATGAGAACGTCCCCGACAAACGATGTACATAATTGTACAAGTCATGTATCCGCCGAGACAAAGGCACCTGGCCAATGGACGGTGACTGCCAAGTACGATGCATCGTGCGCGTGGACAAGGCAACAGTCCAGCACACCGGAAAAGAGCAGCGACACTAAAAAAAGCACGGAACTGTCCAAGTGGCAAGTGCATTATGGAAGCTCAAGCTAATCAAAGGAGGCGAAAGCGCCTGTTTATGGTGCAACGTTAAACAAACTTCTACAACAACAGCAGCAGCGACGACGACGACGACAACAACAACAACGACGACAACACTTCACACTTGGTCAAATGGGCCGTCGTCACCAAGGGCACCCACTGCCTACTCTATAGTATAAGTCTAACGCGACTACCTGTTTTGTAAGCGATGCCCCCCCCCCCCCCCCCCCCATGCCTGGTTCAGAAATTGGAGATACATTATACTGTACTGGAAGCAGGCAAAACGGTCAACAATACATCAACAAAAGGTCGGAGTTGGTATCGAAATGCAGACACGAGAACAAGTAATACCTGTCCAAATTCTCACCATCAGTTGCCGTATTTTCCCTAATAAACGTACGTCTCCAATAGTAGCACTTGTTGAGAATGGATAGAAAATATAAAAGGACACGTCTCTAATACTAATAGAATAGCAGTACATGCCAGAATGATGTGATGGGCATTACCATGATTACTACTACTAGTACTACTGACTGTACTGGGGAACATAATCAGATAATTGTACAGTAAAACCTGTCAAAGCCGCTTGAACCGCTCTCATAAGGCGACCACCTCGGTCCTAGAGGGCCACGAGGCACTACAACTACACTACTGAGTCCGTCGGGCGCCGAAGAATTGGGGGGGGGGGGGGGTCAGGGTTCTAGCCTAGCCCGACGTCCGTTCTTATGTTTTACTAATTTTTAGCGAACACAGCAGTTTCCGGTTCTTATTTTGATGGTACAGTCTTATGTGCATATCGTCATTTATGCAGAGTTACAAACAAGGCCGGTCTAGACGGCTCCACGGGTAGAGTGCAGTGCTCAATGCACAAATGTGCAGAGCAGTAATCATGGTAATACCCACACAACAGAGGCGACAGGCTGTGGGAGTTGAAGTACATGTAGTTACAGCTACACAGCCTTTCGCCTCTGTTGTGTGTGTGTGTGTGTGTGTGTGTGTGTGTGTTTATGCAGAGTTATACGTCTGAGTGTACAACTACATTATACTATACTAGTATTTATCGCCTTCTTAGTATTTGACCCCACTAATTTCCCTGATACCTAAGCGGTCAAATATATCGCGTATTTGACTGCTTAGTCAAATACGCGATATATTTGACTACTTATATTTGACTCCTTAGAACTTCTTGGACTTAGAAATTTTCTCTCCAACTTAGAAAAAGAAATTTTGAAGAAAGCAGAAATACACAAGATGGGATTAGAACCCACAACCTTGTGAATCTCAGTCACTCTTCCTTACCACCCAGCCACTGTGCTACCGATACTGAACCTAGTTTAAACAATGATCTTGACTTTCAATGCAGTACAATGCGGTATAGGCTATAGTATAATACTAGAATTACAAGGATATGTCGTATATGAAGAGAAACTATTGCGTGGAGAACACGATAAATAGATTATAGACCTCATAGTTGGTCTATACAGGATATATAGACCTCGTAAAAGACCTCGGGGGACCTCGGTCTTTTACTCGGTCTATATATCCTGTATAGACCTCCTAACCGGTCTATAATCTATACGTATAACAGTTTCCGTTCTTATCTGCAAAACATCCAGCCCAGGCCGTTCTTAAAAATTAATGGTAAAATTCTAGCCTGGCCGTTCTCCAGAAGTCCGTTCTTCGGCGCCCGACAGTACTGTACCTGTCAGACCCTCCAAGGCATGCAGTTATTTCCACATCTTTCCAGTTTCCACTGAGTATAACAACCCTGGATAAGGAGACCACCTGTACATGGGGGCCACACTGATTTGTCGGGTTCCTCGAGCGGTGGGCTGATTTCGCTGTACATGTACATGGTTTGCCCATTTTTACCCCACATGTAACCATGGTAACCGTTGAGGGCACCGAGGGGACCCCCAATACTGGCAGCCAAGCCTGTAGATGGTTTGCCCATTTTTTACCCCACATGTAACCGTTGAGGGCACCGATGGGGACCCCCAATACTGGCAGCCAAGCCTGGAGGGTGATCAGAGTACCACAGACGAATTGACGTTAGCAGGTCTGCCAAGGGTAAGAGTGCGATGTAATTTTGTGGGGTGACGAAGCCTACTGCTATGATCTTGTAAGCGTGCAATTGGACTTACTGATTGCCTGCTCTCAAACTGGCTCAAGTCTGCAGAAATCGTGTGCATGCAGAGCCACTCGTCATTTTATACACTTCACACGTAATGACTACAGACTGTACTTCAATAACATCACAGCTATGATGTGAGTGTCTGAGAACCACACAGAACACAAGATATGCACACAGGTTCAAGAAAAATTGTTCACATGACAATGCAGGTGTGACGAATTGACTCACGGTGATTTGATAAGCTAGCTGTGGAATGGGAGCAGCAATGCTCAATATGCACGCGACAAAAGTTCAACCTGTGTGAGGTAACGATACTCTATTACACTGTACTGTGAGTACCAAGAGTTCACAATGCCCACCAGCCTCTTGGCAGGAGGAATGGGAAGCAACCAACTTGGGACAGCACCGATCTACTTTGAAGTACCAGAGTCCACATGTTGTGCCGGAAACGAAATGCTATTACGTGGGGATCACACCATCACAAGCATCAGGGGTGTGCAGCATGCTGTCCCTGCGATTCAAAAAATCAGTGACTAAACAGTCCTGCATCGTTGTCAACACGTACCAGCCGGGCAGGGAAAGACAAGCCGCAGATGCACCAGTGACATAATCGTAATGGTCCTGTGCAGTGACTGACATGTGTCCAGGTGGCTGTGGCAGCTGGTGGCTTGGATTTAGTAGATATATGAGAGTCAAGATAAACTCAAAATGCACCTTCTTGTCTGCGGCACTCAAATTAGCCTTTAGAAGAGTATTGTATACCTTTGAGCAGCATCAGGTGGTGTACTCCATGATCATGGGTTATTCCTCTAAATCAATGCTGGGAAGCACAAGCACCACCTGCCCACTAGCGCGTACCTTTGACATACTGTAGTGCTGCACTGTGAGTCTGTGACCATGCTTCATTCAGGAGCAGGTGGTGCTGAAGGAACAGGCTGCTCGGGTGAATTTACATCCTCTCGGTCTCTCACACTGCTTGTTCCGGCAGCACTGAGCAGAGCGGCAACTGCATCTCCTGCGCTCGACGAGGCTTCACTGGCGGCATCCATGGATGCCTTGGCGTCAGTAGCTGCCTCGGCAGCCTCTCGCGCTGCAGCCGCTGCCTCCAACGCCGTAGCTTCTTCCTGTCTTGCTTGTTCTTCCATCTCCTGCTGCCGCAAGGTTTCTTGTGCCTGTAAAGCAAGACCAGTCAGGGGCGTCAGAAGGTAGTTTAGTGCGGTACGGTCAGCCATCTGAAGTACAATTTACTCGTGGGCGAGGGGTGGCTGAGCCAAAAATTTTGGAAAGTTAGACCCCAAATCAGTGCATTTTATAGAATCACGGGGTACTTGGGGCAAATAGTGGTACGGTCAATACCGTAGTGACCGTACCGTGTGCGACGCCCCTGCCAGTAAAATATAATTAGTACAGATATAGATAAAAAGAAGGACAAAATGTTCCAAGTTATGCACAACTGTCCACCAAAATAACCAGATCATACATGTATAGTCAGCGAGTGTAACAAAAAGAGTTTAAATCGGGGGGGGGGGGGCGCTACATAATCTTGTCCAGCCATTTGGCCTTGGATATAAAGTACCTCAGCTACAAAGTACACGCACTGGTTGTACGCCCCGTGGAAGAGGTACGTTATGTTAGCCGGTCGAGGAGTTGTCTTGAGATGATCACGAAAATCTGCAGTACATGTGTGAGTGCCAGCAGACAGCATTTTGTGTACAAGGGCACCAGCATGCATGCGCGCGCGTGTGTGTGTGTGTGTGTGTGTGTGTGTGTGTGTGTGTGTGTGTGTGTGTGTGCGTGTGCGTGCGTGCATGTGTGTGTGTGTGTGTATGTGTGTGTGTGTGTGTGTGTGTGTGTGTGTGTGTGTGTGTGTGTGTGTGTGTGTGTGTGTGTGTGCGTACCAGCTGCACAGCTTCGAATCACAGATGTTCAGATCAATACCTGTACGTGTATGAACCCGGCCCGGCAAAGTGGAAATCACGTTCAATTCTGACCACTATGGCACACTTCTCACGGCATGCATGCACAGGCGTGCACGCCGATCACCCTTCATAGAAACTAACATGTTTTGTTACCGAGTGTTACCTTTTCCCCTGCGGGCCTCCCGGGCATCCTAGAACCACCCTTATCACGGTATGCCCTGACGCACAGCTGTGCCTGCACCAGGCATGTATACTGTAGTGATTAAAAAGCCTGTCTCATAGAAGCCTGTCTCAAAGAAGCCTGTTTTGAATAGAAGCCTGTTTTGAATAGAAGCCTGTTTTGAATAGAAGCCTGATTTGAATAGAAGCCTGATTTTTCGAGGTAAATGTACACTGTCGACACATACATATTATTATTTATTCATATTTTAATAGGGCAGTCCCCACAGACTCAAGAGACATACATGTATGTACACCTCAGTGGTTTTAGTGTTGACATACATAGAAATACCTGTCTTGTATAGAAGCCCGGTGTCTCATGTAGAAGCCTGCAAATTTCCCCCGAAAAGTCATATAAGCTGCGGCTTTTATACACGACTTTACGGTGTGCACATTGTACATACAACTTACTTGAACTCAACCTGCTGCACTTGCAAAGCAATCACCGCAACCCGTATCTACAAATAAAAATTTACACTGACATGGTCTTCACTCTTCAGCGCTCACTGACATGGCTTATGGTCATGGAGATCAACAAGATCAAGCCTATTTCTGCAATAGCACTGGCACTGGGAGTTCTGCATGATCCGTGGTCTTTTGACAATTAGTGATCACAATTGTGGCCTTGATTTGGGGACCTCTGAACATGGTTCAGACAAGCACACTACAGTATGCTCAGGCTACTAGGGCAGCACCAACAATGCCGATGACAACAAGCCGAGCCGTGGAATCAACAAGAAACACACTGACCTGCTCTTGGATCTCTTCCATTCTCTGCAGTGTGTACGACTTCATAGCCATGATCTTGGGTTTGCACAGTACCTGCAAGCGTGCACGCACGCACGCACACACACACACACAAACACACACACACACACACACACACACACACACACGCACGCACACATGCCAAGGAAACACTATTACATATGTGTACATGTAAATGTACATGTTACATGTACCACAACAGAATAGTATTAGGATTGGTACATGTACAAGTATGTTCTATTCTACATTTACATGTACAGTCCTCAGTGCTCAATGAAATCCAGCTGTGTCCGACTCAAGTTTGCGCCTCACACCATTTCACAGCTCAGCGTTCGCAGGTCTAAGGCTGCGCAACGCCGAGCGTGTATTTGAGTGACGCGACTGGATTTCATCGAGCAGTACTGTACATGCACATTGTACATAATTGCACATTTTACAATGTACAGTATGGTCATGGTGACAGTCAATTGTTCTTCAGACTTTTCCCATTTGAACTCCCTCAAACTTATGAATACTACTAGTACATGTGCAACGTATGTTACTGGTGTGTATTTTTCCGGTCCCAAACAAGTGAGCACAAACAAGTGAGCATGCTAGCATCAGCTTACGGAGGGTGTGTCCAGTGAATAGTGCAGCAGTCCGCTGGAAGGTAGCACCTCTCTCAGCTGATCGTACAAGGCATCTTCATCTGCGACCTCTTCCTGTCGGCCAGGGCCTGTAGCGGGAGTTGCGGCAGCTGCCCTCTTCGACGGTCTCCTTGTCTCCTCTGCCATAGCACCCACACTGGCATGTAGCCCTGGCGCAGCAGCGACAATGGGTTCACAAACTCCTGGGCTATAGCGATAGGCAGAGGTTTATCGTTCGCACCGCCTTCTCAGCTTTGGTGCGTTTGGACGCTTTTTCTACTATGATACAGTCGTGTAGATGCTGTCGGCCACCTCGCTGTCACCAACTATGCCTACAGTACAGTATGGTCACTTCGATGCCCGAGCCGAGTCGTTTTGCTTCTGACATTTAAAAAATTGTGCTGGTTCTGTCTTCTCCGTTTCTTTTGATTCATTCCACAGCTTCAACAGTTACTTGAGTTCAACTTCAAGCCTTCTGCACTGTTCAGCCTTTCACTGTTTCAGGGAATGACAAAGTAAGGGGGGAAACGGAGCTGAGCCTGCTGCTGAGGTCAACGGACGGATGATCAGTTGAGTTGATCACGGTTCGCGGTCCATTCTCGGATGGCAGGCGTTCTGGTGATGCTGCGAGTTGTCATGCCGGCAGAGGCCGGCAGCACGCCCTCGCGCGCGCCTCGCGCGACACACAATCGTGTGGCTTCTTCGTTTCCCGCGGTTTTCTCAGCACCACGTGCAAGTTTGGAGCGGAACTCGAACTGTCTTTTTGATTTTGATTTGAGTTGTGCTAGCTGTGTGAGTTTGATTCTCGGTCCAGTGGAGTTACCTCTCTGTTCTTAGCTGTATCTGGCGCAAAATTGGTGGAGTCGACAAAAACATACAAGTTCTAGCCTGCAAGTCTTCTTTGATAGGAATTGTTCCAACAAGATGCCGTCGCAGGAAGGGAACATTCTGAATGACCCGCTGGGTGTCGTGCGGATGATATTTGGTGAGATGCCTATCCCTGCACTGCTGTTTCTATTTCCCAGTGCATTCTCTACGGTATTATAAACTGACTGCTAACTCCTTCTGCTGAATGTGCAACGGCTTTCATGTAGACAAGGAAACTGGTGCACGACACAGCTTAGTGCATGTACAATGATATTGGAATTCAGGGCACGTGATATAGCCAAACAGTGGGGTGTATTTGAACCTGCCCTTCGAATTGTCCGGTACAAATGTACAGCCTACAGGGGGGGGATGCTCAGCTCTGCTGTGTGAATTTTTTTCCAGGGGACTGGCTCGTAGCAATGCCGGCATGGTTCTCACTTTGCATGTCCTGATAATTGCTAGTACATGTACACGTGTGAAGGAAGGATCAACTCTGGGAAGTGAAGACTATGGCGTGTACTGTTGCTTCGAAGCATGTACAGTACTAAACATACATGCTTCACAGTGCGGCATGCGCGGATTACGCGGCCGTACAATTTTTGCATGACCACCTGTCACTCGCATTCTCCCCAACGCATTCACGCTGCACAACTTTTCACTACTTTCACTTTAGCTCATACATGTACATGTACATGTACACCCTTCAAAGCGGTGAACCCCTTGATAGGTGACACGCCTCTGGGTCATCCTAATAAACATATCATTACAGTATTCAGGCACAAGTTCCGCTCGCTGACCTAGAGCACAGCAATGCCGGGCAATCACTGGCGCTCTTCGTTTTCAGTCAAAATCTGCTGATGAAATTGTGAGTAGCGGCTGATAGGTCTGTCGTGAAATGCGCAGCAGTTCAGCGTGCTTCACCAGGTGCTTAGCTAGCGCCCCTACCGGTCCACTTCTGGCGAAATGCTAGCGCATGCACAGTGCAACTGTCGCATACTAGTGCATAGTCGTCGCATAGCTGACGGTTTTGGCCATATTATTATGCGCACGATTTGAGAGATTCATCCGCGCAAATCACGGGGATGGAGATTATGGTATGCTGTGAGTTGCTGCTGTACCCCTGCTCACATTATAGTGCTGTATAGCATGCTACAGCATGTATTAAAACAAGGTGGACACAATGCCATAGTGCTGTATAGCATGCTACAGCATGTATTAAAACAAGGTGGACACAATGCTGAGCACGTGTTAGTCTACCCATAGAATGCTGTAGATTTTCGTCTCAATAACACCTTTTTTTTGCGCGATGATAGCGATGCTACAGCAGAAGCCATAGCAACTTGTGCCATAACACCACGAGGATGCATAAATGAACTGCGCCGAGCTCTGATTGTTCTCTTGTGATAAATTCTCTTTTTATCACGAACACAGAGGAAATACTGTCTTCTCTGTGAAACTGAAATAATCATAACTTACTTTGTCAGGAAATTTGGAGAACTGTTTTGGATATTTACTAGTTGAGGGAATGGAGAAGGGAAAAGTTTGAAGAAGAAAATATTGACTGTCACCACCAGGACTCGAACCAGGGACCTTCACTTGAGGCCAGCGATGCTCTAACCACTGAGTTATGGTGTAGCTGTCATCCCAGCAGAAAATTCTCTTCAGACTTCGAAACTGTTTTGGAGCTCACGTTTTGTGAAAAAAGCCCGCATCATGCAAGCTCATGGCAGATAAGTTTTACAAGCAGAAAATCAAGTCAGCTTGATACTTATTTCACTACGTAATCGCAGCACGCCACCCACAGCACCCATAGCACCCATAGCTCTCAGAGTGTGTGTGTGTGTGGGGAGGGGGGGGGGGGGGGGGGGCAATGGTCTCTTACCCATCGTACCCAGGGCACTTTAGAATGAAGTGTTTTCTTGCTTTCTGTTTTTTTCTTTGTTCATTCATCCCTTTTATTAAAGTGAGAGTGGATGTCCTGTATGTTGTTCGTGTCTCACAGAGCGCTGTCGAAATGGAGAAGGCGAATTTGCAACAGAGTTACAGAAGCAGGTGAAATCACGCATCCTGAATGCGGACGATGTGTCCTGGGTAAGAACCAAGAAGTTGTTGACTGACAGAAGACACTGCTAATACACGTCTTCAACTGTATAATTCAAGCTGTAGTTTGGAGGCGGTGAAAATAGTTTCGCAATCTATACCTTCGCATGCAAAGACGCAAATCCACACAATCAAGTAGACACTTTCTTCTATCAAACGTTTTCCTTCCCTTCTCTTCAGGATAGTACAGGGAACTTCAACTGTATACTACAGTCAATTTCGCTAATAGCGACTGCGGATATAACGACAATTCGCGAATAACGACAGAATTTCAATGCCCAGAGCAAAGTCCATTCTACCTGTATACATATAATGAGACTTAGGGTATAACGACACTTCGCGAATAACGCCACTTTTCTGATGCCCGGCCGAGTGTCGTTATACGCACAGTTGACTGTAGTATTTTAACCTACTAGTAGCCTGCTGTTGCTGTTGTTAGTATGATTGGTGTGTGTGTGTGTGTGTGTGTGTGTGTGTGTGTGTATGTGTCTGTGTGTCACGTGTGTGTGTGTGTGTGTGGTGTGTGTGTGTGCATGTGTGCATGTTTGCACGGCCCGTACTCTGCCAGATTCCATCCCTGAACGATGTGCCAGTCTCGCAGCTGAAGGGTTCCTGCATGGTGCGCTACCGAGGCATGATCCAAGACATGTTTGGGCCGGAAATCTTCCTCGCCCAGTATGAACTGGCGGAGAGCAACGGCGGACCAGCGCGGGTAAGGGTTCTGTTGAAGCGTTTGGAATGAGATGTCACAGGCATACACGTACATTGCAAATACCCTTACTGAACAGTGTACCAATGCTGCGTTAAGGGTCCGGTGCCCTTATTGCCTTTAGTGCGTACATCCACTGTAGTCCACGTATTATTATTGTTTGCAATTTCGTGTCATCGTCAAGTCGAAAAATTGGAAGATGCTGATGCCATGACAACGTGAAAGAAGGAGTCAGTTCACGTACATACTGTAAAAAAAAGGGACCAGCAGTACTCGTGGCTGAAAGGCCAGCGCCTTGTGGCCGCTTGACTTCTCAACAGATTTCAATTTCCACAACAGTAGTTACAGTATCAAACATTTATGCTATGTGTGTGTATGTGTGCGTGTACGTGTGTGTGCGTGTACGTGTGTGTGCGTGTACGTGTGTGTGCGTGTACATGTGTGTGTGTGTGTGTGTGTGTGTGTGTGTGTGTGTGTGTGCGTGTGTGTGTGTGTTTGTAGGCTCATGCCTGTTCAGTTTTCGGTCATTTTTGATTTCTTTTTGCCTGCATGTGCTGTTGCAGGATTTGTGCTGTGGCTGGTATCAAGACATAGCCGACTGTCCGGTGAGATTGTCCTGTAGACTATCAGCTATTCCATGTAGATTACCTCTTTCACCTATCAATTCCTAACTAGAGATTAGCAGTACGGGTATAGCAGTAAGTTAAGTGAGAACCACTAAAATTCCACATTCGATCAAGTGCAGCGTTTGATTGGACCTTGGTGGATCCTAATTATCCACTCAATCGATCTGGATCCGGATCCAACCAATCGAACATACCCTTTGACTTTGAGTTAAATCATGAGTTTGATTCTCTACTGGACTTCAGACTGCTTATGGGACATTGACTGCTTATGGGACATTGACTGCCTAGCGAGTGCAACATGTATCTGCTGTATGTTTGTGTTGATCCATCAATCCTGTTGCTGCTGTTTGTGGTGTGTGCAGCCGGGGCGCGTTGTGATGATGGAGTCACTGAACCAGGTGCTGGGCGAGCGACAGGCGTTCTACTGTGTTCCACTGCCGGGTGAAACCACGTGGGCCAAGCAAGTGAGTTTTAGCTGGACCAGGCGCTGTGCACTGCAGCCTATTCAAGTGCCACAATCCTTTAGTGTTGATTGAATATCTTGCAGACAAGACCTATGTTGTCAGCGCACAGCCCTTCTCGTATAACCTGCTATGGGAACCTGAAGTACAGATCTCCTGCAGTCTCTTCGACCCGCACACTTCATTGTAAAGCACTTATCAGTTATCCTAAGACAACCCGCGTCTCTGGAAGTTTATGAAGCGTACATATTAATTTCGTGCCGTTGTGTAAAATTCGTGACATCTCGGGCTTAGCATTCTTCGGCCAGGCTGGGGATGCCTGTGCTACGTAGGACTCGACAGCGATCAGTGTGACAATCAGTTTGACGATGATCCGCTTGGGTTATTCTGTCTGGCCTTTGTTTACTCCTCGTGTCTTGTAGGCGTTTGCAAGTCAGAGTAAAGTGCAGGATAGCCTCAACTCCAGTCAGTCTAGTTTGTCTACGCAGGAGGCCACGGCGAGTGGCAGCGAGACAACATCGCCCACGCGCAAGCGTGGCCATGCGGACGATGAAGACAGTGCTTTCACTGGTACCGCCGCTGCACCCAGCACTGGTGGTGAGGTGACAATGGGAGAGGACTTGACTGGAGAGTCGTCAATGCAGAGGGAGCATGCACCGGCTGACGGTGACGGAGCTCAGTCCAAGCGGGTGCGCACGGACGGAGCCGAAGCTCAAAGTGAGTAGTGGCACATGTGCATGCTCATGGCCTTGACGAGCTCCAAACTAAGAATTGCTCTTCCCGTTTCCTGTCCAACCCCTGCTAAATTCTCTACCTTATGTTTTGTGTTTTGTTGTTGCAGACTCGACCAGTGCAGACTCATCAGCAGTGGCTCCCGGTGTCCAGTCTTTGGACAATCTCAACTTTCCATTACCTGGTGAGCGGGGTCCACCGTGCATAGTCAAGGTAAGTGGCTTGCTGGTGTGGCCCCGAATTTACGGTTTGCAAGTAACCTTACTCTTTTCTAGTACATGTAGAAGTAACTTCGCTCTAAGTTACTAACCATACCCTTACTCTACCCCAGTCTACATGTGTACTGGCATGCACCCAAGCAGTCATTGACCTACATACATAAGTACATGGAGTTCTGAGCTACACCTGTGCTATATCCATGCCATGATTGTAGCTATAGCGGTAGTGACGGTGAGCCTGCTGGATGTGTGTTTCTCTTGGTGCTGGTCAAACCCGGCCGCTGCACATTGATATCATTTTGGGCTCTGCTGCTGAGTAAACTGAACATCTCCCCTGAGTGCCAGCCGGGTATTTCTTTGCCGAGTAAAATAGGTGTCTTCAATTGTACTGCTCATGTGTTGCTGTTTACCTTTCCCTGCTATGTGGTAGGTGTACGAGGACATAGAGTCGTACCGTGTCAATGAGATGGTGGAGTTTGTTGGTGTTCTCTCCGTCGATCCTGCATTGGCATCGGATTCCTACACTCACAGGTAGGAGGACATACCTCTCTCTCTTTCACTCTCTCTCTCTCCTTCTCTCTCTGTCTCTGTCTGTCTCTCTCTCTCTCTCTCTCTCTCTTTCTCTCCCTCTCTCTCTCTCTCTCTCTCTCTCGTGTGGAAGTGTGTGTATGCCAACACACACACACATGCACGGGCACGTGTGTTTGTGTGCATGCTTGTACAATGCCAGCTGCACAGACTGCGATCTCATCACTCTTCCAGTCTTGACACAATGTGTGTATATGCTTGTGTTGCAGCGCCGCTGAAGTGGGCATGGACGTGGACACAGCGAAGGAGGACGCAGCCCATGCACCACCGCCAAGCATTGTACCGCGTCTGCACTGCATTGTGGTCAGGCGGCTGCCGCACTCCAACCCACTGCTCCCAGCTGAGACCAGCGCGTTCAAAGAAGGTGAGTGGCTCTGTGCACCGTCAGCTTTGTGTTGTAGTCAAGAATACCAAATTGTCCCCTGTGATGTTGCGTGCCTGTTGTGCAGTGTCAGCCGAGGCTCTGTCGAATGCCAGTGCGTGCCGTGAAGAGTTGCGTCAGCAGTTTTCAGCGTTGTTGGCCGGCGATCAGCTTGCCGCCGAGTACCTGCTCCTCCATCTAGTCTCCACAGTGTAAGACCTGCACTTAGCACCATAGCACATTGCTGCAAGGTTCCACCGCAGCACACACACACACACACACACATACACACACATACACACACTACTACTACTGCTATGTACAGCTACCCTATCGGGCCACGCCGCTCCCAGAAGCGGGAGACAACGGCAAGAAGAGAGAAGAGAGAGAAATCGCAAAGTCAACGGTATTTGGCATGGCGTTGCAAGTCCTGTGGCGTTGAGAACCGTCTTTCACACACACACACACACGCATGCGTTGGTGGCACATCACAGCAGAGCTCCGTGCATGTGTTTGCGTTTGTACTTCGTGGAGTCATGTTATGTTCACGGGGCAGCTCTTCCCAGCTTCACTAGCGTCATAGCGTGCTTGATATTGTCTGTCCGTGTGTGTGTCTTTGTGTGTCTGTGTGTACACGACTAGTGCAGTGCTAAGGTCTCCCTTGCCACTATTGACTGTGCTATCCCTTGCCACTATTGACTGTGCTCTCTGCAGGTACGCCCGCCATGATGCCTCCACCATGGGAAAGTTTTCTCTCAACCTGTCCGGCGTTCCTCGTGCCGATTCGGCCGCCCTGATCCGTCAACTGGCTGTTGCCATTGAGCAGATTGTACCCAAGGTTAGTTAGTGAAGAGACAGGTCCAGCCCAGGGATTCACGAAATGCACCGCTGAATAGGCCGTTTCATTTAGACAGCCAGAGACAGTACCGCTATAATGATGTTGTGCTCTCCATTTTTGTTGCTGCTGCTGTTCAGTTCTACAATTTGCCGATGTCCCTGGGTCACTTGAATAAGCAGGCCCTCTGTCCCAAAAAAGACTATTCAACCAACCGGTTAACTACTGGCCAACTCCAGCTTTCTGAAGGTAAGCATAATGTTGAAGTGTGTTTAAATCAATCTTGCAACGGGGAGAGTTATCAGCTGTGAGTAATAGTAGTTTGCATTGAAGATACTGCACTGAAACCTGTCTAAGACGACCGCTCAAGGGACCTTCTGAATGTGGTCTTTGTAACCGGGTGGTCTCCTTACCCAGGGCCATTTGACTGGACATAGCATCCCTTGGTTTTTATTGCAGTGGTCTTCCGGGACAGGTTTTACTCTGTTTCATGTACACAGTCAGTTAGTCCGCTGGATGTCTGGCGAAGGCATCATTTTCGCTTGCACATCGCGCAGCTTTCGGGGATTTGATCATTCTAGACTTTGGTGCTTTGGGAATTTCCCGATGGCAGTCATCTTTGAAGAGCTGATGAGGAGGCATTTTTTAAAATTTGCAATGAATAAGATTAACTGCACAGTCGTTCTATGTAACCATGCATCTATGCATCTGCTCGTACAGTCACCCTTTTTTTCATGAACAGCTAGATGAGGGATATGGGATGATGGGTGTGGATATCTATAATTTATCTAACAGTTACTTTGTCTTTTCCATACTGCTGTATGTAGGTACTGTTATGCTACTGGATGAGACGGCTCTGAGCGAAGGGCAGCTCAACGAAACGGGCATTTCCAACATCGTAGCCATCAACAGCGTGTTGAGCCGACAGCAGCTGGCCTATGACTTCCAGTACCAGACTATTGACTTCCCAACCAACGTGGTATGCACGGTTAATAGTGCTTTCTAGGTGAAAATGTTGAGTATCTGGAGTTCCAAGCAAGAAAATCTCCAGGTGTTGTGGTTGACTAGTTCAGGCTGTGGCTTATGGCATTGTGGGCATGGGATTCTAGCTGTACGGCGGCTGGTTTGAATTGTGCACGTACTCTGTGTGTGTGTGTGTGTGTGTGTGTGTGTGTGTGTGATTTTTTACGAAATGCCCTCTCTGCAAAATACACTGAAGAGACCAATGCTGGCCTTTCGGCGCGTAACAAGCAGTTGCCAACTCCAAAGGAGATGGTGGAGTGGTTGTGAGCTTATTACTTCTTCTTTCCTTTTGCTCTTCTATTCTTTGTCTCTGTCCCCACCAGAATGCCATCGTCGTCTCGGAGGGCAAGTCGATCTTGCAGGTATGGGTGCTGGCGAGTGTTTACTTGAAGATTTTATTTATGATTGACTGGCTACTGTGATCGCATTGGCTTCTCCTCTCCAAAGCGCTGTGCACGTGTTTTCATTGGTTCTTCCATTGTGCCTGTGTCCCACAGGTCGACTGTCAAGTTCCTTTGCAAGCCACGGCGGACGCCCCTACTGTGAACTCGCTATCGGCTGTTCAGCTCAATATGCTGAGAGTCTACTTGACAGCCGCGCAGCGCACTACGTATGATCTGCCGGAGGCTGTTCAGAAGGTAAGGCGTTTGCACTGTTTGGTGGTGGGTGTCTAGCTGAATGGTGGAAAGGTGTTGAGTGTTCACCGCAGTCTTCAGCTGCGTTCCTCGCTAGTACCATTGTTACTAATGTTCAATGTCACCTTCTCAATGTTCTCAAGGCTATCATCAATTGACCTTTTCTCTTACATCTGTTATGGTCAGCATTTGCAAGAGGACTTCGTCACGATGAGAAAGGAGCGCCCCGAGACAGTTACTGCTGATACTTTCCATCGTCTTTTGCTTGTTGCAAGGTGAGACATGGTTTCCTCCCCGTCGATGTGAAGATGTGTGTCGTGATAGTTTGACGAGATCGCCACGAACCAAAGGGACGTGGAGGTAACCTTTCTCCCTCCCTCCCTCTCTCTCTCCCTCTCTCTCTCCCTCCCTCTCTCCCTCCCTCTCTCTCTCCCTCTCTCTCTCGCTCACACATCAACCTATAGTCCATTCACCAAATCGGGGTCCATACGTTCCATACGTTTTTCACAGTCTCACTTCATTCTTATTCAAGATCGTGACGTCGGTGACGTGTATAGACCAGAAACATGATAGCCGTTGTTTTAAGCCTACGGTGAAGTCAATACGGTGAAACATGATCAAGATATGTGCAAAAAGTATTGTTTGAGACACATGTATCAGGGGCCCTGATTTGGCAAATGGACTATAGGTGTTCAACTCTGCATGGACAGCAGAATCTATCGTTTGTCCACAATTGTACTGTTGCACTGCATCAATGCGATCTGTGATATCGAAAATGACATTGTTCTCCCGTAGTCCGTTGCGATCTATATCAGATCTTCTCCAGCAGATGTGGCACCGACATTTTACTCTCGCTCCAGAACAGCAGAACAAAATGATAGGACAGAAGACAATAAACAATGCACGCAAAAGCGGCGTATGATTAGCTCGTTATCGGTTCAGATAAAGAAGTTGTGCCTCTATATCTAGTAACAGCTACCCATAACTACTGCTTTGCCGTTTGATCTCATCGTCGTTCACAGGCTGTTGAGCATCAGTCGTGGCCAAGTGGCGCTGGACATCACTACCTGGAACGACGCAAAGCAGCTTGAAGCTCGTCGTCTAGAGCGAGTAGCTGCTCAACCAGTTGCACCTGCCAGTTAAGTGTTGCGGCGTCAGTGCGAGTACGTTGACTTTGTGCGTGTGTTCATCATCTGTTTGTTGCGAGCAGCTTGACCAATGCCTTGCTGTAACCTAGGTGTGAACACACAGAGCAACAACAGACAGATTGTGCATCCCAGTTGGTGTGTACAATTGTCATTCAAGCTGAACACCCATGGTTCTCAGTCTCATCACTCATTGTATAATAATAATATCAATTGGTCACTGCTGCTACTGCTTGTGGCAGGTTGAATGTTCCTTACCATTGAATGGGGGACTTCCATTGCACATTATTTTTAGCAGCATCTACCAAAAACTTGCAAGATGTTACCACTGTACAAATCCTCCTTACTTTGCTGTGTTCCTGTTCCTCTGTGCCAGCTCACTTGTACCTGCATATCCCCTCAATCATAATACATGTAGATTATGTTGAACATGGTGTTTCCTTTTCAAACTTTTATACTTCTCTTTTTAAAGTATTGCTTGCATGTGTCTGTGATTGTGAAAGACGCATCACTGCGATACTTCGAATTGGACTCACTATTGCCAAGAAACTGTGGCCTGGCCATACTTGCCCCTGTCTCCTGTTCCTATTTTTACCGTGAGGATTGTGGTGGAATGGGCAGTTGCTGGCACAGGTATCCGGATGTGAAAGCCAAGCGGCATCCGCACAGCCACAGATCGGCGGCAAGGCTATGTGCTGAGATCTCTGACGCACACGCTCCCTCAGAGCATCCAAGTACCTGCCAGGACAGCCAGACACACAGAGGAACGGACTCATTCCCTTCAAAGATCGAAGACGGCAAATCACCTCTCTAAGGACTAAAACGAAATCTGTTGTTTGCACCAGGACTGGACGGTTTGTTATCGTGTTGAAGGGAGTGTGCGGTGTGTCAGGTTATCGTTGCAAACTTCCAATTTCAGATATTCGCACACTCCCATGCATGCACATGCACATACACAATTATGATTACAAAGACCTTGCAAGCGTACCCATGCATTGTACGAAGCCTAGGTAGCAGCAGATCATCAAGGCACGGCTGTTTTCCAAAAATGGTGTCTGTGAAGTTGAAGGCATACCTTGCCATGTTGAGCTGTTTGCTTGCGGTCTTTGTTGCTTCGGACCGCTCCACCATGCCTCCTTCATGTTGGTTATGGCACCCTCCAGCTTGCAGTTGCACTGGTGGATCGTGGCCCTTGTCAATTTGATCTTGCACCTAACAAGAAAGCAAGGTGTTGCTTATGACCCGAGGTATTGTTTCTGGCATTCACTGCATACTGCAAGCAGCTTTGGGGCAACGTAACATACGAGGGTACAAGGCTGCCTAATGTTTGCTTCAATATCAGAGAGCCCTAAACATACCACGGTACTGTATTGAATAAAGGCATGGCTTATACTTACCAGGGAGTAGTGCAATACCGTATTGTACTACTCCCTGATACTTACCATGTGTAGAGGCAGCATAAGCACTGCTAAGATATCTCCCTGGTCTCAACCTCTGGATTGGAAATCAACCGCACATGGCGCTGCGCCATATGGGAACCGTGTACGAACATCAACAAAGGACGGTTTCCGAGGAGACTTGAGGTGGCGGTAAGTGTGCACTATGCACCAGCATGATTGTAGACCTTGAAGAAAGTGATATTGTGAATCACGCTACATGCATGCATCCACTTACCTCAAGCTCGTAGCGTTCGTACTCCCGGTGCTGCACCACTCTGCAGAGTTCAGGATGAAACCGATTGCAGACGCCATACAATAATTATTGTCTATTCCAATAGATGAAAACGTGCAGCCCCTTTGACTGGAGGTATGTCATGCTGCTGTTGTTGGGTTTTTTTGTTGTTGTACATGTAGCTTAATTTGAAAGGAACGATGTTGCAATACTTTTGCTGAGTTCAGTCACCGTCTGAAAACAAATTACTTCAGGAAGTAGTCTCTCACCGATTCACCTGCTGTTGCAGCTGCCTCTGTCGACGCTTTTCCTGAACTTGCGCCCGTTCGAGGTCCATGAAAAGGCGCCGGCTCACAGGCACTCGAGATTCCAGCTATATGCAACAGTGTCACAATAGAAAATAATTATAGAAACAGAGCATTGTTGTGTCCGGGTATATGAGTAGGTAATCATAATAATGAGGAAGGCTCCACAGCATACATGGGCTGTACTAGCATACATGGGCTGTACTAGCATACATGGGCTGTACTAGCATACATGGGCTGTACTAGCATACATGGGCTGTACTAGCATACATGGGCTGTACTAGCATTATCCATATAAAAACCACTCTGTGAGCGGTTCTGAAAAACCTTTACTGGTACTGCCCCGTCGTAAAAGTAAGAAATTAGAACTGGCCCATTGTCCCCCCAAATGCGAACTGGTCCACCTAAATCGCGAATGACGGGACCCGAACGCACCAGTAGCACGAGGTCGGGAGGGCACAGGACAGCAATTCTCATAGGGTAACACCACCTACCGCTAGTACAGACGGTCAGTACATGGCCTATAGTCCGGACCAACGTCCCCATCTGCATTCACAGGTAGGAACCTCGTGCTACTGGTGCGTTCGGGTCCCGTCATTCGCGATTTAGGTGGACCAGTTCGCATTTGGGGGGACAATGGGCCAGTTCTAATTTCTTACTTTTACGACGGGGCAGTACCAGTAAAGGTTTTTCAGAACCGCTCACAGAGTGGTTTTTATATGGATAATTTCAGTTCTTTTTCCGTTCCCTCCCCACCCCAACCCCAAAGGTAAACATGATGACCACGCGCGCGATGTACTGTATGTAGCCATGAGATTGCAATAACACACTGATACATACCAGCCCTCCCCGCCTCGCTACCCCACACACAGATACACAAACATGCGTATGCACACGGCACACACACGTGGCCACGCACATGCACACGACACAAACAGGAAACTAAGTTCTTCATATATAATGCCATGCAAAGCAGTGGCCACCGTACTTGAGGAAGTCAGTTGTGAAACAAAAATAATGCAACTACAGCATGTAGACAAGCTGACGGCCAAAGCACAACATAGCAAACATGACATTTGCCCAAGGATTGCAGTATGCAGACCACGCCATGGAAGCAGCGAATACAGAATGTAATATCATACAAAGTGACAAGCAAGGAAGTGGCCATCATACACCAGAAACTTGCAGAAAGTCACACATCCAACAGATAGAGAAGTGAACAGCAATCTGATACAGCCCACACAGGACAAAGCTGACCTGATACTCGTCCCAGGATCGCAAGTGGCAAATCCTTTTCAATGCATAACATGCAGGTTTACGTTAGACGCATGGACAACATCTGACCGTGTCGCCAGCATACAATGTCATCACATGTTTACCCCACAAGTTACACACATGTACAGTAGAAGCACAATGAAAGCAATGGAAAAGTACGATGTGGTTGCTGAAGCATCTTCACACTTCAAATTCAGACTTCAATGTGGTCGTCACGGGATGATATACCTGCAAGATACAAGTGATGAAGAAAGAAAGCAGAAGGTCGTGAGGTAGGCTATGAGTAGCCCTTTCCCAAAGATGCCATAGTTTTTCGCAACTTATGCAGAATTGTCATAATCGAGCATTTCCCAAACTGAGAAGTGCAATGAAATCCACTTGCATGCACAGGAGCAATTTTGCAATATTATGATGCGCAATTCGACACGATCTGCGATGCTGCGTGCGATGTGCCCTGCTGTCATGATGGTGACAGTCACCGCGGTATGTTTTGTCAACGTCGCCCGTGCACTCTTCTGTCAAGTCCAAAGTGCTCACATACTTGGCAATGTCTTTGCTGTGATTAACTTTTATCCTAGTTATGTCACGGGTAACTTTAATGAAGTACCCACAGGCCGTGTCGATCCGCACATCGTCCACTCTCTCATGTACTTGGCCTGCTTTGTCTGTGTATCCATTTCATGTGCGATCCACAAAATCGACTAGACAGTGGGTGCAATACGCTGTCTATCTGAAGACGTTCTTCTGGCGACATCTCGCCATGTACTTGGCCTGCTTTGTCTGTGTATCCATTTTCATGTGCGATCAACAAAATCTCAATGCACTACAGACTAGACAGTGGGTGCAATACGCTCTCTATCTGAAGACGTGAACCATTAAAGGGGAAGTTAAGGCAAAAATTAAAATTTCACCAGTTGTAGTCTTCGGGGTGCTGAGTCGAATGGTCTTGGTCCGAGGAAGCTGAGACGCTCCCTTCCTACTTGAATCCCAATCGAACTCGCGCACTTCCACCGAAACTGGGTGACTGCGCCCTACGAGATGGGGATTTGTATGCAAAATGTCACTAAAAGCGCCATTTCGTTCTTATAAAAGCACGGATGACCGCGATTGGCCCATATGTTGTAGTCTTTTGGACGCTGAGTCGACTGGTTTTGGTCCGAAAAGGCTGCGATGCAGCGTTCCGCCTTTATTCCCAATCGAACATGGTTGAACAAGCGGTCACGTGCTCCTGCGTACACCAGTCACCTGGTCACCGTGCCTGCAGGGTACAACTTACTAGCCTGTTTGACCTTTTTGGGTGCAGTCCTGTCACTCGAGTTGAACTCGAGTTGAACCTTGGTGTGAAAGTTGTCACCTGCTGGCGTGGTGACCAGGTGATTTGGGCACCCAGGAGCACGTGACCACTTGTTCAACCATGTTCGATTGGGAATAAAGGAGGAACGCTGCATCGCAGCCTTTTCGGACCAAAACCAGTCGACTCAGCGTCCAAAAGACTACAACATATGGGCCAATCGCGGTCATCCGTGCTTTTATAAGAACGAAATGGCGCTTTTAGTGACATTTTGCATACAAATCCCCATCTCGTAGGGCGCAGTCACCCAGTTTCGGTGGAAGTGCGCGAGTTCGATTGGGATTCAAGTAGGAAGGGAGCGTCTCAGCTTCCTCGGACCAAGACCATTCGACTCAGCACCCCGAAGACTACAACTGGTGAAATTTTAATTTTTGCCTTAACTTCCCCTTTAATTTTTTTGGAAAAGTTATACGTACACCTGAAACGTAATGAAGTACAGGAATAGAGAGAGTGACTACAATACGCTCTCGACCTGATATAGTGATAACGTGTTAGAAGGTAACAGGTCTACAGTCCCACCGTACCCTTCCGACACGACTGTAGACCATTAATTTTTTTTGACCTGATAACGTGTTAGTAGAAGGTAACTGGCAACATATCAATGGGTTGCCTTACCGTGGTCTAGAGGAGACGTCTTCACAGCAATATTTTCCCTCCTGCGCATTCAGTCGCCGACGCGACAGCGTTTACTGGGCCGTTCCAGTTGCGGAAGACATTCGATTCATCGGGCCAATTCAGCAACAGGGCTGTGGACACACAGGGGGCAGAGGAGAGACATTGTTAGTGGGCAAGAAATATGCAGTGGCAAGTGGCGAGTGCCGCATGGATGTCAAGTTGTCATTCACAATTCAGCTATTACTTACGGTCCAGCTAGTCCTGCCATTGCTCGCTCGTCCTGGTTCCTCCTCGTTCGTCTTCCTGCACGTCTGCACTTCTCCTTCCCCACCGTTGGCTTTGCGGTATGGGGGTGCCGGAAGGAATTCCCACCATGTATCCATGTACATGAAGTCCCACCATGTCTCCACGGCCACGTCAGCAGTTTGTATAGTACCGGAAGGAGTTCCCACGATGTCTCCAAAGGCCTAGAGCGGACGTCTTTGCAGCAATTCTTTTCGCCCTGCGCATTCAGTCCGCCGACGATGTCTCCAAAGGCCTAGAGGGGACGTCTTTGCAGCAATTCTTTTCGCCGTGCACATTCACTCCGCCGACACGACAGCGTTTACGGGGCCATTCCAGGTGCAAAAGGTCCACGTCAGCAGTTCTCAACTATTTCGCGTACGGAATAGTCGCCGCGACAGCGTTTAAGGGGTCGTTCCAGGTGCAAAAGGTATCCATCAATGGCACTTTGCAGTATGGGGTACGGAAAAGGGGCCTCCTCGTTCGACTTCGTCGACTTCTGTAGTTCTCCTTCCCGTCAGGGGTACCGAAAGGGGCCTCCTCGCAGTTGTCCTTGCCGTCAGGTCCACGTCATGCAGTTCTCAACTATTTCGCGTACGGGATAGTCGTCTTTGTCGTACGCGACATCGGCGTTTACCGAGTGGCATTGGCACAAAGCAGACCGTTGACGGGGTCACGTGTCAAAAAAGTATCAACAACGTGTCGACTACGTGTCGACCACGTGTATAGCGGTACACTCAGCGGTACACTAATTCTCGTGCCATTCTCGTGTCACAAAACTGGAACATCGAGTACCAGTATGGAAAGGCTTCAGACAGGAAGCCTTTCCAATCATACTTTTGAAGTCCAGTGCTGCTCAGTGAAGTCCGATCGTATGAGTCAAGTTTGCGCCCTGCATGACTTCAGCATCCCAGTGTTAACAGGCCTAGGGCTGCACAGCACCCGGCGTGGCATTGACATTTCATTGAGCAGCACTGTACATAGTGCAATCATGTGCAAGAACCAAATTCACAGCTATTTAAAAGGAAACAACCTGCTCAATTAATCATTTGCAAACCAGCATCCCTGGCATCTGCACCTAGAACAGTAAAATAGCATTGAAATGGCCAAACATGGTACAGTAGTCGACATGTACTGTACTGTACTGGGCCAAGATGCTACGTGTACACAGTACATACCGCTGGTGACTTGGGAACAACTGCGGCCAAATGTATGGGCCGGACGTGTGACACGAGGCACGCTGTTGGCCGTGTCTGCTCTGACTTGCTAGCATTGTCAGTGTCAACTGCATTGCGAGTCACACTGGCGTGGCTATTCGCTGACCTCACTGACGTTCGTACACCGGCAGGCACATGCACAGTTGCACTGACGTCGACGAGTGGAGCTTCCACAACGGATGGGTCCTGCGGTACACTTGCCGGTTGCGGAAACGTAGGCTGGTCCTGCTCGAATGTCAGTCGCCTTGGTGTGCAGATCCCGGTCTGTTCCTCGTCCTGAAAACAGCAAGAGAAACGCAGGCGTCTTCTTACAACAAGCCTACTGCACCTGAATTATCGCTGGCAATTCCTTGTGTGCAGCGGGGTGCTCACTGCTCAGTGCTAGCAATGGCAGAGTTCGTACATAATCCCATGTCGCACGCAAGGCAGGGGAAAGCTGGAGGACGGTTCCAGTCGCAACTGACCGAATGATCTCCATGTGTTTCTAGAATGATCTCCATGTGTTTCTAGAATGATCTCCATGTGTTTCTAGAATGATCTTCATGTGTTTCTAGAATGATCTCCATGTGTTTCTAGACCTGCTTACTATTAAGTTGAACATACTGCTAGCTTCCAGTGTGATGTGTATAAGTAGATACTGGGGCTCCGTTGCCGAGGAAAGGGTAGGAAAAAGTGACTCGCAGAAGTAAATAAATTCAATTAATCTCCATCTTATACTCATCTCCATGACATCCATTGATCCAGGTTCCTGCACTAAGGAGGTACGTACTCTGAAAAGCCCTTCACTTCAGTATACCACCAGCCTACTGTGACATGCCAGATTCTTCATTCACACAAACTGTTCACACATTCGACTAAGTACATGGCATGTTGTACGATGTGTTTGCAAAGGTGGTCAGACGAGTCACAAATTCTTACACGGTCCTCGCCTGTCCCAGACGCCAGTGGCTGACTGAGTAGCAACTGACGAGCCTTCTCCCGCATTGAGCAAATCTGCACAGAAAGAAAGGCAAGCACATCCCCCCCCCCCCACGCACACACACATACGCACAGGTGCACGCACACACACACACACACGCACACACACACACACACACACACACACACACACACACACACACACACACACACACACACACACACACACACACATGTAGTGAGCACAGTCGAGTTTTCTGCAAAAAACAAGCCAGGGAAAAGGTGGACTAGTAACGTACCAGGACTCCCAAGGCTTTGGGCAACAATGTCTTATTCTTGTACACACAAAAGTACATAGGATTGTGAACCGTGTAATGAAGTCATGGCAATTCTATGCCTGGGGTTTGTGTTGAGTCCCATACTATTAGCACTTTTCTCTAACTGCTAATTCGGGTGTGTTTGGTCATGGGCACTTATAGCAACACTAGACATACAGGTGAAGGAGATCCGAATGGCAATACAGACTTTGCAACACGGGCCATGGCCTCACCTGAGTGGCACGTTCCCGCAAGGATGCGCGAGGCTGCTGTGTGCACACACGCGTAGCTGCATCGATCACCGTGCTTGTCGGAGGCACACTCTGCTGGTGTACAGCAAGCGAGTCACCTCGCAAAGCCGGGGCCGGGGCTGACTGTCGTGTGTGCTGGCGGTTCACAACCGAGTCACCGAGTCGCAAAGCCGGGGCTGACTGTCGTGTGTGCTGGCGGTTCACTCGAACTTGAAGGCTATTGAACTGTGCAGCAGACAAAACAATAACCATAATTAATAGGACGGACGTTAATCAGTGCTACACCATACAAAAGCACTCGCAAGGTAACATTGTTTAGGCCAGTTCCATGCTGCATGAAAATCCTCGGTAATGCATCGTTCCTATGAAACTTCCCTGGACGGTAGTGACAGAGGCAGTGGTGGCCTGACACGTCAAACCCCAGTGAACGGAACAAGAAACACAAGCGGACCACCGCTGTCTACGGTACACTCGGCGGTTCTGCAGGGCCGGGGACGGTGCGTGCTAAGGCAGACTTGGGATGCAGAGCATTGAAACGACGCAACTGAATACAATCCAGTGCAAAAAGGAGGACCGAAACGTGCTGGTCCTCTCTGGACACGGTGTTTGTTTAACGGCAGCATGTACTTTGATATAGCTAGTCTAAAGACAGCATTAGTGAAACGGTCTGAGTGCAAATGCCAATACCATACATGCAGTGTCAACTTGAAGCAGGAACAAAGCTTCACTGGGAATGTACATGTACCTGTGCACAGTCTATACATGTGTACTGAGGATGTACTGAGGATGCACTGAGGATGTACTGAGGATGTACACTGAGGATGCACTGAGGATGTACACTGAGGATGTACACTGAGGATGTACACTGAGGATGTACACTGAGGATGTACACTGAGGATGTACACTGAGGATGCACTGAGGATGTACACTGAGGATGTACACTGAGGATGCACTGAGGATGGGTCAACGTCTCTTCCAGACCATGACTGTACATACATACTAGTACCTTACACGGCCAGGGTTGTGTGCCATCACAATGTTCTGCTCGATGAAGTTATCCCGGCGTTGAACCTGATTAACACACGCACACACACACACACACACACACACACACACACACACACACACACACACACACACACACACACACACACACACATACACACACATCGTAACGTTGTCACGGTTCCTATGGACAGCCACATTATTATTGTTCAAATCAGCCTCTCACACTATACGGATATACGCAACAGAAGGCCAGTCACTGGTCCATAACATGATAGGGCTACGGCTGGTAAAAAAAAGGCTGCACAAGTATGAGGCATGAAGGGTCAATCGGACACCATCTACCTGCCGTTGTATGCGGGCAAACGAAGCTGTGGGACAGTGGACAGTTAAGTCACCACACCGACCAATAGACTCTCCGACAGCGTAACAATCACAAAGTTTCAAAGCCTGAAACCTGTCAAGGTGGCCACTCTGATAAGGCGATCACCTGTCCAAAAGGACCACTACAACCAGTATCAAGGGATGTCATTTCCTGTCAAATAACCCTGGATAAGGAGACCACCTGTATACGGGGACCACATTTATAAGAAGGTACCCTGGGCGACAGGCTACACTGTACATGCGTCTGAAAGCCATTGAAAGTTGAAACAAAGGCTAGGTAACGTCTCTGTGGCTTACCTCACTCTCAGTTGCACACAGCTCTGCCTGCTGCTTGACCTTTCTCAGGAGACTGACACGCTGCGACACGCTCTCCTGAAAGGCGCTGAGCTGCTGGCTTTGGCTGTGCCGCTTGGCCTTCACCCTAGCGTCCTCTTCCATGGCTAGTTTCTACATGCGCATGTGTGCGACAACATACAGTAGTAGCATTAATGGGCAGTCACATTGTGCTCAGAATGCATTTTGTTCTCTGAACTGGCCTCCCCGCAGACCAGCCGATTTCACCCTGAATGTGTCCTAGTGCAGTATGTGTCTCTCAGCCAAAAACCAATATAGCCCCGGCCCCATAACGGTTACCAAGCTCTTCCGGATCCAGGACCCGGGGCGGGTGAGCTAGAGGCCGGCATGTTCACTTGATGCATACAGCTTTACATGCAGTATCTCCACTGACTCTGCATGTGGCACGTGCTACAGACTCTAGATGTTGCATTGTGCTGCAAGAGAGTTTTTTTTAAATTTCAATGTCATTCGGCATTGGTGCAGCCTACACGGCGGGATATCGAACTGAGAAATGTTGATGGCTAACTCGCTGGAAAAGCAAGTTGGAGCGCATGATACACCAAGCCAACACTAGTGGTAGTGTGCCTAAGCCGACCTAATAACAGCTGTGCGCCTGTGGCTAAGCAATGCTAGCACCGACTGTGAACACTGTCTGGGCTAAGTGCGTGCTGTGCAGACTGTGTGTGTGTGTGTGTGTGTGTGTGTGTGTGTGTGTGTGTGTGTGTGTGTGTGTGTGTGTGTGTGTGTGTGTGTGTGTGTGTGTGTGTGTGTGTGTGTGTGTGTGTGTGTGTGTGTGTGTGTGTGTGTGTGTGTGTGTGTGTGTGTGTGTGTGTGTGTGTGTGTGTGTGTGTGTGTGTGTGTGTGTGTGTGTGTGTGTGTGTGTGTGTGTGTGTGTGTGTGTGTGTGTGTGTGTGTGTGTGTGTGTGTGTGTGTGTGTGTGTGTGTGTGTGTGTGTGTGTGTGTGTGTGTGTGTGTGTGTGTGTGTGTGTGTGTGACATGGTCTTACATGGTGGCAAAGACCTACACAGTCGCATCCTGACCATCATGCGTAAATCCTGGCTCGAAGGCACTGTAGTCGATGATTGGCGTGATGCAGTGGTTGTGCCCATCCCCAAGAAGGGAGATCTACACCACTGTGATAACTGGCGCGGCATCAGTCTGTTGGACGTTGTCGGCAAGCTGCTTGCCCGTATTCTGCAGGACCACCTCAAAGCTATCGCTGAAGATGTCTTGCCAGACTCTCAGTGCGGCTTCAGAAAGGGACGTGGCTGCGTCGATATGGTGTATGTCGCACGGCAGTTGATGGAGAAGACGTTGGAGCATGATTCAGATGCATATGTCCTGTTCGTCGATCTGAGAAAGGCGTAGCACAGTATCCCGCGTGCAGCGCTGTGGCAGGTTCTCCAGAAGCTTGGTGTTCCGCCGGCAATGCTCCGCATCATTCAGTCACTCGCTTCCATAGAATTGGGCACCATTGCCCGTTTGGCCTTGCGAAGCAAAATAAAAATCAACAACAACAACAACAACTCCACAATGGCATGACTGCTTCTGTTCGGGTGGATGGCAAGCTGACTGACCCGATAACCGTGCGGAATGGATTGCGTCAGGGCTGCACTCTCGCACCAATGCTCTTCAATTTGTACTTCTCTGCCGTCGTTGCCAGTTGGAGGTCCAGTTGTCCGGACGCTGGCATATCCTTTCGATATAAAGTCGGGAGGAAGCTAGTAGGTGACCGAACGGCGAAGGGCAAGCTCCTGTCATCAACGGTCACAGAATCCCAGTTTGCTGACGACGCTGCACTCTACGCAACATCTCGGCCTGCCTTCGAAGCGATGACTTCCAGCTTCATCACATGCGCAAGCAGCTGGGGCCTGACGGTCAGTGTGAGAAAGACCAAGGGTATGGCTGTGGGTGAGTCTGCTGATCGCCGTGACGTTGTTGTTGGAGCAGACACGATTGAGGTGGTGGACCAATTCACCTACCTTGGCAGTGTGCTCTCCTCGGATGGTCTTGCCTGTGCTGATGTCCGCTCTCGCCTTGCGAAAGCCTCAGCTGTGTTCGGAGCCCTCAAAGCTCCTGTCTTTGATAACCAGACCCTGTCGCTTCGCAGCAAGAGGCGTGTCTATGAGGCTGTCGTCCTCACGACCCTCTTGTATGGTGCGGAGACGTGGACCACCAAGGCAGGCCACCTCCAGAAGCTAAACACGTTTCACCATCAGTGTGTTCGGTCCATTGTGGGTATCGGTCGTCGTCAACAGTGGAATGATCGGATCTCAACGGCCACATTAGCAGCTACATTCGGTGTTGACCCTGATATCACCCGCATCATCCGTCGCCACCGGCTTCGTTGGCTGGGTCACGTGGGCAGGATGGACGACTCACGCGCACCGAAGCAATTGCTGTTCGGCGAGCTGCCTGCCCCCCGTCCTCGTCACGGCCCGAAGAAGAGGTGGCGAGATGTGGTGTCGACTGACCTGGCGGACCTCGGCGTGACCACCTGGCTTGAGAGTTGCCAAGATCGTCCCGGCTGGAGACGAGTTGCGAGTAGCACCCCACCGCCACGGCCCGCTCCTGATCCTCTTCTATGTGTCTGTGGACGCCCATTTCGTCGACCAGGAGACCTGAAACGACATGCCAAGTTCTGCGCTCGTGTTCTCACTTGAACTTTCCGACATTCGCTATCATTGCGTACGCAATGGGCAAGATCAAGGTCAAGGTCAAGGTGTGTGTGTGTGTGTGTGTGTGTGAGCGCGTGCGTGCGTGCGTGTGTGTGTGTGTGTGTGTGACATTGCCTGAGCTGTGCATATGCAGTGAATAATGATTATGTCATGTACTGTGGTTCAAGAAGGTTGGATTTCACTTCTATTCCCATCACCTTCAGCACTGCACACACCGCGGTACCGGTAGACAAGGACACAGCATGATCACATGAGTAGGCGACATCATGTACATAATAGATCTACATGACATGTAAATGCTGCATGGCTGTACAATTCACAATGAGTGCCGGTATTTCAATGACTATTTCCTAAGGCCTACCACGGGACATGCGTGAAGCGGATGGTTCCAACCGGTGGTCGATTCATTCCTCTCCACCCTGACCGCCACCTTTCGCGACGACAATGCGTCCTGCTGTTCGCCCACGCGCCATCGTTTGCTCGGCATAGCGCACACGTGCACTGAGTGGCCAACTAGCGGAAAGCACACAGACACGCCGGTACTTCGGTACTTGCACGACTTCAGACTTCAGTTCAGATTGAAATGCCTTTTAGTTACCTGTCTTTCAGCTCACAGGTCACAGGGACTGCTGTGAAAGCTTAGAAGTTATGATGATTGAAATATCTGACATATCTTCGAGAGCGACTGCAAAATTAGTGAAAGTGCAGTTATTTTGATGTTATGTAATGCGGGTTCAATGGAATGAAACAGCCCGGTAGGTCTACTGCAGTAGGCACATAACTGCAGCCTGTTCTCTTCAGTCTTCATGGTCTTGAACAACCATGACAACCCCCGCGCGCTCTTGTCTGCTCTGAAAATTACGTGAAGAAATGCCCGACCGGACCACGTCGTCATTACCCCCGTTATTTCGCTTCTACACGTAGACCAATGTAGACCAGGTAGACCTGCTAGTGCTAGTAGACCCAGGTGCTCGAAGTCCGTACATGGTATCCTAAGTTCGTACGCCCATAATTTCATGTTCTGTTATTGTATTCGACTCAAATATTTTATGGAGGGGACAGTGTGGTATGTTCTCCTCGCGTACCAATTTTCAGGGATCTACGATAAGCAGAAGTCCCATACCACGCGAGTGGGTTTTCGAGTGCCCATACGAAATACAAATTGGGTTACATTTCATGCAAAAATCAACTTTGCCAAGACCGATTTCGAACGGACACAGCGTCAAACAGACCTTCACTCAATCATCAAGAGCCAGCTTAGAGCTGACAATGGCCAGAGGAGAAGAATTTACAGAGAACCACCAATTCTTGCAGAAAGGTTGACACTCCTGGCATCTCCACCACTGTTTTCCCGCGGTTTTCACAGCGCAGCTGCTTCTTCTCTGAGCCGACTAAAACAGCTTGCAGTTCGGCAACAAACTACGCTTTTGCAAGAAATACTGGTGGAGGCACATGCCAAACATATCCCTTCGGTGCTTTCGTCGTAACCGAGGGATTGCAAGTTAGCAATTAGCAGAAATATGTGTGTATTTCGAGTCACCTCTGATCAGTACGGACTTAGAGTACCCTCCGCGACACAAAAATTTGATATGAAAAATCAGCGAACTCCAGAGAAACAGATCGGATCGAAAGATGGCCTGGTTCAATCGAGCCTGGCCTGAGAACAAACTTGGACAAGATACCTTCCATCCACGAGCAGGATTCTGGCAAGTGATCATTGCTAGTGTGAGTTTCAGCTCGGCAAACACACACTGTAAAAGTGTACGGACTTCGAGCACCTGGGTCTACGAGTAGTAGTATACTGTATAGACTAGTCTATAGGTCGCATATCTCGTGTTTCGTCGGTGTCCAGAAATGAAGGCTTTGGCTTTGTGGCTAGGGAGTTGTGGATTTGTGGGAACATTCGGAAATCGCTGCTACCGGTATCGCATCGGCACCGTCCATGCTATGTTGAGACACTTGGTAGATCTACTACCTGCGAGAGGGTCAGTAGCATCAACATGATCAAGTGCAAGAAAATCGGGAACTTTTAGTCTTCCTACAAATCCTGTGATCACGGCTTCAGCCCGGATTTTACTTCGAAGATCTTCGCGATGGTGTAGATGGCACATTGTAGATCTACTACTACTAGCCAAGCCTACCTACTATGACTAACTTTTTTCTGGAAGTATTGGTAATACCGGTAGTAGTTCTGCAATCTGCAGCCAGCGTCCGATCGAGTCGGGGGTACCAGTGAGTCCCAGCAATGATTCCAATGTACATGTACATGTACGTTCACATGTGTGTTCACGCGACGCGTGGCGCTGATAGTGACGGTAAGTGCGAGCGTAATCATTATGTTGCACAGTATGCAGTGTACTATGGTACTAGTACACAAGTACTACTAATCCTGCGAACAAACATGGTTCAGTAACAAACATGATCATAGCGGATAGAGCACCAAACAAAACAACAAGTACTGCGTAGAGTAGCGACTAGCGAGCAGTCACAGTAGCGGATAATCAAGGCTAGAGTAATTCCGGTAGAGCGGTGTCATGACAGAACACATCGGTCATGTCATGTGTGGACAACGGGACAAACACCCTCACGTTTGCCAGATGGACAAGTTTCCTGGTAATTAAATGATCTTTGAGGGTGGTGGCGTTCCTACGGATGCGGAAAACTCCATCTCCAGCCGAGTATCACGCTAACCGAGATTTTCTTAAAGGCACAAACAAAGGCATCGCTGTTGTGTTATCCGGTTTCCCCGAAAGTCGCGAAAGCGGGCCAACATCAGTGAGCCGTAAAGTTAACATCATCTTCATAGTCGGGCAGCACGGGTACGGGTAGACCACTGTAAAACGAAGTTATTATTACTGGCACGAATATACGGATTATACAGAACAGCGATCCGGATTTTGTTTTCGAGCTGCTTGTTCCAGCTGCCCTGCAACAGAGGCACTTCATGAATGTGCGCGTTACACTATACATGTACATGTACATGTAAATTATAACCGTACTTCCCCACATATACTGTATACTGTATAATACATGTAATAATAAGCGCGCATGCCCTTATGTTATAGATAAGTTTTAAGCGAAACTTTGCTGTAATTAGTAAACAGTTTTTTTTGCTGTGTAAACATGTCCAGGGTAGAAGCACATGCGCTTATATGTGCGGAAGTACGGTATGCGCATATGCGAGCACAACATTTAATATGCGAGTGGCTCATTTGCACCTCAGACAGAAGTCACCAGTGATCTTGCCCATGGGCTTTCGGGCACTTGATTGAAAGACCAAGGCGGGCAAGGGTGAAGATGGACAGGAGATACACGATGGTGACACCATACCATGTGCAGTGGCACATGTATGGCGGCATGGCTAGTACTAGTACTAGTAGTAGTAGTGGCATGTCACCTGATTAGCACTGCACAGGAAGTCGCATGAAAGGGCTTACACACACATGTACTGCACACATGATAGTGGACTCCCTGCCGGCCTGCTGCTGCATAACACCTGTGATATTAATTTTACAAATGGGTGACACCATAAGGGCATAACCATGATGGGCAGCTATGGTCACATGTAAGACCCACAGTCACACCTTCAAGACACCGTCTACTTTGAAGTCTTGGGCAGCAATAGCATTACATGTGAGAATGGGATGTCTCACTCTCAGGAGTCAGGGATGAATATGATCAGAATGGCCAGCTGCTAGCCTTCCTTCAACACGCCATAACTTCATAAGGCATAAACTCATCAAGCAGCACTTAGCTGCTCCAGTGCTTGTGCATACCACATGCATCACACTTCAGAGTTCAGTACAGACAGTAGGGTGCTGCCACCACGTACCATATATACCAGGCATGGTGCTATATCCTATCAATACTCCCATGTATTACCACACCTGTGAGAGCGTGGTCGGCCATGCAGTGTAGACTGGCTGTAGGCAGGTGCTTGCAAAATGTAGCCAACCCTGGCCTTGGTCATGCTTCAAGGCATGTTGGCAAGAGGGCACCTCAAGGACAAGCATAACATTATTATTTTACTGTAAAAGCCATTGTTCTAACGAGCCGCAAATATAATGATTTCCTAAAATTGACCGGTTTGCATGTACCAAAGGTAACGATTCTCACTCAATCTCAGCGCTCACTACCAACGGTATAACCCAGGGGCTGGGCAAACACTAACACTACAGTACTGCACTCTCCTCTCTCTCCCTGTCTCTCTCTTCCAAGGCGTAACGAGAGAGCTTGGAAGCTCAGGGCCCTGCGCTATGCTTTGTTGCCTAGCTCATCGTGCATGTATTGTTGTTAGAACTGATGGAAATGCTTTTTCCTTTGATTAGCTAAATCATTGTTTTGCAAAAACGTTTCAATGAGATACTGAAGTACAAGTAACGTCTTCTGCATAGCTATGGGACCGGCGCTGACTCTGCCGATGACGGGCGTTCTGGAGTCGACGGGATGTCTGTCCTGACGTTTCCTGGGACCGGCGCTGACTCTGCCGATCACGGGCGTTCTTCTTCTTCTTCTTCTTATTATTATTATACTGACGGCAACTGACATCCATTCTGATTGCATTTACTCGTCTCCCTACTTCGTATTTCTTTCCAGAAAATCTCCCCATACAGCAGGGAGTCGTTTACATAATATGACTCCCTGCTATACATCTACATGACTGTATATACGTTATAATTATTATGCTATCGGCCTACATGCGATTTCCGGGCTGGTCGACAGGCGGCCCAGCCAGCCTGTTAGTGGGATCTCGGCCTCGCACACAAATCCACACAAAATTTAATGTTACTGCACTGAATGCATTCCCCCCATACACTTCGCATATATACTCATTCTCTTGATGGTACCGTACTCTTGATGATACGGGACAGGTACGGGATAGCGCCAGGCATGTCGATGGCACAAACAAACAAAAATATTGTGGCCAGCTGTCTTTGCTGGTACGGTACAGTACGGGATAGATACAAAATAGCGCCAGGCGTGACACAAACAAACAAACACACAAACAAACACCAAATTAAAGCTGTGTGGACCCTGGCTAGCGCCAGACGTTACTGAAGTAACGTCTTCTGCATAGCTACGGGAATAAATAACACTAGTCTTCTGCCAATACCAGGGCAAAGGCACATGTCAAGCAGAACTCCAGCAGTACACCAGTCAGTTTACTGTCAGTTGCTGACTCACACAGATTACACACAGAATACACGCACACTGGACACACAGGCATACAGGTGGATCGATGGGAATCGCCTCGTTCAATGTCACAAGAAAACTGTTTTACAATGGGAGGAAAAAAACAAAGACTGAACAAAAAACACACAGTGGTATTGCCATAATATCTGCTACGCATGAAACATCAAGTTAAAACGAGTGACTTAAAAGTGGATAAAAGACATAACCCATGGGACAATCACTGCCGCATAGAAAAACTGAGCTTTTTCAGACATAGCCGTTATAAGGGACAAGCAGTGAATCTGAATCAAAATCACACATATGGTGACAGTGTACAACGATAGCATGTACACAAGACGGAGACAGAGACAGAGAAAGGGAGCACTGAAGACCGAGCAAAAACGGGACGCTGGGTGAAGGCGAGGGGTGCACGTCGTTTATCACGGGGATCTTTGCTCTTGTGAACCAGGCGGCATGGTAAGCAGCACTAAAAAATGAATAAAATGAATCTAGACTGAGTGCTATTTGTTAGCACAGGTGCACTGGGATCTATTCGTGCGGTATTAATACACGCATCTGCTTCTGTAGTCTGTACATTGGAGCTCACAATCTGGACAAATTATTTCGTGTGAAAAGCATTATTCAAACTACTCCTAGCTAGATCCTGGCACCACCGTCTTGGGCCGGGCCGGGGTATTTCGAACATGAAATTGGCTGGGTGCATCATAGTTCACGATTTGTTCAGGGTCAACTCACCAGGGAGAGCTGTGTCGGTGTCCTTGTTGCGCGTACCACCATTGGCAAATACTGTTACAAATACTGAGAGGAGGCCTGTTCCATTCCTTGTTACTTCTCTAACCTCCTCAGCTGCCGTACCGCGGGAACACGCCAATACTGCGCCGCACAGAATCCAATTTTCCACAGCACCGAAGAAATGTATCCAGAGTGCGAAACCGTACTTGGTCTTCGGGATGATCTTTTCTCTCTCGGCGCTTCGCCATCACCACATACACGATCGCCACCGTGAGGGATGCCACTGACTGGATGATAATTACGGGAAGAAGAATAAGGAACAGAATTGCATCAATTGGCCAGATCAAGAGACGCATCAGGCCACTTGGCGTTTCGTAGTCTTCCTCGCTCCCCATCATGGAATGGAAACAAGTAATGTGAGGAGTAGCAGACACCGACTTCAAGCTGAATACTAGCACTAGTAGTAGTAGATAAAGGACTTCTAAAAATCTCCTCGATGAACAAACAGTTACTGATAGACTAGACTTGAGTCTTGAATGAAAGCCTGATGGTGAATCGTCCCTGTCAAAACTCGAAAATCGTTCGTAGCCGACCGTATACTCTAGAACTACGTGTTCTTTTTGTTGTAGATCGTAGATCTACGAGCGCCGCGTCGCCACGTCGTGATCACTGATATGATCGCCACATGCACAGTGCACCGCCTGATCAGTACAGTGTGCATGTTTCATGGTTTGACCCTGGATCGGATGATCTTTGCAAGCTTGACCTGCAATGACGTAACCACATCTAGGCTACTACTACAAAACTTCAAAAGAAGATTTTAAAAGTCATGCACAAGTACAACTAGTTACTTACATTAATTTTTACAAGTGGGGGAAGTGCACAGGCATTTTCTCAGTCTCAGACTCAGGCCAGCTACTGTACCTCCGGAACCAGTTACCTGTCTGTATCTCTAGCTCTCTACTATCTTACCTGCTTACTGCTCGAGCTTACCACAAAAGACTACAACTTACAAGTACATCGTAACAAGACTTATCAGTGTCAATGCCTATTAATATTATTGCAGGTGGTGAGGCTCTTTTCTACCTGTCTGGATCTAATCGATCACACTTTCCTTTGACGTTTTATTGTCTCATCCATGTGTCTGGCTAATTTATTCTATCCCCCTCCCCCAGCAGAGGCCGTTCAACATTTTCTTCAGACTTCTTGACTCACACTTCCTGTGAATCCACACAGGCGGGTGGCCCGATTCATAATAATACTATAATCAGGGATTATTGTACTAGTTCCTGAATAATAATCAGGGAGTAGTACAATAGTAGTACATGTACAATAAAATACCAAGACTGCAAGAGAGACAACCTATCACATCCCAACAGCAGCAATGTGAATACAGTAAAACCTGTCAAGGCGACCACTCGGATAAGGCGACCACCTGTCCAAGAAGACCACTGAAACCAGGATCACGGGATGCTATTTCCAGTCAAATGACCCTGGATAAGGAGACCACCTGGTAACAGAGACCGCATTTTGAAGGTCCCTTGAGCGGTCGTCTTAAAGACAGGTTTCACTGTACAAGGCCCGATACCACTGGTGTACAACTAAGAGCTACGCATTTCAGAAATGTACGATGATTAATTGATCGCCTCCTGTATACGCGTACAGTTCCGACAGTACGACTCGCAACAAGGCCCCGTGTAGCTAGCCACTACAATTGCTTTCGAAGCCCCCAAAAATAAAGGGTAAACTGACAGAAGTACGACTCGTACGAGTACATGTACACTGAGACTGTAAAACGACACGACAAGCACTGGGGGGGGGGGGGGGGGGAGGGAGGAGCCGGAGAGTGAAACGAAGGACTTCAAAAATTATATTCTACGAGTACATGTATGACTGCGCTGTAACTACATGACTGTAGTGTAGTATGCTGTGCCCGGTCTTCATGGTCTTCCAAACGAGCAGAGATGTTCAAGAAGCGAAGTGCCAAGGAGTAGATACATGTATCTACGAGGGGAAATCAGACAGACGTACTCAGGATGATTTACCGGTAGTATCCTTTGACTCTTTCAAGTCCTGCAGAGGGACGTAGCAGCTTTCGCCATGCCTCTATACTGGCGCGTCGGAACGACTTTGGAGGTGGGGCGGCCATGGAAGGGGGTCCGGGGGTCCTCCCCGGGGAAAAAATTTCAAAAATTAAAGCCAATTGCAAGCATTTCCGGGCATTTGGTGCCATTTCAGTGTACGGTAACTACAATGAAAGACTTTTTGATTCTGCAAAAACCAAGAAGATGCTACGATCGGGGACAAACATTACCCTCCCCCGGGAAAAAATTCAAAAATTGGAGCCTATTGCAAGCATTCCCAAGCATCTGGTGCCATTTCAGTGTACATGGACTTTTGATTCTGCAACAAACCACGATCGGGGACAAGGATTTGCCACGTTTGCGCTTAGATCTTCGCGCTTTGTTGCAGTGTGCTAAAAAAAAAAAAAAAAAAAAAAAAAAAGGCCGAAAAAGGGGGGCGGCCATGGCGCCCCGGCCGGTGCGGTTCCGACGCCCTTGCCAACTTGAACTGGCCCGGGCCTTGCTATACATGTAGTCAAGGAGGTAGTGGAGTTGGTATGGCCCACTATGGGTATTAGCAAGAGTCCATAAAGTGTTTATAAGGACTCTTATAACTATTATCCAGAGTCCATATTCCATAATCCCCCGGCCCGGGGGATTATCATGATTATGGACTCTTGGTATTATGGAGGGGCGTGCTCGAACCGCAGGAAAGTGTGTGGCTGATGTGAACTGCTGTCCACCATGGTCCACAGGAACATGACGTTGGAAAGCGGTCGGGATGCCAGCCATAGCGGAGGTGCATGGCATCACGGAACTCAGCCTTGGTGAGGTCGAATCCTTCGTTCAGGGTATAACTTACTATAAGGGTTTGGAAGATTGAAGTGGGTGAAGAGGTTGCATTTTTTTAGATGGTACAGGACTCCCGGGGCCCATCTGCAGGAACAATGAACAACATGCACGGCACTTCAAGTAGAGGAACTAGAGGCTAGCATATTATTGGGCTATGCGAACCTATCTCACAAGGGAGAGGTCACCTAGATTTCCCGCAAAATCGCAAAATCCAATAATTTTCAGAGCGGCATACTGAAACAGTGAAAGATGATGGCCAAAATGGGCAAATACCCCACCAATAAAATGGCCATTTCTTGCTCCATGCATCTGTACTAGCTGTAGAGGTGCTGAAGACAACAAGAAGACCAATCGGTGGACCAATTATTTTGGTATTGAGCTACCTTTTAAAAACACGCAAAAAACGAAATTAATCGGATAAGAACTAAGAAACGTAATGATATCGATATCGAACTTTTCAACATTGACTCAAACATAACAGCACTTTGTAGTTCTAATGGTTGATGGCCTTCTCTCACAGACAAGTACATGCACATCTAAAATAAATCAGCAGGCAAGTGAGGTATAGAGACCGGAGAAACGAGCAGCTGTGGACACATGCGCATGTGCGCACAGCGCACTGAAATCATAAGCCGGGAAGCTGGATAGAAAACGGAAATGGTTAGAGCGAGGGTTCAGAAAGCACACAATCACAATAATTATAAACATTTCAATCACTGTTGCCTATGTCCTAAAGTGGGAGAGGCGCAGCAGTATAATCGCAGGTCCCGCGAACTGTGAAGGTACTGTCTATAATTTCCAGGTGTGCGGGACAAGTCAAAACCGATAAAAAAAGGAAAAAGAAGAAGCAAGGATGCGCAAGGTTAATACTTCAGTAGTGTCAACAGCAGCTGGTACTGGGTGGGCGGGGGCATTGTTGACTCGTGCAGATTGAAGTTATGCCAGAATTTGGAAAAAGCGAAATCCAGAAATCCAGCACCGGCAAGCGAAAATCGCATCTGCAGCCGACTTTGGCCCACGAAACAAACAGAGGACTAGTGTGTTTGGTCTGGGGCTGCACAGTGTGGAGCAGCAGCAAAGCCACTGCTGCTAAAGTGGTGGTGGCGACGGCAGCAGCAGCAACAGCAGCACACGCCTGGGCTCACACGCCTTGCCTGCTTCTGGCACTGCGGGCCAGTAGGCATACCGGACACATACAGGAGACACTGCATCTTTCCAGGTATCATCATCACCTGTAGCCATACGTCAGCACTGTGAAGCCACCGGATTGTAAATTGATCGGCTCGCACTTGTGATACGCAACCATCTCCACCACACTGATGAAGAACTGGACAGGTTGAAAAGGAAAAAAACCCGATGAGCACCCCAACAGAGCCACAGTGCCAAAACACCAGTAATTAAGCATTTAACAGCGGTTGTACCGATATCATAACGCAACACCCAACAAACACGCATGCAGCAGCTTACTCACTGTATATTTACAACGCATGTGTGTGCATGGCAGGGGCAGCAAATCACTGGGAGCGTTTACGTGGAAGATCATAAACAGTTTAGAGACTTACCTTTTCGCCCATTTTTTGCTCGCCAAGGGCAAACATGTTGTCGTTTCGCCGCCGAATTCTACATAGATAAACACACACACACACACAGTAGATAGACACAACACACACACACACACACACACACACACGCACGCACACACACACACACACACACACACACACACACACACACACATACACGCACGCACGCACACACACACAGTCAAACAATGATGCAGGTTTGACAACTTCAGTATTCTTAGATCTAGAGCTGCACACCGCCTGGTGCCTATACTTGCCTCACACGATCAGATTTCATAGAGCAGCAATCACGGTACTAGTAGGACCATTACTGAATGTGATGCATGCTGTACCAGAGGCACATATGCATTATGCAGGTCACTGACTCACTGTGCTGTGCTACGGAGGAGGCTTACCGTAAGTGGCGCACGTGTCCTTGGTAGAATAGCGACATAGAGTACTCGCCAGGCACCTTGGAGCTATTCCGTACCACAAACGCACCGTCCTGAAACACAGCATTGACACAACAACAACAACGACAACAACAAGAACAAGGACAAGGACAAGAACAAGAAAAACAACAACAAGAACAAGAACAAAAACAACAACAATAAAGAATTCAAACAACAACAACAACAACAACAACAATAAAGAATTCAAACAACAACAACAACAACAACAACAACAACAACAACAACAACAACAACAGGACACGTGATCAACAAACTACAAGGTATGTGTGCAGTGCAAATTCAACATGAATTGAATAAAAGGAAATAGAGGGCCGACAAACAGGCATGGGGCTGGAGGCAGACAGGGAACAGCCCACAAAGTCACTGTGCTAGAACGGAGCACTCTGGTGTGCAAGCTAACTAGAACGGAGCACTCTGGTGTGCAAGCTAACTAGAACGGAGCACTGGTGTGCAAGCTAACTAAAACGGGTTCCGGTGTGAGCCCTTACTAGAATGTAACTAGAAGAAAAGACATGCCGTGATCAGGCAGTGACAGCCGGGACCAGGGTCAGATTCAATGCATCAAATACACGCACGTCATGCCCGATTCTATTCACTAATGGTGACACGGAACATACCACTTGAGCCTGCTGCAATATGTATTCAGCTTGCCGACGATCCATGCTGGGATTGTAGTAATTCTGGGTCGATATGTCCTGCAAGAGATAAACACATCCGCAACAAGCAAGGGCACACCTCAACTACTGTACTTCTTGAAATACATTTCAATGCGCTTACTTTTTTCCAGCCATTTCTAGGTACGGGCCCTATCACAGACCTCGGCATTTTCAGCTCCCGCAGAGCAAAACCGGACACACTTCAGTGTCAGAAGATGCCTGTTCTCTTTACCATAACACCATGTTGCCTGACAGTGACATCACCAGCAGATATCAGAAATTTTACATGTCAGACGAACAAATTCATCACTGTTCGAACAAAAACTGATTCAGCAAATGAGGTTGAACGAACCCATGGAAATAGGGGTCATGTCTGAGACACTCTCAGTACACTGTATATTTTCAGCCCAATCTGAGAATTCAATGCAGCAGCACCCAAAACTGTCCAGGATATAGCTAGGATGGCCACTGGGCACTGACCCACTTCGATTGCCATGCATTGCTACGGAAGTCAAGGGTGGCAAGCGAACGATGATGCAGTGTACATGATTGAAGTTGGTACGCTGATCATCACACCGATGACAACGTTAGCCATGCGTCAGATAGCCGAGGGGAGTTCTTTTCGGGGGGGGGGGGGCAATTTCAATCACCTCTCAATCCCCGGGCTTATTTCCGGGAAACACGTCCAGTAGGGCAGTTACAATAAGCTTGATATTGGCTACATGTGCACATGAAACATATGTAAAGCACCCAGCCGCCTGAGCCGGTTAAAAACATTCTTCGCCGTTCATTGGACTTCATTGCGATCAGTTTGGCCATTACCTCTGAGCTCCGCTGGTGACACCTAACAAAGTCGAAACAGCCAGCTGCCCGGAGATTGTGCAAAACACCTGCCTGTACATCTACACTATTATCAAGAGTATAACCCCCCAAGAGTGTGCAACTCCTGATACCCTCTCTATGGGGTGCGCCGATGGCGAAAACTCACATCACGTCGTGCAGTGTCGCAGTTGTACGTTTCCAGCCCGCTTTTAGCGAGCAGCGGAGTAATAAAAGAAGCATTCTCTGACAGAAACTCACTGCGGGTATGCAAATCCCCGGCATGATCATGGCAGATATTCGGACTGCGCGCACGCTATCCTTCGCTTGTACGTAGTACGAACGTATCTGAGACACGTGATGTGAGTTTTCGTCGTCGGAGACCCCATATGCAGAGTTGCACGCTCTTGGGGGGTTATATATATTATACTCTTGCCATCATGCAACAGAAGGCTGGAGGACACTACAAGGACAATGCCGAGGTTAGTGGTACATGTACATACCTCAGAATTTGTCGGAGCCTGGATTTGCGATGTAGCCCGACCTGGACGAACTGAAGCTGAACACGGTAAAGCAACAGACGGACACACAACACAATGTTGCATACGCACATATAACAGATCATGCAGCCTTGCTCTGCACTCGGCCTGTTTTTAATAAGGTCGACGTTTTGCAAGGGGCTGGGGAATGAGACAGCAGCGGTGACCTATGACATGTGATCTCCTGAAGGAAGCAGAGGCGCGATCACTACTGTGTTCGTAGTGCTGTAAGCTTGTGCCACCCCAGGGTGCGCTACGCTGTGGGATATTTTATGCTGTGCTACCCCAGAGTGCTATGCTGTAACCCTGTGGTATTATGCTGTGCCATCCCGGAGAGCGTTATGTTCATGACGTGAGATTTCACTTGCCACTACTGTAGTATTTGAGTAACACACCACTCTGCTGTCAACCAGTACTGGTGTCATGCCCTGAGTGTGACAATTTGAGATGCACTGAGATTTTGAAAGTCTTTCAGGAATTGCGCAACAGAGAATAGTTGCACAACAACGTAGATACTACTTTCTCAGGCAGACCAAAGGTTGTCGCTTCCATCTCAAAATTCTAAAATACTTTGAAGTAGGCAAAATGAAAGAAGAAAAACTGACAATACATGTAGGTCCAGCCATCGGACGAACCGAGTGGCTGAAACTGGAAATAGTTTCTACCGCTGTTAGCACGGTGCTGGCTTTTTGCCAGTGTTCAGCGTTGCGATACATGTGCGTCTACAAATAATGCCTAGCAAAGTGACAATTTTAGTGTGTCAGAGGGAGCAGTAGAGAAGAGCAACTCACATGAGACCGGTGCCGCTTGTCGCTGTGGAATTTATGCAGAACACAGACACAGACACACAGACACGCACACACACACACCACACACACACATACAATGCACTGGATTCAATACGCCGTCATGGCTACAAAACCAAGGTGGAAGTGTGCGTGGTGTGTGTGTACGTGTGTACCATTAGTCTGTTGGCTCTATCACTATCACAGAGTCTGACATATTTTGCAGCCGGGGAGAGCGGCAGCCGTGTGTTCACCAAGAAGCACCACTGCAGTAAAACTAAGTGCAAGCAGAAAAATCCTACATAAATGACCACCCCCGAGCAAAAGGACAGACATGGCAATGGGCAAACTCACCAGATCGCCGCGATTCATCAGCGGCGTAGTAGGTGTTGAGACGGGCACGAGGCCGGTGGGAGATGTTGATGCACGTGGCAATACGGACCTCGGATTCGATGACTTCGCCGACAAAGCTAGTGGATACAACACGCATGCACATGAACACAGAGTTTTATTAATGGAAGTTTCACCAAACATAAAGTATTGTTGAGTATGGGGCCATCCTGGCTAGGGTTTACCAGGCGTTAGCGGCCGTCGTGAGTTCCCTTCGGGAACGGACACGGTAATTTCCTTTTTTTTTATGAGGTCGCCCAAGGTTACTGTATATTTTTTCACTTGGGGATTGGTCGATTTTAGGAATTTTGTTTAAGAAAGAATTATTAAATAGAGACTTAGTTGGAGGAAAACACATTAGCACATGAAGAGACGAAGCCAGTTGTAAATCTGAAGAGGCCTTTCGTACCAATACTTCTCAAATCAGTATGTGGTGATGTGACGAAGCACAAGGATGCCAATTTATTTCTCGCATAAACTCCTTGATAGATGGCGTTCAGGCGAACCATGAACCAACCTGTGTTTTGTGTGTGTCAAGCACGATGGTTTGCTGCTGGGAACAGAACTAGTTGACATTCAATGAAACTAGTTCCGACGACTGCATTCAAGGATGTAGTCCAAAGGGGTGACGCACGAGTGCCTACATGCAATCCTGTACCTTCGAGTCAGGACCACAAGAACTCAAGCTAGTCATGTAGTTCAAGTCGCCACTGTAACACGCGTGTCCATACAGAGATGTCAGGAATGACCTACTAGTATACTAGC
>NC_088646.1:27263903-27601403 GCF_964019385.1 Sycon ciliatum
ACACACACACACACACACACACACACACACACACACACACACACACACACACACACACACACACACACACCACTACCAGGATCGAAACCCTGCTGAGCTAGAACAATTTCTTCGAATGGAGATTCCACTGCACTACTGACACCTAGTGACTTTGTAATAATCAATATGACTGTCCTGAGGTGACATCTCAGTGTGATGTGTGCTGTTGTTCCTTGCTGTGTGCTGTTGTTCCTCGCTGTGTGCATTGTGGACATTCTCATGCATGTTTACTTGTCTGCTTGTCTGTGTCATGAATGATCATTAGTTCATTACTTCCTAGCATGACGTTATTGCGCGCCAAATACGGTTTACCATGCGCGCGCTCGCGCGCGCGCCAATGATGTTGACAATGCTAAGCTTGCATGCGTGACAAGTGGACAAGTGGTTCTAGTAGTTGCAGTTGGGAGAGACATGAGGTTCTTGATGGTTTGATCGAGGTGTTGCCGGTTGGCGGTTTTTTGCTCTTTACTCTAAGCCTTTATCGTAACTATTCATTACAACCCAGAGCCGTGTGTGTTGGCTGGTCTGCCACGAGGTTGTGTGCGGGGGTAGTTGAGAGAGAGAGAGAGAGAGAGAGTGTGTGACTATTACAACTTACTATGTCCTGCTGGTCCATCAGACTTTTTCCTGCATAGCACAGTAGAAATAGATACCAGTCAATAAATACAGTAACATGCCCAATATCCATGTAAAAATCAGTGTGGACGCATGCCTGAACACAGGCGCACACAACAACACGAACACAGAACCAACACGCACACTCTGCATGGAACTATCATCTATCACGTGCAGCAAAATAAACACGAAGCCCACGCGCACACCCGATATAGAACTACGGGCACGAATAGCGTGATTTTTTTGCTTTCCCCGGCATGTTTCACTTACCGAAAACGAGAAAGGAGGCCCGATTTGTCGCTCATTGCCTTTGAGTTTGGGTATATTGCCTTGAGCAATTTTCTGTAACATCAGCAGCCAAGCAAGACACATACTACAGTTGATTTGATTCCATGAATTAAAATGGAAACCCTACAGGCTACAGCTGATGATGGCTTCTGGCCGAAATTTGATTGAGAAATTAGTAATTTGCAGCGAAGAGACCACTTGTTTTGAGGATGGTGTGTGTAGGGTTTCCACGTTATGAAGTGGCTACAGTGGAGCTTGCACACCTTTTAAGGAAATGTTCATGAATTAAAAGCAAATCAAACCTGTTCCATCAAAAAATAGACTGTATTCTTCCCCCAATGGACACCCACTAAACCCAGTGCACTGAACATGATGTACAGTAGTATCAAGAGCACAGGACCCCAAAAGCATATGTCTGCACACGACTATATAAGGCGTCTACGATGGCAAGATTCCACAGCACGTGACAAGCCTGTGGGATGTATGAACTGCATGCACCCCGTGCATGATTGATAGCTACACAGTCGTCCAACAGTACACAAGCCAGTATGTGCAGCTCTGCAGCTGGTCTGGTCCAAACGGAATGTTTCGGTGACCGCAACTGGTCCAGAATGCATGACGTATGACGTACACAGCATGCACACGGCATGAGTTGGGCGCCGACCTTCATTGCAAGGTAGTTCTTTTGCCGTTTTCAAAATGAAAATTTCAACTTTTTCGCACAACACGCACAGCTTCTGCACGAAAAACATGCACTTACTTTCTGCTTGCTTCGCATATCTCAAGACCAACAATTTGTTCTTCTGTCAAAGCCTATGCAGCACAGCAAATGGCAAATAAACATCAGAACAATAAGTTATAACAGCAACGTTTAGATATAAACGTGGAGCTGGATGAACCGAAACTAGCATGCATGTGTACCTCTCTTTCTCTGTCTGTCTCTCTGTCTTTGTCTCTGTCTTTATCTCTGTCTTTCTCTGTGCATGTGCGTGTGTGCGTGGTGTGTGTGCGGTGGTGGTGGTGGTGGTGGTGGTGGTGGTGGTGGTGGTGGTGGTGGTGTGTGTGTGTGTGTGTGTGTGTGTGTGTGCATGTGTGTGTGTGGAAAATAAGGATTCACTGGCCAGAAAAAGCCACTTCAATCAGCTGTGTGGTGGATACCAGGCTAAAAAATAGTGGCGGTCAATTCATCAGCCTTGCAAGCTGTTGAATGGTGTAATCCCAGCACAAGTTGCTATGTCTAACGTAGCTGTTCGCTATCATAGCTTCCCCAATGGGCATGTCTGAGGTGAGGTGAGGTGTGGTGTGGTGTGGTGTGGTGTGTGTGTGTGTGTGTGTGTGTGTGTGTGTGTGTGTGTGTGTGTGTGTGTGTGTGTGTGTGTGTGCATGTTCCGTCCTGTGAGGCTGCAAAAGAGGGTCTCAGCCAAACATATCTGGCAGTTTCTAAATCCTTTGTCATTTCCCTGTGCTTGCATGCTTTTTGTATACATGCGCTGTCAGTCTATTTATTTCTACATGGGTAGAACAGGTTCTGCAACAAAGCACAGTACCCTCAGAACCAGGAGAAAAAGCATCAATCGAAACAATAGAAGAAAAGTAACAATGATGTCAAAACCCTAATCAGGTGGGGAACAACAGGTAACTAACCCAAAGTACAACTGACTAGCATAGAGATCATGAAAGGCCCGGAAATTACTAGGGGAGAAAGGGATTGCCCCCACTTTCACCAGGACAGTGTCCCAACGTCCAAGATTCAAGACGTTTCATGACCAACAGACAATAGGTTCTGATTTCACTGGAAAGAAATAGTTGTCTTGATTATACAGTACCCCCCCCTACACACACACACACAGAAAAAGGAAATGTTTCAAAATGGGCTCAAGCTCAGTTCAAGTGGTGCATGTCTCTAACAGTGTACCTTGCTACACCTGTCAGAAAATAGGTTTGTTCTGTCAAGAACTTCCTGAGCAAATCTTGTCAATCACAGCACCCCCAACAAGAAAACAAAGTCCTTCGCTCTCAGCATCTACTGCCTGGGCTGGAGATTAGCAGAGGTGTTGAGTTCAAAAACCAGGGCAGGAGTCAAGATTTGCTTATACATGTACAGCCATAGCTAGGAGGAGATCGATAGGAGATCGCTACGTAGCTAGTGTGGTGAGGAAGTGTTCAGTTGTAACTACAAGTAGTGTGGCTAAGTTATGTCTTGGATAAACAGTTTCCGTACCAAAGTACACCAGGTGCACCCGGTACCCTACTCCATAGCACAGACAGACACACTGCCTCTGCACTTGCGCAGGCAGCGCTAGCGTGTCACGGAAAGCCTTCCTTTGCACTCTGCATGCTTCCTTTTCGTGCCACCTGACACACAAAACTGGTCAAGGCTGAATCCGTTGTTGTTTCACATTATGTGCTCATCGCAACTCAAAACTGAAAATGCAGCAGACAAAGACAGCCGGAGCTACAGAAAGACCATCGCTATTTTGGCAGCGATAGTCATGTGTTACATACCACAAGTTGTTGTCCATCGTAATTCCATGCTTGGATGTGGGAGACGAAGTCAGTTATGCCTTTCTGCAGGCAGAAAAATGAGTGATACACAGAGCTGAAAACAAGGCGAATGACCTAAGAATCATCGACAGAGCTAGTCTAAAGAAAGCAGCATACGCGGCGAAACGGACATTGTGATAAAAGATACAATTATTTCACTATCACCAAATTATTTACTTCGCTAGTCGTCTCACCTTCGTCAGCCAATCGCACAGACCGTGTGTGTTCAAGCCAGCTAATTTCTGCGCCATACCGCCAGGTAAAGAGTTCGTTCAACTGACAGCAGCTAGTACAGCGTCCAAGCACTGAAGATGAACGCAGGTCTCTCCACCTAGAGGCGAATAAATAATTCGACTGAGCGTCGTCCTATGTGATCTGCCTCGATACGAACAGCACCACTTCAAGCTCGGCTACACGGTGGCACAGTAACTCACTAAGCCGTGTGTAGTGGCATGCAATGGGAGGGTACTCGTCGAGATTCAATGGGTTCGACAGGTGTGCAGAAGCAGCTCAGCTCTTCCCTCTCTCACGCAACTAGGCTTTGATGTAAAACCTCGACTGGGCACTCTCAGCACCGGCTGGGGAGTGGGCTAACCGGCCAGGCAACGAAGCTAAGGTTTTGGTGATGGTTGAAGACCGGCTGCTCGGCTTACTCGAACTAGCAGCAAGCGTCGATGATCTCAGTTCAAACTTTGCGGCTCGGCTCACAACGTGTAGCAAGTGCCATAAACTCAACAGATTCGAGCTAAATAGGGTACGGTCGTAGACCTGCTGAACCTTTCGTCACACAACTTCAGAAGGCTCAGCTGAGAGTGAGAAGGGACGCAGAAGGGTGATCTACAGCCAGGATGGGTGACAGCTTCACCCTCACAGTCTAGTAGATCTACTGTCAGTAGCAGCAGTCCAGTCAAACTCAAAGGTGTGAGTCGTGTGACTGAGCCGGTGCACCCGGCAAATCAACAACACAGCACCCAAGCAACGGCCTCAACCTCGAACCAGGCCACGAATGGAGAGGAAAGTGGATTGTCAGCAGCGGAAGCCTTCCAGCTCCCTTCCAGGTTTGCCAGAAGAGAAACCACAAACCAATACTGGTAAAGGTAACAGGAGGCTCTCGTTTTCCCCGACTATTCTCCTGCTACAGAAATGACTCGTTTTGAAAATTACAAAACACGTGTGGTTGTTTCGTATTGTCGTACGAGTCTACCCACGCCTTCCTCGAGCAAATCAGGTGCACACGTTAGAAGACACCAGGTCTTTGATGACGAGATACCAAACTCTCGGCATCATACAGAAACAACTCCGATCTGCTAGCCTGAGCATGAGAGTGAGAAGGCATCAGCTACAAAACGAACTTACATGACAGTGTCCAGCAAGAGACTTTTGCATGCAGTGTTGCGAACTCTGCAGATATCAAAAAAATCGCGGGTGTACAAAAATGTACGCATTCGTCATGCGTGCATATGATTATTGCATTGTGTACTATTGTGTAGGATGGTAGCGCTATAATAGCTTGAGCGACTTCCTTGAATGGATCTTGATCCCTGATCTCTCCCTTTTGGGCTGGATATGCCATACGAGTCACAGGGGCCGGGCCGGGGTGGGAGACATTTTTGGCTGGATAGATTCGTGCCGAAAAGGAGAGTCGAGTGCCATACCAGTAGTACAGAAGTAGGAATACAGTAGTCTCGATCTACGTAGTAGAGTGTGGTCCGTGATTTTCTGTTGGTTGCTTTTCTGCTGTGCGAATGCAGTGTCCACTTCGAAAAAGAAAGAAAAATGTGTGGTCAGTTACACCTCTATCATCGTAGATCTACGACTCGAGTACAGTTCATGGAAATGGTCTTTTTCCAAAACCAAAACAGTTCCGCAGGACGATTATGTTTTTGTCCACATACCAGTAGTACAAACCCAGACTGCAGTGGTGAGGGACACTTGGTGTGTTGGAAGCAGGGAGTGGATTTTTGCCCACCACAAACCGACAAATTAGCCCTTCCTGGCTTGCCGGATAATATTGCCAGCAGAAAATACCCACCGTTCTTATTCTGGTAAGTTTCGTGCATTAGGAAATTAGAGGCCACATGCCACGTAGATCTACTGGTCTTTGTGGTCCACTTTCACGACAATAACACACACAGAAGTCTCTGCTGTGAGCACGGTGGCTCGGCAATGGCTTTATTTATTGATATTATATCCTCTTCCTGATTTTTTTTTTTAAATAATTGGATGCATAGAGATAAGAAAAATAAGCACAAGACACTGCTGCTAGTCGCACAGCAAAGCACACAGAAACGACAAGATGTTACAATGAATGTAACAACACCCGTCCAAGCTAAAGGACCTACATCCCTGCCCCAGGACGGTATCTTGAAAAAACCCACACACTCACCACACGGTCATCATCCAGCTTCAGTTCAATCACAATACAGTAGTATTCTTCCCATGCAGATTCAATTGAACTCCCCTGGCACTAGCTATACAATCTGAAGCTGTACGTAACCATACAAAGGCCCGCGACGCACACACCACCCCTACGTTTTTTAAACTAAAAAAGAAATGCAGTCGTAACTGCCACAGCCACATGGCCAATAAGAAAGCCGATAAGATTATATCGATAAACACACACCCAGAAGTCAGGGGTGGGAGGGTGGTATACAAACTGCACCAACGAAAAGCCACTGCGAAGTGACAGGAATGCGGTCAAGCACAACATTTTTGCTGACGCAAAAGTTGCAGGGAAATCCCAAAATCAGTGCGATTTTACATGAGCCCCAAATGTTCAAGTTACAAAGACACAAGCTTTCCAACTCTCTTTGGCCGTTGGAAAGCGTACCCTCTTTTCTCTCCGAAACTCAACACTTGCAACTGAGCCACATATGAAAGAAAGAAAAAATCATCAGTCACAACGCTGGGACTCGAACCAGGGACCTTGCTATTCGCGAGCAAAGCTCTAACCAGGGAGTCGTCAATATTTGACGACTCCCTGGCTCTAACCAACTGAGCTACAGTATGACTCAGGGAGTCGTCAAATACCATATGGTATTTGACGACTCCCTGGTATGACTCTTATCAAGAGTACATAAAAGTTTATGTACTCTTGCTCTTATCAAAAGTACATATTAAAACCTTAAAGGGGAAGTATACCCTAAAATCAAAATTTCACCAGTTGTAGTTTTCGGGGTGCTGAGTCTAATGGTCTTGGTCCGAGGAAGCTGAGACGCTCCCTTCCTCCTTTATTCCCAATCGAAGTCGCGCACTTCCACCGAAACTGGGTGACTGCGCCCTACTAGATAGGGATGTGTATGGAAAAAGTCACTAAAAACGCCGTTTCGTTCTTATAAAAGCGCGGATGACCGCGATTGGTCCATATGTTGTAGTCTTTTGGCCGCTGATCGCGCTGAGTCGACTGGTTTTGGTCCGAAAAGGCTGCGATGCAGCATTCGGCCCTTATTCCCAATCGAACACGGTTGAGTAAGCGGTCACGTGCTCATTTACAGCCTGTTTGGGCCCGTTTATGTCACTCAAGTTGAACCTTTGAACCAGGGAGTCGTAAAAGCCTCTTACGACTCCCTGCTTTGAACCTTTGAGTTGAATCTTGATGTGAAAATTGTACTCTGCAGGCACGTGACTGCTCATGATTCGCAGGGACCTCATGATTCGCAGGTAGAGACCGGCGGATTCTGCTCGAAAAGCAGTGAAATTGGCAGAACCATACAAACCTTATGGCGGGCACTCGAATTCTGCTCCATTTTTTTATCCACATACCAAACATGCATGAAACTTACCAGAAAAAGTACCGAATTCTGCCAATTTTTCTGCCGGCAGAATCCGCCGGACCCTATTCGCAGGCAGGCCTGCAAACCAATCGGACATATGCGTTGGTGTACATGTGTAAAAATCATGAAATGGAGCAAGTGCCTGCCATAATGGGGTATTCACACGACAGGCACTTGCACGTTTTACAGGGAGTGACATACGAGAAAAGTGACTGTGTGGATTCACACAGCTGCACTCGACGACAGGCACGTTTGCATTTTTGAATGCTTCACCGACCAGTAGCCATGGGTATTTCAAATTTTCAAAACACACATACGATATTTTATCATGCTCTAAAGAGCCGCGTAAAAATCAAGTCTTGTTTCGCGCTTTTTGGTGTAAATGTACTCGTGCACGCCACGATTATCGTGAAAGTGGGCCCCAGCTCGCTTTCACTTTTCACCCACTTTCAGGCTCTCGTTCACAGGTAAAATAGTAAAAAAATACCATAGCAACTTTCCGGTGCACGTGGATTTACCTGTCGTGTGAATACCCTATTAAGGTGTGTACACTGTACAGTCATGTACATGTACATTAAATGTAAATGTCATGATTCTTCCAATTCAATTCGAGCATATTACATGATTGTATACATGTACATTGTAAATCTGCCATTTTTTTCGAGCATTATCCGCCAGGACCGCCAAGGGCTATTATATGTACATGTAGTACCACATCTAACCGAGCTTTGGCTGACATACCCGCTGTGCTGGCCGCAGCAGAATGCCACTTCTGATCCTCTGCTCCATTTTTCTTCTTCTTTTACTTGTGTTGCGTGCACGATTGATCTTGGTTTTTCCATTATTATTTGCCATGGCGACCCCCATACCGTAATTCCACGCATACCGTATATTCTCAATTATAAGCAAAGGTCTCCATTACTAGCACAGTCTCTAATACTAGCACACTGTGAGCACCTTTCGAAACATTATAAGCACAGTCTCTATTATTAGCACGGTCTTGGTGGAAATCAATGCTGCATGCATGATATCTAGCATGTATTTCTTCTCGCTCTGTTTGGATGCATTGGTTGAAAAAATGTAAGCACGGTCTCCAATATAAGCACGGTCTCCAATATAAGCACGGGGTAGAGGGGTGTTGAAAAAATATAAGCACGGCGCTTGTAATAGAGAATATAATACGGTATAAGCCCATTGGCATATGTGAAACAATGCAGTTTGGGGATAAAATATCCAGTAAAACATGTTCGTTTTTTAGCCCATGGGCCAGTATTCGAATTTTGAAGGTTCACGAAAAAGTACAAGTCCGTGCTCATGGTCAGTCTACCATACTCTACTGGTAAACTGCACTGACCTGCTGTACCAAGGTAGGAAGAGTCCATCTTGTGAAAAATTCTACTTGAACGTCACGTGAGTTGCATTTGTGTCTGTTTATTAGCCCATGGGCTTATACATGTAAACGGAGGTGAGCTTACATCCGGATATAGGCCCATGGGCTTATATGCGCGGAATTACGGTATTAAAGTCAAAGGAGGAAAGGGGAAATAGAGATTATGCGATTACTACATCGAGCGGATAATGCTCGAAACGGTGGCAGATTCTGCTCGAAGAGCAGTGAAATTGGCAGAACCATACAAATCTTATGGCGGGCAATTTCTCGAATTCTGCTCCATTTCTTTATCCACATACCAAACATGCATGAAACTTACCAGAAAAAGTAAAAGTGGGAGGCTTCCTGCAGTTTCATAAACAGTTAAGTAGTAGAGCCCACACGCTCTCTTCCATTCACACTGCAACAGTTCAACTCATTTCACAGTAATATTATTACAACGTTTCGGCAAATTGCCTTCATCAGGTTCACAATGAGTTGAACTGTTGCAGTGTTAATGGAAGAGAGCGTGTGGGCTCTACTACTTAACTGTTTACCAGAAAAAGTACCGAATAAGAAATTCTGCCAATTTCTCTGCCGGCATTATCCGCATACATGTATGCCTAGTTGGAATGCTTCAGCGAAGTCGCGAACTTGGACACATGCACAGGACACAGCGCTGCAGTTGCACTAGCCCTTGGCAGATAATGCTCGAAAATTGGCAAATTCTGCTCGAAAAGGAGCGAAATAATTGGCCAAACTACATGTATATAAACCTTATGGCGGGCACCAACCCTAACCCTAAGGTCTAATTTTTCCTAACCCTTCCTTCCTTCATTCCTTTTTCCAGGCACCAAACGTTAAACATGCATGAAACATACCAGAAGAAGTTCCAAATAGATGACTTGCACAAAGATCCGAGCCGCGAGTGAGACGGGGCAAGTGCACCCCGTGGCAGGCTACACTGCGGGCACCCTACACCGTCTGTAGTGTACTTTTTTTGTCAGCAAGAATGAACGGTGCACTGCATGTACATGATGTACATGTACATGATCAGTACTAGTAGTAGTACCGTCACTGTCTTCAGAAGCTCATGTGTCATGTGCACTTGTAGGGTTAGTGGAAGTACATTATTGTATTATGTGAAGAGAAGCCAGGCGTCCAAACCAACCCAAAATACTCTTGCCATATTCTTCGGTGAAATAGTTATTAAAAAATTGTCTTACTAAACAACAGTGAGCATAGAAGCAACCTCGATGCACCCAATAATATGGCATCCGGGAACAGCAAGTGTTGCACGAGGATCCCAAGTACACATCAAGTTCCATGCTACCCGCCGCCATCAAAAGAACGAAGGATACCTGTGCTAGCCTAGCTCATATTCAATGTAACGCTATCGGTACGGGATATAGGAGCCTGTTGGGAAGGCGTGGGTGAGCTGTAAAATCTTGTACGGTTCGCACAGCACAACATACATGCAGCAGTTATTGCGACGGTTAACGTCGATGGACGAGAGTCATAAAGCACAGTCCATGGGGGTTGACGTTTCTGGGCTTCCATTCCGAAAGGAAATTTTTATTTCTTATCTATTAAATAAAGCAGAATCATGCTGATTATACCAGTCTCAGTTATGAAGACAAGAAAGCAGCCATGGACATTGTGCCACACTAAAGGAACGACAGGTAAAAGATAAAGCACTTCATCTGAAAACTCAAGGACTATCCATAAATACAGCAAATGATAATCCTAGCCTGGTAATGTCCAACTCCGTCATGTGAGCCATTCGGTGAGTTATCATGGGAAGCATAATGTTCGAAATGCTGAAATATGAACAGTTGCAGTTGTGTTCGTCGCCACACAATGCCATCGCCAGTTCACATTCGAAATGTAGCCATTTTTATGCTTGTGTCCCTGTACACAGCATGGAAGGCTGAACAGATTCAACTCTTCCATCGCTTCCTGATCTGTACAGTAGTGCGGTTGCGTTCCTGTTCCTGGCACTCACATCCGTCTCCGCTAACCAGCATCATGAGCGCTCCAATGGTTCCCGCCGCTCCTTCCGTATCGTCCCAGCGCGCCCCGTCAAGATGTGAACTACTGTAGGCAATGGAGCCAGTGTATGATGAAGGCGAATGCACTGTTTGATGATGCTCCAACAAATCCTTTCACCGTTGTATGGAATTTGTAAGAAGAGTAGTGGCTCAACTGTAGGTCCAACGCAAAAGGTACCTCACAGCGCAGTTCTGTTACGTCCACAATAATGAACATACTCAGCAGACACACTCTGGCATTATTTGTTCCACATTCTCCCAGGAGATAAAATGTAGTTCAATCATGTCTTCAGTACATGGGTACCGTTGCCTCGTTGCAACTAAGCAGGTATGCAAGTTACTTTCACATGAGACCCAGCCGGAGCCGCATCGTCGTCATTACCAGCTAATCATGAAGAGGTATAATGTGACTTTCCACCACTCCCTGATTCAATCATAGTTTGCGAGCCTGCGACAAACTGCATTCTCACTAGAGCCAGGCATCGGATACATAATAATGGCTTCAGTAAGGTTTACAATGCTATGTCTCTGGTCTAGATCCAAGTCTAGATACAGCTGCTCAGAGCCAGGGCTGATGAAATGTTCATATCGGAACAAGTGAGACTTCAACAGTAGCTAGTACACATCAGGCCTGAGGACTTCGCAGCGTTTCTCCAGCACACTTGTTCTCTCCTTCAACTCAGATACTACTTGAAGTACTACTAAAGGCCATCTGGCTCTCATACTCAGTCCTTCCACCCTTCATTTTCGTGGTTTAGGCTTCCACTCGTGACTCGGCGGGTTCCTGGCCTCTCCGCAGTCTGTCCTCAGGAGAGGGTCGCTCTGGAGCTAGTGCAGCCGATTGAAAGGGAATCGAGTTCTTTCTCAGACGTCCACAAACTTTCGTTGTGCTTGACTTCGCTTCCACTGCGGGAAAGTAGTCACACTTCAGGACCACGACGTGCTTGTTACAGCCTACATCAATGATACTAAAATAATATTCCCTCATTGTTCTGCCTCCCGCCCGGCCGGCTCGGAAAGGAACGTATGGAATGGGAGCCTCAGTTCCATCTCTCGTCTGCTAGTTCATTCAGGAGCGCAGCAGCGCTTCGGCATGACGATACAAGTCGAATCAAAACAACTCTACTCTCTAGCCAAAAAAACTAGCTCAGTGTTCGTCAGGCAAAAAGCGAAACTTCGAAAGTCACGAACTCAAAAGGTGGGGAAGTCAGAGTCAGAAGGTCCACTTGCCCCGTCTCGAACCCAGACAATCTTTGTGCAAGTCATCAATTCTGCCAATTTTTCTGCCGGCATTATCCGCCACGTGCTAGCGATGCACTAGCAAGTAGCAGCTCACGCTCCATACATGTACATGTACATGTACATGTAGCGCCCACAAGCGAATCCGCTGACTCACGCTGTAAGCCTGTATACTCGTACTGAGTGCCAAGAAGCACTGAGTTCCGCTGACTGACACAACCAGCCCTGCACCAAATGAAATCATTCACATAACCTCACAACTGGTGGGAGAGCCCCATAGAAAGAGAGAGAAAAAAGCAGGCTGAGTGACCGGCCTTCGGCACCGAACAAAAACCTTAGGACGTGATAGCAGCTTCAGCCATCACCCTCACGACAGATCACGACTTTTAGTTCCGCACGGATCGGACCAATCTGAAGTCTCCAGGTTAGAAAACATTTCAACCAATAGTTGTTCCAGTTTTGCTGCTAGCTCATCTTGATTATCACCAAGCTATAATAAGGGTTAATCCGTAACATCGGTTTCTCAAGACGACATTACATTTTGTTCATTTCTCGCCAGATCATACTGTAGGCATTCATTCCTTCTTCAGGGCAGACAGTGCAGAGTAGGAGCTGTTCGAACCATAGAGCATGTTGGGCATGAGTATCATGGCCCGCGTGAAGGCGATTCGGGCTGTGAGGGTCAGACACCGTCGGGCTCAGACTAGTCAGAGTCGCCAAAGGGCGCCAACCTTTTGGGAGACCCAGTTGGTTACGATGGCTGCAACATGTTCGTCAAAACTGAGGCGCCCATCAATAGTGACACCGAGGTACTGTGCGGACGAGCTGCAAGGAAGACTGGCTTGATGGCATCTAGCGGTAGCTACTACTGTGACGGAGTCGTCTCCTCTGGCAGAACTGATGGCCCGCGTCACAACTTGACTCTTTTTCTCATTCAGAAGGAGACGTCTGTCTTTCAACCAAGTTGCTAGTGATGTGGCGGTGGAAGAGAGTGCCTCAGGTACTGCTTCTGTGGTGGGTTCACTAGTATAGTAGTAGTACAGTATATTGCAATATCGTCAGCAAACTGCACGGTTGGCACTGGCCTTGCCACAGAGGCAACTTCGAGAGTGTACATGTACATGTAACCTCTCGATAGGCTACCCGCCTCTGGGTCATCCCTCAAATAAAGACAAAGTCAACATGTACAATGTACTTGTACATGTATGTCTGCTGAGCAAGACTGAATCCAGCACTGAGCCTTGCGCTGGGCCATGGGGTCGTCCCTGGTGCATGGTGGTAGAGGCGAATTCTGTGTTATACTGCCGATGGACACAACATTGCATTCTGTTGCTCAAGTAGCTCATGAACCAAATGAAAGATGCGCCAATGATTCCTACAAAGTAGGCTGGAGAGATTTTATTATTATTATTATTATTATATATTTGAGGATTTCCCAAAGACGTAGTCTAAATTGAAGGGAGTTCCATTATAATGGGAGGCTGTAGGGTTGAGATAGCAGACAGTGGAGGGCTAATAATTCGTAATGAACAGCCTAGCAAGAGAAATACAATTATGCTGAATGTTCCAGAATGGTCCTTTAATCAATGATACCTATAGCCTCGGGATATGCCTTGAAATACGAAATGTACCGAAACAGAAACACAAACACCTCTTAGTCATCAATGTGGGCTTGGTGGTGAACCTTGCTGAAGGACATGTCAAGGAAATGTACTGCCAGCACCTCATGCTGGCCCCGTCATGTGGTCACTGAGAAGTACAGTACCCGGAGTGCATCTTCAGTGGAGTGGTGTTTCTGAAAAGCAAACTGCTACATGGTGTATCTGGTAGTCCGTGGATAGTTTCAAGGTGGCTGACGAGCTGCTGCTGATACAGTATTATGAGCAACCTTCTCCAAGACCTTTGTTAGTATGGGCAGCAGTGATGTGGCCAGGATCAGCAGAGGAGGCAATGACATCGCTGTCATCAGTACAGAGTCGTAGCATGAGACTCGACGCCAACGGCAACGGGGAAGGACATCTGCCTGGCGCGGACTTGGCGCACGGAGCATGTGCATGTATCAGCATACGTCTCGTCGGATCCGCGGTCAGCCGGTCACGGACAGGTCTACTCTGTGCCCGTAGATCTACTGGCCGTAGCTCGCCGCTCTAAGTAATACTAGTATAGTTGTAGACCTCTACACTCAGACTACAGTAGATCTACTCTCCCGTCTCACGGGACACCGACATCGTGACTCTTCGCGCACGACATTCCATTGGCCTTCCTAGGCTATGGCCTGGTCGGCAGTGGTCGCTTCTTCTTGTACCGCCTGATGGTAGACCTACAGCCTTACAGGGTAGAGTCTACATATCGATGAGTTCTCGCCTTCTCGGGCCACTCAGGCCACGCGAGCCTCGTGTGACAACGATGCTGACACGTACACCCATTATGTCAGGCGTTTATTACTAATACTATACTACCGGGCTGCGACTGACAAGATAATTGATTGGAACTCACACAACATAATAAAAAGGCGGATATGATAGGAAAGAAACAAAGACGAAAAAGAAAGGAAACTAACTTGAAAGAGATCTTTGATGAACGAATGGACGGTATACGGCGAATATCAAAATACAATGTACTACATGTAGGTTCTCGCGGACCGGATGTGCAAGAGGGGCCGCGCCGAACTTGAGTTTCTAAAGACTTTTAAGTACTTGCTTCCACTCACTTGATGTCCAGCGCGGGCTACATCAATCATCATCAGTAGATGATACATACTAGTAATCAAAATTAATCATTGATGTGGGATTCAACAGGGCCAACACGATCACTCAATAGTACAGTCAGTAGTAGTGCTTGGAGTTGGAATTCCCCAGTACGGAAATGCTGAGCAAAATCCCCACCCAGCTCCCCATTTTTAGGCTAGTAGATCTACTAGTAGTAGACCTACTGTCGAGTACTAGAGGCTATCGCCGATACACTTACTTGTATTAGATCTACTGAGTGATACTACAAGTTAGTTAGTTACAACTATTAAAAGCCAAGAGTACGACAATCATGGTTTATGTACTCTTGCTAGTCTTGGTGATAGTGATGAGCGCGAGCACTGACGACCGGACAAGCATGGCCTGCACCATCGGCATCGCAGTGATTTGTGTTTCGGGCAGATCTACGGGTAGATCGGTGTCGCAACGCTCGAGCACTTATTGTTATTCTACCTGCTGAAGAGTGAAGTAAAGTACTAAAGAGCGTCAAGCCTCAGAGTCAAGGAGATGTGGGGAACAGGTCCATACTAGGTCCATACACTGCAGAGTAGATCTACAGTCAGCACTACTAGAAAGTTAGATTAGTTACGGACCGGTGTCGGATGTGACAGGCTGCCTGAACCGTAGATGTACGTCAGCTTCGAGAAGGACGGCAAGGGAAACGTGAAAAGAGGAAATAAAGGTGCTATAATATTATCATATGAAGTGTAGTTGGTTTGATCTTTGAAGGGCATCACCAGCGCCTAGTTCGACTGCTCACTGGCCGGAGCAATGCCTATCGGTTTCCGCAACGCCCGCAAGGGCAGTAAACCCACTCCCACCATGGACCTTCCGGAGCTGTTCGATATCGCTGATGGCGGAGAGTGGCCGGCCGTGTGCAAGATCGCACCGGACTCTCCCGCTTCACCGCCCAGCAGCGCCAACGGCGCTGCCCCTTCGGACACACTCGTTGTCCACGGGTTGACAAATTGTCGTGTGTTGAACCTTCGGCCACCGACAGCTCGCACTGGCTCGAACGGACATGAGCATATCGGCTCCAGGAGAAGCTGTTCTATCTCACTCCAGGATGAATCAGTGCTCTTCGAGAGAATCGGAGACCTATCTAACAATACGCGCAAAGGCAGCCACGTGGCGACATCAGCTAGTCCGACCAGTACTAGCTCGCTGGTCAGCGGTGACACGGGGGGTTACCAGTATGACAGTCGGATCTTCTCCTCTCTACGTTTACTGATCAAGTCACAGTGTTCGGCAGAAGGACGCCAGCCGGTATCAGACCGAACGGCGTTGAGGGTAAGAGCTGAAAACCTGTCGGCGTCACCTTCGAGTGACAAGCGGCCGGCAGTACCGAAATTCGAGGATTTCATAGTATTTCCCAACTCCGTGTTTCTATCCCAGGACAGCAACAATGGAGTGCAAAGCAATGCAAAAGAAAACAGCTGGGTTGTGGTGCCGACTGGTTCGGAGGTTGTTCGGGTATGGAAATTGATCTATAACTCCGGTCATGGCCTCCTTCAAGCCGAGGATGTGGCCCTGAACACTGAAAATAGAAGATGGAAAGCATGTATCAATGCCGATTACCTGACAGCGGGTCAGCTAGCGATCAGCCTCTTCACTAACAACCAAGCGGAAAGTTCCATCGACGGTGACGGCAGCAGCAGTGGCAGCGACAGCGTTTCGCCAGTAGGCAGCGCATCACCAAAGAACATTGTGCGCGCCGTTCCGGTCCGTCGGAAAAGCCTGCCGCTCTGCTTCAGTGCGCTGCAGCTCACATCCCAGCACGCCACACACGAGCTCCCGCTGTTGCCACTGGATGCTACATCGGTCAGCTTGCGGCCATTTCTACTGGCCACGCTGCACGGCGAGTGTGTCCTGATTAGTGGTAATGTGCATTGTGCCGTGCAGCTCCTCGGCAACTCGGTCGATAGCAGCAGCAGCAGCCAGTCACTGGCCTATACATGGCAGCAGTCGGCACTGCCTCTGGCCAGGCTGCTGCTCTCAATGCCTCTGGATGTGATCCGCAGTGCTATCGATAATGGCGGCGACTTGCCACTGATCGTGTGCGAGCAAGCACTTGGTTTGCAGCTGTCGACGCGGCCAGCACGCACATCCTCTCCCCACAGTGTGTCGGCAAGCTCCGTGACGTCACTCAGTCAGTCCCTATCATCTGTTGATCTGATGGGTACGGTGTTCACGCCAACTCCTCCGGGCACTCCAAAGACATCACGTAACATGCAGGCTGCTTCAGCAACTACTTCCGACTCTGGACATCCTGCTTCAGATCACACACAGCATGGACGGCCAGGTAGGGGGAACAGTTTACCAGGCAATATCTTGGCTGCTTCGGTTGTGAAACAAATCGATCCGTACTCCTGGGTGAAGCGATCTGATAGTTTCGAAAAAGGGGCGAGTGTCACTGATCCACAACCTCATCCAGAGACAAGCCTGCAAACCTCTTTGCTGCAATCAGTACCCGAGGTAGCCGGCGACCAGCCACCTCCCTTGCCATCTCGGAAAGTAAGTCCTGGCCGGCAGACCTCTGGTTTGACGTCGCCCAGTCATCAGCCGTCGGGCACGGGTAGCCGGCCACCTCTGCCATCCATACCCGGCCCACAGCAACATGCCGTGCCACCACCTCTGCCAACCAAGACAGGCGGTGGGCTACATCGGCAGAGACGCGCTGGCTCGTGCCCACAATACACACCCACACCGACAGTCGGGCCACCAGTGGCCATGCGCAGCCATGTCAGCGAACCCTGCCAGAGTACCTTGCCGGAAACGGGTACATACGTTGAGCCGAACATTCTGCTCCTGGAAGAGGGCTTTAAACACACTGACAGTCGCACAGCCCACCTGCAAAATCATAACTCCACCGGTGCCACCCAGTCGACCACCTATCTACAACTGATGTGAGCATTTCCTGACTACCGGTGCAAGAGACGACTCACTGTACTCCTTGATCCTACGTTGCATGGCGACATGATCGGCATCTGTGTTGTTGATCTGTTTTGTTGATCTGTTTTGTTGATCTGTGTTGTTGATCTGTCCTACTGTGGTCCCTTACATGCTTGTTTTGCTTTCCCTTTCCTGATTTCTTTTGAGGTATCACGTAAAAATATACATGCAGTTCCTATAATCAAGCTGCTTATAAAGTTGCTACTTCTTCTCTGCTTATAAAGTTGCTACTTCTTCTCTGCTTATAAAGTTGCTACTTCTTCTCTGCTTATAAAGTTGCTACTTCTTCTCTGCTTATAAAGTTGCTACTTCTTCTCTGCTTATAAAGTTGCTACTTCTTCTCTGCTTATAAAGTTATAACGTTTAACAAAGAAAGTACAAGTTTGTTCTATTGCTGGCTATATGAATGCTCCTCTCCTCGGAATGTATAATCTCCCTGCTGTCCTGCTGCAGGAGGCGGGGGGGGGGGGGGGGGGAGGCACTAGCAGTTGACCAGATTTATTGTGTCTATAAATATGGGTGAAGCTGCAAACAGGTATTTCGGATAACTGACCGGTCGGATGGTTGGCGTTTGGATAATCAGCCGATGATTCTACTGTACATGTACTAGTGTTCACAGGTAGTGATCGACTATCAAGCTAATCACTGCAACATTCGTGCCTTCTACGATGCACCACTTCCCCCGCGAAGGTGTCAAGGCCTTTTATGGGTACTAGTACCGGCATTGTCTTTCTCTATAGGCCCATGATATAATTGTAATACCATTATATGCATGCAGTCCATTCTTTTGAAATCAGTCTCTGATGATTGCGTAGAGCAAGATTCCAAGAAACTCGGAGTCGCGAGTAGAGACAAGATTCCAATGGACCTTTTTTATTTGTGTGTGAATAACCATTGTACATTGTACTTGTAACATGTACATGTAAGTACATGTAACTAACTTAGTTGAATTCATTGCTGACAATGAGTGACATCAAGAGTATAACCCCAGGGGTTATCATGGTATGGACTCTTGCCTTGGTGACATGTATATCATGGTCTTGCACGTGACCTTGCCACACGTGAGTGGTTACCTAGCGCATGCGTGTACGTATGCTTGTTGTAAGTGCAGCAGAGCTAGACTACAGACTACTGTAGTAGTCTACTAGTCACACTAGTACAGACTACAGACAGTGTGCTACTGCTAGTAGTAAGTAGTTTAATAGCTGCTGCTGCTGCTGCTGCTGCTGCTGCTGCTGCTGCTGCTGCTGCTGCTGCTGCTGCTGCTGCTGCTGCTGCTGCTGCTGCTGCTGCTGCTGCTGCTGCTGCTGCTGCTGCTGCTGCTGCTGCTGCTGCTGCTGCTGCTGGTGGTGGTGGTGGTGGTGGTGGTGGTGGTGGTGGTGGTGGTGGTGGTGGTGGTGGTGGTGGTGGTGGTGGTGGTGGTGGTGGTGGTGGTGGTGGTGGTGGTGGTGGTGGTGGTGGTGGTGGTGGTGGTGGTGGTGGTGGTGGTGGTGGTGGTGGTGGTGGTGGTGGTGGTGGTGGTGGTGGTGGTGGTGGTGGTGGTGGTGGTGGTGGTGGTGGTGGTGGTGGTGGTGGTGGTGGTGGTGGTGGTGGTGGTGGTGGTGGTGGTGGTGGTGGTGGTGGTGGTGGTGGTGGTGGTGGTGGTGGTGGTGGTGGTGGTGGTGGTGGTGGTGGTGGTGGTGGTGGTGGTGGTGGTGGTGGTGGTGGTGGTGGTGGTGGTGGTGGTGGTGGTGGTGGTGGTGGTGGTGGTGGTGGTGGTGGTGGTGGTGGTGGTGGTGGTGGTGGTGGTGGTGGTGGTGGTGGTGGTGGTGGTGGTGGTGGTGGTGGTGGTGGTGGTGGTGGTGGTGGTGGTGGTGGTGGTGGTGGTGGTGGTGGTGGTGGTGGTGGTGGTGGTGGTGGTGGTGGTGGTGGTGGTGGTGGTGGTGGTGGTGGTGGTGGTGGTGGTGGTGGTGGTGGTGGTGGTGGTGGTGGTGGTGGTGGTGGTGGTGGTGGTGGTGGTGGTGGTGGTGGTGGTGGTGGTGGTGGTGGTGGTGGTGGTGGTGGTGGTGGTGGTGGTGGTGGTGGTGGTGGTGGTGGTGGTGGTGGTGGTGGTGGTGGTGGTGGTGGTGGTGGTGGTGGTGGTGGTGGTGGTGGTGGTGGTGGTGGTGGTGGTGGTGGTGGTGGTGGTGGTGGTGGTGGTGGTGGTGGTGGTGGTGGTGGTGGTGGTGGTGGTGGTGGTGGTGGTGGTGGTGGTGGTGGTGGTGGTGGTGGTGGTGGTGGTGGTGGTGGTGGTGGTGGTGGTGGTGGTGGTGGTGGTGGTGGTGGTGGTGGTGGTGGTGGTGGTGGTGGTGGTGGTGGTGGTGGTGGTGGTGGTGGTGGTGGTGGTGGTGGTGGTGGTGGTGGTGGTGGTGGTGGTGGTGGTGGTGGTGGTGGTGGTGGTGGTGGTGGTGGTGGTGGTGGTGGTGGTGGTGGTGGTGGTGGTGGTGGTGGTGGTGGTGGTGGTGGTGGTGGTGGTGGTGGTGGTGGTGGTGGTGGTGGTGGTGGTGGTGGTGGTGGTGGTGGTGGTGGTGGTGGTGGTGGTGGTGGTGGTGGTGGTGGTGGTGGTGGTGGTGGTGGTGGTGGTGGTGGTGGTGGTGGTGGTGGTGGTGGTGGTGGTGGTGGTGGTGGTGGTGGTGGTGGTGGTGGTGGTGGTGGTGGTGGTGGTGGTGGTGGTGGTGGTGGTGGTGGTGGTGGTGGTGGTGGTGGTGGTGGTGGTGGTGGTGGTGGTGGTGGTGGTGGTGGTGGTGGTGGTGGTGGTGGTGGTGGTGGTGGTGGTGGTGGTGGTGGTGGTGGTGGTGGTGGTGGTGGTGGTGGTGGTGGTGGTGGTGGTGGTGGTGGTGGTGGTGGTGGTGGTGGTGGTGGTGGTGGTGGTGGTGGTGGTGGTGGTGGTGGTGGTGGTGGTGGTGGTGGTGGTGGTGGTGGTGGTGGTGGTGGTGGTGGTGGTGGTGGTGGTGGTGGTGGTGGTGGTGGTGGTGGTGGTGGTGGTGGTGGTGGTGGTGGTGGTGGTGGTGGTGGTGGTGGTGGTGGTGGTGGTGGTGGTGGTGGTGGTGGTGGTGGTGGTGGTGGTGGTGGTGGTGGTGGTGGTGGTGGTGGTGGTGGTGGTGGTGGTGGTGGTGGTGGTGGTGGTGGTGGTGGTGGTGGTGGTGGTGGTGGTGGTGGTGGTGGTGGTGGTGGTGGTGGTGGTGGTGGTGGTGGTGGTGGTGGTGGTGGTGGTGGTGGTGGTGGTGGTGGTGGTGGTGGTGGTGGTGGTGGTGGTGGTGGTGGTGGTGGTGGTGGTGGTGGTGGTGGTGGTGGTGGTGGTGGTGGTGGTGGTGGTGGTGGTGGTGGTGGTGGTGGTGGTGGTGGTGGTGGTGGTGGTGGTGGTGGTGGTGGTGGTGGTGGTGGTGGTGGTGGTGGTGGTGGTGGTGGTGGTGGTGGTGGTGGTGGTGGTGGTGGTGGTGGTGGTGGTGGTGGTGGTGGTGGTGGTGGTGGTGGTGGTGGTGGTGGTGGTGGTGGTGGTGGTGGTGGTGGTGGTGGTGGTGGTGGTGGTGGTGGTGGTGGTGGTGGTGGTGGTGGTGGTGGTGGTGGTGGTGGTGGTGGTGGTGGTGGTGGTGGTGGTGGTGGTGGTGGTGGTGGTGGTGGTGGTGGTGGTGGTGGTGGTGGTGGTGGTGGTGGTGGTGGTGGTGGTGGTGGTGGTGGTGGTGGTGGTGGTGGTGGTGGTGGTGGTGGTGGTGGTGGTGGTGGTGGTGGTGGTGGTGGTGGTGGTGGTGGTGGTGGTGGTGGTGGTGGTGGTGGTGGTGGTGGTGGTGGTGGTGGTGGTGGTGGTGGTGGTGGTGGTGGTGGTGGTGGTGGTGGTGGTGGTGGTGGTGGTGGTGGTGGTGGTGGTGGTGGTGGTGGTGGTGGTGGTGGTGGTGGTGGTGGTGGTGGTGGTGGTGGTGGTGGTGGTGGTGGTGGTGGTGGTGGTGGTGGTGGTGGTGGTGGTGGTGGTGGTGGTGGTGGTGGTGGTGGTGGTGGTGGTGGTGGTGGTGGTGGTGGTGGTGGTGGTGGTGGTGGTGGTGGTGGTGGTGGTGGTGGTGGTGGTGGTGGTGGTGGTGGTGGTGGTGGTGGTGGTGGTGGTGGTGGTGGTGGTGGTGGTGGTGGTGGTGGTGGTGGTGGTGGTGGTGGTGGTGGTGGTGGTGGTGGTGGTGGTGGTGGTGGTGGTGGTGGTGGTGGTGGTGGTGGTGGTGGTGGTGGTGGTGGTGGTGGTGGTGGTGGTGGTGGTGGTGGTGGTGGTGGTGGTGGTGGTGGTGGTGGTGGTGGTGGTGGTGGTGGTGGTGGTGGTGGTGGTGGTGGTGGTGGTGGTGGTGGTGGTGGTGGTGGTGGTGGTGGTGGTGGTGGTGGTGGTGGTGGTGGTGGTGGTGGTGGTGGTGGTGGTGGTGGTGGTGGTGGTGGTGGTGGTGGTGGTGGTGGTGGTGGTGGTGGTGGTGGTGGTGGTGGTGGTGGTGGTGGTGGTGGTGGTGGTGGTGGTGGTGGTGGTGGTGGTGGTGGTGGTGGTGGTGGTGGTGGTGGTGGTGGTGGTGGTGGTGGTGGTGGTGGTGGTGGTGGTGGTGGTGGTGGTGGTGGTGGTGGTGGTGGTGGTGGTGGTGGTGGTGGTGGTGGTGGTGGTGGTGGTGGTGGTGGTGGTGGTGGTGGTGGTGGTGGTGGTGGTGGTGGTGGTGGTGGTGGTGGTGGTGGTGGTGGTGGTGGTGGTGGTGGTGGTGGTGGTGGTGGTGGTGGTGGTGGTGGTGGTGGTGGTGGTGGTGGTGGTGGTGGTGGTGGTGGTGGTGGTGGTGGTGGTGGTGGTGGTGGTGGTGGTGGTGGTGGTGGTGGTGGTGGTGGTGGTGGTGGTGGTGGTGGTGGTGGTGGTGGTGGTGGTGGTGGTGGTGGTGGTGGTGGTGGTGGTGGTGGTGGTGGTGGTGGTGGTGGTGGTGGTGGTGGTGGTGGTGGTGGTGGTCGTTGTTGTTTATTTTGCTTCGCAGATTCTAACAGGCAGGTTGCCCAATAACAAGAAAGCGAAGAACAAGCGAAGGACAAGAAAATAATCATAAATGGCAAAAGAAAGTAACTCTGTTGCCGTGTTGGCACACGTGTGGGAAGAAAACCTGCTGCATGTAGATCGAAAAAAATCGATCGTATCGCATATTGAAGTGCAGTGATGCATCGGTACGGTAGTGATAAAATCATGGAAATCAAGACAAAAGGGTATGGCCGATACCAGGGAGTCGTAAAATTATTGTATTTTACGACTCCCTGGCCGATACAGACTGTACTACAGTGCTGGCAATTGAAATCCGACCCCCTAGCGTCTCGTACGAATCGCTAACGTGGCTAGCGCACCGCTAGGGGGGTCGGATTTCAGTTGCCAGCACTGTACGAGGTGATTCGTAATTTTTTCTTAAAGGGGAAGTATACCCTAAAATCAAATGTTCACCATTAATATTTTGTAGTGGTGGTTGTAGTCTTCGGGGTGCTGAGTCGAATGGTCTTGGTCCGAGGAAGCTGAGACGCTCCCTTCCTCCTTTATTCCCAATCGAACTCGCGCACTTCCACCGAAACTGGGTGACTGCGCCCTACTAGATGGGGATTTGTATGCAAAATGTCACTAAAAGCGCCATTTCGTTCTTATAAAAGCACGGATGACCGCGATTGGCCCATATGTTGTAATCTTTTGGACGCTGAGTCGACTGGTTTTGGTCCGAAAAGGCTGCGATGCAGTGTTCCTCCTTTATTCCCAATCGAACATGGTTGAACAAGCGGTCACGTGCTCCTGCGTACACCAATCACCTGGTCACCGTGCCTGCAGGGTACAACTAATTACTTACTAGCCTGTTTGACCTTTTTTGGGTGCAGTCCTGTCACTCGAGTTGAACTCGAGTTGAACTCGAGTTGAACCTTGGTGTGAAAGTTGTCGCCTGCTGGCGCGGTGACCAGGTGATTTGGGCACCCAGGAGCACGTGACCGCTTGTTCAACCATGTTCGATTGGGAATAAGGGAGGAACGCTGCATCGCAGCCTTTTCGGACCAAAACCAGTCGACTCAGCGTCCAAAAGACTACAACATATTATGGGCCAATCGCGGTCATCCGTGCTTTTATAAGAACGAAATGGCGCTTTTAGTGACATTTTGCATACAAATCCCCATCTACATGTAGTAGGGCGCAGTCACCCAGTTTCGGTGGAAGTGCGCGAGTTCGATTGGGATTCAAGTAGGAAGGGAGCGCCGCAGCTTCCTCGGACCAAGACCATTCGACTCAGCACCCAGAAGACTACAACTAGTGAAAATTTGATTGTAGGGTATACTTCCCCTTTAACAAATCGGCAAAATATCTCATTGCCAGCGCCTGCAAAAAGTCACGTCAAATTTCTTTTTGCCATTGCCATTGCCAATGTTCTGTCAAGTTCGCCTCCAAAATAATTAATTGAGACTGATATTCCTTCAGGAAGTGACATTGCAAGAGCTTTCAGTCTGCATGTGCGCGATGTTTACGGTAAAATAAAGTACAGTTGTATAAGAGAGTCATAGCCGCTGGTTTCAACCTCCAGTGACAACATATTAGCTGAAGAGGAAGCATAATGATAGCTACATACTGGAAACGACGCCTGGGAAGGAGGAATGTCGGTGTGTTGGCCCTGGTAATGGCCAAACATTGGCAATTACTGAATTTACTAACAGATGTTGATCAAAATTGCACATGAAATCAGGGTGATACATATTGCGGCAAGCTTGAATGGCTTGTATTTGGATGAACATGATCTTGATCCAGTCTTGCTGGACCATCCTGGATACGTAGGGTCTCCTTCTATTGAAAGCTGACTTGAATTTGTGCTGCTAAGGCCTACATGTATTTTACCATGATGTTAAGAGAAATGACCACAACAAAATAATATGCGGAAATTGCCATTTTTCAACTGCCACCTGCTTCCCAACACCAAGGATTATGTGAATGACAAACCCAACATTGCAATCCAAGGACATCAGTATTACATTAATTTTAGAGGAAGAAATGGAAAGATTCACACCTCGAACCCTACGGAAGGCTTTTTTACGTTCGTGTTAAAATAATGACGAATCACCTGCACCTCGTACAATTACAAGTCCACGGCCGGACGGACTCGGTGCAGCGTGCGCTAGCGCTGCGTGGGGCAGTACTGAGTAGGTCTACTACTGACAGGTACTACATGTAGTATGTAGTAGTCGAACACAATGATTGGCATGCCCAGCATACCTCAGTAACCTGCACTGACTCTGTACTGTAGCTGTATGCGTGACGTGCTGACTAGACCATGTACTGAAGTGAAGGCCGCATTCGCAGGTAGAGCGCATTTTTAGACTTAGAGTTAGACTTTTAGTTAGAGTTAGACTATGTTAGAGGTTACTTGCATGCTCACTGATCATGGTGATCGCTGTACACCAAGTACGGAAGCAGAGAAAACTGTCGTTGCACAAAATAAAGCAGCACGCACAGCTCCAGTAGGATCGCACGCACAACATCGGCTCGCTAGCACTAAAAGTTTAGATGTCTCAAGTAACCAACTCGTGCGTATTTTAGTAGCAGTAGCAGAACTAACTCGTAACTGTTACTTGTCCTGGCCTGAGACTTGAGAGTAGACGTGTAGCTCAACGAGTAGATAGTAGCGTTGTAACTTGTATGGTTGGTTGTGTCAGTGATTTGTTGGAGTGACCTGGCATTGGAGCGGAAACACCAGTGGCATGCAGTGCTGCTGCTGCTGCTCTATCATTCAGCACTCGAGAGTATTTTAGCTGCGTGCACAATCAAAGTTTGACAAACTCCCGGCTTGCCCTGCTCGAGGCGAGCGAGCTCCCCAGATCTGTGCCAGAGAGGCGATCCGCTAGGCAGCAGCAGCAGCAGCAGAGGTCAACACCAGTGTGCGCTGGGTTAGTTGTTACCTTTCCAGCACAACTCTTAGTAGACCCCAGGATTCGACGATTGTTTGCCACTGGCGATTATAATATCGTGCGCTTGAATAGAAGAGTGCTGGTGAGATTCCCAATAGAGATGTCGACAGCAGAGGGCCAGCAGTCCAAAGATGGCACTGCAACGAAAGGCGCAGCCACTGGCCAAGGCTTGCCGCTCGGCCAGGAGGGCTATTTGGACAAGGAGTCGAAGAACAGCAAGTGGAATCGGCGCTACTTCGTCCTGGAACATGCCTGCCTACGTTACTATAAGGACAAACCAGCGGTAAGTCTAGTCTAGGAGTGTCAGTGAAGAAGACGTAGTACTAGTGTGTAGACCTACTAATAGATCTACCACGCATCTTGCGTGTGCCCAGACCTCTACTAGAGTTGGAAGCTGACGAGCTTGGTTTCTGGCCCCATCGTGGTAGAGAGACTGAAAACGTGTTTTCCTTTGATGAGTTCACTCACACGGGATGTGCCTAATTTCACACATCGTTACTTCAGTCGGACAGTCCTTCCCCTCCGATCCGCTCTTCGGGCCTGGGCTCAGGGCTGCTTGCGGTCATGTGCCAACCGCTGCTTTGTTTGACTGCGAGAACCGATTTGTCGTTCGTCGTGTGGCTTGTGGGCTGATGATATGAGTAGAGAATGGCAATGGACACGGCTAGTAGCAGTGTTCCAGATAACATGGCAGCGTTATCGGCCGCAAGGTAGATCTACGCGAAGTAGGCACACTCACGCACAGAAAAAGCTGAAGGGAAAGGGCAGCAGTCTTGTGTACTGTTGTAGTGTGTGGACCAAGTCCAAGACGTGTGGATCATGGAGTGAGACTGAGACTGTGGTGGGATTGTGGAATGCGGTCCATGCCAGATGACCCGCTCACATAATGAAGAAACACACCGAGTAGTGATGGGGCTCTGTGGGGTTGCCATTGATTTCCTCTGACGAAATTATAACATTCAATGTTCTTGGCAATTGATGATCAAAAGTCTGAACGTCTGAAGTGCTAGAGCTGATTGCCAGTTACTTAGGTGTAGAAGGTCGGTACCGTTACGTCAGTGTCGTGCAATGTTATCACATGTCAAGTAACTGGTGGTGTTAGTGGATATCATAGTTATTATAGTGGAATTTATAGCGTATTACTATGAATTACTTGTTATAGTGGAATTTATAGCGTATTACTATGAATTACTTGTGCCAAGTTGTGGGTCCTTTTCTTCCCAGTATAAAAGTCTGAATGTGCACCGTTTTCACCATTCCCTGGGTGTACGATTTCAAGACCTGCCCTGATACAGTGACACTGATAGTATAATTAGTATTCGTACTAATCAGTTCATGTGCACATGTCCTGAGTGCGGCAGAAGCAGAGACTGAGGAGAGGAGTGAAATGTCATTGTAGTTCAGTTACTTTTATGTGAACACTGAAGTACTAGTAGTCCTGGCCAGGGAGTGGCAGAGGGTGGTCCAGGATAGAAGACAGGAGTTTTGTACAGCTCTAGCCACAGCCTCGGCATGTGTAATGGAATCAGCAGTCAGCACCCCAGTGACATGACTGTGTTTGTTAGAACTGAGATATGGAATCAGGACTGTGTGTCCAGCAGCCACGCACACACATGACATGACCAGTGTTGAGTGCCCTCATGCATGAACATGCGTGTGGGTGTGCGCGCGCACACAAACACACATACCGGTATATTGTATGTGTTTGTGCACGTGCGCACATGTACCGGTGCTTGTGCCTGTGCACATGCATATATTTGTATACATACATTGGCTCTATAAGTCATGACTATGTGTTGAGTTCCTTATGGTATTACCGGTAGTGAGAGTACACAAACATGGGAGTATGCAGCACTTCAGCTGGTCAGGCTGACCCCTAGCCCAATTATCTGTTGATTCCAAGTTCTCCAGTAGTCTTGAATCATCACCAACCAAAGTTCATACGAAAGGTGCGTAGCGTGGCTGCAAGCGAGAGACTTCAGCGGGATTTGTACCTGGGGGGGGGGGGGGGGGGCTAGGCTAGCTCTTTGCTTCGGGACTAGGGGTTTGCATCCAATTTTGTAAAACACAGCTGGGGTCACTCAAGGGGTTGGATGTAAGAAGTAAGTTTTCGAAGTTGTGAATCCCACTAGTGACTGGTGGCATCTGGAGATGGTTGACGTCCAAAAAATATGCCATGACCCAAATCAAGCAGACTTGCCCACTCTGTTGTGTGTAGTCTTGGTAATCTGAGCTGGAGTAGCAGGGAGTCGTGTCAGCCATGCAGGGAGATAACATGGACAGGTGATACATGAACTAATGTTAGCACTCCCGTGCTGTCTGTTCCAGTCTCCGTTGGACCAGTGTGTGTGTATGTGTGCACGCTGTGCGGTATGCGTTTCACCACTGGTCTGGGCCGGATTTTGGATCGGTGGACGGCTATTTCAGCAGCGATTTCTTGTCGCGTAGACTGCAGACCAGGTAGAAGTTGGCAATCAGGGGTCGAAATACCCATAGTTGCTGGTACATTGGTCTTATGTTATCTCTGACGTGGATGCTACGACACCCTGCTGTATACTGTTTATGCACGCAAGTGCCACATTCACGTGCACACACACACATACACATACACACACACATACACACATGTGCACACTGTACTCAGTGTACTTAAGTTGCTCACTGCAAGAAACTTGTCACCTGCATAATGATGTCTACCCCCAGTTTCTTTGAGGGCAATGCAAATTGTTTGTTTCACTGAGGTCATCGGGTTCCAAGAATGCGCCGCCCACCAATGTCCGGCTTGGAAAAACAGAAACGGGTCCAAACATATCAAAGCTGACTACTCAATGGCCGTGGGCCCCTCGAACTTTAATAGGAGTGAGCCAGCCTGGAGTTGCCTATGATACGGTCTTGGAAGTCGGAGCCTAGTGTATGCATATCATGTACATGTACAGTTAGACCTCACATATCCTGACCTCTTTCATTAGGGGTCCAGGACAACTGGCGATAATACTAGTGTGTCTGGACGATCCACTTCATGCACATGTATATGTATACGAGGGACTCGTGCTATAATCAACCATTCTAGTACTGTTGCACTGAGAGTATTGTTTCAGCCTTTGTGGAGTTCTTTGGCGCAGCCAGCACAGAGAAGTGAGCCTGGTGCTCAGAATAGTATAGGAAATGAAGTGCAGAAAATCAGATCACGGCATGAAGTTGAAAGACATGTAGCCGAGGGATTCGCAGGTAAAATAAGAGATTGTTATATAGGTTGATGCTGAGGCAATGGAGAGCAGATGTTCATGGCTGATGGGCTGGTGTCGTTTGCCCTATCATTCAGGATCGGTTTGGCAGGTGCAATTGTGTTCGAAATGCTTCCTTAGTTTAAGGTATTGCAGCCTGTACAAGCATCCCGATTTGCTTTGGAGAAACCTTCAAATTGATAAACAATGCGGGCAGCAAACAATGAGCAGGGTGTTGAGTGTGCAGTGGAGCCTGCCAGTCACCAACCAGGGCTGCAGTGCACACCAGAGCTGCAGGAAAAGCCATAGTAATGTATTCAGGGAAGTAGAAGTAGATGCGCTGCTGGTAAACACACGTATGCCTCTGGGCGGCATATACCCATTGTGCTTTTCAAAGTTGTGCCATGTAAACACCTACAGGTAGAATCTGATTAGTGTTTTGTAGTGGTTTTACCAGCATGCTCCTGTCAGCCTTAATTTCTTGTGGCCCTCTAGGGTGTGGTGGCCGGGTGTATTTTAGGAGTATTTTTATTTTAGGAGCGGTGCAACAGCCATGGCTATGACCTCAATATCTGCTTCAGTGGAATGACCAGAATGTGCGCTTGCATGCGGAGTTGTATTACTACACCAAGCAGGAAAATAGAGAATGGACAGTTCGGGTGAAGTTTCCTGTGCCTGTGGCCGCCGCCGCAGTATAACAGTTTTAAAATAGCGCCGCTGCAGACGGATGGTGTGTGCACTAAGGGATGGTGTGTGCACTAAGGCATTCGTCAGTGCGCTGCGTGTCATTGCATCTTGCTTGATTTTTGAAGGTCTATCCGATTCTGTTACCTGCTATTTACCGTGATATAGGTTGAAATACCCCTTCCCATCGTTGTTTTGGGGTGGATTTTACAAAAACAATCCAGTACATGCAGGGCACTAGGGAAATCAGGGGATCCCCACCCTTGGCCCGGGGGGGGGGGGGGGGGCATTGGTGTACGTGTAATGTATATCCCGGGACGGTACATGTAAGTGACGTGAACAACGTGGTTCTTAGAGGTGTCAGTGTGTCCTTGGCCAGACCGCAGTGCAGTTCCACCGTGTTCCTGTAGCATTCCGATGAGCGGAGGAACATTGTGTGTTACATGCGCGTGCACGCTCTATTACATCGGACACACGGCTACATATACTTGTAGAAACTAGGACGAACATCAGCTGATTGTGTGGGGTGTGTGCAGTGTGATACGCAGAAACAGACAGCTCCACTTCCGCAGCAGCTACCAGTCCTAGGTGCACTTCATCTGTGCATTGGCACAAGCCATGTATGGCAACTACTGCTAGTTGCTACAGTGCAGCAGAATGAAACAGCTGCCTGTGAGGCATACACAACAATGCTATAAAACGCCGTGTGGCACGCCAGGAGTATTGTGTCGTAGCCTACGGTGTACGCAGTGTGTACTCATTCTGTGACAAACAACGCACCGTGTGCAGCAGTGGTCACATTGCGTCTGGCGTGCACAGATCGATCTGTGCACGCCAGACGCAATCTGACCACTGCTAGATCAACGGCTGCTGCTGCTAATGCTGGTGCTGCAGGCGTGCCCTTCCTGTGTGAACTGCGAAGCTCCACAGCCGCTGCGGTGCATGTCAGATCTGGAACAGTGGAGGAGACACGTGCATGCCGTGCACTGTCTGTGTTCCGGGCGTGCAAACAGGATGCCTTTGCATGCACTGGTGGCTTTGCACGGCTTTGCTTGGCATAGCCATTGTTGTACCACACTGTCGCTACCTGCTGCTCAGTAAGCTGCCGGCAGCACGTGGCAAGGAAATTGATTGTTGGCAGTGTGTGTGTATTTGTACCCGTCTATCCCATGTATGGATTTGTCACAATATTCTACAATGCCAATGCTCTCTCCGTACGAATGGACGTGCTAACATAGTTAAAACTCCTTTCAAGGGCATGGAGCCCTGTTCTGTACTGCTGCTTGCTGCTGCCGTGCTGGTGCTACTATACCTTGTGTTGTGAATGGTGTTGTCGTGGGAAAGGTCTTCAGTGAATGTGTGTCAGATCTCGTCATGACTGTAACTCCTACTTGATTCCCTGGCTAGGTGCTTCTATGCTAGGCTATGCTATGCTTGATTTGTTTGAATTCTTTCTGGAGCTTTGAATTTATTGATTTGTATTTGACCTGTCTTACCTGTGTCTACGTAACTTGCTGTGCAGTATCCTTGATCGTTGTGTTAGATAAGTGCCCAGATGTCATAACATCCATGCTGGATTAGTCAGTAGACTGCTCTGCTGCACTGTTTGACGACGTAGTTACGTTCCTTTATTTCGCTTCGCACTCGTAGTTTGAATTTCTTGAGTGCACGCACGGCGTATTTTTTGTGTTTAGTTTTAGTGACGTCGTGAGGTACTAATTTGGCTACTCGGACTGTACGAACTGTACTCGGGCGTGATCGAGTATCGATCTGGCTACATTTTGGCGCTAGTGCTTTTGACAGTTGTTTTCATTTTGGCGCTAGTGCTTTCGACAGTTTGTCTTACCTGGTTTCTAGGCAGTTCTTCTTCTCTCTTGCTTCAACACAGTCATGTAATTTCTTTCGTTTCCTTTTCTATCTTGCATCCTCTGTAATCGTTCGTGCCATGTAAATAAATACTGGTCGGTCTCAGTTCTTGGAACCTTAGAGTGTATGGTACACAACACCTTGCATCACTTCCCCAGGTCCTCATTGTCTCACTTGTTTGTGTGTGTGTGTGTGTTGGATCATGCCATGTGCTGGCAAGAACGGACTATACATGTACTGAAGTATAGTGTGTGTATGTCGGCGTGTGTGTTTGTGTGGGTATGTGTCTGTTTGTGTTTGTGTGTGTGTGCGCACGCGTGTGTTTTGTGAAAAAGTTGAACTTCTGCTGCTCAAGGGCTTTATCTGTCTTGCAACGCAGTCACGAACAGAGGAAGGTAGAGTGTCATGTCAATTGCACAGCTGTGCAAATCCAGACCAAGTTCTGACTTTGTTTGTCGTTTTTGTTCGTATTGTGGTGGTGTTGCTTGCAGAACCTTCCTGAGGAAGAGCGGCAAAGTCGTGGAGAAATTCGCCTAAAGAGGGTGCTAGGTGTAAGTCAAGTCCTTTGCTACTTGTGTGTGTGTGCTGCCGCGTGTGTGTGTGTTTGTGTGTGTGTGGTCGTGCGTGCGCGCGTGTGTGTGTGTGTGTATGTATGTGTGTGTGGCAGTCTTTGGACAGGGTCGCATTCGGACTTACTTCTCTATTCTGCAACAGCCGTGGCCAAAAATCCGACCCACGAGTCAAGTAGTGCTGTGTTTCCATTTCAATTACATTCCGCACAGTTGAAAAAACCTATCCGAACCTCCGACGGCTTTGGCGCTGCTTTCCGGTCGTTGGTCGGATTTCTTTGGCCACCACGACTTTAGACTGGCAATAGCACTGAGGACTGGCTGACTGATGAACTCGATTAGAATGTATACTGGCATTAGCACCGAGGACTGGTTGACTGATGAACTTGATGTTTTGTAACTTTTGTTTACTTTACTCTATGGCAATCAGGTCGATACAACGACAGTCAAGGATCATCGATCATGTTTAGGTACGTAAGGTCACTTAGCACCAAACCCACTGCTGAAATTCATCAGATCATGGTGCGATCAAGACCCATTACCATGGTGCGATCAAGACCCATTACTATGGTGCGATCAAGACCCATTTCTTGCACTCAGAAAACCTTGAAGCTCCCGCTCTGCACGACCCCCCACCCGCAACGAACAATATTCCGTATCCTTTTTTCCAGCCCTTGCCAATCTCCGTTGAAAGCCCAAGCAGGCGTTGACACATTTTATGTACAGGCTGTAAAGATTATGACTGGGTCAAGTGTGATCGGCTGTCGCTTGGGCTGGTTGTTGTGCAGAAATCCAAACCGTCGGTGGGCCAATCTATCTGGCTGCATACTCGGACGAGGAGCGGTCAAAGTGGATCGACCAGATCAGACTTGCCTGTCGGGTAAGTAAGGCCATGCGTTTGGTTCAGGCTCTGCTGGCGGACTGCACGGTATGCAATAGACATGCTGAGCAGACTACGGGTGTGGCATGTGAACTCCGCACCGATGTACAGTTAGTATCGCCTATAGCGTTGGTGTTTGATTTTGAGCATTTTATCACTATAAGCGATATATTACTATGACCGGTACTGCATGCAATGTATGCGAGTGGGGTGTCAAACGACTCAGCGCGCCGTGCACATACGCACTACATACATGTACAATGTCATGTAGCTGGCTGTAGCTCCTGACACACAAAATCAGCATTTCCTCACGATGGAGGCATATTTTGGTCACTTGTACGAGCAAAACTCACCAAACAACACTCACTGGACAAGTTCTTCACGAAGAAGTAATGCCCTGTTCTCCTCTGACATTGCTTGATTTTTCATAAATCACTATAGCCGATGCAAAAATAATGTAATAAAGGTCTTTTGCAATATGAATTTGATCACTATAGGCGATTATTACTATACGCGATAACTGTGTATACTTGGTTATGGCAAATGAAAATGAATTTGAGAAATTGATCACTATATCCGGTATATTACTATAGCCGCCAACCTTATAGGCGATACGGACTGTACATGTATGCTGTGAGTGTGCCATTGGGTGATTGCGGTTATATCATGGATGTGTGCGAAGCCGAGCTGCGGCCTTTAGCACTGCATGCACCAGTGCTCATCAGTTCGGATTCAATTTATTGACACACACACAATGGTTTCACGCATGCACATACATGTACCCACTCACTCACTCGCTCTCTCACTCTCTCACTCACTCACTGTCTCACTCACTCTCTCACTCACTCTGATTCACTTCTACTGTTTCTCTCGGTGTGTACAGCGCTTGACTATGCAATCCTCAGCCAGCACTGATCCAGTTATGCAGCATGGTGTAGAAAGTCTCAGCTTGCAAGACAGATCAAGTTGTTCGGCAACGGCCCCTAGCAAGACTGACACTACCTCAGGAACGAAAACGCATGTAGTCGCTGGGGTGGTGGTACGACTGCCCATGAAGGTGCGTGCATGTCAGCACCCGCCCTGTGTACTCCTACTGCACTGCTGTGTATGAGCTTGCTATGTATACTGGTAGGACGTGTACTGTGCATCAATGAACCACTGTACAGCTAATGCCGGAATTCCTAGGCGAGCCTGTACCAGTGCCTGTACACAAGCTCTGTGACCATGCAGCGTATGAGTATTGTTCCTCTATAATTATGATTTCGGCGACTTCCATCATTGACGCATGTACACACAGTGTCGTCTTGTACATGCGGTGCTGCCGACATTTCAACAAGGCATGCTCGATAGAAAACTAATCTACTTGGACTGTAGTCGCGGGGCTGCCACTCTGTCACAATCGGTATAGCTGGGGAGGTATAATATACCTTCCCAGCTTATAAACACTCCACCACTCCACACTGCGCTATTAGCCCCCATGCACACCACCATATTGAGGAAATTCAATCTTGGGTAGATGTTGCGTATCCGAAACGTGGCCTAGTTCGTTGCAGCTTCTATATTTCCACGTTAAAATCTAACCATTCAATGCCGATATATTATATCGGCAATGGTTGGATTCTAAATGAGTACACAGCTCTTAGTACTCGTTTCTTCTGATTTCATGTCTTTCCAACAGTCGGATGGCGATGGCTCTGCCCCTCCGGAAAGAACAAGCGACACTGATGTCTCCCATCCTGACCGTGTGATGTCTCTAGGCAGCAGTACGTTAGGTGCCAACGCTCCGCCACAGCAGGGAATGAGCAGCGCTACCAGTGGCTCGTCCCTTGGTGTCGGCCATCGGCGTGAGGGAGGGCGAGTGGTGAAGAGCGGGTATTGCGTCAAGCAGGGACACGTTGTAAGTTGCATTCCTGATCAATAGGACGAGAGCTTCTCGGCGGCCATTAGTCTTTGAAAGACCCACCCACAAACACACACACACACGTGCGTGCTTGTGGCATTGAAGCCGAGACCTTTGGTCGGTGGAGCCCCTGGTACCTCACCATCACTGCTGCCCAGTGCAGCCCCTGCTCAGTAGCTGTTTGTTTTTGTCCACATAATTATTTATTTTACGAGTTGGGTTTGTGAATAATAGTAAAAAAAAACAAACAAACAAACAAACACACACACACACACACAAATGCACCACACTTGTCATTCCCTTGACCCACATTGCGCCTCCAAAAGGTGACTTGTGGTATTTGCTTACCTCAACAGCATGCGGGGTGTATAACTGCATGCTACCTGTGGGTGTACAGTGCTCTTGTCGTCTTGAGTACTGTATACGCAGGGGCGGATCCAGGAGGGGTTCCAGGGGTTCCACGGAACCCCTAAATTTCGTAAATGTACTACTGGCAACCACATGCGTGTCCATGTACATGTATCAGCTGTTCGGTTTGGAACCCCCTGTAGATATTTGCTGGAGCGCCGCTGATAAGTACACATTTTCCGACGGTTCATGAATTCTTTCGTTAGATCACTCCACCAGTAGGTTCGTTACGTACTAAATCTCGTTTTTGGTTGAGGTCTGTCACCCTGAACGTTCAGAAGGGGTCACTTTGGTTAATTTGTGCCCCCTGACGAATATAGCGAACGTTAATTCCAAACGAAACTTTGTACTTATACAGTACGAGACATGTGGTGTGTGGTATGCCTGCTTGGTTGCTCGTTTGTTTGGTTCATTAGTATGTCATGCCATACACGCACACGTGTTGTAAGTGTAGAGCATTTGCACCACGAGTCAACACCATTCGGAGAATACCCCCCCCCCCCCCCGTATGGTTTGTAGCCACAGCAATGCATCGTATTTGCCCGGATGTATAATGTCCACTACCGAAATACCGCTCGCCGTTTGGCTGACACTACAGTACATACGTGTATGGTATATCTATGCTCTTATGACTGCACAGAGGAAGAACTGGAAAAAGCGCTTTTTCCTGCTTGACCCGTTTGGTTTCGCATACTACTCGTCGGAAACGGTAAGCAGTCAGTGTGATTCCTGTTTTTGTCTTGGAACGTTTACCCAGAGACACCTTTTAGATGTTTATGGATGGGTTGCCTGCTATCGTTTTCAGTAGGACTCAGCTAAGATTTGAGTGTGTGTATACCAGCATGAGTATGTTATCGCCTGCATACCTGCTTCACATGCACCAGGCTCTGGAAAAGGTCACAGCTGACTGATGTCAGCAGTACATGATCTGAGCCAAGAAAACACGCAAATTTAGAATTGGAGTTTTCATTGAAAATTGATACACAACTGATTTTTTTACTCTTGTAATGCCTGCGGAGGAGCCATGGTCTGGACCTAATCGAGAAAGTATAATGTGTCAAAAGCAACCGTACAGGAAAGTTGATCCAACAGGATACATGAATGTGCACATATACAATATCTACAAACATTTCCCTGTTACCTAGCTCAAACCTGGTAGCTTCCCTCATTCATGTTGAATTACTGCTGCAGACGAGTTTGGATAGTAGACCAAAGATATGTGTGGCCGAATGATTATCTCTGAAACCAGATATGCCATGAAACTTCACAGCTCGCCTAAAAATCTCCTGGCACTAGCATGACGGTCGTCAAAACCATCATGCTCTCGGACCCGGGTTAATCTGCTGTGTTAATTGGGTGAATGGAGCAACTAGTTCTACATCGTCAGATAGTATTCTTTGTCAGTAACGTGGGAAAGCTTGTTGATGTTCAGGCTGTTATTATGTATAGTGCACTACCTCAAATAGTCAATGTTCACCAGCTACCGATAGAAAAAGCCACTGTGTTCTAATTACGTTGTTGTTGTTGTGGCTTCTGGTGCTCCTTCTGTTCCCACTTGGTAGGATAAAGAACCCATCAGGAACATTGCCATCACGGAAATACTGGCAGTGAACGAATGCACCAGGTAAGTGAGCATCTTGTCGCCACCGGGGTTTGATCTCCGACTGAATATCTGCATGGCTGGGCGCTGTAAGAATTTCGGGGCTTGCACAACACGTGGTGACAAGAAGGACCCTCTCATCCAGTTTCCTTTACGATGCATTGCAACCATCCATTGCTCGTCAAAATCCCTGGTCACTATCATGCCATACCTGCAGTCCTACATCCTGCTTGATGATGCATGCTACTCACCTCTAGATATCACAAAGAGACATTTTAGATTGCTTCGAGCAGATGATATACATGTATGTTTGGTAGCAATGGGGTGTGTGCAGTTGTTCTTTAGTTTAGGCTTGCTAGTGTCCGTGACAGGTACATGTGTGTAGGTACTCTACATGACTGCACTCCTCCAAGTTGCTCTCTTGGCATGAGACTGAGTAGTGACACTTTTCGTACAGAAAGACCTCGCTCGCTTATCCGGTCCTCTTTTATCCAGTTACCTCCCCAGTCAGTAGGAAATCAGTTGAAGTAGATCCGCAGAAAACATTTGGAGCGGAGTACAGCACTTTTTGGGATTATCCGATTCCCTCGCCTACTGGTATTTACTATTATTCTACCTTTCCCTCTCCCCGTGTTATCTGTAACAGTTTCAGTAGCAGAGGCAACGTCTTCCAGCTGGTAACAAATGGTTGCATATACTATATCCAGGTAAGGACGGCTGGAGTTCTGATGTTCTGTGTTCCAGTTAGGCTGTGTGCACCTGAAGGGTTTCTGAATAAAAGGCTCACTTTCACTGAGGTGATAACAAATCAGTGAATCCTGTTCTGAAGAAACGGCCTCAGGCAGTCAGGGTTCTGTGTATTGGCCTGAAAAGGCACAGTACATGTACATGCAAGTGGGTGGGTGTGTATATCTAGGCAGCTGCTGCCTGGTGGGTGCCTGCATGTAGTGTTGGTCTGTTAACAGTCTAGATCCCACGGTGGAGTTTATTATTATTATTAATATTACGCACACACTCATGGCCAAGGCCAATCAAGGAGGAGGTGAGGGCGATTATAGCCAGCCATATACTTGCGCGCGGCTGTGCACGGGATCCCATGTAATCCCCTTTTACGGTTTTTACGTGTAGGCGTTCGTTTTGGCAAGTTTAGTGTTCTCTTCTGCCGCTTCTCACCCAGGCACCGACTGAGAGGGACATGCGGGAGTGGATAGCCGCAGTTCAGGGCGAACTGCACGGAGTGACGAAAAGTCCCGAGAAAGGCAACCGCAGGTCATTGGTAAGCACACTGTAAAGGCACGCTGGCAGTGTATACATCGTCATAATGCATGGCAGGGGGGGGGGATAATGCATGGCAGGGGGGGGGGGGATAATGCATGGCAGGGGGGGGGGGGGGGATAATGCATGGCAGGGGGGGGGGGGGGGATAATGCATGGAAGGGGGGGGGGGGATAATGCATGCCATCATGTGGTACGTTGCAGCATTGCTAGAGTGTTTGTATGAATTACTGACAATCCTCTTGGCTCCATACCCTATGAATAAATGCTGAGCCTGGAAAATATAATTTCACCGTTCTCATGAGGGGCAGTTAGGCAGCCTTTTTTGTTTACATCTGTAGGGAATGCCATCATCTTCAAGGATCAGATGCAGCTCCTAAAGGTGTCTTGCATGAAGAACGTGACTGTGTTGGAATGGTGGAGAACAAGTTGTCGTGGCGTACCTGGTAACTGCGCGTCACCTTTGTAGATTAGACTTTGGTCACTGTGTGTGCGTCGTGATTGGTATAATGCTATAGTCTGGTCACTGTGGTGGCTCTCCCGTTTTGTTTTCTGCGTTTGTTTTCTGTGTTTGCAGAGAATGTGAGCCGTCTGTGCCAAGAAGGCGTGCAGATGCTAGGCCTTGCACAATGCGTGGGTTCAGAGGCGGCGCATGGCAGCCACGCCAGTGTGTTGCCATCACTCCTGCTCCACAGCATGCACATGGCCGGGTGTAACGTCACCGCATATGTTCTACGAGCCACGCAACTACAATGCATGGAGTCTTGAGTAGTGGAGTACACATGCGGCGGCTTTCGACGTGGCCCGGAACTTGTCCAATCATGCCTGGCATCTACGACGCGCACAGACTACCTCGATGCACTGCAACACTTGCGTGGATAGCATGCAAGTGGTTATAAGCACACATAATGACAATTGTCCGAACTTGAACCCAGCTATTTCATTAGTATTTACATCGTCTTAAGTGTTCCACCTGTCCACTCTGCGACTGATGTGTGTTTGCATTCGTTGCTGAGTGAGCTAGCCAACCGGAACCGTTTCCAATTTTGACCCTGCCAGTAGGCAATGGGATATCTGTAACTGGTGGCAAGTATGCGTGCGTGTTTCTGCCATTAGACACCCTTAGCAAACAACGGTAACGCTATTTTTTACGGTACTCGTACCTTGATCACCCAAATAGCGTTGAAGCTGCAGCGTATAAACGTTATGGGGGCTGATTTATCGTTGTGACCAACGGTACGTGTTTTGGCCAAATATTGCATAGTCCGTACGCATTTCACCTTGTATCGCGTATATGGTGACAAAAATGGTTGTACCGCGCGAAATCAAAGCTACTCTCGTGGCAACAGCGTACTAAAAATAGCGTGCATCTTGCTAAAGGTCGAACCCAAATCACGGTATTTTCCCCCTTACGATAATACCGTTACAACATAACGTTTTTTGCTAAGGGTGTCTAATATCTGCTCCTATCCCCTTTAGGGCAGTTTGGCACTAGCGTGCCACTGCTAGTTTGAAGGACTTTGCTCGCCACCGATTTCCTTTGGGCACGGCCCATTTTCGAATTTCTACTCATTCCCTGTATTATAGCATACATACTATTACAATTTGTGTATCCAATCTCTATTATTACTCAACTAGGCTCCACACACAGATATTTGTAGAGTGTGCCCCTGTTCAATTCTGCCGCAGTGTCCCCCTGCGCACTTACCCAAAGAATTTCCACGAGTGAAAGATGTCCCATTTGCAAGAAAGCTGCTGCTATTCTCTGATTATTTCCTTTGCTACCGCCCACTGTTTCCAGGACATACAGGGCGGAATGCCCAGACAAGTCTTTGATAGAACTTTGACAGTGGCTGGCTGTCCTTGGGCCTGTACTCTGCAGGTAACCCAATGGCCCGTTTGCATGTGTGTGTGTGTGTGTGTGTGTGTGTGTGTGTGTGTGTGTGTGTGTGCGTGTGTGCACGCATGAGTGTGTGGTTGGGTGCTGACAGTTTATCCATTCCTGGGACATGCAATCACGCACGAGTGTGTGATTGGGTGCTGACAGTTTATCCATTCCTGGGACATGCAATCAATTCAGATTGAAACCAGTTCTGGTTTGTACTGGGAAGTGTAAAAATAATTACTCTGATCGCACCTCACTGGATTGCGGTCTATTACCTAATTTAACAGAGATGCTCTAGTAATAGGGCGAAGAGAGCTATGTAATTAACGCAATGAATAGGGCAAGTTGCGCACTCCAAACCATGAGCAAAACTACTTGTCATTTACATGTACGTTCCTTGAACGTTTTCGAGGCCATCTATTTCTATTGAGTTATTGGGTTGAGGGGGTTAATTTGCCAGTAATCCTGACAGAGAGAGACAGAGAGAGAGAGAGAGAGACAGAGAGAGAGAGAGAGAGAGACAGAGACAGAGAGAGAGAGAGAGCTTTTACGCAGAGGACTATGTGACCTGGTGTAATGGCACACCACACAACAAACTCCTGACCGACCCAAGCCAAGGGTTCCAAACAAATTATCTTCTTTCCTGCCTTGCTCAGCATGTGTTCGCAAGTTGAAACTTCAAAATCCTATATGAAGAATGTGCGAAGTCCTCTGGGAAATATTTGGATGGCATAGTTTCAACAGTGACTCCTTTCTCGGCCAACATCTTCCAGAAGTTATCCTCACCAAGGCCACGCTCTTTGTAACAAATGAAAATGTCTGTGCCGGGTTTTGAAAGTCTCTCTATGGTGGCAAGAAGATGGACTGACATCTCAGGAAGATAAACTACTTCGGAGCCGAGGATGACATCATACTTCTTCTCCTCACAGGAAGTGACGCACTTGGTCTGCACCTTGCACCAGTCCAACGGCTCGACGGTGATGTTGGACGGCGAGAGTGTGTCATCGGCCGCACTCACACGGCCCACGTTGGCCGTCACGTTCTGGCGTGCTCTCTCCAGCGCCGCTTCTTGGTCGGTAAGCGCGACTCGTGCGCCGTGCAGCCACGCCACAATGCCCACTAACCCAGTACCACAACCGAGCTCAACACACCGCTTCCCATGCCAGAATCCCGGCCGGAAGTATGCACTCTCCAGGAAGCTGGCGAGCAGAAACGATCCGTCCCACAGCTTCTCCGATGTGTTGTGATGTGCATCTACTTTCACGCCCAGGTTCTGGGCAATGTCCACTCGGTGTCCTTTGAAGGTGAACTGGCGCGTTGGCTGCTCGGAACGAGCTGCGTACGGGTTTGAGTACTTCCACAGGACAACGGCCATTGTGGTGTTGGGCAGTCCTGCAGGTCTTTATGCTAACAGCAGCTTACACGTGCTGCCTTGTACACAGCACTGGGTCACTGCCAGCGATGAGATGCTACCCAACCCACGTCTAGCAAGTACTTAGTTTCTCAGCAGGTGCTGCTACTTCTATACTACTGTGCACGTCTGCAGAACAACAGCCAGTTGCTTACCAGCTATGCAGTACAATCAGTCATGCAGATACTTGTAGATGTCCAGTCCAGAGGGCAGTTCCAGGTCCTTCACGAGTTGCATATGTCACGTATCACCATTACACGCATCAGCAATTACCTTGACTGTCAGTCTGTTATCCATGGCTTATCCCAGTACATGTACTACTAACTAGAGTCAGTTCACTTGTAAACTTCTACGCGTATACGGTAGAACATCTATATCTACTGTATTTTGAAAAATATTTTCACACATGTACATTGCATGAAGAAATCATGGAAGAAAATAGACATCACACACAAGCAGAAAACAAATTCAAGACTCTGACTGAGAGGAGAACAGTGAAAGCTCAGAAGACTTGATTACTGGAGTGAAAAGAATGTGTCTAGAACTACAGTCGACTAGTCGTTGCAAATAGTTCTCGATCGACCTCCTCATTTGTACATTCAGGTACATGTATTTGAATTTGAAAAAAAATCTTTTCCTCCTATAAATTATTATAACACGGCCCGGCCGGGCATAATCCGCGCATGCGTAGTTGCGTACGCGTGGCATGCACGTCATGACGTCAGTCAGCAGTAACCCTGGCTACGCCCAAGCTACGGATAGCATCTTTTCTTGACTTTTGTCCGAATCGTGAAGGAAAATCTTCTCACTGTGAACATTTCGGCTGTCTGTGTGCTTTCTCCTTTACTTGTCTGGACCACTTTTGAGGAAGGAAATCGTGCACCTATTAACAGACGAGTGAAGTAGTAATTCACAAGACTAGAGCAACTTAGGTTCATCAGGATAGTCATGTCGGCTGGTCCGAATAATTTGCTAGCTGCGTCTCTCGTTGGTAAGAATTAAATATTTTTTATCATTACAATAGACATTACAATGTCATGACGTTGTGCCTTTTTCAGATTGTGGTGAGCATGCCGTCCGGATTTCATACTACGAATATTTGTTCTGATTGTGTTCAGAGAAGGACAAGAATGGTGATACTCTTTGGACGTGGACTTACCCGAGCGTTGACGAGGGGCTGCGAGAGCTGTTACTGCGAAAAACCTGTCTGGCTGAGAAGGACAGCAATGAAATAGTCCCTTTCTCGTTTGGGCACTTTGGCCGAATGTGGTATTACGTTCTGACGGTAGCGGCTGGTGATAGTGAACCATTAGCACAGGTATATTCTATTTTATTAGCAAACATGTCACACAGTAGTCTACACGACTGTATGACTGTATGACTTTATTGTTAGTCGGTGTTCGTAGTCAATATTTTTTGTGACAATTTGCGAGCATTAATCAGATTTCAGAATTCCTTTTGGGTAATGCACTTGTCACCTACTATGCAATCTGGGGGGGGGGGGGGGCTAGTAAGTAGCGGGATGAATGGCTCAGCAGCAGCAGGAATACCCTGTGTAAGCAATGCAGAACAGGGCGCATGGCGGTTTTCTGTGTTGACACCTTGTTCACTCTCTCACCTTGTGTCTATGGTCTTGCACAGGTGACCCATTTTACGGTGATTGTCCATGCTAAGGTAAGCTGCTGCATGATGCTAGGTCTGTCCTTTGAACAAACTTCATGTCCAACGATCAGTGCTCGGCATTTCAGCAAACTTAGTTTGTTTCGGCATGAGAACTTGTGTGATCAGTGCGTGTGTGTGTGTTTGAGGTGGATGCAGTGGAGGCTGCCGAGGTGGCGTTCAGCTCTACTCGCTTCAATGTGACCGCCCGTGTTAAAAGATCGGTCGTAGCAGGCATCCAACCGCACTTCAATGTACTTTGGATGTGTGTGGAAAGACCTGGGGCCAGTCACTTGACAAGGCATCGTCGCAGATCTCACTACTGTACCAAACCCCTGACACGTGGCTACGCATCGTATAGTATGTCCTCGTTTCCTAGCTCCTGTACGTTCTGTAGCTTCAGAAAGGAATAGCAACTTTGTGGGCAATTTTCTACATTTACAGTGACTGCTGTGTCTCTTGGTTTACCATTGTTCTTTTTTTAGGACTTCAATCCAGAAAAGTATCAACATTTGGCTTCTATCTTGGCGGAGACGTATCGCACAACCGGTAACGCCGCTCGGCTGCTAGAGAACTACCTTAGCGTGGTCACGCGTGGTGTGTGTTCTGGCGTTGGCGATATCGAGGACTTTGCCGTCAAATCGTATGACGTGCGGAAGGCATACATTGCGTCATCCATCAAAGGTAGCCTTCCGTTTCTTTGCGCCAGGACAATGAATTTGCTTCTATGTTTGAATTGGGATTTAGTTAGAGGGAACCATGTTTTCGCATGTACATGTACTTCTTTTGGAAGTAGTGACGAAGCCAGTCGTATATTTGATGAGGCCTTTTGTACCATTACTTCTCAAACCAGTACATAGTACTGTGGCTCTCTGTCTGTGAGATATATTTTCGGTAACTTCGGTACAGGTAATTTTTATCTAACATAAAACGCGACCTAGAATTCAACCATGCCATGCCACACAGTGTGCAAAATGCATTTTTGGATCTGGAAAACTGGTTTACCGAAATTTTCGCGCTAACGAACCGTTGGTTTTGGGAAATACCGAAAATATTACACCACCGAAAATTCCCGGTTTTACAGTATTAATGATATGACGAAGCAATGTTAACAATGCCAATTTATACAGCGTATTGGCAGTGAAGTGGCGAGGAAACATGCACTAGGTCGCGCTTCTATGTTTAGTAGAGTAATATTCTACATTTGTGTGTATGCACGTGTGTGTGTGTGTGTGTGTGTGTGTGTGTGTGTGTGCGTGTGTGTGTGTGTGAGATTAGACAGTTATCTGGCGCAAGTCTTGATCTGTCTCATTCAGATCTTGTTCGCTATCGTTGCTATAAGAGAAAATCTGTGGGTGCACATCCAGTGCATTTGCAGATTTGCGTGCTTCTCTTGTGACGGGCGTATACATGGTACATGGTACATGGTGTGTGTGTGTGAGAGAGAGTTGGAGAGAGTAGAGTATAGGCTTCTTCCAGTCTTGGCTGCACGAGCATATGAAGACATATAGTATCAAATCTCAACTCTTATGCAGTGCTGCTGCCATTTTTCACACTGTGCGCGTCTCATAGATGTCATACAGCAGCTGGGCATTGAGGCAATCTTGGTGTATACTGCCCTGCTGCTGAAGAAGCGCGTGGCTGTCTACCACCCAGACATACAACAACTGCTGAATATTGTCAGGTTAGTTCTGGCTGTAAGAATAGCGGCCATGCCAACATTTGAGGCGACTGTGCGGTCAGCCTCACTGTGTTAAACACACACACACACGCACACACACACACACACACACACACACACACACACACACACACACACACACACACACACACACACACACACACACACACACCTTGACCATTGCGTAGCGACGATAGCGCAGTGTTATTTCTCCAGTCCACGACAGAATGACTGATGGCGTTTCAGGTCGCCGCTTCGATGGAACATGCGGCCGCAACTGTAGCTAGCACCAGAGGGGCTATGGTACGCCACTCCGGACGGTTCTGGGCTGCATCGTACCATCCACATGTTTGTACCGGTGGTTCAACCGACGCGAAGTCATCCACAACGACGTCTCTCCACCTCTTGTGTGGGCCATACGCCGGGCGCGGCGCATGTAGTTCACCGAAGAGAACACACTTTACACGCTTTACACACACACACACACACACCACACCACACATATATACATGCATACACACACACACACACACACACACACACACACACACACCTTGAACCTTGAACATGCCCATTGCCAACGGCAATAATAGCGAAGGGACTATCTGCTTGCTTTGCAGTTCAGAGTGTGGCGCTTGAGATCCTCGGGACCACAGCAGAACGTAGTCGATCTACGGAAAGTCTTACATAAACTGCATGCGCATCTGGGTTCCGCCATACAGAGTTTTCAAATCACGTAGCTGCCCTTGGCAACTCCGAACGCGGCAGTGTACGACCAGATCGACCTGGGGAGAGAGTCATAAATTTGTACCCCAATCCACTTACGGACCAGCTACATTATCAGAGCCCTATCTACGTACTCTCCGTAGACAACTTTCCGTAAGTGGAGTGCAAACTCGCGAATTCACGGGTTTTTCCCGCCCACTAACGTAAAGTTGCTCAACTTTACGTAGTGCGGAACCTCTCTAGTATTACCGTATGTCAGCGCCTTTAAAGCCATGGCCTTATATTCAAAACACCGCTGCTTTCCTAGCTATTTTAGATGCAAAATGACTCGCTCACTACACCATACCATAAAAGTCAACGTCCACACAGAAATTTCACTCTAAATCCACTTGTTCACCATTCCTGCTGGGCTGTAAGTTTGTTAGTATAATACTTATTCCTTCATTTTTTTTAACATACTTCGAATGTCATTTCATTTTATGAAGCCCATGGCTTTATAACTGAGACTGGCTTCATATTCGAATACCTCCATGGCTTTAGAGGCGCGGACATACAGTATATAAATGAGAGTTTTTTTCTGATCTTTGTTGTACACACAGTTCATATGCAGAGATTTAGTCATACATTTATAGATAGTACAGTAGTCTAAACTCTAAAGCGCAAGTGTGTTTTATCAGTGTTCTTTGCCAGGTTCCTCTGTACATGTAAACCTTGAAGTATTACTTACACACATTCATTCGTGAAAGATGTTGCCTCTTGACCGAGCACGGGTGATAAGCAATTTTATCGTTTTGGCAATGTGTTGTAGAAGGGTGACCATTGTCCTATTTCTTTGTTCTATCTGCAGAGCACTACCCACTCTGGTGTGGCATCGCCAGAACTGGTCGATTGTCTATCCCCATGTACATCTGGTTGAAGATGAGCTGGAGGATCTCGCCTCGACGTCATCCTACGTCGCCGGCTTCACCGACAGCAGTGTGGAGAGCCATGCCAATCTGTACGACGTGTTCGTCAACGGTAGGTTTGCTATTTGCATGAACTCAGGTGCATGGTCAGCCATGCCAATCTGTACGACATGTTTGTCAATGGTAGGTCTGCGGCAGTATGAACTCAGGTGCATGTGAGCCAAGGAAATATTTAGATGAAAACGAGATCAAGATCTGGTTTAGTTGTAGTTAGTAGATTCTAATGCATAACTTGCACCCCACTGCTTTCCTCCTTATCAGCAATAGGGAGTCATTTTGCATCTAAGGGACCATCGCAAAAGTTCGCAGAAGCCCCTGAAACGAAGAGCATACGTTTGGGGGGGAGGGAGTCGTGTCGAAAATCGCAAACCGGGCTTCAATTCAAAAAAGTATTGACGACATGTAGGAGCTGATATAGATTAGCATGCCATCACAGCCGGCGTAGATCGCTTGTCAGGACGCGTAGTCATGCGCGTGTCGCGTAGCTGGCTGCCTGTACACTGTGTGTAGTCTAGTACCAAGAGTCCATAATTTGGCATAAAACGCGTGGTTTATGGACTCTTGCTAGTACTAGTACTAGTACTACTAGCACTAGTAGCAGGGGTTCATAGGCCGATGATATGATAGGGTTTATGAACCCCTGCTGTGTAGTATAATTATTATAATAATTATTATGTGTGCAGCATCCAAGTGAAATAATGAAGCCCATATTGTGAATGTCGTTTCGTTTGAGGGGGGAGGGAGGGGGGTCAGGCCCGAAACTCACGGTCTTCGTTTCGGGGGCTTCTGCGAACTTTTGCGATGGTCCCTAAGTCGATCAATGCCTGTAATGTTTTTTTTCTTGAATATGCTACTAGTATCCGTATTTATTATTTATTATTTAGTATTTACTGCTTGAGAGTGCTCACAGCGGTTGTAGCACTGTTTGACTAAGGTTGTGCTGTCTGGAAACTTGAAGACTCTTTCTCCTCTCTCTCTCTCTCTTCTTCTTCTTTGTGTAGTGGCCGGTGGTGCAATCACAGTAGCTCCACATGCCAAAGGTAAGATCATCATTGTAGTGATGCTCTATGCACTCTCCTTATTTTAGCGTACACAATTACCCGTTTTGGGTTACCACTACGCCCACACAGATCCTGCCGGCAATTCTTTCGGCAAAATATCGAAGAATTGAAAGAGCAGAATTGCCGGCAAAATCGGAGCAAAATATCAAGATGTTGGGTAAAATCGATGCCTGATACTTGGATGTCCTTGTTTCTTACCCGTTCAGCATGATACACTGCCCAGGACTAGATCGTGTCACCGAAATATCACTGTGATTCACTGTGGATCGACATGTTTTTGGAAGAACTCAGGGGCACGTGCGTGGAAACCCGTGTTGAGAGACCGACCCTGCGATTTTTATGAAACGTTGTACGGGAAGTGGATAAGATACACGTTTTTTGGCGCAAAATGGAGCAAAATATCGAGTTTCTAGTGCTAGGCTCGTCGGCGAAATATCGAAGATTTCGCAGCAACATTTTGTGGCAACATATCGAGGCGACCGGAGCAGAATCTGTCTGGGCCTGTAGTTGTTGCCTAGATGGGGCATGTGAGTGAGAGCATTCACTTAATATTATACGGATGGAAGACATACAGAGTTCAGACACACTCTGAAGTAGGATAAGGTGTGTACAATTTGTACTGGAGTGTTCTTTGTCTTGCTATCTGCCTACTCTTGAAACGTTTGTAGCATCTGGCTGATTCCCGCTTTCTCTTTTTTTTGTTTTTTATACGTGAGGAACCTTCGGAAAACTCCCCTTTGCCAGGGCCTGTACAGTGTACACCTCTGCTCATACAGTAGAGTCGCGCGCCGAAGAACGTTGAGCCGGAGAACGTCCAGGCTGAAAGAACGCCACAGCCTAAAGTTAAAACCGGCGGTGTTGGTTTTCCAGCAGCTTTTGGGATACATATGATGCTGTGCGAATTGTTTCTAAGAACGTGCTATAAGAACGCAGCCAGGTTGCTGAAAAATAAAAATGCCCCAGATTAATCCTTTGGAAACAACGTTCTTGGATGCGCGACTCCACTGTATCATTTGAATGGTTTATTTGTAATGGGAGCCTTTGATACAGCGAAGTTTGCACTCAGCTCCTTTCTGTTGGTGATTGCTTTCCTGGTGCGGTACTGCAGAGGCGTTTGGGATGGGTAAGATCCACAAGGACATTGCAACAAGAATGGTCCAGTGCTCCGAGGATGAAGACATGACCGATCAAGCCATGATCAAGGTGAATGAGCAATCCATAATACCGTATATTCTCTATTATAAGCACAGGTCTCCATTACTAGCACAGTCTCTAATACTAGCACACTCTGAGCACCTTTTGAAACATTATAAGCACAGTCTCTATTATTAGCACGGTCTTGGTGGAAATCAATGCTGCATGCATGATATCTATAGTCAGTTTCAAAAAGATTAGCAATCCTGGTGATCGCCCGGGGAGTTTGCCGTCTTACCGTATGAGCGCTCGAGCGCTGCCTGGAAAAACTCACTGTGAACTCGAAGAAATATTCCGCGCGAAAGCATGAAAAATGACAACTCACTGACGATCTTCCTCGCATCGATGTGGAGTCAGAGAGGACATGTCGAAAGTGTGGTAAATTTTGACGAGCGGGATGCGTCCGTTTTGTGACCAAATAGATTCTTTGAGCTGCCGCGGATGCAATTTACTCTCACGATGTGACGAAAACGGCATCGACAGACTCATTCCCAAGGCCTTGAAGTGGCAAAGTTATCCGTGTGACTTCGACGACATTTTGAGAAAGCAGACGCCTGTGAAAGCTGATAGAAGACGGCGTTGACTCCTAAATTCAAATAAATTGGCGATCTTCAAATACTAAAATAATTCTCAAACAGAAATCGATCGATCGCGATGTGCCGGTTTATTCAACAACACGTAGCTACAGCGCAATGACTTCCGTGTTCACTCACACGGTTTCAGTGTTGTGTGTGTTCACAACTTCACATGGCGTGAGCCAGTCATTCAAGTGTCAGTCAGTTCGGCAGGAAACGCGAGCTCCAACAACAAGTCGCTTGGCGCAGCCACCTTCTTTGTCTTGTACCAAAACAATGAAAAAAATTGAAGAAAAAATGTTTGACTTGAAGATTTGTTGGGATTTGAACTCACAACTTCATGGTCAGCAGACAGCATTCATAACCACTAGGCCAAAAAGGAAGGGATAAATCGTGGGTTTTGATAACAAATCGATACTGGCTTCCAGGGCAATTTATAAACCATGGGAAAAGGCCAGAAACCTGGCCGAAATACTAACTCCTTAACGGTTGGTCCAATTGTTCCGAAACCTTCACAGAACAATTTGCCGTGCCCTAACAAGCCGTTTTATGTACTTTGTTGTCCAGATTTCCCTTATCTTCATACTATTTAAGACCTAAACTTGATTGCTAATCTTTTTGAAACAGACTGTAGCATGTATTTCTTCTTGTTCTGTATGGATGTATTGGTTGAAAAAATATAAGCGCGGTCTCCAATATAAGCACGGGGTAGAGGGGTGTTGAAAGAATACAAGCACAGCGCTTATAATAGAGAATATACGGTATCTGCCCTTTAGTGTGATCTGCTGTTGCCTTGCATAGTGTAGGCTACCCACTACGCCAGTGTGCGATATTTCCATTAGTCGGTGTAAATCAAGTACAGGAAATCTAAAAAAGTGCGCTCCTTTCTTATAGTGGTACATGTGCGTGTGTGTGTAGCTCTCATGCCTATGGTGGTGTCATGTGAGAGGTGTTTTGGGCACAGTGCAATGTGTGTACTGCGCAAGGAATCAGATCGATTCACAATCGTGTGCTACATGTAACCAACCCAACTTTCTCAACTTTAGGGTCCTTGAACTGAAACTACCTATCTCTAATGCAATGGCTGTACACAATATACAGGGTTGGTTTTCTCCACAGCGTGTCATTTCAACATTAGACCCGTATTCCCTAACTCACACCATGCTGCTGCTCTACGTACCATGTTTGATCCGTACAGGAGATTGCCCTGAAGACCAAGGACCTGATCAATAACTTGAAAAGCCTGGCGGTGGAAGATGAGGAGACGGGAGAGCCGGTCGTCACACCCGATGCCCTGCGAGGCCGCAAGCTCACACCAGCAATGGAGAACTTCCTGTATCACCTGGCTTCTGCGGAGGGCCTGGTCAAATTCTGACTGCCCGCAAGAGGTGCACATCCACAGAGCTAAATCAGCTAATATCAAGGGTAAAATACAGAAGAAGGAAGAGACTTGCGCAACAATTACATATCTTTCTACTTTATGCCGTGCGAGCGAAATGCTACCACTGTACATACCAACACATCAATAGTATCTCTTAGGACTGAACTTTTACATCCTCTATATTTCGAATTGCACCCTCCGGTCATCCTCTTTATTTCAAATTGATCACATGTTTACGACTTCAACATACAAGAATTGGAATATACTATAGACAATATTTTTGAACACCTATGAAATAGATTAAAAAAAACCAGGGTACAAGAAGCCCGCTGCAACCAGACATGGTAAGAGAAAAGAAAGTTACAGACTAGATTTGCATTGAAATACTTCTACTTCGAATTAATTGTTCACTAGAAGACATGATTTCCCACTCGCGTTCATCGCCACCAAATATTATACTGTACTACTCTGGAAACTATCTTGTTGGATTATAAGTCTTGTAGTCCTTTACGGTATGTCAGCATATGTCCAAACACAGACAGGGAGGTTTGAACAACTTCAAATGAAACAGTGGCTATAGTCGCCGTATGAAGACGTTAGAATTTTGCATATAAACTTCTGTCTGCACTTGGAGTCACAGGGAATTGGCTTTGGACCATGCGTATAGTGTTTGACGTACAGGCTGAATAGATCATCGTCCAAAGTCAGTCGCCTGGCAAACTCAAGCCAGTCGCGCGGGAACACCGACTTCATACCGTACGCCTCGCGGGCACTGTACTCCAGTTCCCATTTGGGCTCGTTGGATATGTTGGCCTCCGTCAGGTTACACATGTAGTTGTGATGGTCAAGCACTGTCCAGCTACTATTGGCATAGCCGCCATCAACGTCATAAATACGATACGTTGGGAAGTGGCCGGTGTACGTAGTCACACTCGGGGCAATGTACGCAATGCTATTGGGCTGGGCTATCTTGGGATCGTCCTCGGTGAAGAATACTTCCATCTCATCCTTGTGCGTGTGACCATAGAACTGTGCTTTCACTGTGTTCTGGAAACGGCGGATAATCAAGTTGTACACCTTGCTCCAGCTTCTCATGCAGCTAAAGCCACCCGGTGGAATGTGACCGATGATGTGCACTTTCTCTCCACGTTTCTCCGCTTGTTCCAGCTCGCCAACCAGCCACTCTAACTGACCGTACGGGTCTCGATCCTCCACGTATAACCAGAAATTCAGAACCCCACAGAAGTTGAAGTTCATTGAAATGATCCGCAGGTCTGCGGAGTGCAGCAGTGAGTAGAAGCCACCGTGGCGAACGGTGTCCAGTGCGCTTGCCGGGAGCCAGTCCTTCCAGGTCTCGGCAAGGGTATTGTATAACCACTGTGACGAGAACTCTCCTTTCTCCGACTCGGGGGCAAACACATTGACAGGCACACTTTCATGGTTACCCACAGCCGGATAGACTGGCCTATCCGGCAGGTACTGCTGGATTAGCTTGGTTATCGACACAATCATCGATATTTGGCCGTCTTTGGTCTGATTCCATACGTCATGGGGAGGAATGTCACCTGTCCAGATTGTGTAGTCAAACTTGTCTGCTCGATTTATGTGCTGCAGCATATTCTCAACAAGAGCTTGCGGCACGTCGCATTCCGGCTCTCCCCACTTGCCGGCGTTTCCCTTGCCGAGCCACGCACGGCAGCACTGGGGCTCACCACAATCTACAGCAGAACCTGGAGCATAGTGATGATCAATGTGTGGATCAGCTAAATGTAGGACGCGCACAACTGGCGAGCCTGTTTTGGGTAACTGAGGAGGAACGTACGCTGTTCGACCCGGAGGGATATTCACAGTCCAGTTCGATGTGAATGTGCTACCGCACGACTTGTCAAGGATTTCCGAGCAAATCGCCTTGCTGTCCAGACGAGTACGGCGCATGACAGCTCTGAGAGACGGGTAGAACTCCTCGACACCAGCACGGCATATCCGGTGCGTTGATAGCCCCGACAAGACGCATATCACCTCAACTGCATCCACAACAAATTTCTCGCTGGAATTGTGCTCGCCTCCTTCGTGAATTAATTTTAACACGCCTTCACACATATCGCATGGCAGACTGAATCCCGAGCATGTGGCAGAAATGCTCAAGGCAATGAAGGCCAACGCCCAAAACCTAATGTGTGCCATTTTAGTCGTCCAAGACGGCCAGCTAGTAATTGTCCTACTGGTGGAAAAAGTAACAAACAAACACTACTTGACCTGCACCACCGCACACGGCGACAAGCAAGCGACAAACTGTAACTGATGTACTAGTACTCCACAAGGATTATACAGCTTTCATCTTCGCTCTATGCCACAAATTCCCAAGACAATCAAATCATCTGCGACGTGAACGAAAAAGCAAAAGAACTACGATCAACTTTAGTAGTCGACTGTACTCGACTCGTACCCAAGTCTTTTTGATCATAGATATAGATAGAGTGCTTTATTGCGGAAATGGCAAGGTGATGTTGTTTCTGACTTTTCCGCAAGCCAACATAGATCTACTGATTTACCGATACGGCGATAGTCCAACGCTCTGATGACAGCTGACCAGATGACGTGACTTGTCGCACACATATGCGTAGACCTACACGTGCACGAATGTACACATACACCGGTACGCGGTGACGGTACCGTACCCCGTACCGTACATATGCCAGCCTCGCCTGGTTTTGTCGACAGCCGAGTCGCGCCTCCGTGCAGTGTGGCCGACCACCCGCACACATCAGTCATCACTGCATGCAGATACTGCTGAGTGCTGATGATACTCTTGCCGTCTTGGTGATACATGTACTACGTAGATCTACTGATAGCCAGAACCAGGCCAGTTAGTCCCCGTACACAAAACGCGTACTAGTAGACCTGGTAGACTCTACGCTTGTCTTTGTAATGTACGCTTTAGTCTAGTCTAGATACTAATACCATAATGTACAGACAGCAGTCTAGTAGTACTAGTATACTAGTGTAGTAATATAACTAGTATGCAATTATGTCCTCGTTTTTGCCAATAATATAATTATATTATTATTTTGGGCGAAACCAACCGGCACGTGTTCTTTCCTGCGCCATTTGTCATGACAACAATAATTCTAATATTATTTTTGTTGTGAACACGATCGTAGATCTACATGTACATGACTGTACGAGTACGACCAAGAGTACATAAGTTACCCCTCTTGCCAGTCTTGGTAGGTCTACGACGCGACATCCCCACCATGTACCATTGGACGCATGGCATGGTACCCAGCTCTGACCAAGCATGAAGTGAGCGATTTGGAGATTTTTTTACTAAGTCCGAATGAATGCGGAAGTGGTGGCGGGGCCCTGCTGCTCAGCCGACCTTGGTGGTCTCGGCGTCTGCACAGACAAAGCGCGTCAAGAGAGATGGAGATGGTGGCTCTGCCTGCTCGACATGGAGGCAACCCTGTTGAGGACTCTCCGCGCAAGCACGCTGCGTGTTTGGAGTGCACTACCCACCTGGCGGATCGGAGTTGCTGGAGAGCGTTCGGCTAGACCAGGCTACCAAATCGGCAATGCGGATTCGCCACCGAGCAATGCTGAAAGCAACAGCTGCTATATACATGTATACCGACATCCAAGACCGCCTGCCGCAGCCACAACAGTCAACAGCAAGCAATGTCCTTGGCACGCGAGAAGGCCGGCGGGTCCAGTGCCCTGACCACCGTCCCTATGGCTGAGCACGGTTTCACCTTTGATGTGAAGGCGGACTTTAATAATAATAATAATCTTTATTTCAGGATTACCCAAAGGCTAACGCCTATCTGGGGGATCTCCTATTTGTGTATGTACTAGCACGACCATATCCGGCTCCGGCCCTGGACAACCTGCCACTGCCAGTATCCTGTCCCTGTGGGTCAAGGTTTTCAGTCGACCATGCCCAAGTTTATTACTGAAGTATGGAACATCACAGCTATCCATCGTAGCGGCAGACATCATCAACCAAAGCGTAGCAGAGGGTGCCGACATGTCATCGTTCATCGGACTTGGCACACTGATTCCTTTACAAAAACCAAAAAAAACCTAGAGGACCCGTGACTAGCCTGCGTCCCATTGTCCTCCTGAACACCATCCGAAAAAGTTTTCTCCCTTGTAGTGCTCTGCCGAATCGCAAAGGACGTTGCTCGTTATGTTGGTCCAACTCAATCTGGCTTCAGACAAGGCCGAAGTACAACAGATGTGGTATGGACACAGCGCTGGATTGCGGCCAAGGCGACTCGATACAACTGGGAATGCCACATGCTGGGGATTGACATGTCCCGTGCGTTCGACACGATCGATCGCACCAAACTGTTAGACGTCATGGCATTAGCTACTGGCCCCGATGAAGTGCGCATGATCCAGCACCTACTGTTCCACACACAAATATCAGTGAAAGTAGGAAAGGCAACTGCCAATCCGTTTCTCAGCACCATCGGCACCCCCCAGGGAGATGGCCTGAGCTCTGTTCTTTTTATTTGTTACCTGGAGGCAGCACTGCGCCAAGTGAGAGCAAACCTTCCCGAACGCCCTTTCGCCGACCGTCACATACCCGGAGAAACAGGTTACGCCGATGATGTGACGTTGTACTCAACCAGTGAGGAGTGGCTGAAGCGAAGCCTCCCCATCATTAGCGCAGAACTCGGGTATTGGTCCCTTACAGTAAACGAGACCAAGACCGAATTCTTGCATCTGACATCAACTTCAGACTCCTGGCGGTCCGGCAGGCAGCTAGGGTCCCTCATTGGCGACAGTGAGGACCTGGAGCGGAGGAAAGACCTCGCTTCGAGTGCATACTGCAGGATGTATAGCCTCTGGCTGAGGCGTGGGAAGGTCAGTGAGCAGAGGCGCATCCGACTGTATGATGCCCTGGTACTGCCCGTTCTTTTGTATAACTGCGGCGCATGGGGGATCACGGCAGCACAAGCAGAATCGCTAACGTTTTCCACCGGAAGCAGCTCCGACGGCTCATTGGCATAGTCTACCCAGCCAGGATATCAAATACTGAGCTGTATGAGAGGTGCAACACGGAACCACTATACATCTGACATCGTGGACAGGAGAAGATTGCAGCTAACCGGCCATATTCTCCGTATGGACAGGGATGCGCCGCCATGGATCGCGCTGACGGGCTATTTTGCAGGAGATGCCAAGGCTGGGCGTGGACGTCCAAGGACATCCATTGCGACGCGCATCACAAGCGACTTACAGAGGAGGAACATCAGCTTGAAGCGCAGCAGTCAGCTGGGGAATGTGAGGGCCATCGCTCTGGACAAGCCTACATGGAGAAATCTGACCGACAACCCATGATCTGGCGTCACAGGTCATCATTGCGCCGCGTTAATAATTATCTTGATAATGGAATTTGATCATAGGAGATAGGACAGAAGCGGAACGTATAATTATACCCACATAATTATATTATTACGCGTGCTGTGGTATTATTATTATTATTATTATTATTATTATTATTATTATTATTTCTCCTTTATTCACTTCTTTCGAAGGCGATAAGCCAGACCCACCGGGAAATATTTCCATGGGTGGGACAGCAAAAAGAAAGTGAAAAAACTAAAACAAAAATAAATAAATAAATAAAACCTAAAAACCAAAGGGACAAGAAATAGTTGAAGGAAGAGGAAGAAAGGAAAGAAACTCAATCCGAACTCCAACATCAAAACAATAATAAAGAATTTGCAGCGACAGGCAAAATACATCAACCAATGAAGGGAGTAGTAACAAAGGAAATATCAGTCTTTAGACGGTCGTTATTCAAGTCTCTTAGCTATTGAACATGCAAACGCAGCAGAGGTGCATCTACATGTTAAGGATAGTATTTTAATCGAACCTTGTATAGCCTCCTGTTGCACAATAGCCAGGTCTCCTCCCTGCACAGTCCGAAGGCATTGAGGAGTCTCCCCCACCAAGCCTCCCAGGGCACCGACAACCACAGGGACCACGTCAACCTGGGTGAGGGACCAAATCCTTGAAATCTCCCGCTTCAAATCATAATATTTCGAGCGCTTTTCAGCCATTTTCTTATTGATGTTGTTCTCACCAGGAACGCTGATGTCTATAATGTAGGCGATGCGCTCTTTGTCATCAACAAGGAGCAGATCGGGCCGGTTTGCTGATAGTTTCAGGTCAGTTGGGACCGAATACTCCCAATAGAGGCGATACCGATCACTCTTGACCAATGCCTTGAGCTGGTGGTCGAATCGTGAAGCACCAGTAGGTAGATCTCGTGCTCTACACATTTCGAAGTGCACATACTTTACTACATGTATCCGGTTATGTCGTTCAATGTAGCTGGTCCGAGCAAGAACTGGGCAGGCACTGACAATGTGGTCAATTGTTTCTAAGCTGCCCTTGCAAAGCCTGCAATTGGCATCTGTTCGAGCAATTGACTTCATTATGGCGTACAGTCAGACCTCGCTTAACCGCACACATCCGTTTTCCACAAAAATATCCGGATAGGCGAGGGAACCGGATAATCGAACACACACACTGTATGTATGCATGGCATATGCTGTAAATCCGTAACCAGTGATTTTCTTCCGGATGGCGAGGTATCCGGATAAAAGAGGACCGGATAAGCGAGGTCTGACTGTATTGGTAATTTTTCGTTTTGAGGGATTGGTCTTGTGCTGCCATAATCATGCCTTCAGTTGAAGGTTTCAGTGTCCTTGATTTCAACCACATGAAGGTAAGCTCCTTATCTAGGCGATTCTCCTCCAATCGGCTCCAATATCTCCCATGCAGCGGCATAGTGGAAAGTGTTTTGGATTTTCGCTCAGCGCACGCTTGTTTAATGGTATGCTTATTGGGTAAAGCTGGTCCAGCTGCTGGCAGATCCAAACTCGACAGGAACTTAGCGGCCTTTGCAGTTATTGAGTGGCTTTTTGTTGTAGGTTTTTGTTGATGATACTGATAAAGCAGGTTTATTCTGTCTATTGGGCTGGTACTCATGTAGCGGGCCAGGCCACACATGCTCCGGCCGTGCATATCCTCACAAGAGACCAAGCCCCGGCCTCCATCTCCCCTCTTCATGTAGAGCCTGTTGACTGAGGCTTTGGGGTGGTGAAATCCAGACGCAGTCAAGGCTGATCTTGTCGCTCGATCTGTGGTCTTGATTTCAGCCTCGGTCCAATTTACGATTCCATAACTATATGTCATAACAGGCAGAGCATACGTATTGATGGCCTTGATCAAGTTTCGCGCATTCAATCCACTGTTAAGAAGCAAATACAATCTCTTTTTGTATTCTGCAGCGAGTTGCGTCTTGAGCTGCGGGTGAGGTATCATGGCTGCTTGCACTACTCCAAGGTACTTGTATGTTTCATTGAGTCGTAGCGACTCTGCAATGGTCTCATCGTCAACCTGGATAGAGCAGCCTTCATCTGGTTTTCCTCTCCTGACGTGCAGCACGGCACACTTGGCCGGGTTGAGATTCATGCCGATGTCACCACCAACGCCACACACGGTAGACACGAGGGTAGTCACATCCTTTGTAGTTTTCCCGTAGAGTTTAATGTCGTCCATGTACCAAGAGTGATTGATAGACAACTCGGCGTCTCTGCAGCTCACTCTGTATCCCAAAGGCAATCGGTTGAGCTCAAAACTGATTGGGTTTAGCGCCAGGCAAAACAGTAACGGGGATAATCTGTCACAGGGCCTTGAAATATGCCTCTTCTTATAGAAATGTTGCCGGTAGTGACCCTGCATCTTCCCTGGTCGCATTTGTGCATTGTCGTTCTCCAGTTCTGCATGCTACGAGCAATAGTTGTGACCAAAGACGGGTGGAATCGATACATCGTCAAAGCATGTAGAATCCATTCATGCGACACGCTATCAAACGCCTTTTTGAAGTCCAGGTATGCCATGACCAGATTTCGCCCTTTCGTATGGGCATCCTCCAGAATCATCTGGCCCAGAATCTGCGAAAACCAGGCTTAGGGTGAAATTTCACAAAATGACTTTTTCCCATTTTCAGCTTCTACTGGGCATGGGAGGTCAGGAGACAAAATATTACAGGTGTGGGTCGACTCATAGTGGTATTAAAAGTATCTCAAACACACCAGGGTATTGTGTTAAAAAATCGAAAAAAAACCAAATTGTTTTCACAGGAAAGAAATGAAGAGAGATCCACCAGAGTGAATGAAGAGACATGGATGATTTTTGTTGAGGTGACGTGACAAGGTAGGCATGTGGGGACAGGCTTGTTGTGGCCCCTTGGTGCTGCAGGCTGTACTGGCCATGCAAAGTTCTGCAGGAATTTTGTTTGCTCCTTATTACACAGCACATTCTGGGGCTGCATACATCTACTGGAATGTTCTGGCGCTACACACCACAATGAAACCCGACTCCAGTTGAGATGGCACCTTTTGAAGGGTGAATCTAGCACAACTATTCAAAAACAAGCAAGAATACGGCCTTTCAAACGTTCCACTGTTCCTAGTATGCGCATAATGTGCTGGCATGCTGCAGTGTCTGCTTGGTGCTGACCAGCAAGTGAAATCTCGGCACGCCATATACGCGTACAATCCCTTGCAGCTAGTTGTCCAGCGCGAGCGAGGAAAGTCTCGAGTGGAGGCCTCTCGATCTGCTCGCTCATTCGCTTGGCATTCAGTAGCACTTCATCGCCAAGGACTTCAATTCAAAACAGTTTTCACACTGCGCTTCTAGCCTTTTTCCTCGTGAACTTGCTGCAAACGTACGAGCTCTGCTGCCCGTGTTCCCTTCGCGTGAAGCCCAAAAAAAAGCTAGTACCTCCGTACTTCTGTCGGCTGGGTCCAGGTTCTCCTCGCTATCGCCATCATGACTCTAACTGGAGACGATTTCTTCACCATTTTCCACAAGCAGCAGTTAGCGCAAACATTTCGCCATCCCTGAGTGAAGCCTCACTGAAGGAGATGGAATCCGTTCGATCAGCTCAAAAACTCTTCGTTGTGACTAGAGGAGTAGCAGGGAATATTCTACCGGAAGCCCTTTGACTTCCCTGACTGCTGAAACCCTTCCTGCCATGACTGCTACTTCTTCAAACAAGCGAGATTCTGTTTGGTTCCACTTCACTGCACTCGAGAGTCCACGCGACACAACCTTTTTACAAAACATCATTTTTCTCAAAAAATGATTTTCACCCTAAGCCTGGTTTTCGCAGAAGTTGGGCCATCTTATCCACCATCAGGTGCTCCTTGCAATCAAGACCAGCTGCTGCACAACCGCGCTGCTCCGGTGCAAGTATTTCATGTTGATTGATGTGCTGCCACATAATCTTCGATATGGCGGCGGTAAAGAGCTTGTACTGTATCGGAAGACACGTAATTGGTCTGTAATCTTTGGGCATTGCCGATGGTGGAGAAGTCTTAGGAAGGAGAGTAGTAGCGCCAGACGTCAACCATCCCGGAATGTCACTGTGGCCATCTATCACCCTCTGGAAGGCTCTCCGAAGGTAAGAGTGCAGGCTTGTCAGCCTCTTCCACCAGTACCCATGCAACTTGTCATGGCCCGGAGCCCTCCACAAGGCTAGTTTGCGCAGGCAGTCAGCCAGGATGTCCTGACTCCTGGGTGATAACTGCGCTACTCTGCACAGGGACGTGTTCTTCATAATATTCTGCTTGCCTTACATACCACTCACCAGCGGTGAACGGCGCAGGTGTAGACAGAAGATCTCTCCAGAATTCGGTGACTTCACCCGCCTCTGGAAATTGCGGCGTCTCCAATCGATTTGAAGCACCACTAGAGTGTGCAGGCTCCCGAAGCGTCCGGTAGAAAGCACGCTCATTCATTTGGAACATTTTGTTGGCTTTTTTGGCCTTTTCATTTTCTAATTTCTCGGTATCGACGCATCCTGGCTGCTAGCGCAAGAAGTCGATCTTTCTTTCCCTGTACTGTAGCTTCATTTCCAACTCGTCTGTGTTTCCGACGTATAGTACTTCAACTTCATATCTCCTCCATATCTCCTCCAGAAGTCATGGATATCGTAGCAGGCTGGTGAGTCGGGAAACATCCGAGCGGAGTTGATCGATTTCCTTTGTCAATCGGATCTGCCACTGCGGCGGATGGTCCTTGTCACTTCCGTTTTGCTTGGCATTGCCAGTCGGATGATTCTGACTGCCTTGGATAGTCGATATGCAAACGCAAGCACCAGCATACACGAGGCAATTGATCTCATGGAGCGACGCCTCACCATCAGGAAATGGCCGGCGACGCACAAGCTTGAGCTGAGAGTTGACCATGGCGGTAACACTGTATAATAATTTATTTTGTACATGCTTTTTTGTTGGATTAGGGAGGCATTGTCGCTGTGCCATGTCGGCCACGACCTCTGCACGATACCTCTTCTCCAACTCCTCCGTTACATCACTAATCTCCTTGGGCAGCAGCTCATCTTCCAGGTTGTACTGCTCAGCATCAGTGTTGGTGGCGTTTTCTACAGTCGGTAGATTGGGTTCAACACCACACGCCACATAATCACTGTCATCACTAGTACTAGGTAACTCACATGTACACGCACCGTGGGGTGAACTGCTTCCACATGCACATGCACAAGCACACACAGCCTGGCCACGCGGTGTCATGTCAGCAGCAGTACTGCCAGTAGTCGCACCAGCAGCAGCAGCAACTGTACTAGTACAGTAGTAGTAGGCACTTCAGTCACGTGACATGACCTGTCAAAAAGTGCTAACGCTGAATCGCGTACATGCATGGCACCAAGAGTACATAACCCCCCAGAGTGTGCAACTCCCACATAGTCTGTGGGCCAAGTGACAAAAATGTGAATTCTCGTTCCGAGTAAGAGGGCACCGCAATTTTTTTGGCCCAGTCGATAGATGGACTGGCATACATTGAAAACCCGTTTGTTGTCATTCCTGAATTTGTCCAAGGGTTGCACGGCGAGTGAAATACAAATCAGCACCGGTTGCCATGGTAACCAGAACCTAAAATTGGATTTTCTGGCTAATTACAATGTTTTTGGTATTATTATTTTTCCACAGGGTCATATATCCAGAGTGCCTCCTTCCCAGATTCAACTGGAAAGAGAAAAATATGATATAACATGAAAAATAAAGAAAAACAAAATGCCCAACACGTCCATATTGTTCATGTACACAGACGTGTGCAAGAAGACCGCGTGTGTCGAGCACAATACTGTAACTACTTCGAAACATCATTCGAGTCATTGTATACCATTTTATCAGGTCATAATAGGACTGGCTGTGGCATGCAGGTACTGTACATTGCAGAATACTATGTCTGATCTAAGAATATCTCAGACCGTTCAATACAAAAATGGTGTACATTATACAGATATAAGGCAGAACACACAGCCGCATTTATGCATTGCATAGTTATTATATGGGTTGCAGAATAATCTGAAAGTCCAGAGAAAGGATCACAACACTGTGACCATCAGCACAGGTCACTGACAGACCAGACCTGAAGGACCGCGTGACCCCAGAAGACTACGTTTGTTGCAGCTGTGTACGAGGGAGACTTCGTCATCATAACACTGACTTATGTTGCCAAAAAAGGTCGACCTGTAGAGAATAATCAGGTCACAGAAAATACACAATTCCAATTCCAATGATCACCCAACGTGTGGACAGAACTAGTTCGTCCTCTGTGGACTCATCAGCGCAGCACAGAGGAAATGAGGCCGAAGCCGATGGCAATGAAAAATAATCGCAATGATCATTCCCGTGCATTTTTATATCTCCCACATTGATTTTAGTCCACATGTGATATTGATACTGAACACTGGGCAAACATCAGAAGGACTTGAATTGGGCATGATGTACAGTCACGTACATGTTCATGATTGTACAATGTGCATCACTGAACTCTAATGAACACTCAATCTTCAATCACATTATACATACCTGTCAGGATGGGCATTCTTTTTCTTATTCATCCTCGTCTTCACTGAGTTCTGCAGTTACTTGAAGCTCCAGTGGTTGCCCATTCCCACACTCCTGGCCCGAGTGAGAGCACTTGCAAGCATCCGTGCAATTGAGGTGCTGTCTCCGGCAGGAGCAATGTCCGTGCTTGCAGCCTGTCGTGCAACCGCATGAAACAAATTCCATCAGGCTCAATGGTGCTGGTGCCAAGCTGAGCCAGTCCACTTCCAAACCACCGCCAGAATCAATGGTCCACCCTTGACCAGGGCTATGCGGTGGTGGGACATCCGCGGAAGCTTCCAGAGCACGGTGCCAGATACTGGCCTGGTAATTTGCTCTTGCAGCATGCTTGCGCAGCGCATCTTGGCAAGGAGGAAGGGAGCTGGATTGCGTCGAGCGAGAGCAGAACATCTGGTATCGCACTTCGTTGATAGATGTGGCGGTGTTGAAGCCGTATATACCGCAAGTGAACTGCTCGATGCAAGCGAAAATGTCAGCTGGTAGTGCGTCAAATGATGCACTGAGTGCTGCCATAGCCTTTCGAGCCAGCTCGCCTTTTGGGGTTTGCTTGGTGATCAGCTGAAATGCTAGCTTCTTCCCTCTGCCACTGAAGGCACTGGTTGTGTCACAACCTGTATAGGCATGCATCCCCACCATGGCTTCGCAAACAGGGGCACTAAGCTCTCGTGTAATTCCTGTAGCATTGTTTATGGTAGTTAACCTCGCGCGCAAACATTCCAGAGACGGATTGACCAATTGCAACTTGGACCTTTTCGTCTTTTCTGACGTTTACTGCGTATAACATGTACATAACAGCTTCGCTGCAGCGTGTGCGTATTCACACCTGCTTGTGGACTGGACTTCAATTCTTCCGGCCAGGTTGCTGGCGTCTCTCCTTCCCACAAAATATGCAGCCCTTCATGCCTGGAGCTACGACGGGCGCGGCTAGTGCGGCGCGCGTGCTGGGGCGGCGCTTGGCTTCTGGCTCTATCGACTCCGGCACAGACAGTTCTTCCGAATGGCTAGATGAGGGGTACTCTGCCTTCGTCGGAGGGTTATATTCGTTATTTTCTGGTAACATTTTCTGTGGAAGCCTCCGTTTTCAGGCCAAACATCACTACGACATAACTCCCTGAGCTCAGCTAAATTTTCTACGGCAACAGCTTCACTAGTGCATATTTCACACACCTTCTTCCACGTTGTCTGGGTGAAGGGCTTCACCTCCTCACCGCACTCCGGAACTTGAATGAGACACTTTAAACTCATCACGACGCTTACTTCTAGTGCTACTTGACCACAGACATACTAGTACAAACTGAAACCAAAAACCAATCTCGAAATGAAAGTTCAAACTGAGAAGGAAGATGCCAAGTATAGTGGGTGCACGCCTGCACCGTGCTGCAGTGCAGAGAGAAAGAATTGTGGGTCCGGGTGCACACCTGCAGAGAGTGTGCAGTGTACCAGATCGTACCAGATCACGACTTGACATGACAGGTAACACTGAATTCGTGTACTTTCGTCTATTCTGGTGCATAATCACATTTCACAGCACCACACACAACGTGCATGCACTGATGAATGCATACAAAACAATGGCCGCCGAGAGAGAAATTTTCAACATGGAAAAGCCGATTTTTGAATACCTTTCAGAAAGTTGTCAGAGTGACAACAACCGGAATCCTGCTCAGTAAGGTATCTAGAGTAGACGTGGCCAATAAAATTGCGGTGCCCAAAAGTCGGAACGAGATTTTTCTAGGAGGCCTTTTTTCAGGTTTGGCCCACGGACTAACATACTTACCCTGTTGTCCCGACAGAATTTCAAGTTGACGTCATTATTTATGACGCAATGCTCCTTGCAGCAGTGATTTACAACATGTGTACGGGTGTCAACGCATCACACGTTTTTCTTTGCAATAATTTGTACAGGATCGATCGGCTTCGGTCAACCACAGGTTCCGGATTCGTACCCTGTTGTCCCGACAGAATTTCAAGTTGACGTCATTATTTATGACGCAATGCTCCTTGCAGCAGTGATTTACAACATGTGTACGGGTGTCAACGCATCACACGTTTTTCTTTGCAATAATTTGTACAGGATCGATCGGCTTCGGTCAACCACAGGTTCCGGATTCGTCTGATAATCCGTGTACAGTGCGCATTGCATCATCAAAATGACGTCAACTTGAAATTCTGTCGGGACAGCACCCATAGTGGAGTTGCACACTCTGGGGGGTTATGTACTCTTGATATGATGGCACCAAGGAAAGGCGCATGCATAGATCGATCTGTAGCTACACGGAAGCTGCACAGGGCCTTCTCGTGTGGCGCAGCATGTAGCTGAGGCCCTCAGCTTTCGTTTGAGCCCACATACGTCATGATGCGGCAATTTTTTGAACTCACGTACAGTTCGAGTAAAATCGGCAAGGATTTTTCGGGCATTTCACTTGGTTGCACGCATTTGCCATGTAGCTCATCGTCTTCAGCGTCGTATTTCCTTTCGGAATCAGTTGTCTTCGTTCGTCCAACACTTTGCGCATTGCTGCGCAAGGAGAAATAATGCGAGGTGTTATTGGAAGCGAACCGCGACAGGCGTCCTCCCGGCAATAGTCCTTGTTCGTCGGAGCCCATGCGCATGGCTGCGCAAGAAGAAATATTGCCAGGTGTTATTGGAGTCGCATCGGAGCAGTCGTCCTCTCCTGCAGGCGACGAGTGGGACAGTATATACTTCGGCGACTGGACCAAGAGAGCTGACATCAAAACGGCCTGCTCGGAACAAATCGTCAGCTGATCAGCAGGTGGCTTCCAGCGACCAAGAAAAGCATTGACGGTGATATTGTACCAAGAATCCAGCACACACTCTATGCACAAAATCTCTCATGCTGGAGTTGCTGAAGTTTCAGTAGTCCCAAAAATTTGCAGACGATGTTCTACATGTAATAGTTTGTCATTTCTTTCCGTCAAATACCCGGTATTTTTCTCAGTCTTCGGCTCATTGTTCTTCCGTACTCGTCACCACGTCAGTACTGTACTGTACATGTAGCAACAATGTGTTCTGGCACTGAATTATTGTAGTTACTTTATCTTACCTCAAAGTCTCATTTTATGCTTTTCCAAAGGCTTCTCTGCACTGTTTTCATGCTGTTGCGATGGAGTTGCTATGCTGTTGCTATGGAGTTGCCATGGTGACCACACCCGATATCTTCGTCGGAGCTGCCGGACAGATGAAAAATCCGAAGTTTCTCCAAACCATGCTGTTTCTGCATTCATCTGGTTATTTTGACCTGCTTCCAGCGAGCCTGGTATTTTGCCACTATAGACACTGAAGCAAGTTCTGCCAATTTCTGATATGCTGCTGGTGCCGTCGAAATACTGAAAATGCCGTTATTCAATTCTCCGACTTTGGGTGGCTATATCTCTGTGCCAAGTTAGTTAGTTATTCTTTTTGCTTCAAATTTTCTGTGGAGTCTTCCTAAACCTATCTGAATCGGATACAAAAAAGAAATACGCGTATTTCTCGTTTTGAAAAAATCGCCTGAAGTGCCTAGACTACTACTAGCTGTAGTAGCACTACAGTCCATTTCAAAACTATAGACGCGTACCTAGGCAAAAACCGTTATGCCAGCATCTATACCACATAAAATCTGTGATCACTTTGTGCATACATTTTTCCAAATTGGGCGTCTGTTATCCAATCCTTTAGAAACTATATGAGAGTAATTGTGGAGCGATCCTGAGCAATATTCCGAAAACTATTCTCAAAAAGGTCCAGCCAAATTTGAAATATTTCAAAAACCCTACGCGTCTATAGTTTTGAAATGCACTGTAGTAGTAGAGTAGTAGTAGTAGTAGAAGCACCAGCACCACCGCAGCACCCCGCCAGGCCACGGTCGCCTAGCGCTCCAGTCACCATGGCTTCCTCACATAGCGCATCCCGAGACGCCTCTGGACTGGTCTCCGTCCTTGCTGGTTCTTCTGCCGTGCACTGCTGACGAATGGCCTCGACATCGGCGGAGGAGAGTCGTCCGCTCTTCCGAATTTCTCGCAACTGGTTGGCCAAATTTACCTCGCTTACCTGTCTCTCCAGGCCCCTGCCACACCAAGCATCGTGCATCCGTCTCATGTACCCACGAGACTGGACACCTCCAGGCGTCGCAATTGCGTAGCACTCAGCCAACACTCTCACTTCCTCCTCCGACCAGCGCTTTCTCCGGGCCCTCTGGCCCCCATTTCCATCCATTATTGAAATAAGTATTACAATGAACAAAACGTTCAATTTTCTGAGCGGACGAGCCATTGAGCCACGCTAAGGAAGCTCTCAGTGCTCATCAGAGCTCAGAAAGTGCAACCGTTCACATCGTTAGGAAAAATATTATTATTATGCCCAAGTTTGCAAGCTGTCGGGGTTCATCCACATGCGACACAGTGACCCCACCGACTTCATCACGTCGTGCATGAAGGACCTCAGTCCATATCAGTGGAGGTGGAGCCACCATTGCAGCCCCTAACTATAACTTGCGAAACCCTTCACCATCGGTCAGCCAACACTGATCCTGATGCCTGTGCCGACCTGTGGGTGAAGGGAACGATAGCCGCAACGCATTGTTCAATACAAGGGTGTTTATGGGTGCCCCGTAAGAAGGCCTATATTAGGCCTGTGGGAATGCCCTACGGGGTACTGAGTACTAGTACCCTATTTCACAAAGCTCCCATGGCCCAGTCCACATCATGACAATGGTCTGAGTCATTTTTTCATGACGATTGTCTGTTCTTTTGGTCTTTTTGGTGAAGCATATAAAGCGTAATTGGCTGCCGCTTTCTCGACCATCCTGTAGAGCATAATCATTCTGGTCATTTCCCGAGCATACTAGTAATCCGTTTACGCATATTGTTAGATTGACAGCATGAACCAAGGTGGAGGACACTGTGTTCGGAAACAGTGACCTTACTACAACATTCCGCGGTTGGCAGAGCCCCGGTCCCTGCGCCGGACCATTTGAACCATAATTATGGGTGTGACACCCATATGGTTCAAATGGTCCGGCGCAGGGACCGGGGCTCTGCCAACCGCGGAAGGTTGTAGTAAGCACGGTAAGGTCACTGTTTCCGAACACAGTGTCCTCCACCTTGTTTCATGCTGTCAATCTAACAATATGCGTGACAAGGTTTATCTAATACTACTTACTAGTTCTGAACTAGTATTGGGTTATAGAGTCCATAATGTTTATGCACTCTTGGTTATTAATTTTTAATATTATTATTATTAGACACAATCTCATAGCATGTGACAAGCATAACTAATGCAGGGACAGAATCCCCTGAGACAAGGGCGTTGAGCCAGCCACGGCAATAGTAAGCTAAGAAAATATGAATTAAAGCAAAAAATGAGTGGAAAAGTACAAAGAAAAACGAAACGATTAACGGAAGTGAGCACAATCAAAATTCGTGCAGTAATCCGTTTGTACCAGGGAGTCATAAAATACCATATTTTACGACTCCCTGGTTTGTACAGGTGGAATCCTGATACAGTGGTCCCTCTATAATCCGGCACCATTTGTGCCACGAAAATCTGCTGGATTAGGGAGGGTGCTGGATTAACAAATCTGATTTACTGCTGCAATGTGCATGAAGAGGACATTTTGGCTACTGAAAATTGTGCTGGTTTATCGAGGGTGCTGGATTATAAAGTGCCGGATTAGAGAGGGACGACTGTAATTCGAATATGGCTTAATTCGAACATACCGCTTAATTAGAAGTTTTTCCAAGACCGATTTCTGTCAATACGATTCCCACATAAACTTTTCTGATAATTCGAACCTCGAACCGGACATGTCCGGTTAATTCGAAGTTCCACGGATTCCACTTACATAGAAAATGTGTGGGATTTGTGCTGATAATTATTATTATTATTATTATTATTAAATTTTTGATAGGGCAATCCCCACAGGCCTAAGGCCTTTTGACAGGGTACCCTAAAAAATGAAGAACAGAATTACGGAAGGTATGCAAGGAAGAACTTGAGCGGACCTCCGCTGGGAGGGCATTCCAGCGGTCAGAGCCAAGGAAAGTGACAGAAAATAAACCATAGCGACGTTTGGCTGTCGGAAGAGCAAGGGAAGAGGACACTTGAGAGCGGGTGCGAGAACTAGTGCAGGTAGAATTAGAGCGGAGACAGAAACAGTTAGCAACAAAGACACTAGCCAGATCATGAAGCGCACGGTACGTTAGAACGTACAGCTTGAATTGGTACGTGACAGACAAGGGAATGATATGGTAGCGGGCAAGAACAAGGGAGACATCAGATAGGCGGGGCATGCAAAATACAATACGCAGCGCTCTATTACTAAGTCGGACAACACGGTCATGGAGGGAGGCAGAAAGGCAGTGAGCAAAGGAATTAGACCCATACTCAAGTATGGACTGAATGGAACAGATGTAGAAAGCCCTCTTAGCATCGATCGTTTAAATGGTCTCGGACCTTTCTAAACATTCCTAACTTACAGCCTATTTTACGTTCTAATTGTGCAATGTGAACTCCAAAGGAGAGATGTTCGTCAAGAACTATACCGAGGTATTTCACGTGTGCACTAGGGGTGATGGTGACATCTTCAATCTGAACGTTGACATCGGGGTCAAGAGGTTTCGACTTTGGCCTGAACACAACAAGCTGGGTTTTCGAGGAGTTCAACATAAGACCTCTCGTTGCCAAGAATTCCTTTGCTTTGATGATGTCCTCTGTGAGGTCTTTGCATAAGTTCTGGACATTCTTCCCCGCCCTGTATAAAGACACATCATCTGCGTATTGACGGGCTTTGCAGTGTTTGGGCACAGCGGGGAGTTTCCTCACGGACAAGTTAAGGGGGGACACCACCATTCGCGGCCCAAATCAGACCGCATACAATTGAAATAGACATATCATGAAAACGGATTGGCAGATTGCCTTCAAATTTTCTATGTTCAATCACTATATACTGCTCCACAATGTAGGCACCAAAAAGAGAATTTACAGTTCATCCCAGTAATGCTTGATGGGCTACACAAATTCTTCACGGGTGCGCACAAACAGCAATTTTTTTGGACAACTTTGCAGCAAGATGTATCAACATAGACAGTTCCAAAATGCAGCAAAACCCAGTCCATATGCCTATGCAGGGAATGAACTACAATGAACTCTATCTGACAGGTATTACTACCCCAAATGCAGAGACAAAACAAGACGAGCCGCAAAACGCGTAAAATAGAAGGCACTGTGGGAGCTCAAAATCCAATGTAAAAGGTCCTATGATCACCATTGTAGTTCAATCCCTGCGCAACAAGTCACTGATTCCAAAAATGTATGGGTTGATAGGTCTAAAATAAACACACTAGCCGCAATCATGTCCAAGAAGGCAGAAAAAGGCCAAAAAGCACAAACATTTAGGTGTCCTTTTCATAGATTCTAAGACTATTGTTCCAACTAAAACCCACCAGCCTCGTATGTGACACCCTCAGCTTCCACAATCTGCTCCTCAATTCCCTTCCTGCACCTCCTCCTTTGTTTCCTTCGCTGTTTTTCCTCCTGCTTCATCTTCTTCTCAGCCTTGGCCACTCTAATACTATCCAACATGAGCTGGCGTTCTGCAAAAACGCCAGGTGCGGTTGCAGAGAGGGATATGGCCCGACTTCCACTTCTCATACTCGTCAGCTGTGACTTCACTATGCGCCTGGCGAGCTTTCCACAAGCTGAAGCCATGGCAGTACTTGGAAGCTAGATGCACATCAAGGACCTTCCCGACTTGCCAGTCAATTGCCGTAAACGCACCGTGTAGGGAGGAAAACCCGCGCTTCATTCACGTACCATCATAGGTGACAGCAGTTATATGCTTAGGCCTGTCCATTGTCTTGTTCATCTGCTGCTTCGTTCATGCTGATTTGCGCAACTGACCTTGCCGCCTTGCACAATGCTCGCTGGTGCCGCTGGAATGCAGATAGCTGAACAGGTGGGGCAAATTCATGAGGCCGCAAAAAATTTGCCAGCCAACATGGCCAATTCCCAGCGTGCGCAATGCCAGAACACTGCGGCGATTGCACTCATAAAACTGTCCTGACTTCTCCACCACTGGCAGGCTGGTGCCTGCTGAACACTGGCTCTTCATTGCAGCATGTGATTCTGACAGTGGATGCAAGGCCAGAACGTGCAGTTTCAGCAATGGTCAGCTCACCTCCACAGTATTTTACACGAGCAAGCAGAGAAAATCAAATTTCGTAAACAATTCAAGTCCAGTGGCGTCTGAATCACAACTTTCAGCGATTGGGCCATGACAGTCTTCAGAGAACGAGGAATCACTTGAGGGAGCAACTGTCTGAGTTCGAGGCCAGCGTACATCCATCAAAGCTCTCCTCCGAATCCGACTCACCATCGCTCAGTTGAATCCATTAATTTTTTATTATGATCACTGTATTCTTATTTTTGGAACGCCATCGTACAACTTGCGCTTCGAGGCGGACTCTGGCACTGCTTCAGCTTCATAAACTCCCTCAGCAGCTTCCTGGACAGGTGCTGCGTGCAGTGAGAATCTTCTCTTTGCAGGACGCTTGCACGACCTGCTCTTCTTGTTCCCCATTGTGCATCGCGCTCGAAACTGCAACAGCAAAGAAGTCCTTTGGGAAAGAATTTTTTGCACTTTTTTTGCACGTGGCACGGGTCACTGCTGCCATGGCAACAAAATTTGGAAGTAAACTAAAAGCGCTTCAAAACTCCCAAACTCCACGGCCACAATCTTGACAGCTCGTTTAGTGCACGAGCATCGCGATGTGTACAATTTTTTTCAACTTTTTAGTGTACGAACATCGATGTGTACAAATTTTTCAAATATTTTCAAATTTCAAACGGTCATATGACTGCAACGGTTGGTCCGAATCGCTTCAAATTTGGAATACTGACACCTCAGGGCATATGCTTTGATTTCCAATATAATAATAGCAAAAAGGTGACAAATCGAAAGTTGATTTTTTGACCCCTGGAAGGTGGTGTCCCACCTTAAATAGAAACGGCCCTAAAACAGAGCCTTGTGGAATTCGAAGTAAGCAAAGTGTAATTTTTTTTGTTTTGAAAATCACTCAAAAACTCCTCTTGTACGGGCAAAATAAACACAATCATTACGAGTGCAACCTCGGCCTCAACAGCACCGGAAGAAAAACGAGCAAAAATGGCTGTGAAAACAGTCGAGAGAGCAAAATGGCTGTGAAAACAGTCTAGTATGGAGCCTCGGGAGGGAGCTTTAACCGATGCTGCTCATGCGGCAACCGCAAATCGGGCCGAGTCGTTTGCATCTGAGGGTACTCGGTGCCGATAGCCTCGCAGACTGGCAACAGCAGCACGGATGAGGGCAAAGCTGAGCTTACATCGGATGTAGGAGATTGTGGCAGAGTACGGCTCCTGCTTCTTGTCGGCGAGCATCGATGCCAGCCGAGCATAGAGTGCTGTTGCAGCTTTGCCATACCCTCCAGTGCAGGACAAGACAACTGGTGAGAAGGAGGCGTGCTCGATGTTGGTGATCCGTTCCTTGTAGCGGCGACGCTTCTCCTGCTCATACCATGTCGCTTGTACACAGCGGGCAAGGCAAACTTGGCGTTGGTGGGGGCGTGGGGGTTGAAAACCCGGACATCAAAATACGAACGCTCGTACCGACCTCCCGCCGTCCCGGCCCGATCCCCAGACTCCACTGGCACCGATGTCCAGGCGGGCGTTGTCTTCAGTTGAAGCCGACCGTAGCGTCATCCTCTCACCTGTCAGCGGCTCCAGCAGCGGTTCCACCACAACTAATTACTTGGCTCAGCTCACCGAGTCTGAGTCGTTGGTCAGCTGGCGATTGGCAGTGTTGCAGCAGCAAAGTGTCGAAGTAAATTAGTTCCCTGAACACTGTACTGGTCAGCTCAGTTTGCATGATCTGAGCAGGCTGTACTGGTCAGTTCAGTATCCGTGAAATCTGTATCTAAGGTCCATAGCGCAACTCTGCGTGAACATGGGAGCATTTTGACATAGTTATTGTCACAATTATAGACGGCAACTTCTGTAGGGCCTTCCCTATCAAAATAATCATTACTACTATGTAATTGTTGCGGGTTCATGTTTGGATAATTAAAATGTCCGGATAATAAGAAGTTTTTCCCGGCATTTGGAGGTTCGAATTATCAGGATTCCACCTGTACTTTGAATTTGTACTACGGCCTCCTCAATCCTCATGTCATGACTGTTGACGTCATGACAACAGCTCAGGCCGGTCATGTTCTGAAGACAGAATGAATATTATGCAAAAAAGTACTTTATATCCACAGTGTATGTTATGTCCAGTGTATCCAGTGTACTTTATACTGAAGTATCACTGAACTATCTTGTCAGCTGTCTTTTGTCAAGAGTTTTGAAGTTTTTTCTCTGTACTGTTTCCATCAGCTTTGTTGTATTCGAACGAGTAACTAACTCGAGTTTGTTGCGGATCGATGTCAACTATGCCGGTGCTTCGAGTCTCCTGCCGTCCTCAGGATAGGGAGCTGCATCTCCTGGTGAATTATGTGCAGAGAACATCGTCATGCTGTGTCAGCGTTGATCTCGTTCCAGGCAATTCAGTAAGTGCTATAGTATAGAGAATAGAATATCATGGAGTCATTATTTGAGGGATGTGAAAAGAATAGTTTCTCGTTTTCAGGCAGGTACATCACTCACTGCACTGATATCTTTTGTTCCACACTAACATCTAATCATGCACGTTTGGTAATATCTAGGTCCTGCAACAATCGTGATCATGGTGATTATTGCCAAGCTTTGCCAAAGGCATACTGGCACATAGTGACATAGTACTACACTCATGTAGTACGTCTGGTGCGGTCAGGGTCCAGCGACCAGTACAGTCAGACCTCGCTTATCCGGTATATATCCTGTCCTCTTTTATCCGGATCCCTCGCCATCCGGAAGAAAATCGCTGGTTACCGATGTGCAGCATATGTTACGCATACAACATAACCGGACCTCACGATCCGCATATATGCGCATACCGCGTACCGGTGCATGTTTTTGTGTACAAACTGGTTGAAATGTGTACAAAAAGCTTCGTCGTATCCGGTTGCACATGGCTTGCAAAAGCTAGAATCAGGGAGTTATACAAGCAAATGAGGTCCTTGACCTGCTGGATGCATGCGGATAGCACTCAGTTGCATGCACTTGTCATTTTTCTGGCTTGTTTTACATACTGAGCACGCTAGTTGTACTGCATAGGACCCGTCTACATGTATGTACGAGGCCACTCCTTTTGATATGCCACATGCATATACAGTATGTGTGTTCAGTTATCCGGTTCCCTCGCCTATCCGGATACTTTTGTGGAAAACGGATGTGTGCGGTTATGCGAGGTCTGACTGTATTGTTATTAAATTCTGTAGATGTTTATGAGAAGCATAGGCCTTCAAAGCTCAACAAAAGCCCACCCGCGTATAAACCCAGGCCAAGTTCGAACATCGCGAAGCTTCGTCGCACAAGCCCATGGGCCTAGATCGTACCATGTACGTTTTTTTGTACATTTCAACACAATCATCGGTTGTTTTTGTTTGCACAGTGATTTTCAGCAATGTACTTCCCACTTCCTTGTTACTTTTCAATAGCACAACTTTGGTGTCGGCGTATAAGCCCACCGAAATGTCCTTGTGAAACAGATAAGCCCGGGGGCTTATCCGCGGGATTCTACGGTAGTCGACTTGCACACAGAGCTGTCGCCGTTTGGGTTCAGCATTTCTGGGACCCAGCCACTCTAGCTTTTCTATCATGATACGTTGCTCCTTCACTATACTGTCGACGCAGGCCTGTCCGAATTGTTGGATGGTGACAGGTGACTGCCAACTAGTGCAGCGAAATGGTGGTGTCAAACTTCTTGATAGTTATCCAGAATAACCATGGTAACTAAGCTTCCAAGGTTGTGCCACTCTGCATATGGGGTCTCCGATGGCGAAAACTCGAATCGCGTGTTCCAAATTCATTTCGTACTGTGTCGATCTACGACAAAGGCCAGCATACGAGCAGTCGACTACCCATGGTTCTACCAATTTTATCACATTCTGCACCAAAATGGCTTCAAGGAAAGAAGACAGGTGAGGAAAAAGGCATGTCAGGGATTGCGAAAAACTACTCTACAGCCGTATATACGAAATAAAAAATAAAATAAAAACCCTCCCGTCCGCCCCGATTTCTCAGGAAAATCTGACTATAAACAATCAATATATTTTACATGGACTCGCATGGAGAGCCAGGAATTAATTTATAGAAAAGAAAAAGGACCAAGGAACTACAAGTTACGCTATAATGTCCACTAGCACCACCAGTTACTAAACAATCAGCTCATGCGATAACATTGCACGACACTGACCGACGGTACTGACGTTCTACATTTTGGCTGCACTCACCTTCCCCTCCTTATGTTATTTCTATAACTTAGAACCTTCCAAGTTGGAAGGCTGTTGGAGTGCGCATCCAAGATGTGCTAGAGCTGTTAGCCAGTTAGTTCCTCGGTACTTTTTCTTTTCTATAAATATTTTACATGGCCTAATTATCCCAGTTTTTAGAGCTGGTTGGGTGTGTATACCGACAGATGTATTTTGTGATAGTTTTCTCTCTCTCTCTCACTCTCTCTCTCACTCTCACTCTCTCTCTCTCTCTCTCTCTCTCTCTCTCTCTCTCTCTCTCTCTCTCTCTCTCTCTGTCTCTCTCTCTCTCTGTCTCTCTCTGTCTCTCTCTCTCTCTTCTCATCTCCCTTGACTTGTGTTTGCTTGTTTTGTAGCCGCAGCTGGAAGTAGACTCTTCAGTGGCCGCCGAAGGCACGAGCGCTGTCGGTCGAAGTCTGGTCGGCCACAGTCAGCCCAACAGTCGACAGTCGGTGTGTTTGCTAGGTCAGGGTGCCAGCGAGAATGCCGCAATCTGGCAGTGGTGCGATGCAGCGCACCAGCTCAAGACGGCCTCCTCTCGGCATAGCATGCTCCAGGTGAGGGTGCAGACTACTGCTACTTACTACTTGTCAACACATTGGCTTCTGTATTGCCCTACTGTTGGCTTGTGGTCATGTGCTTCTGATTGTGTCTGTTGAATCTCAGCACTATCACAGCTACACTGCAGGACCGCCGGAAGCACGTTTCAATTGGTCCGGTCGTACCGTAGTCTTCCATACTTTGTGTATAATATGGCAGGGACGTATGCCCTCCTCAGCGTTGGTAGCTACAAAGTTGGTCCGGCGTTAACCTGACCAAAGCGGACCGGTTCCGGCGGGCCTGCACTGTAACTGCTCTCCTTGCCACCACGGCTTGCACTGCTGGCACTACTGGCACTACCGTAGAAGTCCGTAAATAAGTACCTGCCCGAAAGAAATACCCCCTTCATTCTTTTGGCTCTGTCTGTTGAAGTCAAGTCAAGCCCGATAAACATACTGCCCGAAATAAGTACCGGTACGATGCGCACATGCAGCACATAGCATGTACATCTACATGAAAATGACTTCTCCACTACACACAAGTCACACAAGTCAGGTCCGAAAGGTTGTGGTCGTGCCCGAAAGTCGGTACTCGCCCGAAAGTTAGTACGGGTGTGGTCACTAAATTCGAAAGTAAATACGTACTTATTTACGGACTTTTACGATAGTAGTATAGAATGAACAGCAGTACAGTAGTGATAAACACGTACCTGCTTACCGCCTGTCCAATTCACCTGCTGCATTTCGATCATCCATCAAGACTTTCCTAGGGTTCCCTGTAAAAAGGCGAAGACGCCTGTTGGGATTTCCCTAGTAGAATAAAGAATAAAAAACAAAATTAAAAAAACACGTTTTGACGATGACAATATGTTACAAGGCGGAGGGCGCACAGCAGTGCTCCTGACTGCCACAGCATGTTAACCTATCGAGCAGGGCTTGCGTATACCAAACGATAGTGATTGCGGTGGTACATGTATACCGGCAGGAGAGACTGCTGGCGGCACACCGTTATGCCTGCCTGTGTGATTGTACTACAAATTCTACAATGGCAATCAGTAGGTGTAGTGCCCCTCCGCTGTCATCCACGTGCGAAATTAATGATTTTGCGTGCTAAACCAGTGACACGTCATGAATACATTGTGGCAGTGCGCTAGTATAGCAATTGTATCAATGAATGTATGGTGGCAATGTGCTAGTATAGCAATTGTACTTCAGTAGCAAGGAGTGCGTGGTGGCGATGTGCTAGTATAGCAGCTGCAGCAGCAACTTGGAACCAATGCACCTCTCCAGAAGAAGCGCTTAAGTTGTTACCTAAACCTGTTCCCTTTTCCATTCGCTCAAGTAGTGAATATTAGAATAGACCCATGTTGTTTCCTGTTCGACTTCTCCTTTTTAGCACCAGCTGGTCGTGTGCATTCTGTGTCGCTGACATTTGGGTTTCACTCTCAAACTTTAACACAGTTAGCAGAGAGAAGGTTGGCCGAAACATTGCGCTTGTGCTTGAACTTGGCACTTACTCATGCGTTAAATTTTTTTAAAAGAATGGTGCAACCCTTCCCATCATTGCTTTCATGGTCGTACCAAAGTCCGTACATGTGCTTGGACAAGTTGTCAACTTGCACCTTTGCCTTCACCTTGTGCTTTGCAAGTCATAGCAAACTATACATATTTGGCGCGATGATTTCCGCACCTATCGAATTTGACATTGCGCAGTGTGCAGCTCTCATCCGGCCTAGTCAGAAGCACGCCAGGGGTTGGAGTCATTTTCCAGTGCGGCACCTGCTTGGCATGTTTGGCCTGTGCACGCTGTGTCAGTGATATTCTCCTTGTAGTGTACTCCAGTCAGTCATGAGGCATTCCCCTTGTAGTGTACTCCAGTCAGTCATGAGGCATTCCCTTTGTATTGTACTCCAGCCATGTACTCATGTCATGTGTCAATTGGCCAACACATGCACTCTAGTTGTCAAACTTGCAAGCGTAACCCTGAGGCCAATTTTCTTTCCCATTCGTTGTTACTGCTCAGCACATCAATGACTGGCTGGCATCTCGTTCGTTTCTAGCAACACACTGTTTATCATTAGCTGATCTTTGGCTCTATGCAGTGTGCCACCCTATACTGGTAAGTGTTGCAATTATCTCTGCTGAAGCAGCCCTGTGCTGCTGAACAGTGCAGGTGTGTGTGTGTGTGTGTGTGTGTGTGTGTGTGTGTGCGCGTGCGCGTGCGTGCGTGCATGTGTTGGTCTGTGTTTGCGTCTGTGTATCTAACGTTATGCCTGTCCCTCTGGATGTCTGGACAGTACATGCTCCCTAGTATAAACACGTGGTGATGAGTTTGTTTTCTTGTACATGTGTTGCCATGGGGTGATAGGGTGATACCGTGATAGGGCGTGCATGTATCGTAAAGTACCATTATGTGCCCTCCTCCCCCCCCCCCCCCCCCCCACACACACTTATGGTGCTTTGTTTCATGAAAGTCAAAAAGCAAAGGGAGTGGATAATCAATCTTTTTCCTCACAAGTGCTACGATACATGACAAGCTCTTAGCTGTGTACTCGCGCTGAATGCACGGTCTCATTGTAAGTTTTGTTTCAAGGAGGTAACATGAACACACACACACACACACTCTCTCTCTCTCTCTCTCTCTCTCTCTCTCTCTCTCTCCCCCCCCCCCCCCCCCCCCCCCGCCGAAAAACACATTGCTTCAATGGTATCGCTGTAATACCCCTAGTCTCTGCGTCGCTTATTCATTTCTTCAAACAAATCCTGCGGTGCTGCTTACTGAAATCCAACCGTACCAGACACCGTACCAGACCTGACAACACTGGGCTGTGCACTGGTGTAGGCTGCTAATGTATTTGATGAGATCGGATTTCGTTGAGCAGGACTAAAGTAAGCATATGCATGCATTCTACGATCGGATTGTTATGTCTTCTTCCCTCCTCTTTGTGTGTGCGTGCGTGCGTGTGCAGAGTTCAAATTTTAGCTTTGGCGGTTTTCAGCATTTGGCTCGTTGGTTTGAACAGGTATGTTCGCTGTTTGTTTGCGTAGTTTTTGATGAGGCAGGCAACAGGCCAGTGATGGAGAGAGAGAGAGAGAGAGAGAGAGAGAGAGAGGGGGGGGGGGGGAGAGGGAGAGGGAGAGGGAGAGAGAGAGTACAGTAAATAGCACTGATTTGTGTGTGCATGAATATTCTCGTCTTCCCGTTTCGACTTCTTCTGTACTATTTGTGCTGTGTGTTGCCTTTGAAATCCGCGTCAACTTGTCATGATTGTCCTGTTCTAGCCCCGTGTTGCACGTAGATTTATCATATTGAAACTTTTGATTGAGCAGATGCTCCTGTCATGCAGTTGTGCACCTTGTAATGCTTTCGATCATTTCCATTTTTCCAACTAGAGGGATAACAAAAACAGTCTTTAAACAGATACTCCTTTCTACTGTGAAGGCACTATAAATTGTAGTTTTCGGTTGCATGTGATTCCCGGTACCCCGGGATCACATCTCTTCCAGTGGTGACGAGTCGTTGGTGCCTGTGTGAAATTGAAATTTAGGTGGTAGACCTTAAAATGTGCGAGAGTGCTGAAGATAGGAACCTACCAAAAACCAAGTGTGATTACGGCAGCTAGTGCCAGTACATCGTATGTGTGTGAAAGAGGCGTTCAGCCCGAAGGTATCTTGCTGTTCTTGTCTGTTGTTTCAAATCTTTATTCTCACGATAGCCAGTGGCCAATAAGAGATAATAGTGAAAGAAAGGAGAAAGAGTGAGGAAGAATTGGGTGGGTAGAGCTTAGGGGTTAATGACTACTCTAATTTCAGAAATTTTCGGTGCTCAATTTTTTCGGTATGAGGGCAAAAGGCCAGGTTAGGTGAACAGAAATGTTCGGTACAGAGAAGCAGTTCCCTATTGGATTATGTGTGTTAGTGTTTGTTCAGTGTATTGAAATTTTAGGTATGAAACAGATGCACCGAAAGTACCGAAAATAAAAGTACACCGAAAATTTGTGAAATTACAGTACTTACGTGTACGGGCAGGGCCTAGGGGTGGTCGCTACACGAGCATACAGAGTTGTGCAACAGCAAGGATATCTGGGATTTGAAGAGAGTACGATGTTGTTGTTGTTGTTGTCTTGTCGCAGGTGCACAATACTGAGGGTGTAAGAGGATTGTATCCGGACGTAGCTCTGTACCGAGTATGAAGCGGTTGCCTAGTGATTACCGTCCGCAGTTTCGTACTCTGTCCAGCATACCAGTACAGTGGATTGGGTTTTGTTTAGAAGTGCCAGTGGCAGTGCTCCCAAGAACAACTCGGCTCTGAAGATCCCCACATACGGACTCCGACCTCTGTGTCCCAACATGCTAGCTGTGGATACGCGCTTGTTTGTGTGGTCTTCTGTCCACCTAGCAGCGACAGCGCCTAGCACCATTGTTTGTTGGTCGAGATCTATCCACAATGCATAGGTTGTGTGGTGGGTGCTCCGAGCTACTGCTGTCTTTCTTCTCCGTACTACTTGTATTGGTGTTTGGTGACCTAGTTTTAGAATTGAAGCTTTTATCGCTTTCTCCCTTCTGCTACCATTCAAGAGCCGTTTTAGAAGAATGCTAGCCCCCAAGATAATTTATCCTAACCCAGGAGTTTCGCGAAGTGCTGCCGTTCCCGGCTATACCACTTTCTACCAACATGTACTCTGATCAACCAATCTTTTTTATAACCCTACTGCACAGCCAGCGCCTGCACATTAACTGTGTGTGTGCGTGTTGTGTGTGTGCGAGTGCGTGTTGTGTGTGTGTAGGTGGGGCGCCGTGCATACCGTGTTCTTTCTGAACGTTAATTAAGCCCATTCCCTATGCCCTCTTGTTCTTCGCTTATCGTCAGTCCACATGGCCATATGGGTCAATCTTGTTCAACCTGTTTGGTCACAACAGAGAGTCTTGCTCTCCCCCTAGACACATGCAACACTGGCAGCAGCTGAAGCGCTCCTCGCTTTGCTCACGAAAATGCCATCTACGTACACTCGTACAGAGAACAATTCAAGTGTTAGTGGGCAGCAAGATAATGGGCATATACACAATCAGCTGGTAGCGAACAAAAATGAAGAGCAAATCGAGCAGAAGAAGAGAAAGTTGGCTACTTCAAAGCAACTGTTGTTAGCAACCGTATTTTTCATGCTATTGAAAAGTAGATAGTAATCAGTATGAACAGAGAATGTGTCTTGTTCAACCTGTTTGGTCACAACAGAGAGTCTTGCTCTCCCCCTAGACACATGCAACACTGGCAGCAGCTGAAGCGCTCCTCGCTTTGCTCACGAAAATGCCATCTACGTACACTCGTACAGAGAACAATTCAAGTGTTAGTGGGCAGCAAGATAATGGGCATATACACAATCAGCTGGTAGCGAACAAAAATGAAGAGCAAATCGAGCAGAAGAAGAGAAAGTTGGCTACTTCAAAGCAACTGTTGTTAGCAACCGTATTTTTCATGCTATTGAAAAGTAGATAGTAATCAGTATGAACAGAGAATGTGTCAGAATCAGATGTGTGATGGGAATATGTTCTCGTGTGTGTGTGTGTGTGTGTGTGTGTGTGTGTGTGTGTGTGTGTGTGTGTGTGTGTGTGTGTCTGCGTGCGTGTCATGAGCAGTGATAGTGACAGTTCGCGGGGTCAAGCAGGCTTATCAAAATCGAAGGAAACTGGAGGAAGTATTTGAAGTTGTTGAAGGTCATAATTTAGGAGAAGAGTGTACACGTACGCCGTGGTTTATGACGGACAGTGTTGCGCGTGTCGCCCAGGAGGGGCATTGGTTAAATGTACATATGCCGTGTCGTCATTTACGCTATTCTGCGGTTGCCATTCGTGGAGCACTGCTTGACAAGGCAGGACTCTCTGGCGAAGGAACGGCAGTGAACGCCATTGGAGACAACAAGTTCTGTCGACACGATGTGGTGGGTGCAGTGCTGGGTGAAGTGGCAACACCAGCAGCACATACCATACCACCCATCGGTGAGGAGGAAGATGGCGACGGTGAAAGGCGCTGCTGCTGAGAGCTTCGTGTCGGCGTAACACGACCGGACGGCGAAGTGAGACCAGTCGCAACCGCTGGCGAAGACGAAGATGATGGTGGCTGGGGTCGGGGACTCAACCACTGCTGGAGCGACGTCAGTTTCGGAGTGCCAGGGGCCTTGTTGGATGAGCTCCTTCCTGCCCTATTGCTGCCACCTGGCGACGTTCTAGAGCGAGACGATGCAGAGAAAACAGGGGTTAGCGCAGTTCTGGTGGACGGCGAGACAGCTGTTCGTGTCGCTGGAGATAGTGGTGTCTTGGGTGTTGTTGGTTGCTGGGTAGTGGTACCAGTACCCGCACTGGATGTGACCACTGTCTGCCGAGAGGGACTCAGCGGAAGTGTGAACATGCGCTTGGCAGGCGGTGGCCCCACGGATGCTCCAGCGACGACCGCTGCTCTGTGCGTAGGCGCACCCTCAGCACCTGTTCTTGCAGGTGCTGCGGCGGCGGCGGAGGTGGCAGCGGACGAGTCCACGGCAATGTTCTCCTTGTCGTCCTGGAACAGAGCAGTGCGACTGGGAGTCACCTTCACAAAGCTGAGCATGGACGCAGTACGCATGCACTTGTCGCGCGACGGTGTCACTTGCCCAGGCTCTCTGCTGGCACTGCCGGCTGCTGCTGCCACTGTGCCATCGCAAGCAGTCGGTGCAACTACAGGCTCTGGTGGAGCTGTGAGGAGGCAATAGAAGGCAATCAACACAAGGCATTAGTGACGTTCAGCAACTCGTTAAATGAGCGTGCAACGAGTTCACGTGTCCCCGACTCGTAATGAACTCGTGAAACCGGTCTCAATTCCCTGTCAGCTGGGCACGGCTTGGAATTTGGAAATGAGTCCGCGGTCCATTCTGAACTCGTTCTGTGAGCCGTCAACACTCTATTGATAGAACAACGCAGCACTCTTCACATCAACTGAGATCATATTCAACTATTCACTGATGGGGTGTGGTCTATAATTGATAGCCACCAATATTCTGAGTCCAGAGGCCCCCTAATCCAGGAAATCAGACAGCCTCGGGGTGTAACGTTACACGGCTGCACAAACTTTATGTGTTCTGTGTCCCTACCATCGCAGCTGCGGACGAGCTCTGGACCCCGGTGGGCTGGATGCGGGGAGTTTGAGGAGACTATGCCTGACCCAGAGCGGACAATGATCAACTGGAAAGATTCCTTTTGAAGTTGTCCCGGTCTTTACGGTGGCACTGTGCACATTGCACTGAGCTTGTGTCCACTATATTTACTACGCACCTCCCCCATTATAGTCGTAGGCAACCTGCTCATTATCGTCAGTGTGTTGTCTGGTGATAAGCCCACTGCCATGAACAGCGGAGTTACAACCACCATTGTGAACTTGTGGCAATGTACCCCCCCCCCCCCCCCCCCCCACCACACACACACACATACACACGTATCTTACCTGCAACAAGTGTGGCTCTGCCGATCAGTCGGGCATCAGACAAGTCGCGGGACAAGAGAGCTGCGGTGTTCTTATGACGCCTGCACTCAGAACAGAACAGGATTAAAGAGAAGAAGTTTGAGAGCGGTGGCCAATGCAGGGGTAAGTACTAAACAAAAAACCTTGAGTATACCACAGTGTTATGTCTTCTGTCCACTGAATCACTATCAACATGGCTTGTTGCACAGAGATAACTCCGTGCTCAAGGATCGACACTTTGGTATATCTTTGGCTTCCTTTGGGCGATTTTCATGATCTTGGGCCTTTTGACTCTGCAAAGTCACAAAGCCGTGGTACAGTCTAGCCTAGCCCCAGGTTCACCACCAAAAAGTCAAACATGGGGTTTTAACTTTTTTTTTAACTTTTTACTTTTCCATTTCAGTGCCCCTGCTCGTTTCAACCATAATTTTTTAAACCTCACTGGATACCCTGGCACCATTCCAATCTTGTTCCATGATAGTAGGTTGCAAAGAAAGAGCAAAACGGATTGCGTAGCTGTGCAGTGTGCGCACACACGCACACACACACGGTACGGCTTCAGACTTTTTTTCTCGCACAGGTGCTAATCCCGTCCAACTCACCACAGTCGCACCGAGCAATCATCGCTACACGTGACAAGCTGCACCAAAGCACACAACATCAAGCGGTGGAAAACAGTGAAGTCAGCAAGGGTTTAGCAACTGGTCCGAGGACACCCGGTGTGCTTCATAATCACATTACACAAAGACTGGGAACGGTTTTTGGACACTTGATGTCCCTTTGCTAAGAAGAGGTTGAAGATGAAGATGATAACACAACAGCAAGAGAGAGAGAGAATATCACCTGCCACACACATACCTGCTCCTGGTTTCCGGGGCAGAACGCAACAGCCATGACTTCTCCCACATGCCCGCTAAGTGCAGCATGAGGAACCTGCGGATGGTTCACCTTCACAACGGACATGGAAACACACAGGGACAGGCCGACTACCATTGTCACAGAGATAACTTTCATACATTGTAACATTAAACGTCTTAAAACGTTTCAGCCACACACCTTCTTACCCTGTATTACAAGCAGCATACAGTCGACTCCTGCTAAAGCAAGCACCAATGTGCAGATTTAGTTGCTTATAGCTGAAGTTCGCTACAGCAGAAATGCACTCACACCATACAAGCAACACTAGTCATGACTGGCATGTGGCCCATGACAGTGTGAGCGCACTTGGATTACGTGCGGCCCTACAAGGTATGGTGCGTTATATACGACAGCTGTTCCCTAGTATGAAGGGTCAATTAAATTCGTATGGGCTTGACCAGAGACATGGACAGTGGTTCGCCGTATCATACAATTTGCTATAATGCAAGTTCGTTATAAGTGGAGTAGAAAAAGTAGGAATGCAGAGCATTGCACGCACACAACAACTACAGTAGGCCAGGTGTGGAGAAACCTACGAGAATAGAACGAAGTGCTCAACGTCATTGTGATGTCACCTGCGTGCACACCCTCTAGACAAGATGGGTGCTTTCAGGAGACTTTTGGGGCTCCGCAGATCTAACACAAAAACCCAGAGTATCACCCACTTCATCCTATAGGTTTGCACACATTGTGTACACATTTCATTATCGGGCAATCGGTCGATTGGATCATGTGTGCTGGTGTTTGCATGTTGAAAAGGTTGGGCAAGAAACAGGAAGTACCCAAAGTATAATAATGTACACCAACAATTTCTGAAAAATTCCAGTACCTGATAGATCAGAGCGTCGCTTTCCATGGACCCCGTTACAAGAAATCTAAGCAAGACAACACGCAAAACAAAGAACAGCGCAATGCATGACATAACAAGTGAACAGAGCAGTCTCCAGTAATCGGGCTAGGGGATTAGAGACGCAACTGGGCGGAAGTGATGCAGACAACACACACACACACACACACACCCACCACCACTACGGATTGGCTGATCACCGGATAGCAATGCCAAGCTAGACATTATGGTATATACAGGTACATGTATATGGAGCTTCACTGCTCGGGCCACAGAACAGGACACAGGCAACGACTACACCCACACGTGTTTCACTCACTGTCCATCCGCACTGAGATCCATCTTGACGTAGTATGAGCCCAGGCCTTGCGACTGGATGGTGGAGACTGCAGGTGCGCATGCAACAGGCGGATAAACACATGCGTTATGCACAGCAGTCGCGGCAACAGTCATAGTGTTAGCTAAAACAAGACACCAGGGTAGAACTGTGGCAGCGATTTTTATGAAGCTGGAAAGCCGTTCAAAGTACCGGTATTCAAACAGACTTTGATGATACCCGCGGTTGCGTACCCACCGGTAACGTATTGTGATTCATTAGACGAGTGCGACGATGCATCATGCAGATACCATGTATCCAGTAGCATACATGTATTTTCACAAAGGATATTGTAAGGACCACAGCATCACGCACATGGACTGTTCCATATACACTCCATATCTCTAGTATTAACTTTACACACACACGCGCACACACACACACACACATACACACACACACACAGAGCCTCTCACCTGGCTTGGGAGAACATGCTGCAATGTCGTAACGGTACACGCTGCACAAAGGGGCAAGTGAGACATTCGCAGAGAGCACAAACTCACGACCATACACTGGAGGCATAAGCTACTTTTACCCACCTAGCTAGTCAACAACAGAAAAGCCATGTACTTTCTTAAAAGTTGAAAATAATACTGCAATGCGATGAACACAGCCTTGAGAGTGAGTGTTTGCCGATTTTAAAAGGATTTCAGACATCCATGTGTAGCTCAATAACAAGGCATACAGCCGCACAGAGGAGACGAGATAGAATACCCAGGCCAGCCATTGGCTGGTGGAGGTTTGCGTGGCAGTCAACACAACTTACACATCATCAGTACAGCTTGCAAACACAGTAGCCTTGATGGGATCCATCACCAGGCCAGTGAAGCCTGCACAACAGGAATTGGTCAAAGATGCGGCGGAGATAAATACATGTAGTTCATCAGTGACAATGCAGCATCACGCAGAATTTGCTACAACAGACCAACAGTCACACACAGTCCCAGTCCCACATGTATACTGCATGTACCACACAGAGCGTATTTAACAAAGCTACAGGAAAAGGCAGAGCTGCTGTTCAAGAGAGAGAGAGAGAGAGAGAGAGAGAGAGAGAGAGAGAGAGAGAGAGAGAGAGAGAGAGAGAGAGAGAGAGAGAGAGAGAGAGAGAGAGAGAGAGAGAGAGAGAGAATTCTGAAGCAGACTCACCATGTTTCCCTTGCCTCCCACCACAGTAGGAAAACGCAGCAGTAGGAGTGGGTACAAGCTGATGGATAGATCTTGGCATACGAATATCCCAAACCTTGATCATTCTGAAGAAGAAGGAAGAAGGAAGAATTTTGTGAGAAAACTGCTACGAGGAAGACTAGTCAATGGACTACCACCTAATTGTCTTGCTTTACTTTAGAAGTAACATGCAGAAAGACGGGTGTAGCATTATATATACTCTGCAATGCGTGGGGAAATCTGCAGGCGAGGAAGTCAACACCATCAGTGCTACATCCCCAGCTGTTGCTGACAAGAGCAGCAAAGCGCGCAAAAACTTCGGTCTTCACCTACCCCAGCGCGCTACAAGTACAGAAAATTGAAGAAGAGTTCAAGCCTTACAAGCAAGTCAGGCACTAACACTACAGGTATACTACAGCGCTGCTCAATGAAATCCAGTCGCGTCACGCGCCAGTTCACAGCCCAGTGTTCGCGGGTCTAGGGCTGCGCAACGCCCGGCGCGTACTTGAGCGACGTGACTGGATTTCATTGAGCAGCACTGTACATAGGTGTTGCTCAGCAGTACTGAATAGGCACGGCGTAAGACGCGACAGATAGACAAGACGCGGAAACATCGCCAAAGGTGCAACATAGTCGGGCGTAAGACACGACAGATAGACAAGACGCGGAAACATCGCCAAAGGTGCAACATAGTCGGGCGTAAGACACGACAGATAGACAAGACGCGGAAACATCGCCAAAGATGCAACATAGTCATCCATGGCATGGGTTGGTGGGGGTGGTGGGGGCACAGGATACTACATGGTTAAAGGGGAAGTCCGGTGAAAAATTTAAATTTCAGGGTCGGTAGAGTTTTGGGCGCTGAGTCGAATGGTGTTGGTCCCACGTGTCTCTGCCAAAGCGTTCTCGAGATATTTCCGTTTGAAAAACTGAGTTTCGGGGGCTGCGCCATGACGTCATGCGGCCGCGCCACACCCTCCGCAACGTCATAGCGTGCAGCTAGGTCAAAAGGAGTGCGTGAAAGCAATAGTGTCAGTGCTATTTCAAATGATTTGGCGACTGATATTAGGTGGTGCAAGCGACCCCGAAGACCTAACTCCTTGTGAGAGTGAGGATGCAGCCATGGCTGACCTTCATGAGTTTGGTCTGGCGCTGAGAACCTCGGTATTCAGCTGAAGAAATGGCCGCGCGGGCCGGTCAAGAGTGAGCGCTACTGAGTTTCCGACTGATGAAGAAGCAGCAGCTATTGCAGACGAGGCTGATATAATTATCAGATCGCTGGAGAGCAGGGTCGCCAAAATGGAGAAGAGTGATGCGAGTACTCTAAATGTTGTTCCATACCGATTCGCTTAGACTCCAGTAGCCTGGCACATGGTGATGTTTTGGTGCGAACTTGGCATATTTCGGACTACTCAATTTGAGAACAGTGCAGGCTCTTTGAACCACGGGCACGGCTCTCCGCTCGCAACGCTATGGAATCTGAAAGTTCTAGGTCCGGGAGCTGTTCGCTGTTTTGTCACTTGTCACGGTTGTGCACTCATCGCTGTAGCAAAAAATAATGAGGCGGGACTGGAGCGGAAAACTAAAATTTTCTTTCTCAAAGCACAACCACCGGCACCGGCAAGGAGAAACGCACGTAACGTCGTTCTCTGACCACATGAACTGATACGAGTGTAGTACATGACAAGTCTGTGTACGTGTGTTGACTAGTTTTTGAGTCTTGTGACTCGAGTCTTGTTGTAGCTACCCCTGCACGGCAGTGCGCGAGTAGTTCCGTGTGTGAGTTTGTTGACTGCACTACAGCTAGCATGCACGCAGCGCATTGCTAGAGCCGTAGAGGCCTTGCTGACGGAAAAAGTCCAACTCGGAAACGGCTAAAATACGGTATAACCTCGAGGTTTACCGAGCTGAAAATCACAAGGAAAGTAGTGTTTGTAACACTGAATCGAATGGTCTTGGTCCGAAGAAGCGGCGACAAACGGTTCCCCAATCGAACGCGCTCCGAATATGGCCATTTTGTACACAACTAGATGGTGTGGCTACCTGGCTGCACGCTGTGACGTCATCACCTGGATCTGGGTGATGTGCGCTCAAATTCGCGCTTGTTCGATTGGGCGTATCTGACGAACCATAGGCCGCAGCCTCCTCGGACAAAGACCATTCGACTCAGCGACCCGAACTCTACGGACTGTGAAATTTAAATTTTTCACCGGACTTCCCCTTTAAACCTGCAGGCATAGGGTGTCAGTAAGGTCTGAGCACTTTCAAGGCGAGCTATACCAAGCTCTCTGGAGACTGCAATAAAAACATGCGTATGCACAAATGCATGCATGTGCACATACATCCTTACACACGCACACGCGCACACAAACAAACACACACCCATGCAAGCAGGCAAACAGTGAGCCACCAGGCACCTACCCATCACCACCACCAGCTGACACGATACAGCGATCATCGCGAAACAGCACTGCAGTTACACTCTGCCTGCCAGCCGTTTCCGCCTTCATTGCCGCACACAGTCAAATATCAAGTACAACACACAAACGACAATGCTATTAGTGGCACTGCTGGTAAATGCACAGCGCTGTGTGTGTGTGTGTGCACGTGCACGTGTGTGTGCAAGACGAGCCTCCAGCCTCTGCTCATATACCGTAAAAGTCTGTAAATAAGTACCTGCCCGAAAGAAATACTTCTTTTGGCTCTGTCTGTTGAAGTCAAGTCAAGCCCGATAAACATACTGCCCGAAATAAGTACCGGTACGATGCGCACATGCAGCACGTAGCATGTACATCGACATGAAAATGATTTCTCCACTACACACAAGCCAGGTCCGAAAGTTAGTTCGTGCCCGAAAGTCAGTACCCGCCCGAAAGTTAGTACGGGTGTAGTCACTAAATTCGAAAGTAAATACGTACTTATTTACGGACTTTTACGGTACCACTGAAACCAGGACTGATCAGCTAGGCCCGGCTGTGGCCGCTCAACTATTATAAACTGGGATCACAAGATGCCACACCCATTATAATAATTGTTTTGCTCAACGAGCAAAATTGATGCAAGATTATATAGGTACAGGAGAGAGCCCTGCACAAAGGACAACAGCCACATCAAACAATTACCTACCAAGAGCTCTCGCACATGGAGCACATACACACACACACGCAGTCACCAAAGACACACCTGGCTACGGTTAGAGCGCTTTAGAGACGGCCGAGCACTGGTACTGGACGCTGCCATGCCGAGTGAGCTGTGAGCGTTGAACAGCTGAGAGCAAGGCTTTACCTGGTAAGGTTGATCACCTGTGTGGCACAGGGAAAACAATAAGAGAGTTCACACACGACATACACATACATACACCATGTACACACAGTCAAACAGTAGTAGACCCAAACAGGCATCGTCGCTTCTTTTGCCATCAAAATCACACCGGGCGTGTGTACACACACAGACAACACACGCCACTGCCAGCACCAGCGTAACCACCACTGGCACACTACGTGAAGCACATCTGGGCCACCACAACCCTCATTCACAGACAGGCTTTCAAAAATGTACGAATAATAATAATAATAATAATAATAATAAACACAGCTCGCATCTTCCCTGAACCTGTTAGACAGGAGCAGAGTCGACGCATCTGTCAACAGTGTCAAGCCAAGTTAGTCTATCTCCTGCAGCTTGGAGAGCGCTCTCCACGGAGAGATCCGCTGCCTTCAGGTCGTGCCGAATCGTATCTACCCACCGCAATGGCGGACGGCCACGGTTTTTTTTTATGTCGTTTGTGTTGATTGATAGCTCCAGTGCTTGGAACGAGGCGGATTCCGGACCCTCTCGCACCACATGGCCAAACCACAGCAGCCTGCGTCGCCGACATGTGGCACTAACTGGAGATTGTACGAATGGCCTGCATTAATACATGTACAGTAGGTATCGGTTATAGCGTGGGTGTTTGAAAAACTACTTTCTATTCTTATTTCCGATATTTCTTACACACGATAAATCAAGTGTGACATATCATGTGCATGTGCGCAGAGGCAGGAAGATCATCGTACATGCGGCTGGTCATTGTCGCGTACGCGATCTCCACATTTAATATTGAAACCTAAAACATTTACACACGTTACGTAATTTCTCGCAGCACGTGAGCTCTCATGTTTTGATAACCAAGGCGCATGCTTGCGCTTCTGGGCCTTTTTTTCTCTTTGCTCGTTTTGGAAAAGAGAGAGAGAGAGAGAATCCCGAAGAGTTTGGAGTAATTGGAGTGTATGTGCCCTATGATTGGAGTGACGGAGAGAGATCTAGAGTGTGAGATTTAGAGGCTGGTGAGAGAAGGTGCATGAGCCGTAATTGGAGTAGTAGTCCATTGAGTGTGATAGTTTTATAAGTAAGGTACATTTCAGTCTTACTTCTCTCCCGACAGTCATAGTCACATAGGCTTACCATGTGGCTATGCAACATGAGTTACATGACCACAACAGTTGAACCTGCAGCACTGCGACCCAACGCGAGTCAGATCGGAACTGAATTGGACGGATATTATATTATTATCACTACAGGCGATATACTTTGTACTAATCTGGTATGTTTTGCTACACAAAGTCCATTCTTAGGACCGATATATTCTACTGTACGATAAAATTGCTTGCAAGAATAAGTGTGCACTTGAAATCCATGTTATGATTATGAAAACATGAGAGTTCATTCTTGTAGGCAGTATATTCTTTTACACGACCACGCTATAACCCATACGCACTGTACATGCGGCGAAACACAAATATGCCTCTTACCAGCAGACCGATTTACTCTCAGATCCCACAGCATGATGTGGCCATCACGTGCACCGGATGCAAACACCACTGAAACAACACAAACACCACAAGCAACGCCGGCGATGAAACTCCATGCAGGAAACGTACAATAGCAAAGTACAGTAAAAGCTGTCAAGGCGGCCGCTCGGATAAGGCGACCACCTGTCCTAGAAGACCACTGGAGCCATGACCAAGGGATGCTATTTCCAGTCAATTGGCCCTGGATAAGGAGACCACCTGACAGCAGAGACCACATTTTGAAGGTCCCTTGAGCGGTAGCCGTAGACAGGTTTCACACATCATTCACAGTGGAGCCTCTGACACCTGACTAGATGACTGGGATTCAACATTGACCTTTGAACGTGGATGTGACCGTCCCCGAGTGGTGCCCCTTTGCGGAGTAATGAAAGTGTAGAAAATGAAATTGCTTGCTCTATTGTGACTGACAACTGGGTCACAAGTGTGACTATTTAGTCCTGCAGGAGTACTGTACATATGTGTGTGTGTGGGGGGGGGGGGGGGGGGGATTCCTACAAATGCACCAGTACCAGCAGAAACACGCACACAACTATGACCACAACAAAAAGAAGAAAAAGAGTGCATCTCCCTTTGTTTTCCATCTCGGGCACATCATGTTGAGCGAGGCCAGATGGTTATTACAATGTAGTACATGGAACGCATCTGCTTGGGGGAACGCTTCATGTTCAAAGGACTTACTCGGTTCTTCTTGGCAAAAGCTGACCGACTTCACGCTGCCAGAATGTCCAGCAAAGGTAGCCAGTGGCGAGTTGGTCCTGGCACAGTCCCAAAGATGAATCTTCTGATCACCGGATGCAGTGAGCTGAGTGTGCAGCAGCAGCAGGGGACAACGAGAAGAGACGAACAAGACAAGAGATCAGATGAGGGGCAAAAGACCAATACCCCACCCGACGACTAGTCGGACAGCAAGCATCACAAGGGATCAGCTATCAACGCACACAGCCCAGGATACGCGACATATTTCGATATGACCACGCGACAAAGATCTATCAGCAAGCATTGCAGGAAGGGGGATTGCCAGGCCCGGGCCCGGACAAACCCAGTCAACACGTGAGAAGATCAACAGAAGAAGCACTACACGGAGCACTAGATTTCGAAAATCCACGCTGAGCAGGTTTTCTGGACCAAGGGTGTATGTATGTGCGCAGCGAGAACCAGTCACCAAGGGATGCATGCAAGTACGCGCAAACAGTGTACAGAACACAAGACAGAGAGTGGGTAAACGTGGGATCATAGATCCGAATCATACGACTCCAGTTACCGTATTGCACACATCACATCATACGACTCCAGTTATCGTATTGCACACATCACAGGCAGCGTACCAGTTTAGCCTCGCCATCCACCGGCATCCAGGCCAGATCAAAGACAGCATTGCTGTGGGCTTCCCATGCTGTGCACGCACCAACACAGGGCAGAACAGAGCAACGGTTGCAGCGACACCAACAACGAGAATGGCTGTGCACGCTAGATGCTACCATACACACGTAATATCCTGCACAGATGACAGTAGTACATGTAGCAGCTAAGCTAATACAGCGGAACATGTGCAAACCCCATGCCGGTGCACTGCATGGTAAACCAGCCTTCATAGACAGGAGGCTTTGCTCCCCAAGTCAGAATGCATGTTGAGGGATGGTGTTGAGGCCTGAGGCAGCGGGTCTCCTAACTTTTAAAAGACAGGTGGCCTCTTAATTGCAGTGGTAGCTCAACAGTTTTCACTGGACAGCGCATGCTAGTACCGTAAAGTACCGCCAGAGCGCCCCGTCTCGCGAGAGCGCCCCACCTTGATTTTACAGCCAGAGAAAGGAAAATCGTATGGCAGAGTGCAATGAAGTGTGTACGATGTGAGAATCTTAGTGTACTAAGGTCACACTTGGCAGGTTTTGTGTGGAGCTTGTGTCCTCTTGAAGGTACGGATTGACTGCAAAACGTGCAATATGTGTACAAGGTTCATGTCGTATGACCTACAGACAGCAGACCACCTCCACAATACGACCACGAAAGGATGAGATGGTGGGGCGCTCTGGCGGTACTTTACGGTAATGGCCAGAGAGACTATCGCGACAACAAACCTGAGAGTATAGTAGACTACTGAACACCACGTGTACGTACTAAGTCAACAACTCATTTCAGTACTTCTCACACTTTTGAAGTACAACAAATATTACTCTGGGTCACAACAAGTCTCTGCAGTTGGCTGGTCCTGTCTTACCAACTCCTACAGTATGCTCTCAGCGGGGAATGCAATGCAGTTCGCATTTGTCTCATGTTCAGATTGATACGGCAATGGGGTGTACGACACCCATGCTCAACAATAGAGAGCTAGCATAGCAAGCATAGGCACAAACGATCACAGAGGAACATACAGCCTTCCAGCGCTTTGCACAGTGGCCGGCGAATGTCATACAGGCTCAGAACACCGGCTTCGTCAGCCGTTGCCATGAACGCTCCATCCCGAATCCCTGCAGTGGCGAGAGTTACAAGACGTGAGAAAAGAAAGAAACGTCCAGGAATGGCCACCAGAGTGTATGCCTCCTCGTCTGGAATTTTGTCTCGCACTCATTCTGGTGAGCAGTGCAAAATGGGTCCACAGTTTATATAACACGCACGCGCGCACACATACACACAAGTACGTACACGCACAGGCACTCACACACGGAGCGCACAGCAACTTCCACAAAACTTCAGGCACGATGTAACAGCAGAGGTATGCATTGAATGCAACCGAGCGACATTACAGCTTACAGGGGCATCGGAACCGGTGCGGCAGAACAATTTCATCTTGGGATTTTTGAAGCAACGGAATATGGGTTATTTGGGCCCAATTTCCCTAAAAATACCTCGGGGGAGGACCCCTGACCCTCCACCCATTCATGGCTGCACCAATGTCGAATACCATCCGACGCTCCTGGCTTATCTACACCTGTGGTCTCTTTTCCACATCCGGGACGTAGAAAATATTGTTATGTAACGTATGTACCACACTCACGTATGTACCACACATTGTGTAACGTATGTACCACACTCACATTATGTAACGTATGTACCACACTCACATTATGTAACGTATCTACAATGCTGCCAAACCGTCCGATTTTTCGGACAGTGTCCGATTTTCGAAGGCTCTTCCGAAAAACCGGTCCGAAAAGGGAAACGTCCGAAAAACAGCCAAAATGTCGGAGATCATTACTTTCATATGCAGAAGTCCTGTACTTTCACTTTTCAACGCAACTGAAGGCACAAATCACATTTGCTTCTAAAAAGGCTGCGCTTGGCTGTGGAAGTGCAAAGTAACATGCCTGGATCAGGCTGGATGGCATGTACACTGACAGTCTATACAGAGTCAGTGTACGACCACACTCATCATTACAAAATTCATGACAACTCCGGGGTTACCATGGCAACAAAGCGAATTTTCATGGTGTTTTAGGCGATATTTTGAATTCTCTGTAAAAAAATTGCCGAGGAGAAAAATTCGCACCATGTGGCCAGCCTTGACGGTGAAGGGTGTCCGATTTGGGGCGAAAATTATTTGGCAGCACTGTATCTACCACACCCATATTATGTAACTTATCTACCACACTCACATTTGCTGAACCTGCAAGTAAGTGGCGGGGTGTCGCTCTGAAAACACACAATAAAAAAACGAAATCCAAGAAATGCAGGGAGTCAGCATCAAATCTACTCAGTCCTGGACCATGCAAGACCAGGACACCAAGTACTCGTAAGCAGTGAGTATGTCGCAGAAGAGCTGCTGGAAAATTGCCAACATCACCTTGAGTCAGATTCCCATTCCAGTGGGATGGAGGAGGAATTGACCGTGATTGGCCCGTATGTTGTAGTCTTTTGGACACTGAGTCGACTTGTTTTGGTCCGAAAAGGCTGCGATGTAGCTTTCGGCCCTTATTCCCAAGCGAACACGGTTGAATAAGCGGTCAAGTGCTCATGCATACACCAGTCACCTGGTCACCGCGCCTGCAGGGTACAACTTTCACACCAAGATTCAACTCGAGTTCAACTCGAGTGACAGGAACGCGCCCAAACAGGCTGTAAGTTGTGCCCTGCAGGCACGGTGACTGGTGTACGCATGAACAAGTGACCGCTTATCAACCATGTTTGATTGGGAATAAGGGACGAATGCTGCATTGCAGCCTTCTCGGACCAAAACCAGTCGACTCAGCGTCCAAAGGACTACAACATATGGGCCAATCGCGGTCATCCGTGCTTTTATAAGAACGAAATGGCGCTTTTAGTGACATTTTGCGTACAAATCCCCATCTAGTAGGGCACAGTCACCCAGCTTCGGTGGAAGTGGCGAGTTCGATTGGGAATAAAGGAGGAAGGGAGCGTCTCGGGTTCCTCGGACCAAGACCATTCGACGCAGCACCCCCAAGACTACAACGGGTGAAAACTTGATTTGAGGCTTAACTTCCCCTTTAAATTGGCGGACCAAGCAACACAGCACAACGCTGATTTTGTCATGTGTTAGTTACTATCACGTACAGTCACATAGCGATGGGAGTGTTGGTCTAGTACTCTCTGTAGGATGATTTAAATGGTTCCGTAATTTTATGTTATGTGTTACGTGTCTATACACTATGCCAGGTAGATTTCATCTCTGCACTGCGACGATTAGACGCCTCGAACGAACACCACAATCGACTGTGCACATGTCCTCATGTACAGATAACTTGTCAGAACTCACCAACGATATATTGTGCCCGTTGCTGGTGATTATCTCATCGTGCTCACGACACTGGAACCCTTCCAGGTATCGGCAGGGCACGGCAATTCGATCTAGTACAGGATTCACAGCAGATATGAAATGTGCTCAATGACTGAGGAGAATGTATTACAACACAAAGGCGAGCAGATAGCTGATGGCGTGGCGTGCAGCAGCAAGATGAATATAGCCCAGGCCAGATGAAAGAATCGCGTCTTGAAGGTGACAGTGGGAATATGACTGTATTACCTCGCTTCCTATAGAGTTGCCTTTGACGAAGAAACTGAGCCATGTCACTTCGCTGAAGTCTCCGATATAACAATACTCCACAGCAAATCAGCAAAACATTGGACTGTTGTAGAGTTCAGACAACTCACTGTGCGAAGCTGGCTTGTCTTTCCCGCGGTTCCAGAAGAAGACGATGATTGGCTGCAACCATAGTGATACCCATGCTGTCGGGCCACGCGGTGAGCTCTGCAGCAGTGCAGGGCCCGGGGAAATCCCTTGTAAGTGCAGGAATGTGTGGTAAAAAAAAGACGATCGAGTTTTGAGTTCGAATGCATGCTACGGTGAGTGTACGACTAGACTGCACTGGTCTGTAGTGTAGAACAGGAGGTAGATCTACTACAATAGGTAGCTTGTACAGTACTAGTAGTACCAATCAGGGAGTACATGTAGTACAATAATTATTGTACTACTCCCTGGTACCAATCAATAGTGCAAGGCAAGATCAAGAGTACATAACCATGATAACCTGGGGTGTGTACTCTTGCTTGTACCAAGACTGCAAGAGGCAAGCGCAAGACTACAAGAGTACAATCATAAACTGTGATTCCTCCTCGTCCTCCGATTTCATGAGATTCCCTCCATGGACACCCATTTATCTTTGGAATATCTATTACTGTATTTGACTACTATAAATAATGATGTATAATATACATGTACATGACTGTATTTCCTTTACTTCGGATAATCATCATACCAGGGAGTCGACCTCCCTGGTACGGTGTGTACATGTATATGTACATAAAAGCATTCCTGCCTTCATTACATACTGCAGTAAAATGCTGAACAAGCTACCTGGACTTCAGCTTTCCAGTTCCTACGGTTTAGCTGCAACAATTTCACATCACAAACAAACCCATCCAAAGTCTCCGAGGAAAGCGGACTTGGAAGCAAGAAACAGTACAGCAGATCAATAATGATGCAAATCAGCAATGGCTCACAGTTTGACACTGCCGCAGTCTGCGTAACCAGTGTAAAGTGGGCAGCGTGCTGCGCCATACCCCATATGCAGAGCTGCACACCCTTGTGGTTATGCAAGAAAGTGCTATAAGAACGCAGCCACACAGGCTAAAAAAATCAGAAGGTCCCAGCTCGACAATTAAAATGGCATTCTTGGGTATGTGACTCTGCTGCACAGTAAACTAGAATCAAGAGTATATAACATGGTTATGTACTCTTGCTAGAATGAATGGCACCCTACTCGTCCCTAGCCTATGTTGGCTGCCCAGTCAACACACCAGGAACAAGACTCGAGCTAATAGTTTGTTCGTAGATTGACTACTCAATGATTCTGAATCGTTATGGTCTCTAGATAGCACACTGTACCTGGTAAATGATGTACGTTAGGAGAAAAAAGGAATGAAAGAAAGAGGTAAAAGGCAAAGAGAAAGTCGTATCATGCTAAAATCACACATCAAGAGGAAGAGAAAATGGAATAGCAACGTTATGTAAAGAGAGAAAGTATCAAGCATCAAAGTCCAGAGAGACGAAAGAATCGGCAAGAGTCAGGGCTCAATGTAGCCAGAGAGGAGAAAATATAAAAAAAAAAAAAAAAAGGTCACTTAAAAGAAAAGAATACAGCACTGCACTAGATCGCAAGCGTGCATGTACCCTCACAAACACGGCAAGGTTTTTGCAACAAAATACCAACAGTAGTAAAAGCAAGGCAGTAAAAATAAACACCAGTTGTAGCCGTGCAAGAGACTAGACAAACTGTAGAGAGAACAGTGAGTAGAGACACACAGACGGACACACAGACGCACGCACACAAGAGAGACTACATTCCAGCTAAAGGAATCCGAAAGAAATGGACCGCAGCTGTAGCGATTACCAGCCCGCTATAAGATCTATTCTAAACTAAGTACGGGGTCAAACTAAGAGACCAGACAACTAAAACACATAAACGGGAAACACAGATACAAGGCACACAGGCTTACTGCTTTAGGCCGCGGCCACGGGAGGAAAGCTGCTGGCGCAGTTGGCAATTACGGCGCTGGAGAACTTTGAATTCGTCATCAAGATTCGACTTCTCCTTGACAAGACGCTGGATGAAGCCATTAGCTCTCTCAAGAATCTTCACCTTGGCAGCTTTGTCTTTCAATTCAAGGTCCGGCAGACAGCAACGCAGGTTGGCATACATTACTTTCAAGTCCTCTCGCCGGCGACGCTCAAGAACATTGTGGGTAGCGCGTTTAACTTCAGGATCGTCTTCATCAATCGAAGTGCTCAAGTGAGTGATCGACGGAACACGCTCACGTTCACGGCGGACACGCTTGGCAGCAGCATTTGGGCTAAGGGGGGATGATGGCGCACTTTGCAAGGATAGACGTTGTGGACGGAGGCCAATCGGCCGCGGTGACATGGATGCAGTGGATGTTGTGATGGCTGCAGCAGGCGTAGAGGGCGCAATTGCTGCGCCAGTGGGTAGCTCACTTACTGGCGTGCCAGGACTAGGTGTTGCAGGCGGTGTGTTGACAGTTGCAGAGCAAATTGGCAGCGAGAAGCCTGGTATGTTCTTCTTATGATGAACCACAGAGGCTGAAATACAACCAGTCCTAGGAGGTGTGTAGGTAGCAGGAGTTTTTCCAGATGTGGAGTGCCGAAAGGAACAGTATTCAGCAACGCTAGCATCCACATCTTCCTCCCCATCTACAACACAAAAAGAACACAAAAGAACATACAGTAACAGAGCACATTGTTAAAATTAATGGTAAAACTGGCTAGACATAGTAGAAAACGCAAGACGAAAGAAATATACCACAGGGACATCAAACTAATACCATAAAGTATCACTGCTCTACCCCCACGCTGCGTCGCTTCCTATGTAGATGGTGTCCGGTTTGGGTGGGAATGGGACATACGCATCATTTTCCCGCTATAAGGTTTTGCATGGAAAGTTCACTATAACCATGCGCACGGCGATATCAGCCCTGCACAAAAGCCCAGACATGACCTGTGAAGGATCAAAGTCACAAATGTACTGGCGGGTGTGTAGTACCTGCCAAACATGGGCCGCAAAAAGGTGACGGCCATCTTCGATGCATGCCTCCCAATGCTTCCATTAGATCCAGGCTGCCGAGTGCAGTACAGTAGAGACGCGCGCCCAAAAACATAGTTTCCAAGGGGTCAGCCTGGGACGTTCTTATCTTTCAGCAATCTGGTTCATAGCATTTCAGGCTGGATGTTCCTGGACTCCACGTTCTTCAGCGCGCGACTCTACTGTACGAAATACAATATGGAAGGCCTTGAACTGAAGTCGTTCAACATGTAGAATATCATCAGGGCAACGGTATTTGACGGTACTGTACTAGGAACACACAGTATCGCATGAATACCTCGCGGGAGGACCTCGCTCGCGGGAGGAACAAAAGTTCAGCACTGTGGAAAACACAAACTGTTCAAAATCTGGTTTTGTTGGTGGACTCTATCGCTTAACTTGTGCCCACAATTATTTCCATGTTACAATTTATTTTCCTTGGCTCACCATCTGAGTTCTTAATGCACAATATGTAATTAAACGAGCAGTTGTCCATATTTTACAAATAAATCAAGGGGGATTTAGGGTGTCATCGATTGGCGAATCTGGATTGAGTGCGCAGGCGGTGTAGTCCGAGCAACGCTGGCCCAATCAAACAAAACAAGGGTGTAGTATGCAAAATGTACAGATATCGTCCAAAGATTCTGTGAAAGCTGTCAAAAAAAAACAACTCCAAAGTCCATTTCCACTCCAGCCACTCCCGGTGTGGGGGCCGGTGTGTATCGTACACCGTACTGTAAATACTGCAAGAACAAAGACGGGGGTGGGGGTGGCGATACACCACATAAATCATAACATACCGTATATTCTCTATTATAAGCACAGGTCTCCATTACTAGCACAGTCTCTAATATTAGCACACTGTGAGCACCTTTCGAAACATTATAAGTAGTGCTGAAACGATCATATCGATTACTCGTTACTTACTCGATAAGAAATAGATCGAACGGTTATTTCAATTTTATCGGCTAAACGAGTAGAATGGTACTTATGCTCGGTGCGGAATTTCCCCCCTTTTGGGGGTCACACAAAGCGTGCATGCATCGAAAGTGTTGGGAGTAGGTCTACGTCACGAATATGTACATGACTGTACACTTGCAACATCAATGTACGTGTAAAGCACAAGCGCGATCTGAGAAACATCGACGCGATCACCGTCGCCGTCTTTTGAGCTGACTACTTTTCTTACATCCAGCATGCAGGACGGGCAGGCTCAGTATGTGTCTACACTAGCTGCAGAGGCTGGAGTTCCCTCCACGTGCAAGTAGTCTTGAGCTAAAGACAGTAAAGTGGTCTTCAGTTTCATGTTTTCCGTTCTGTCGACGGTTCCCGAACCAGTTTGCTCGACGACGAGCTAGGCCTGGCGTCTGGGCCTATTTTGAGCATAGACAGGAAAAGCAACTAGTTACTTGTTGGTGCGCCTCAAGTCAGCTCATCCGTCGAAATTCGCCGATCTGCACCCCGGGCCGGCATCTCTGACTTCATCATCGTAGTCAGCGAAGTCACAGGCGAAGGGCACCATCAGCTCTTGGGTTGCAACCAGTGAGCTGCCTCTGTCTTGTCTGTATCTGTCTCAGTGGTCAGGCTGAACAGCTGACGGACTTGTCCGGATCATCAGATCTATGCGCCCACTTTCCGTCGCTGGCGATGTTGGATTCGTAATTTTTTTCCAATTCACAGAATGTACATGTACTGATGTAGTTACATTAATAATCGTTTAGCCGATAAGCCGATCGTTATGGTATCAGCTAAGCCACTAAGGAAAAAACGTAATCGTTTCAGCACTAATTATAAGCACAGTCTCTATTATTAGCACGGTCTTGGTGGAAATCAATGCTGCATGCATGATATCCAGCATGTATTTCTTCTTGCTCTCTATGGATGTATTGGTTGAAAAATATAAGCACGGTCTCCAATATAAGCACGGGGTAGAGGGGTGTTGAAAATATATAAGCACGGCGCTTAATATAATAGAGAATATACGGTAGTTGTTGCATCGGCGATCAACCAAAATGGGTACCGTAGTTCCGCGCATATAAGCCCATGGGCTAATATATGAAATAATGCATTTTCTGGGAAAATGAATCAGTCACAATGGTTCGTTTTTTAGTCCTGGGCCTATATTCGAATTTTGAAGGCAGCTGGCACGCGAAAAAGTACAAGTCCGTCCGCGGTTGTCCGCCTACCATAGGTACCGGTACTGGTAATGTAGTCTGCACTGACATGCTGTACTACGGTGTTTGGGTCTGTATATTAGCCCATGGGCCTATAAACGGAAGTGGGCTTATATCCGGATATAGGCCCATGGGCTTATATGCGCGGAACTACGGTACATTGTGTTCGCGAACTTCCAACCACTGTCTTTTCTTTCTTCACAATCTGCTCTACTCTACTCAACCAAGTAGACAAAAACGAAAGCAGTCTGAAGCACGGATTTGGCACGGAATATGCTGAAGAATTAAAGAAAATTTATACAGAAGCATGGAAATTGAGAAATCGATGGGCGAATCATTTCCAGTGCAGTGCAAATCAAAGTCAGGCCAAAAGTATGCTGCACCACTGGAGGACAATTCCATCGATTTTCTAAATCCTTCTGTCAAGCGTGCTAGGCTGTCAGGAAACAGCACATGGACATACAATCAACCTACCGCCATAACGATATTTGCACCAGATGGTGATATTGTTATAAGAGTAACTGGTTCATTTCATACATGTACATCATATTAACATCTCAATAAAACCTTCGTGAAATGACAATTCAAGCTGGTTCTGTTGATTGCAATCCTTAAATCATATTGCAAGCTTTTAGCTAATTCTTTACTCCTGTTAGCATCAAAAACTTATGTACATGTATGCAGAAAATATCGTTACAATAATAGAGGGGTAGGTTGACTGTATATGCAACCCACACATATCACATGAGTACAGACCACGCAAAATTTGAGTTGCAGCAATCTTACTTGCACAACGGTCTCCCTAAGGGGCGGCAATGTATGAAAAATTCCAAAAAAGAGGAGCAAATGCATATTGGTGTGGTTGGGAGTGGATCGTGCTTCGATACTGTTCCCACAGTGCACTTCAATAAAATACTACCAGCACAAGAATCTGCATTCCAGCTGCTCAGCAGGAGCACAAGCTCGGGGGGGGGGGGGGGGGGTACCACAGCCCCAAGAATGTCCCAGCATGGCGTCAAATACTTCAGTGCCCTTCAATCCCAGCAGGGTGTTTGGCTTTATTTCCCAGTTGGACAGCCATGTGGCTCATGTTCTTTGGAATGCCTTTCCCAGATGGACGGCCATGTGGCTCATGTTCTTTGGAATGCAACTCTGCTGGATGCTAATCCAATCCAGTATACTTCTGGCTTCCCAGGTTAGTGACACCCCCGCCCCATTTCATGCATCTCGCACAAAACCCACGTCCCTTTGTAGATGTTTGGAGAGATGTGTGCATGTAATGTATTGTTAGTCAGTAGCCGACGTTGCGTCAGCGGTGATAGGTTGATGCTTAGTAGTCATAAGAAGAGAAAATATGAAGGCAGAAAGTACCAGCACATCTGCTTACCAGTGCTGGAGGTTGACGATTTGCGGCGTGGCAGGCAGTAGGCAGAGTTCAGAGAATTCAAAGGAAAGGGAAACGGTTCAGGTCCGTTATCGTCAGCACAGCTTTTCCCAGGCCCGGCCAAGCCATCGGGCCGCTTTGGACCAACTTCCGAGGAAGCATTGGGTGATCGACGACTTGCACTGACAGGAACTTGGTTGACAACAGAATTTAGTGTAAGCTTGGAAGAACTCCACATGCAATCTCTAAAAACATTACTGTGTACAATTGCATTTTCTTCATCCATTAGCTCTGTGCCGTTTTCACTTTCGTCACCTGATTCATCAGAGTCCGGTGGTGATAGGGGTGCAGACTTCTGCAAACCACGCACAGCCTCAGCATGACGATTTACTTTACAAGCATGGCCATTTTGATCGACATTATCAGCGCAGCCTGAACTACTATTAGTTGTACACTTGCAATTAGTTAGCGGACGTTGTGGCCGTGGTAGAGGAGATGTCTGGGCTAATTCAAACTTCCTCCAGAGGTCGTTACCAACAAGGTCGTCGACATGTTGGAGTTCTTCCTGGCATGTCAGAAACGCCTCCAAGGAGTCAACCTCGAGTGTAGAGGAGTGACTCCGCTTGCGACGACATTTATAGCTTTCAGTACCGAGGGTACTGAATGCTATGGAGAGTCTACAAAACACAGAATTAAAAAAAAAAGAGCAAGAGCCAGAGTCAACTCGCTGCTTTCCAGAAAACACCCTTGGCAAAAGTAGGTCTCACTTTTGGTGGAGGTCTAGATCCTGTTGGTTCATCATCAACCTCTGCACCACAACTCTCTTCCAAGCCCAACGTCCAAGGCAAGGAGAGGAAAAGGAAAGATGGCGTACGCAATACGGGTTTTATTTGATTCTTCGGCTTCGGCCGATCGGCCGAGTGGTCACATGAGCCCTTTCGGCCAATCATGCATTGCGTCCACGCGGCGGCGTCACGGGACTGCTGAAAGAACGCTGCAGCCAAGGGGGCCGAGGATCCATAACCATGCACGCGACGAAGCTTGCCATGGTATTCCGTACAGATGTCGTGCAGGGTGCATGGCAGCATGCACCTACGCTAGCTTGTGGCTCAATGTAGCTGAACCATCGGACCTTATTTGTCAGCTTGGATCACGTGATCCATCCAGCTGCCGCGTGCGGCAAACAGCCCAAATAGCGCTAACTCTGGCCTGCGAGCGTTTGCTGCGACTAGCGCGCTAGCGCTCGTGACATACACAAACGCGCTAGCCAGAATGCTTTGACTTTGATGGCTTTCAGCTTCTATTTTTTGAAAAGTAGCGCGCTCAGACCAGCTCGCTCACTCTTTTCCTCTTCCATTTTTTAGGGCAATTGTTTTGTTTGATAGACGAAGCTTAGGGTCTCTTTGGGTTTGCAACCCTTACCCTCCTGGAAAAAATCATAGTTGTGCTAGACTGCGACACTTCAGACCAGGTACTATTAGAGCCGCTAATGGACGACGAGCTATTTTCCGCTATCCGGAGCTCAAGCATTTGAGCCGCTAAATGGACGAGACTCCTGAGGTAAAGGATGCAGAGAATGAGGAGAGAACACTCGTATGGAGCAGGGAGTAGGTAGTGTACTACTTCCTGGTATGGAGCACTGAGAAGCGGTAAGTCTTAGGGCAATTCTTAGCCAGTAATTACTTTCTCGCCATAATTATGTTCTCGTTTTTCGTGTCTTCTGTAATGCCAGTACACTAGCAGTACGACTACACTGTAGGCGAGAGTCCATAAGCCAGAGTGTGCAGCTCTCCATCTATGCAGCATAAACAAATTAATGACAAATTTCCTTTGCCTAAGGGCTGGGTTCCACTGCCGCTCCGCCGCACATCATCCACGGCATGAAACGTCATCATTACGAGCTGGTCCAGCGAGGCCGCGGCTCATCACCAGCTTTCGCTTCGCTGCTTGATACAAAAAAATGCAAGCCGCGGTCACGGCTTGCATTGTTTCCCGCACTTAATTGTTTTATTCGGGGGAATTTTAATTCGTTGCACAGGCCAGAACACGAGGATTTTTTTTGGATTTCACGCGCGCGCAGGCAGGCTAAATGTCATAAAAAAAACGTCGAGCACGATCGCGGTACCGTGAATGGCGAGTGTCACTGGAACCACGCCGCTCTGCTGCATGCAGCCAAGTACCGTGGAGCAGCGGAGCTGCGGAGCCGCAGTGGAACCCGGCCCTAACCAAACTTATAGCAATTTGAAAATGTTTGACAATTTTTCATAAAAAACTTGACAACATTGTTCTTCTGTAGAGTGCCGCTGGCAACTCCATCGATGAACTCCATCAATGAGCGCAGGGATAAAGTTAAGAAACCCTTCGAGCGAGAACGTGTTTTCAAAAAGGAAGCACAAATATGCCGCGTAACTTCCCCTCTAGTACTGTATGGCCCCATCAAAGCCACTCGCTGACTACTTACCAGTAAAATGGGGTTGGACGGTTGTCAGATTAGCTGACATGTTTTCTGCCAACACAACCATAAGCAGTTGTCAACTCTCAAGACTAAAAGAGCTTGCGAAGAAAGTGAGAAACCTTGGCTATGAAAGCACATGAAGCGTCAGAACAAAATCGAGCAAACTTGGACCTAGATTACCAGTGTCTGCTCCAGAGCCGGGTCAGTGGCCCTGTTTGTGAGTACTTGGACCTTTTGGAAAAAGAACACTGGGTTACCTGAGACCCGGTCGGAAGTCCTGTCGAGTACTATACTTTTTTATACCGTTCGAGGGCATACCGCCACTGACAGGCTGCATACGCGTGCAGATGCGTGCGGCCAGAGTGCCCAGTGCGAGTACGTTCATACATGTACATGTACAATCATGTACATCAGGAAGTCGAAAGTAAGTTTACGACTCCCTGACACACAGTAGCCGCACTTGAACGCATCTGGCTCTGGCCCAGTGTTGCAGGAATTGTGCCAGGTAGACGTGTACCCGGTTTGTGTTAAATCTTAGAGCAGGTACTGCATACCCTATCATATCTGTGTACATGGGTAGACAGAGTCAGTGTTGTTGCGTCCCACTCAGCACCCTTCTGGTTCATTTCGGCACCAGCACTCTTTGCGTATGCAGAGTTGAGTAGAGTGCAAGTTCGGACCACAAGTACACTGCAGCGGCTAGTAGCAAACCTAACCTGTGCCGTGATGCCCGGCACGTGTGTGCATCTACTTCATCCCTGAGTAACACACCTGGTATATTGTGCACAATAGGGCACAGTAAATAATCAGCATGCATCGCAGTTTTCTGCAACATATTCCTGAAGTCACTTTACACCTCAGAAGAATTGCGTCGCTGACTGGAATTCGATACCGGTTTAGTTTCTCTCTGGGTCATTATCAATCATAGAAAACCCGTCATACAATAGGTTCAAGCTAAAGTACCGTATCACCATGGTAATTACCTGGAAATTCGGTGTGTTTTCTACGTTTTTGTTAAACAAGCAGCAATGTGCAACAGAAATTACCATGGTGATAGAGTAGATGACCGTGTGAAGCGGTGTGAGATGCAGCAAAGGTGAGCCTGTTACTGCGAGTCTATGCCCTAAACAATAAACTTTGCCGTGGGATGATTCTCTTTGGGCTGCACACTCTGGTTAATGTACTCTTGGTGGCAGCATTCTGGTGCCAAAGATGATATTTTTTCAGAAAAATAAGCACTAGAGAAATGGAGTGGGAGTAACCTGAATTATTCTATTAGCAGAGCTGCAATACTTGGGATATGAGATTATTCCCGTAGCTATGCAAAAGACGCTATTCAGTTGTACTTTAGTAGCATCTGGCGCTAGCCAGTATCCACACCGCTGTAATTCGGTGCGTGTCACGGTGTCTGGTAGGGTGGTTCACGTGGCATGCAATGGTTGGTGCAGTATCCCGTATGTGTCCCGTACCGTAATTCGAGTATGCGGTGCGCACCGTAGCATAGATGTATCTGGAGCGCTGTACGAGCTAAGATGTCGGGGCAAATATGGGGACATTCACAACATGCAATGTGAATATGCACGTCAGTTTCGTTTTAAGAAGTGGGTTTGACGGAGTAAGAAAAGGCCCCAGCTTTGGCTGCTGCATGCTAGCCCAGTGGGTACCAATCTCCTGCCATCGGCCGAGTGCTGATGGAACGGAGTAGAAGAAAAAGAAAGAAGAATATTGCGTTCAAGAATACAATTTCGGTAAGGGATATACAGTAAAACCTGTAACTAAAGACCACTGTCACTAGCGACCAGCCTGGTACTACCAACCACTTCGCCAGGCACGGAAGGTCTCACATTCAAAATGCACTGTGACTAGCGACTACCTTCTGAACGCGACCAGCGACCGCCTTTTCCTGTCCCAAACACAATTTTTGACCCGTAACTAGCGACCGCGATGTAGGAAATCAAATGTTGCTCGAAGCTCCTTCTTGAAATTTTACTGATTTTCCATGGTCCTGAAAAAAATCTTTCGATACTACAGCTGAACAAATGAATGCAGGTAATTTTGGCTGTGGAGTCGGTGTGGACTGCACTACACCTGTCAAAATTTCAAGCGCTGTCAAGAAAAAACATGATAGGAAACGTCTTGGAGAGCGCATCGAAAGCGCTCTCTGATCGATGTTACTACTCGGAGGAGAAACGAAGACTGGGCGGCTCTGTCACACCAGTCATACAGACGGATTGACGATGGCATCAAGGAATCCAGAAACAAAGCAGCACCACAAGGTCCTGATGCTGAAGGATCGCGTTCAAGCAATCCAGAAGTCACAACAAGGACAGTCGGTATGATTGATCGCATGAACAAATTTGAAGCCCAGCGCGAAACGAAACTTCCCCAGGGAACGTTTGACTCCTGGCTTCAGAAGTAGCAGCTGAATTTGAAGTCTGCAAAAAATTAATCTTCTCTCTCTCTCTCTCTCTCTCTCTCTCTCTCTCTCTCTCTCTCTCTCCATCTCTCCGTCTTTCTGACATTGCGCAAGTCCTGGGGAATCGTATTAGCTGCATTTTGACATACATATCATATAATGGGATCCACATATGGTCACGCGGTGCAAACCTCTAACTAAAGACCACCTGCTACTAAAGACCGCTTTTGCTGGCACCAAGGGGTGGTCGGTAGTCACAGGTTTTACTGTACCGGTATGTGGATAGCTAACTAAAATAATTAGCCGTATGGTTTGGAAATAGTGGTGGCGACTCTGGATGGCAGTCGTGAGTCCGTCAAGTGTCAAGTCGACGGAATAGCGCTAGCTCCAGTGTGGGGAGCAAACCCATTCCTAGGTTAGCACCCCCCCCCCCCACCTCACAACAGAGCAACCGAGTTTTGGATTAAGCTGGGAGTGCCGATTCGAGCAACTGGTATGATGGCTCTGCTTGGAGCCACTAGATGGCTCGCAGCTGAGCCGACAAATGACTCTGCTTGGAGCCGGCAAATGACTCCGCATGGAGCCACCGAATGACTTCGCATGGAGCCGCCGAATGACTCTGCATGGAGCCGCCGAATGACCCCGCATGGAGCCGCCGAATGACCCCGCATGGAGCCCCAAATTGACTCCGCATGGAGCCGCCAATGACTCCGCATGGAGCCGCCACTGACTGCATGGAGCCACCAATGACTCTGAGTAGAGCCTCCAAATGCTAAATATATTGGTATGCATAACCAGTTGAGAGCATATATTCCATAAATCGGCACTCCCGGAGCGGATCACAAAGTGCAGCTACCCGTGCAATCTGTAAGCGGTGCAAGCTAGGTAAAGACTGTCAGAACTTGATATCATGGGCTGAGGCCATTGCCGCAGCCACCCATACTTTGGCTGCAGGTGGCGTCCGAATGTTACTCGGGCAGACATCGCTTTCCACCTTCCCGCCTCTCTGAATATCGAGTCCCGCAGCTGATTCGAAACGAGTGGCCGGTGTACAACGCCAGGCCAAAGCCACAACTGATGAGCAATATCCTCGCAGTTGCTGTAAATGCCCATTGATTGGCATTCCCAGCTGATGCCGCTAGTTTTCCCAGGTGCTGCGGGCTGCCACAATTGCAAACAACCCTTTGCGATTGCTGCTCTGCTTGATTGACTGTCCATCGCCCTATCCCCGGTCGCAATTGTACGAGCACCGGCCAAGTGCACCACTTGCATCAGTGAATACCAGCAAGTCGGGGGACGGCGTCCATTTAGGGTATAGGAAGAAGGACCGGCCGTTCCGCTAATCCAGGAGCTCAGGCCATCAGCGAAGATCTTTGAGGCACTCTTTGGAGAGCTTGATCAGGTAACACGGCTGCCGGTACCAGTTGGCAAGTGACCACAATCTGCAATTTGCATCCAGGGGCTATCACTCTTGTAGCAAACGGGAGCTTTCCCAGAAGAGACTCGAGTTGACATTGGGTAGTTGAAGCTGTGTGAAGAGTGGCCCGAAGGAGATCACGAAGCTCGGCAAGTTCGTCCATAGGCATACTGATGTTAGCGCGGCGGGTGTCCAGGATGACGCCGATAAACATCAGGACGTGGGCTGGACCCTCCACTTTTGCTGACGCCAGAGAAAACACCGAGGTATGTAAATGCGCGGCGCCGAGTAGCGAGTTGCTGGCGAGCTAACACAGGTCCAGAGCATGCATTGAGGAAGCACTTTTACTGACGCCAGAGAAACACCGAGGTATGTAAACGCGCGGCGCCGAGTAGCGAGTTGCTGGCGAGCTAACACAAGTTCAGAGCAGGCATGGAGACAGAAACGTTAGTCGAGGCACTCCCCGTAATAGGATGATGCCAATAACGTCAGGACTTGAGCTGGACCCTCCACTTTTGCTGGGGCCAGAGAAACATCGAAGTATGTAAATTCTCGGAGCAGAATAGCGAATTGCTGGCAAGCTAACACAAGTCCAGAGCATGCACTGAGGAAGTAACGTTAGTTGAGGTATTCCCCGTAATGCAATAGGCGTGTGAGTGCGAACTGCTAGCACATAATCCATTCACTGGCGGATGCGACAGAGTTCCATATAGCTGGACTGGAGCGTAATACAGTCTGAAGGGCAGGGCACTCTCATAAAAGTATTGATCCTGCCAGCGGATCGACAAGGACCAATCCTCCGGGCGGACGGGAATTCGGCAGAATGCACTTTTAACATTGAGCTTAGCAAGATACACCGGGGCGAGCACAATTGTGGAGGAAATTGTTTGGGAACGCATGTTCCGCAAGTTGCATGCTCGAAAGTCGAAAACAGCAATGACATGCAAGAGACATTGTACAGGATCTTGGAGGTCGCATGACCATGTGACTCGCGCATGCGTGCAGGTCGGGCCAGCTCGCTGGACTGCCTGCTAACTTGCGTTAGCATGCTAACGCTCATTATGGTTTAGATCGCATTATTGTAATGGTTGCGGTTTGATTTCAAAAGACCATAGAACGTGTCGTACTATCGGTCGAAAGTTTAGGGGTGTGGTACTAATGGGCTGGGAATGTAAGGATCGGGTAGATTGCAGTGTTTTAATGGTCGTAGTTGTTGTATAAATAGAATGCTGAGATAATTAGAAGAGGACTATGAGGAGGAGCAAAATGACAGGGGTGACAGTGTTAAAGCTCTGAGCAGACGGCGTCGGCAGGAGTGCCTACACAGAGAGTAGAAGAAGGGAGAAGAGAGGTCCCGCCGCCTCGAGAGTCGCCGTGCTTGCGAAAGGCTATGCCAACAGCAAGAAACGACGGAGCAAATATCCCGTCGTTTGGAGACTCACCGCCTTCGTGACAAGACGCGTTGACAGCTAGAGACCGCTGCACAGGCATCCATTCAGCAGGAGAAAATACATGCTCTCATGCTCGAACTTGTTCGGTGTGCGGGGCCATCATCATGTTACGCACCAGCCTGGCCCTATTCCGTTGATGTTCCGTACCATTCTGGCAAAGACTGCTGGCCACATGTTGAAACAGGGCTTGAAAAAAATGAAATAAGCTAGTACCAAAGCGTAATCTATTATTATATTTACTTTTACTTGGTAGAATGTACCTGTCTGAGAGTTTGAGTTTTGAGTTATGTATCGATGTGCGTTTATGAACTAAAGTTTTGATTGTCATGCACATGTTTTTGTATTGCAAAGACGTTTCTATCAGTTCGAACAACACACATGATGACCTAGGCAAATATTAAGCATAGCGAGGGCTCCTGGGCGGTCAAGCCCTCTCTAGCCTTCAAGCCCAAGCGCTCTTTATTTGTGCGATATCGAAATGAAAAACTAAATGATATAACAACGATGAACAATTTATTTCAGCCAAGTACAAGTGGGGTCTATTGGTATCCTTTATTTCAGCCGAATAAAACTGTTGTTTATTCCTATCGCATAATGCATGATAACCTAGGCAAAAAAGATAGTGAGGGCCCTGAGCTTTCAACTGAGCTCTCTCGTTGGAATTATTAATATGGAGGTGTATGTGCCAATTTTTCACGTAGGATTGCCTGCCACTTGCAGCACTGCATTGCCTTCTGCAACTTGGGGGAAGCTGCGTGCTCAGGCCCGTAGCAGCTCCATTCTGGTTGGTCCAGCGAGACCTGACTTCCACAACTTTGCGTGCTTTTCTTGTGACGGGCATATACATGGTACAAAGTATGTGTGTATGTGTGTGTGTCCGTGTGTGTCTGTGTGTGTGTGTGTGTGTTGGCGTTCCTCTGGAGCAGCTTGGTGACATCGTCCAAGATCGACAGGGATGGCGGGTCACCTGCCGTGACGCTGTCGACGCTATTGTCCAGTCCCGCATGGAGCCTGTGGCGAAGCCCCTCATTTGTGGCACTTGTGCGCGCAGTTTTCGTCGGCCACAGGATATTGCGACGCACAAGTGTAACGCTGTTCGCGCGGCCCGCGCGCGCTGAGTATGGCGTTCCCCGTCCGGTGGACAACACGTCTCCTGGTCTGCCCCGTATGGGGCCACATAGCCAGTCATGGCAGTGGAAGAAGGAAGGAAGGTGTGTGTGTGTGTGTGTGTGTGTGTGTGTGTGTGTGTGTATGTATGTATGTGTATATGTGTGTGTGTGCATGCATGTGTGTGTGTGTGTGTGTGTGTGTGTGTGTGTGTGTGTGTGCGTGCGTGCGTGTGTGTGTGTGTGCGTGTGCCCCCCCCCCCACCCAAACCAAAATCATGGTTTCTGGCCCCCACCTCTAACGACGGTCTAGAGCCGCTCGCGACTCGAACCATGGAGATTGCCCATGTGTCGTCTTTTCGTTACCTTGGATCCAACATACACAGCAACGGCCGATGTCATGATGATGTTACATCCCGGATCTCTGTCTTTTCTCCTTCTGTCTGTCTGTCTGTCTGTCTGTCTGTCTGTCTGTCTGTCTCTGTGTGTTTGTGTGTGTGTGTGTGTGTGTGTGTCTCTCTCTCTCTCTCTCTCTCTCTCTCTCTCTCTCTCTCTCTCTCTCTCTCTCTCTCTCTCTCTCTCTCTCTCTCTCTCTCTCTCTCTCCTCTCTCTGTCTCTCTCTGTCTCTCTGTCTCTCTCTGTCTCTCTGTGTCTGTCTCTCTCTCTCTCTCTCTCTCTCTCTCTCTCTCTCTCTCTCTCTCTCTCTCTCTCTCTCTCTCTCTCTCTCTCTCTCTTACCCCGCTCTCTCTCTCTCTCTCTGTGTCAATATACAGCTTTCACTGTCCAGGAGCGACACTGACTCGCACTGCTATCTGGTGCTCACGAGGTGTTTGTCGCGCTGCAAACGGAGCGTCTCTGTAAGTTTGTATCCCTGGTGATGTTTGGACCTGGAGAGCACTATATAAATGGTGCTTCTCAGGCACAATCTTCCTCAGCCTACTCAAACTCGACTGACGAGGGTAAATTTTCCCGAAACACTGTGTATTGAGCAGGGAGTGGTCCCTTCTTGCAGGTTTTCCGAGTGGAAGGTTGGATGGACTTTTCGTGTGCTCTGGGTGGCAGCTGTCAGTCAGTCAAGTGTAAAGTCAAGGCGGCGGAATAGCGTGAGCTCCAGTGTCGAGAGCAAACCCTTTCCTAACAATCTTCGCCGAAGTCGCAACCACTATTTCGTAGGTCTACCCTTGTTAGGAGACAACCCTGGGGGTATCAACTTTTTTTGTCTGATAACGAGTACATTTTTCTGCTGCTTTGCATCATCCATATTGTGTCCACATCAGAACTGATGGTTCCTTGTTATTAGACAGTGTTTTCCACCAGACCCCTGTACAAGACAACCCATTATCAGACAATGTTTCATCGGACCCCGATACAAGACAACATGAAATATCAATCGAGCTATCCTCGGCCATCCGCTTTTTCTTGTAATGAGAATTCAAACCTGTGGGACAGCTGGAGGGGACGTTATAACGAATTTGGTCTACAAACGAATAATCTCTTATCCGGACTTGCATGTACGACTGCTAATGATTCATGGGATTTTGGATCGTTGTCTGCTAATGAGGTTTGTCTTGCAACCGATGTCATACTAACGAGGGTAGGACTGTAAATTAAATGCTTGAAAGTTGAAACTTCGTTTTTCAGATGAATCAGACTGCAAATCAATAGCATAGCAAAGACCATAGCTATCCCAGGAACACTTGAGTAGTGCCCTCTTTTACCTTTTTCTATGTTGTCCTCTTCAGTTTGAGCAGGTATGGATGTTTCCTAGTGCCTTCTAGAATTTCTAGGTATATCATTGGTCTTGTTCGGATCGTCCATTACGTTTGCAGCTGTTCAAACTTGTATTGTTGTTTATTATTTTAATGATTTATTTATTCTACTTGCCTTTCCTATCTTCTTGTGTTTTAGCATTAGGCGATTTGATCGCAGGACGAGAGAGGAGCTGATGGACGATCTCTCCAATGTTCCACTTGGTTCGGAGCGGCGCCGAGTGCTGACGTTGGGACTTGGGTAAGGATGAGTGTTCCCTCATGTTTACAAGTTATCCGTTTTGTCCAACACTAACGGTTATATGCAGAATACTGTTGAGTCAAAAATGTGCAACAATCAGCACAAAAACTGACTGATGAGATCATGACATTCAACGACCTGATGCTTAGCTGCATCACGTTTATACCCGTTAGTGTTGGAAAAAACGGATACCTCGTAAACTTATGGTCCTCTTTTTTAATTTTAATCCTTGGCTCTCCATCCGAGTTCCCTCATGTGTTGCTATTATTTTTATTTACTTATTTTTTTGCCCAGGGTCTACATTCTACATTTATTTTACTTAGACTAGGGTTAGCTGTCCGTTTACCAGTACTCATCCACACATATGTGCACATAGGGTCTACACAGAACTCTATCAGTAGATATTTTTGTATAGGAGGTTGTCTATCCTCCGGGATAGCACTATATACTCCCATTCTGTGTGTTCTCTGGTAGCTATGTTCCTTGGAGACCATATGACTGTGCCAGTGTGGTGACCGAGGTGAGGTGTGTCTGCACTGGCATCGTCAACTTGCCTACTGCTACGTGCTCCCCAGTGCTCCATCTGTGTCCTGTACTTTATTTGGGGGGGGGGGGCAATACCGGTACTTCAGGTGCAGGGGGCAAGGGGGATGGGGTGGGGGACATCATGCCCCCAATGAACCTCTCCAGGCGTTGTTCTGGAGTAGACTAACCATAGGCGGAGTGTACACATGCAGCACATAGTTTGGGAATTAGAACGCGATCAGACTCGGGCATATTCAAAGGCAGTCTATTGTGATAGTAGTCCTGGACGGATCTCACTATGATGATATAGGTCGTGCCCAGCATCACAATGCCCAACATTTTTTCCTGAGGGGCTAGATGAACATGTGGCTAGACTGCCGATGGCAACCAACAGGCTCAAGGCTGTGTTGAGACTTCGTGTTTGCGACCCGAGTCAATTGTTTACTCACCATGACTAGGCATCGCATCGGGCATCGTATGACCATTTTATATGTCACTGTTCTTAGTCGCACCGGGGGCGTATGCCCGTTTTCAGGAGACTTATCAAAACACATAAGCCCTGTGCCCTGAAGGTTAGGCCTATTGTTAGTCTGAATAGTCCCGGCTACTATCCCACTAAGTTCATTGACTTTCTACTGAACCTGTATGTACGGGAGGAAAGTACTGTTCTGGCCTGAACTACGGATTTCATCAACTTGGTAGAAGGTTTGCCTGTGCGGGACGATCATTTATTTTTAGTATAGATGTGACCAGCCTTTACACCAGCATCCCCAACGAGCTCGGTCACGTGGCATTGTCGTGGTATATCACACACAGGTATACAAGGTGGATGCCCCCGGCCCTTAGTACACGGTTAACAACAGCAGTGACTTCCTTGATGTCAGTCATTCGGAAGACTAACGGGTTCGTGTAAGGTAACGATTTGTTTCCGCAGATCCAAGGGACTGCCATGGGTTCGCCTGCAGCAGTGGTCTATGCCGACATTGTTATGCTGTATTTGGAGAATCGGTACATTTTGCCGATCTTAGAGGGGGAGGGTTTAGAGGTTCAGGTTTATAGACGCTTTATCAGTGACATTTTTGTTTCATTGCATGGTTGCGAAGGTCAAGTTCAGCGCGCTTTAGACAGGATTAATAAGTGTTCGGCCCTCGGGTTTGCGCATGAACTGGCACATGATGGCATTGATTTCCTGGACACCACAGTTTTCCGTAGTAAGGGATACATGGCGGTGAAGCCTCATTTCAAGGTCACCAATCGTTTCCTGTATCTGCTTGCCGGTAGTAACCACCCCCGTAGTATGGGTAAAGGTGTGATCACTGGGGAGTTGATCCGTATCCGTCGGTCTTCGACCCTTGACCACCACTACGAAGCTGCTGCCGAGCAGGCGAAGCAGACTTTCCGGGCCCGTGTATACAAGAGCTCCATCTTTCATCTTTCAGACCGTACACCAGGCATGCAAGGCCGGTACAGCTGGGGTGGCTGGGGCGGCCTCAGCCGCCCCACTTTTTTGGCCGTTTTTTTTTGTTCTTGTTTTTTAGCACACTGCAACAAAGCGCGATGATCGCAGCTCAGCTCAAACGTGGCAAATAATGAAGAATCCTTGTGTATCAAGGTCAAGGTCAAGGTGTGTGTGTGTGTGTGTGTGTGTGTGTGTGTGTGTGTGCCTGTGTGTGTGTGTGTGCCTGTGTGTGTACGTGCCTGTGTGTGTACGTGCCTGTGACGTGTACAGCCGGTGTGTGCACACCGCTAGCTAAACCGACCAACGGCTACTCCCAGGGCACAAACTATTCTGCTGGAGGCAGCGTCGTCTTCGGCTGAAATTCCGGATACAACCTGCAGGGAAGCATTGTGCGCATCTGCCAGATTGACGGTTCCTGGAGTGGGGAAGCTGCCTCATGTAATCGTAAGTTGAATTTCAAGAGAGCCGATATATCCCTCTTGTGTAGAGAAGCTTCAGGCTTGTAGGAAGGCAGATTCTGGTGGCGTTGATCTTTCCTATTTACAGAGCATGTAATAGTCTGGGTGTTACCTGCCACTTTTCATCATCACAAATGATGATCGTGCTTATCACAGGACCCAGGACCAGTCGGGCATCTCAGCCTGAGTCCTTAGGATATATGTTATACTTGTAGGTGTATGGTTAGGGTGTTTCACCGGGTAGAGGCGACGGTTTCAAATAGGACACAGGTTGCAAACCGGAACGGACTCAATATTCACTTTCTCTCTTGGTATTTTGATTAGAAAACATATGTCACAGTGAGACTACGATGTGTTATACTCCGAGCCAAAATTTCATGGCTCTGCGATGACCAGACGCGCCATACCAAGCAGGTGAGTTTTTGACGTGTTGCTTCACACTGCGACTTGAGTTTTACGACTTTCGAAAAATCTACTTCTTGTCGCAGGTAAACAGCGGCTCGCCTCTTTCCAATAAAGCACCGCATACCAATAAAAACTAATGGAAGCACACACAAGGCTTATTGTTACTCTGTACTGGCTGTCGTGGAGCGATAGCAATTAGCTAATTTCAGACCCAAAGTGAATTTGACGTGCACTCTAAAACGTGTCCGGTTTGGAGCCACCTCTGATTTGAACTTTTTTGAAGCGAAAAATTGGGCAACTTGGAGGCAATGGGTCAACACAAAGGAGTGGCTCAGTTCGATTGACTCTGGCCCCAGAGCAAACTTCAACATGCCAGTTTCCTTCCACAAACATATTTCGAGTGAAAAATCAACGCTGATGATCGGTTTGGGTCTATACAAATTTGGCTGTCAAGGCGTTCCGGTATCGAACCGTCTACTCTACCAGAACACTGAGTTGTTGGCATAAGCCGGTAACTTTTGTCGAGCCTGTTTTAGGCTACCTTCTCCTCCAAATATGCTAATATCTCTTGACTGTACAAAAGATGTGCCGAGCAGACACTTTCTTCATCTCTTGACTGCTTTGTGTGTTGTGTGTATGGGTACGTGTATCCAGCCATTCAACTGCAGTGCCAGTCTGGCTACCTGCCCTGCCTGCGTTCCAGCCTGTGGCTGTATCCTGCCATCACAGCGCTGCGACGGTGTTTGGTACGACTGTGCTGATGGCTCTGATGCACAGTACTGCCCAGGCAAGGTCACACCAGCTCCAGGTAAGCACCAGCAGCAGCACTGATAGTAGTACCATGACTTCTATTATTATTACAGGGTGCGACAGAGCTCTCGGCCATTGAAGAAAATGTTGAGTCACCTCCACCACCACACTGCGCTCTTTAGCCGACTAGACCCTCCTGCACACAACCATCATCATTGTGAGGACACTTCCGTAGACGATATTGATAAACTCCTTCAGACAGCTGTTTCGCTAATACATAGCTCATCAGTGAAGGTAGATATTGAATGATTAAAAATATAGACCAAACTGCTATTATATAGGGGGTTTCCACATACAAAACTGGCATAGCTGAGGTGATAACGCGGGAAAAGGAAAGTGTGAAGTACTGTTGACGCGCATTGGACATGCATGCAGCGTCGGATATTCGGCGCGGAAAATCAATCACTATTCAATGCAGAAATAACGTGCCAGAATCAGAGTACTATGTAGCTAGTAGTGAGAGTCTGTGTACTAGTATTGCAGTTGTCCGAGCGCCATGAAGGCCTGCGAACGCACCTCAAGACCCGCCGACGTCGACAGCCACAGCAGCCCCTGGGGCATGACACTGTACTGCTCGCCCGTCGCGCCAAGACGCTTGGCAGTCACTAGGCTTCATGCCACCGATGTTGTCCGCAAGCTACCTTGTTATCTGCCCATCACCCACTGCCGTTGACACGCTGGGAGGCCCCGCGGCATTCGCCCAGTATATCGTCGTCAGAGCTGTGTCGACGGTACAATAACGCTGGTAGAAACAAACAGTTGGTCGTATGATATTGCGTCCTCCGGATTGTCCCTTGACTCGTCTTGTCCCTCTTCTTGCTCTGACGCTAATGACTTCTATTACAAGCAAAATGTAGAGCTACTGTTGACCGCTATTCACTGCTGTATTTATTTTATTACTTTGCATGGCCATGTTGAGGCAGTCTTCGCATCAATTTCCTTTACACAATGCGTGTACTACAATGTATTCAAAACCAATGTCTGTGCCACGCACACATACGCAAACGTTTTAGGGATGAAACGAGTATATCGAATACTCGAGCGCTTGCTCGAAAATTCGAAAGGAGTGAGGACTCGTTTCGCAAAATACTCAAGTATCTTATGCACAGTGTACTGTATGCTTGTACATCAAGCACGTCTGTTACTCTGACCAGTACTGATAACCCATGCAAGTGTGAAATTATTACTTGTCCCTACTTACCAACAAAAGACGTAGTTCAGACTATTTCCTGCACTAGGCTGCATGCAAGACTACATGTGTATCAGGTGTAATACGTTCAGTGTTACGAGAGTGTGTGCAGTACATTGTTTTATGTTGTCAGTAAAATACTCGTACTCGCTCGAATACTCGCTCGTTTTTTCAAAGAGTGCTCGAGTCCTCAATTTTGGCACTCGTTTCACCCCTAGGCCAAACATGCATGCACTGAATGCCTGTGCTCTGTGCACTCTGTGCTTGTGCAGGTCAAGCGACTGCCAGGTCCTGTCACCACCGGCACTGGGCTCAATGACCGTGAACGGCTTGATGTTCAGCAACACGACCACGTTTGTGTGCAGTCTCCCTATGTCCTTATGGGCTCGGCCGTGTGTACTTGTGAAATCAACGGCCAGTGGAGCGGTGTGCAGCCAACTTGCGTCCGTAAGTACATGTACCAATGCTCGACTGGCTTGTATTATGCATTCCCGTTCATCACACCGCTCATACTGTCAAATGCTGCCTCTTTTCATTCACAATGGCATGGGTCACAGTAGATAGGCCTGGTGCAGGTATTGCCAGTTCCTTGCTTGCTGCAGTACAGTATGACATATTAACTTAGCTGGTAAGCAGTGCATGTGTGCATGGCAAGTGTTAATTTTGTCCATTGCTTCCCAACCCATGTGTAGTGACGACTGCTGCTCTGAGTGCGGCCAGTGACGAGCTAGTCAAGGACTCCGTCTCAGAACGCATGACACAAACGTGTAAGCCTAGTATTGCTGCATAATTAAGAGCAATTTCTCCTACTGCTGACTGCTGAAAATGTTGTGTCCTTCACAACTAGTCTCTTTGTTCTAAGAAGTCTGCCTCTTTCATCGATTCGTGTTTACCTAGCTGCGTTACGCTATTAGTAGCCTATTACCTGTTGTGCAATGGGGATGGCCTAAAAGCTGCTCGCTCAACAGTTGTGTTGCATGGCATAGAGGGAGATACGGCAAGCCACCTCGGCATATTTGCGGATAGAGCTTTTATTAGAAAGGAAAAGGACATATGGATACGTAACTGTCCACCACTGTAACTAGCTACTACAGTAAAAAAATGCAACAACTAGGCACAAAACTGACAGAGTGCTGAGACATTCGACGACCTGACTCCTAGCTTCAACACATCTCCGTAGCGCTAACCAACAGCCTTCCAACTTGGAAGGTTCAAGGTTAAAAGGAGAGACCAAAGAGGGGAAGGTAAGCGCAACGAAAATGAGCACAAGCTAGTAGTTGAAGCTACAGTCCCACAAGAACAAGAAATGTTGATTGTTACTGGACGATGACGAAACCAGTATTACCTTTCCCTCTTTGGTCTCTCCTTAACACTACGGAGATGTGTTGAAGCCAGGAGTCGGGTCGTCAAATGTTTTAGTGCCTGGTTGTTGCACTTTCTGACTGTATTTAGTATATAGTGACAGTTACTCTACACTCATATCCATACGTCCTTTTCCTTTCTACATTAATTTTATTATTGCCATATTGGCTCAACATCCGAGTTTCAAAGAGCTTTTAGTGGACGACTTAATCCATTTTCGGCAATACTTACAACGATCCAATCAGTCATATTGTAGATCAGGCTATGCTGTGGGTAAGTATACTACTGGCCTTGTATGGCTTATTGTTTGCCAGCGAGTATTTAGCATCATCTACTAGTATTCACTCGTTTGACAGCCAAAGAGTATTTGTGTGGGAGGCTGGGAGTCTCGCACCTGACTTGGTCACGTTGCGCCTGAAGGTCACTAAGACGCGGCCATATACGGTGGAGCCGTCGCAGTTCCATCTACTGTCGACCAAACATGCCCGGTATTGGCTATTCCGGTACATGACAGCCCATGCCTGTAGCACCAAGCCTGTGTTCACTTTTGCCAAAGGGATCCACCTTACTCGGCCTTATTTAAATAAGATACTCTGTCACGCTCTCAACTGTTATCAGGTTAGCTCCTGCTCCATGCCCATTGTTGGAGCGACAGTCCTGGAATCCAGAGTTGCAAGTGAGGTGGTGATACGGCAAGCAGACGGTGGCAAAGTACGGCTTAAAAGCTCTACATCTGGCAAGTGGCCGGCATACCACCCCAATGGACATCGGAACAGTACACGTAGAGTAGCATCTCTACGTGACAGGGTATGAGCGCAAGTGAGTTCTTATGCTCTACTAATGTGCATTGATACTGTGACTATAGTTGCAGGGAATTTTCTAGAACCGCCCCAACCGGTTTTCGACCGGTTGAAATAGTTGGCGACCGGTTGAAAAGTTACAAATCAGTTCCAACCGCCCGTACTTTTCTGTGGGTGAATGGAGCTGTGAATGGTCATACGCTTTTTTCTGGATGGATACTTCCAGCGAAGCCGCGTGGGCTGGTACTAGGGTCACGAGTTTGTACGGTTTGTACGGTCGAACCACGTCATCGAGCTGTAGCGACGGCGTTGCTACAGTCCAACAGCTCCGCGCGACACTCCAGCACCAAGAAATCTGTTAAATTGCTGTCGAGTGCCATATTTGGGTTGTATTTTGAAAACTATTTCCGGAGGGGGACCCCCCGACTCTTCATTGTACCGTAACCGGTTGGAAATTCGTCCTAGAATATACCCTGAGTTGGTGTACAGATCTCATCACATGAGCCTTAGGCGGGATTTCCTATTGTCACTGGAAAATTCAGCCCTAACAAACAGTGTGATGGATGAATTTGACTCCAGGTATCTGCTTTTGGGAATGCCATGTATGCATGTCTGGCGTGCTGCTGCTATAATGTTGTGGCAGCAGCATTTTGGTGCGATGGACTGTTCTTGTAACGGTGTACCTACCCATTTGCTGTTGCTGGATGCCGTGTTTTGTCAGTTGTGCCTGTTTGAAGGTGCCAGGCCAGCTTGTGTTGGTGCGTTCCCGTTAAGTTGCCAGGCCAGGTATCTGCTTTTGGGAATGCCATGTATGCATGTCTGGCGTGCTGCTGCTATAATGTTGTGGCAGCAGCATTTTGGTGCGATGGACTGTTCTTGTAACGGTGTACCTACCCATTTGCTGTTGCTGGATGCCGTGTTTTGTCAGTTGTGCCTGTTTGAAGGTGCCAGGCCAGCTTGTGTTGGTGCGTTCCCGTTAAGTTGCCAGGGCACCATATTTGTAACGGCGTTCCCGTTTTGCTGTTGTGGGGCTGTGTTTGTATCGGTGTGTTCCCGTTGAAGTTGACGGGGCACCACGTTAGTGGATTGTGTCTGTTTGAAGTTGCCAGGCCAATCCTGTAACGCACACCCGTTTGCTGATAATTGGGGACATGTTTGTCCATTTTGCTCGAGATTCACATGGCTGCGCCAGTTGCCTTGTGCGGATTAGACTGTTATCTGGCACTAGTCTTGATCTGTTTTATTCAGATTCAGATCAGCTATTGTTCCTATACGAGAAAATCTGTGGGTGCACATCCAATTCATTTGCAGATTTGGGTGCTTCTCCTGCAACGGGCGTTTACATGGTACATGGTGTGTGGGCGTATGTGTGGTGTGTTCATGCTGTACAGGCCAGTATTGCCAAGCACTGGGGACCTTTGGCAATCTGAAGAATGTTTTGTCCGAGAATCGATCCTTGGATCTGTGGCGTTGCAGTTGTGGTGCTCCCGACCCTCTTGCGCGATGGCCGCGGAGACCTAGCGAAAAGGTTCGAGACATACGGCATCTCAATATCTTCCACCACAATCAGTACATCAGCACCACCATCGAGTGTAGCGACATCAGCAATAGAAGACGCACATGATATCATCCACCCTTACGGCCTTAGCGAAGACCCGGGAATACCTGAGAAGATGTTAGCCGCAACTTTACTGGAGAAGTCGTCGGTGACAACAGCACTCCATATTTTAGCTGCATGCAGTTAGGTCTCTCAACAAGTGTACCCAAAGTTTTCAAGCTAATACACAAGCAAATTCACTAGGGGCCGAGTATATTTTCCTACACCTCTCCCTGTTTGTTGTTGTTATTTCTGCATTCAAATTGTTTGTGTACCTGTACATTTATTACAGTAGAGCCACGCATCCACAGCTGTTGTTTCCAAGGGGTCAGGCTCGTCAGTTATACAAAACCTTTCAGCAATCTGGCCTTAGGCTTAGTTCCTTGACTTCTTGTACCACTTTCTTAGATGCACATCCCACTGGATAGTGAGCAATACGTGTGTAGCAGAATCTGTATTCCAGAAAAGCAGAGACTCGAGTCTATTGACACTGCGTTTCTTTTTAAAACGTTATTGGCTGTGGTGTACCTAGAGGTATACACGTACATTCCTGGGTCCCACGTTCTGTGACGCCCGACTGTATTCGTGGTGCCTCAACAACTTTTAATTTTGTGCGCTCGGGAAAACCTGCCGGAGGCTGTGAGGCTGCAGAGTGTTGGCTGTGTTTTGCTTTAAAAAACCATTAGGTCTCCCCAGATTTTCTAGTCTGGCCCTGAATTTTGCCACTCTTCGGTTTCAAAACCTAGTGTGGTGGTGGAAAGCCTAGCAGTGTTGTGTGTGCATGTGTGTATTTTGTACAGTGCTGGCCAGAGAAATCCAACCTCGTTAATAAAGTAGCGCCGCGTTCGAGAGCACAGACCGGTCCAGTATGTTTACTACTAGGGCTGCATAGCGCCCGGTGCAATTTTATTCATAAGGTTGGATTTCTTTGGCCAGCACTGTAGTTAGAAGTAGGTCCTCTATGGTCCTCTGTTTGTGCGCAATTGTGGTCACAGTGGCAGTAGTGGGTGAGGGGTAGACTCAGTTACTACGAAGATGGTGTATACATGATGGTGTATACAGTCATGTAGTTGAATGTTACTTCGGGCTTAGACCCAGAGGTTCTTGAAATGATGACCCCGGGTTTATGTACATGTATCATTCAGCTACCGTTGTCATAATGGCACTAGTTGATAGAACACCTGTATAAGTACAGGCTGTACATCTAGCATTTTCCAAAATAGCACTCCGTACTTCGAGGCTGCAGCCGTTTTGCATGCAACGTTGTATGTGTTGATCGGTTGACAGCATGTGACAAAGCCGAGGACATACTAGTGTATCAGGAGCACTGTTTTTTAACACAGTGCGTCCCCCGCCTTGTCATGTTAATTTATCAAACAAGGCTTACCTATACCAACATTATACATGTAGGGCTGTGCATGCTTTCAAAATTCTTCCTTGTTGAAGTAGAATACCGTGCTTGTGGGGGCTTTAGTAGTTCCTTTGCCAGATGTTCTATGCGTATCTCAATGACTTATCAGTTTCAGCACTTGGGCAAGGCACATTCGGGCCTACACATGTAGCCTTGAATTCTGGCTTGGAGGCATTATTTATCTATTTTCATGGCTGCTAGGTTCATCCTTAGTTAAGAGTTATTTCTCCGTTATTCGCTAATGAGTCCACAAAGGACGAAACAGCTAGACAGTACTAGTGCTGTCCCCAGATCGTGTATTCTAAATCCATAATACTGACGCTCAATCTCCAGACAGCTGTTTCAGCCTTTTTTAGGTCCCATCAGTGGAGCTCAGAGCGGGAGGTTAAACAAATGGCAATACGGTCTATATGAAATGAACAAAAAAAGCAATTTGAAAATGGCTCAAAGCATCAAAGTCAGCGAGCTATCTGCAAGACACGCACAAAGAGAGCTTTGCACGAAGGCAGATACATATTACATATACCTTTGACACTAACCAAAAAGAGTGCTCAATCAAGTCAACGCAAGGCAGCGTAATGCGGTGATCGAGTCTATAAAAAGCTATAGTGACATATAGCCAGGCCCCCAGCACAATAAGCTGACTTGCATCATGCTAAAATCGTTCACACAAATCTCTTATAACAATTATTATATAGATTGCAGGATAGGGTGGTTGCACCAGGAAGTGCTGTCTCTGCGATAGTGGGACCAGCCAAGATTGCAGTACAGTCGTCCACCATCAATCCAGCACTTCATTGGCCCACGCCCTCGATACACCAGCATGATTTCCGGAGTTATTACCATTCATTAGAGAGGTTAAGATGCACGTTATTTCTGACGTGACGCGAAAGTTCATCTCGCGTTATTTGGCTCGCACGTCGAAAAATCAACGCGAGTGACCTGCTGCTCGCGTCGAAATTTGGAGTTTTACGCCAAATTTGACGTGAAATTGCGCGTCACGTCGGAAATAACGTGCATCTTAACCTCTCTATTGATACATGCCCCCCACCCCCCAGTTCTTCGGCACCTGACCCGAGTTCTATTTGGGCCGCACTACTTTGTAGCAGTCATACTATAGTACTAGAACTGGATGCACGTGATATCCACTGGAGCTGGCGCTGGCCATGAGCTGACCCACCGCCGTGCCTCCCAGTGTCAATTTTGCTTACGTGATCCTACCACAATCTGGAACATTATCAGTACTCGCCTCTGTTGACTTGCCAGCACTAGTTCTGGTGGATCCGGGCATGTTTCTGCCTTCTCTTAAGCATGTATTCTCCTGCAGGTGCATCTTTCACCTCCTTCTAATGCGCGAGCACATTTTCTGTGGAGATTCAACGACACATAGACCAGAAAATACAGAACGGAACAGTGGCTGCCAATGCGACACAAGTACCACATAGACCTAAAAACTCATAAGTACCCTGGGAGTTAGATGCATTTACGGGCAGTATGCCAGGATTTGCGCAGCTAATTTAAAATCAGATTAGCAATGCTGTGTGCTACCTAGGCGGCATCTTGGACTCAAAAACCAACCGATTGTGGTCCAACCCAACCGACAGCGTTGTCGGTGGGTTCCGATTGGCAGGTGTTGGGTGGACGTATGATCCATGCGTCCCCACAAGCAATGAGAAGTTAACAATGCCACTAAGGATATACTATCGCGGACAGCAGTACAATGAAACTGGGCCATTCATTATCAGCAATATCAGGGGTATATCCCATCCGATAAGACGTACTGCTCGTGTATGGCGGACTTTACAGCAGGTCCCGACATAGCTTGCCCCGTGCCCTTTACCACTCCTGGGCCAAAACTGTTGTACAATATTCGAGAGGGTCTAGCCTAGTGAGTGTGAACAGAACCTGGCAAACCATATCTCCAAGTGATTCACATGTTGGTATATTCTCCGTTATCATACATCAATTCCGAGCAATTTGACACCCGAATATTCTCGCACCACTACTGCTGAAGTATTGACCACAAACCATGTTCCATTTGACTTACAAACGGAACTTGCAAAAGGCATGAGAGCACTGGAATCTGTAAAGACTCTCGCATTATTTATTAGCCACCATACATACCTTTCGGGAAGTCGTGTTGGATGCAGAATGCTCGGAGAGCAGAGCTGAGTGAGATCTGCATACAGTAACACAGCGACAATGAATCACATGAACAGAAGGTATCCGTACACATCTGAATATGCGCTTATGGGAGGAAAATCCGTGCGACAAAAGAGGATCGTGCTATGCAGGTGTATGTCTTACCCGGGTACGTACTAAGTGAGTTCCACCGTACGTATATAATTGTATTGCAATTGAATTACTTTACTGACTGGAGCCAAAAATATCAATTGGCACTTACTCCGGTTACCCGAATGTTTCGGTACCACTATCATTAGGTTTGTTGCAATCGAACCAAGTAATAGTTGAGTCATTTTCAATGCGTTAGGTGTTACCTGACGTGCCCACTGCATCAGCCGCTATGTCATATTCCACCAGGCATGCACCAAACCAGGCGCAATGCGCACACTGATGATGGTGGTTGTCACACAACGAGCAGTAGTAAAAGTGAAAGCACATTTTGCATGTGATTTTGTTGTAATTTGTGCCTGTCGAATTGTCTCAGTGTAACTAGTTTATCGTTAGCTTACTAGTTTGTTTATACAAAAGAGAAAGACCAAGGAACTACAAGTTACGCTATACTGTCCACTAACACCACCAGTTACTAAACAATCAGCTCATGCGATAGCATTGCACGACACTGAACAGCTCTAGCACATCTTGGATGCGCACTCCAACAGCCTTGTGGACGACGACCGTCACTGGAGAATCGGTCCGTCGCTCCACCAGCCCGGCGGCACAGGGGACAGTGCCTTGGGGGTGTCAGGCATGGATCGCCAATGTAATGTTGTTCTCTTGCTGTGTTCCAAACAACAACTAGCTCGGAGCTCCGGAAAGCTCCGCAATAGTGAGGTTTTGCATTCCGAATTTCGGCTCGGGGTTCTTTGGTCATTTGTCGAACATCAAAATGTCGAATTTTCGCACCGACGTTTGTTTTGCAAGTCGAAAATGATGTGTTTTGATTTCGTGAGCCCCAGCATCAGCAATGTCCTGTCCCGTGCTCCTTTTCTTGCTGATTCCGACAAACTTTGATCGCGCCCAAAGAGTCGAGGGCCAAACCTGCCTCCTCAGTCGCCTCAGAAAAACAAAAAGGTACACCACACCAGGAAGCAAGTCAAATAAAGATGTGTGAACAACAGCCACACACCACAGAAAAGCATACAGAACAAAAACTCAATTACCGACACCATAGACACTGCAAAATCCAAACAGGAGGAAAATACTAACTCCCTGAGGACACTGAGCATGAGGCAAACGAGCAAGCAACCTCTTGCCGATGTTCCACCGTGTAACAACAACCGCGCTGGCCACCGGACTGTATGGTAGAGGTATTACACCTGGACCTCAAGACCAACGGGCGAAGGACAGCAGGCCGGGCCCAGGTAAATACAATGAGGAGCACTGTATACAACTACAGAAATAACCCAAACCCATGCCAATTTGACCAACATACCTTCCCTGCGCATCCATTCCTAGTGTACGGGTCTGAAAGATGAAAGATGGAGCGCTTGTATACACGGGCCCGGAAAGCCTGCTTCGGCCGCTCGGCAGCAGCTTCGTAGTGGTGGTCAAGGGTCGAAGACCGACGGATACGGATCAACTCCCCAGTGAACACACCTTTGCCCATACTACAGGGGTGGTTACTACCGACAAGCAGATACAGGAAACGATTGGTGACCTTGAAATGAGGCTTCACCGCCATGTATCCCTTACTACGGAAAACTGTGGTGTCCAGGAAATCAATGCCATCATGTGTCAGTTCATGAGAAAACTTGAGGGCCGAACACTTATTATTCCTATCTAAAGTGCGCTGAACTTGACCTTCGCAACCATGCAATGATAAAGCGTCTATAAACCTGAACCTCTAAACCCTCCCCGTCTAAGATCGGCAAAACGTACCGCTTCTCCAAATACAGCATAACAATGTCGGCATAGACCACTGCTGCAGGCGAACCCATGGCAGTCCCTTGGATCTGCCGAAACACATCGTTACCATACACGAACTCATTTTTCTTCCGAATGACTGACATCAAGGAAGTCACTGCTGTTAATAACCATGTACGAAGGGCGAGGGGCATCCACCTTGTACACCTGTGTGTGATATACCACGACAACCGAGCTCGTTGGGGATGTTGGTGTAGTAAAGGCTGGTCACATCTATAATAAATAAATTTCACGGTTCGCGTGAGACTCGGCTGGAAGCCGAGTTTTCCGCATCCGCCGTGGGAACGCCACCACCCTCTAGGATCAAAGGCGCAGATGCAGCGCCTGAACGGTGGGAGGTGAGTAGATCAGACCCACCACCAAGTGGTCAAAGACCGAAATCCCATTAGCTGCATCCATGTTACCCTCGTGCCAGGCCACGAGTTCCCAATTGACTGTGGGTCGCAGCACGGCTGGAAAAAATCCTTCCGCTTCCAAGCAGGACTTGAACCTGGTACCCTCTGTTTCTCAATCATGGTCTTAGACCATCCCACTATGCCTGCCTGTCACATCTATACTCAATTATAAATGATCGTCCCGCACAGGCAAACCTTCTACCAAGTTGATGAAATCCGCAGTTGAGGTCAGAACAGTACTTTCCTCACATACATACGGGTTCAGTAGAAAGTCAGTGAACTCAGCGGGATAGTAGCCAGGACTATTTAGATTAACAATAGGCCTAACCTTCAGGACCCAGGGCTTATGTGTTTTGAGAAGTCTCCTGAAAACGGGCATGCGCCCCCGGTGCGACTAAGAACAGTGACATATATTTGTGGGCATACGATGCTCAATGCGATGCCTAGTCATGGCGAGTAAACAATTGACTCGGGTCGCTCACAGGAAGTCTCAACACAGCCTTGAGCCTGTCGGTTGCCATCGGCAGTCTAGCCGCATGCTCATCTAGCCCCTCAGGCAAAAAAACAGTCATTTATAATGTTTGGCATTGTGATGCTGGGCACGACCTATATCATCATAGTGAGATCTGTCCAGGACTACTATCACAATAGACTGCCTTTGAATATACCTGAGTCCGATCGCGTTCTAGCTCCCAAACTATGTGCTGCATGTGTACACTCCGCCTATGGTTAGTCTACTCCAGAACAACGCCTGGAGAGGTTCATTGGGGGCATGATGTCCCCCCACCCCATTCCCCCTGCACCTGAAGTACCGGTATTGCCCCCCCCCCCCCTCCCCAAACAAATTACAGGACACAGATGGAGCACTGGGGAGCACGTAGCAGTAGGCAAAGTTGACGATGCCAGTGCAGACACGGCCTGACCTCGGTCACCACACTGGCACCGTATAGTCTCAAAGGGACATAGCTACCAGAGAACACACAGAATGGGAGTATATAGTGCTATCTCGGTGGATAGACAACCCCCTATACACAAAATATCTACTGATAGAGTTCTGTGTAGACCCTATGTGCACATATGTGTGGATGAGTACTGGTAAACGGACAGCTAACCCTAGTCTAAGTAAAATAAAGGTAGAATGTAGACCCTGGGCAAAAAAATAAGTAAATAAAAATATTGACTAGTTTGAGGGAAAGACACAAACGGGAAAAGTCTGAAGAAAAAATTGACTGTCACCAAAAAAATAATAATAGCTACACACACGAGGGAACTCGGATGGAGAGCCAAGGATTAAAATTGAAAAAGAGGACCATCAGTTTACGAGTTATCCGTTTTGTCCAACACTAACGGATATAAACGTGATGCAGCTAAGCATCAGGTCGTTGAATGTCATGATCTCATCAGTCAGTTTTTGTGCTGATTGTTGCACATTTTTGACTCAGCAGTATTCTGCATATAACCGTTAGTGTTGGACAAAACGGATAACTTGTAAACATGAGGGAACACTTGTAACCTTGGCCTGAGGTTACAATTACATTCACAGGAGCATAAACTCCCCAGCCCCCAGCCAGGCACCAGTTCCAACCATGACAAGACGTTGAGATCAAAACTGCAACTCTCAAGTCCAAAACATTCTCTCCAAGCAAAAGGAAAAACCAGCATCATAACAGAGCGAGCCAGCGAAAAGATACGCATGCGTGTGTGCCTGTGAGTGTGTACAAATGACGTATGCATACATGTCATGAAGTAGAGTCACATTCATAGCTACAATCAAGAGTGGAAATATTACTACGCCAAACGGAACATGTGCAACATGTTACACCTCCCCCCTCGTTACAGAGGGAACGATAGTGACCGAAAGTTACAAAGCTTAGAGCATATCCGTGATAGCTTTCTACATGAGAAAATTAAATACTGGAAAGTGAAATAGTGTGGCGCAAGTATGGTACAAGTGTAGTTAATCGGTGTGAGGTATAATGGAAAGTTTAGAAACTACTAATGCTATGTAAGTGGACTGTGAAACAGCAAGTGAAATGCTCGACATTATTCATACTAACCTAACAACAGGTAGGACTGTGTGAAATATGTGTATTTCTGAACTAAGAATGTACAATTTCTCAATAATCACACTGTACAGTCATAGACACTCACTGAGCAAACCTTGCTGGCGGCTGAATGTTTGCACGGTTCCGCAGATCATAGTGGTGCACAACAGGCACAGGTGCATGATTCAGTGCTGCGGCTGGTGGCGGCACCGGCGCAGCAGCAATTACTGGTGCAGGTGGCGCCTGCACTGGAGCCGGGATTGGTACTGGTTGCATATTATACTCAACATCAGGCATGTAGTCGGCAATAGAAGTCGGAGGCGAGTTCGGTACGAGCTCATTGGCACTTGCAGGCAGATCAGAGCCAGTCCAAGCCTTCAGACGGTCAACGTGAACAGTCTGGGTCGTGCCGGATTTGTCAGCTATCCGAAGTACTACATCGTCAACACGTTCTAGCACAGTGTACGGGCCTTTCCAAGGTCGATGGAACTTGGAAGTCGTACCTGGTTTGACGGCAGGAGAATGCAACCGAACCATGTCACCAACGTTGAGTTTCGGTTGTTTAGCGTGCTTGTCATAGTGGGCCTTCTGCCGTCGTTGAGCTGTTGCTCCAGCATCACGGGCATGCGTGAACGCTCGTTGTAGATTGCGCCGTAAGTTGATAACATACGTGTTCACATGGGAGCGCTCAGAGTCTGGTGACTGAAACATCACATCAACAGGCAGGTGTATTTCATGACCTAACATGAGCATCGCTGGCGTCTCCTTGGTCGAGGAGTGCACACTAGACCGATAGGCCAGCAGACAACGTTGCAGATGACGGTCCCAATTGGTGTGGTGGTCGTCGACGTGAGCAGCCAGCATTTGCTCAAGTGTGCGATTCATCCTCTCGACTAAGCCGTCACTCTGGGGCCGGTATGCTGTTGTACGTGACTTTCTGATATCCAACAACTGACAGATCTGCTGGAATAACCTCGACTCAAATTGCGCACCACGGTCAGAGTGCAGCTGGTATGGAATACCATAACGACAGAAGAAGCCGTCAACAAGGACATGTGCTACTGTTTCAGCAGTAATATTCGGTACAGGAAACGCTTCTGGCCACTTAGTGAAATAGTCACAAATGACGACTAAATACTTGTTACCGCTAGGCGTAGTAGGCAGTGGGCCCATAATATCAATAGCAACTTTCTCTAGCGGGAATGATGGGCGGTCTTGGACAAGCGGGGCTTTGGCCTTTGGTAGCGGTGCTTTGCGGCTCTCACAAATATCACATGCTTGGCAAAATTCACTAACTGCAGACGACATGAAGGGCCAATAACACCGCTTGCGAAGCTTGTCTTGTGTTCGCTCAATACCTAAGTGGCTTCCAGAGACATCAGCATGCACAGACTGAAGCATGCGGGATTGCAGAGACTGTGGTACAACAAATTGTAGGTACGGTGTGTCGCTATTCTCGGGGTGGTAAACCCGGTACAACACTCCATCAACCAGTCTTAGACGCTTCCACTGGCTCCATAATCGTATCAATGCAATAGACGCACCGTGCATGGCAGAATCACTACGCAGGGGCCTGTCAAGTAATGCCTCCTGCCAGCCGATCATTGTACTCACATCTGCATCTTCTAATTGAGCTCTGCGCAACTCTTCAACAGTGAAAGACTCACACCAATTGGGTGGCGACACTTCAGCATTGACTGTTACAGGATTACTATCAGGACTAGCGCTAGACAGGTGATTGACAACAATATTCTGCTCACCTACTCTCTGCTCGGGCGTTGGCGTCGGTGAGGTTGCGGTAGCCGGGCTGTGGTAGCGGAGTCTTGACAAGGCGTCTGCATTGACATGCTGCTTCCCGGGCCGATGTGTGACGACGTAGTCGAAGACGGCCAAACGCTCAATCCACCGGGCTAGAAGACCGTCCACTTCCCGGAACGAATGTAGCCAGATGAGCGCTTTGTGATCAGTTCGCAATGTGAACTGATTTCCAAGTAGGTAATGGCGGAAATGTGCAGTAAATGTGACAACAGCAAGCAGCTCCTTGCGTGTACTGCCCATGTTACGTTGGGATCTCGTTAATGCTTTGCTGGCATAGGCAATCACTACTTCCTCACCGTGACTATTGACTTGCGAGAGAACAGCTCCCATGGCGAGATCTGACGCATCAGTGTCCAGGATGAAGCGCTTTGCAGGATCAGGATATGTTAGAACAGGTGACTTGACTAGTCGGGACTTCAGTTCAGCAAATGCCTGTTCACACTCATGTGTCCAGTTGAAAGTGGCATTCTTCTGGGACAAACGGTTCAGGGGCTCTACAATTTCTGAGAAATGTGGCACAAAGCGGCGATAGTACGATGCGAAACCAACAAAGCTACGCACCTCTTTCAGTGATGTTGGGGATGACCAGTCTTGAACAGCCGTGAACTTGCTTGCATCCGGTGCCACACCTTGCTCTGAGAATAAGAATCCCAGGTACGTGACTGAGGACTGAAGCAGTGAGCACTTCTTGGGCTTGATCTTGAGGCCAGCTTGACGAAGACGACTGAATATTGTTTGCAGACGACTCATGTGTTCCTCAATCGTTGATGAGAACACGATAATGTCGTCCAAGTAGACCAGACAGATATTGGGTACTAGGTCACCAAGGACCCGGTTCATGAGGCGTTGAAAAGTTGCCGGTGCGTTACACAGGCCGAACGGCATACGGTTCCACTCGAATAATCCGAACGGTGTCACAAACGCCGACTTAGCTTTGGCAGCTTCATCTATCTCCACCTGCCAATAGCCAGCTGCGAGATCTAAGGTAGAGAAGTAGCGTGCACCCGCCATAGCGTCGATAGCATCGTCCACACGAGGAAGGGGAAAGGCATCCTTCTCGGTGATACTGTTCAACTGCCGGTAGTCGATGCATAGCCGGATAGAAGAGTCAGGCTTGCGTACGACAACTATCGGAGCAGCCCAAGGGCTTCTGGATGGAGATATAATCTCATGATCAAGCAGTTGATCAACGTGCTGCTTTACCTCGACTCGTTGACTGAGAGGAATTCGGCGGGGTGGCTGTCTCTTAGGCTGATCAGATGTAGTCTGGATGTTGTGTGTTACTACATCAGTCTTCCCAAGGTCGAATTGTCCCTGCGAGATGACATCGGCATTGTCGTTGAGCACAGTAGCTATAGCAGACTGCGCTTGCGGATCGAGGTGACGTAAGTCAAATAGATCGTCTGGCTCGGAAGGTGAGCAGCTCTCTTCCTGTACTGCGCTACAGCTATGCTCGTCAACAGAGGCAGCATGCGTAGGCGAATCATTGAGATCATCGTCAATGTAAATATCAGAATCAAATTCAGCAATTTGATAATTCTTCGGGACAGTTGTGGAATGAGGAAGAAAATTTTGTAGGCGAATCCAAACACGGCCAGCAGAGTCAGGAGTAGCCACCACACGTGACATAGCAGTGCTAAACTTGGAAATAAACTTCTCTGAGGGTGAAACAAAACCAGCAGAGCTAGGTAAATGATTATCATCGGTACGCAGCTGAGCTTGAACAATGACTTGTGTATACGCTGGTACAGTAACCGAATTAGCAAGATGAACACGGCAGACTACAGGATTAGCATTATGGGTGGGCTCTAGGGGTACATCGACACCGCCTGCATCGAGCATGTTGCGACCGAAATCAATTGTGCAGCCATGAGATTGCAAGAAGTCAATGCCGATTAGCACATCGGGCATAATGTCAGCAACAATGACTCTGTGGCGTACAGCAAGCTTGCCAGTTGCTAACAATACGACAGCTTCCCCGAGCACAGGGACAGAAGAATTATTTACCGCTTTAAGAACAGTATTAACGGGTGAGATAGATAAATGAACATTGTGATGAGAGAGAGACTTAGCAAAGCTGGTGCTCAACAACGTTACGCAACTGCCGGTGTCCACAAGCATGTTGGCTGGTACAGCCTCGACCGTGCCTTGGATCTGCACCGTGCTGTCGGACTGTGTTGCAAGACACGACAGAGGCAGGACAATCGAGCTGTCTGGACACTCGGCTGGAGTAATTGTGCAGGCCTGACAAGTTGTCTCAGTAGGTAAGCAGACAGCCTCATGACACACCGAACACGGTTCACTCTGCTTACCGGTACATGGGTCCATTGGGGAGGTTGCTGACGGCGGACCCTGGCTGTCAGCGACGCTCAGTTTCCCCGACCGCGTCCACGACCCCGGTGACCACCACGGTTAGCCGGTGTGTATCTCTGGTGCGGACAGTCAGGTGCGAAATGCATTGTGCTGTCGCACACATAGCACCGCTTGGTGTCACCATCTCCACTCCGATGCAGATTAGTTGGCCTCTCCAGCGTGAGCCTGGAGATCTTGTCCTCCAGGGCTGCCATCCTCGACAGCAGGGCGTTGAGTGTAGGGTCACTGGGCTGAGATTGCACCGCACATATAACTGGGCTAGCTGCCTGCTGCTGCTGGTCTGCCTCCAGGATGCACTGAAAATGCATAGCCCGTCGGAGTGCATCATCCAATGTTGGTGGGTCCGTGCCACGAACATGCAGGCGCAGGTCCCTGCTGTCAAGGCCGGCTACAAAGGTGTCGCGCGCCAGGGTATCCTGCACTGCTCCAGCTACCGTGGGGTACGCCCGTCTACTGAGCCTGCGGACGACTTCCGCAAAATCCGACAGGGACTCGCCACGAATTTGCCGGCGTGACTGCAGCTCTGCTCTGAACGTGGGGATGAAGTTTGCGTCGCCGAATCGCTGTTCAAACGCCTGCAGCAGCTGGTCGAATGGGCCTGTCCTCGTATGGGCTTCCAAACTTTGGAAGTAAGACAGTGCGTGGCCGGTGAGGTACAACCCAATGTACCTGCCTTGGTCTGCCGGTGTCCAGTTGTTTGCATTCGCGACGAGGCGAAAATGGCCAATCCATGATGTCCAGTCGGCGTTGCGCTCGCCAGAGAATTTCTCTGGCGTGGCCCATGCCCGCATCTGCTGTTGTTGACGTGCTGGTTGTTGCGCTGGGCCCGGTGGTGGTGGTGGAGGGGGCGGAGGAGCGCCACCTTGCTGAGCCATCTCTACACGATCAATCTTCCACAAATAATTTGGTACGCGTGCTCTCACAAGACGTGGAATTCGAATTCGCTGCCACCACGTGTAACCTTGGCCTGAGGTTACAATTACATTCACAGGAGCATAAACTCCCCAGCCCCCAGCCAGGCACCAGTTCCAACCATGACAAGACGTTGAGATCAAAACTGCAACTCTCAAGTCCAAAACATTCTCTCCAAGCAAAAGGAAAAACCAGCATCATAACAGAGCGAGCCAGCGAAAAGATACGCATGCGTGTGTGCCTGTGAGTGTGTACAAATGACGTATGCATACATGTCATGAAGTAGAGTCACATTCATAGCTACAATCAAGAGTGGAAATATTACTACGCCAAACGGAACATGTGCAACATGTTACACACTCATCCTTACCCAAGTCCCAACGTCAGCACTCGGCGCTGCTCCGAACCAAGAGGGGACACTGGAGAGATCGTCCATCAGCTCCTCTCTTGTCCTGCGATCAAATCGCCTAATGCTAAAACACAAGAAGATAGGAAAGGCAAGTAGAATAAATAAATCAATAAAATAATAGACAACAAAACAAGTTTGAACAGCTGCAAACGTAATGGACGATCCGAACAAGACCAATGATATACCTAGCAATAATTGTGCAGAGTGTGCAGCCCAAGGATAATCATCCCACGGCAAAGTTTATTGTTTAGGGCATAGACTCACAGTAACAGGCTCACCTTTGCTGCATCTCACACCGCTTCACACGGTAATCTACTGTATCACCATGGTAATTTCTGTTGCACATTGCTGCTTGTTTAACAAAAGGCAGAAAACACACCGAATTTCCAGGAATTACCATGGTGATACGGTACTTCATAATGACCCAGAGAGAAACTAAACCGGTATCGAATTCCTGTCAGCGACGCAATTCTTCTGAGGTGTAAAGTGACTTCAGGAATATGTTGCAGAAAACTGCGATGCATGCTGATTATCTACTGTGCCCTATTGTGCACAATATACCAGGTGTGTTACTCAGGGATGAAGTAGATGCACACACGTGCCGTGCATCACGGCACAGGTTAGGTTTGCTACTAGCTGCTTTAGTGTACTTGTGGTCCGAACTTGCACTCTACTCAACTCTGCATACGCAAAGAGTGCTGGTGCCGAAATGAACCAGAAGGGTGCTGAGTGGGACGCAACAACACTGACTCTGTATACCCATGTCCACAGATATGATAGGGTATGCAGTACCTGCTCTAAGATTTAACACAAACTGGGTACACGTCTAACTGGCACAACTCCTGCAACACTGGGCCAGAGCCAGATGCGTTCAAGTGCGGCTACTGTGTGTCAGGGAGTCGTAAACTTACTTTCGACTTCCTGATGTACATAATTGTACATGTACATGTATGAACGTACTCGCACTGGGCACTCTGGCCGCACGTATCTGCAAGCGTATGCAGCCTGTCAGTGGCGGTATACCCTCGAAGTATAAAAAATTATAGTACTCGACAGGACTTCCGACCGGGTCGCAGGTAACCCAGTGTTATTTTTCCAAAAGGTCCAAGTACTCACAAACAGGGTCACTGACCCGGCTCTGGAGCAGACACTGGTAATCTAGGTCCAAGTTTGCTCGATTTTGTTCTGACGCTTCATGTGCTTTCATAGCCAAGGTTTCTCACTTTCTTCGCAAGCTCTTTTAGTCTTGAGAGTTGACAACTGCTTATGGTTGTGTTGGCAGAAAACATGTCAGCTAATCTGACAACCGTCCAACCCCATTTTACTGGTAAGTAGTCAGCGAGTGGCTTTGATGGGGCCATACTAGAGGGGAAGTTACGCGGCATATTTGTGCTTCCTTTTTGAAAACACGCTCTCGCTCGAAGGGTTTCTAAACTTTATCCCTGCTCTCATTGATGGAGTTGCCAGCGGCACTCTACACTCGGAAGAACAATGTTGTCTAGTTTTTTATGAAAAATTGTCAAACATTTTCAAATTGCTATAAGTTTGGTTAGGGCCGGGTTCCACTGCGGCTCCGCAGCTCCGCTGCTCCACGGTACTTGGCTGCATGCAGCAGAGCGGCGCGGTTCCAGTGACACTCGCCATTCACGGTACCGAGATCGTGCTCGACGTTTTTGATGACATTTAGCCTGCCTGCGGCGCGTGAAATCCAAAAAAATCCTCGTGTTCTGGCCTGTGCAACGAACTAAAATTCCCCCGAATAAAACAATCAAGTGCGGGAAACAATGCAAGCCGTGACCGCGGCTTGCATTTTTTTGTATCAAGCAGCGAAGCGAAAGCTGGTGATGAGCCGCGGCCTCGCTGGACCAGCTCGTAATGATGACGCTTCATGCCGTGGATGATGTGCGGCGGAGCGGCAGTGGAACCCAGCCCTTAGGCAAAGGAAATTTGTCATTAATTTGTTCATGCTGCATAGATGGAGAGCTGCACACTCTGGCTTATGGACTCTCGCCTACAGTGTAGTCGTACTGCTAGTGTACTGGCATTACAGAACTTCAGAAGACACGAAAAACGAGAACATAATTATGGCGAGAAAGTAATTACTGGCTAAGAATTGCCCTAGGACTTACCGCTTCTCAGTGCTCCATACCAGGAAGTAGTACAATACCTACTCCCTGCTCCATACGAGTGTTTTCTCCTCATTCTCTGCATCCTTTACCCCAGGAGTCTCGTCCATTTAGCGGCTCAAATGCTTGAGCTCCGGATAGCGGAAAATAGCTCGTCGTCCATTAGCGGCTCTAATAGTACCTGGTCTGAAGTGTCGCAGTCTAGCAACTATGATTTTTGACAGGAGGGTAAGGGTTGCAAACCCAAAGAGACCCTAAGCTTCGTCTATCAAACAAAACAATAAGAATGGCCCTAAAAAATGGAAGAGGAAAAGAGTGAGCGAGCTGGTGTGAGCGCGCTACTTTTCAAAAAATAGAAGCTGAAAGCCATCAAAGTCAAAGCATTCTGGCTAGCGCGTTTGTGTATGTCAAGAGCGCTAGCGCGCTAGTCGCAGCAAACGCTCGCAGCCCAGAGTTAGCGCTATTTGGGCTGTTTGCCGCACGCGGCAGCTGGATGGATCACGTGATCCAAGCTGACAAATAAGGTCCGATGGTTCAGCTACATTGAGCCACAAGCCCTACGCTATACGGTGTAACTACCAAAATTTAATTATTATTTATACGAGTACATGTAGGTCTACAACCAAGAATCAAGATACAAGAGTCCATGGGGCATGACCCCAGGGACCGGTCGACCATGGACATTTTTACTTCGTAGATTCTAGCTGGTATGCAAGGTGAAATAGTTTCCATCAGGGAGTCGTAAAATACAACTTCACCCCCATCAAATAATAGTTGTGTGTGGTTTAGTTAGACTTTAGAAGTGGATGACTGCCTCAGTGTCAGTGACTGCGAGTAGATTGCACCTAGACCTGTACAGTGACTGACTGTATTAGATAACCAGACCATGGAATGTCTTTTGTGTACATCTAATCAGGCGTTGCTCACGATTCGATGCTCAGCAGCGCTCCCTGACAGTGACAAGGAAGGGCCACAGCATCCGGGCCGACAGACAACTGACAGCAGCTAGCCTCCTGCTCCTGCTGTGTTCCTCTCTCAACCAAGTCACGGTGTATAATCGTGTTGTAAGTACAGTGGAGATTTGTGCTTGTGCACTGAGCTGAGGCTGCCATAATCAGATGACGAGGGGATCCATAATTTTTATGTAACAGGTTTGGCGAAAATTCGGATGAGGCACAGAAAATTGCAAACCAGCCGGAAATCACTTCCAACACACATCAGCTATGCATAAAGGAAATGATACTTGCAGCATAGCAACGGTCATATGTGGGCCATGATGGGAGCCGGAGGTACCGGTATGAAGATGGCCGCAAACTTTTTGTGGGACAGCTTGTCCCATATTTGGCAGGTACAACCAGCTCAAGTACACATTTTGCCCGTAAAAGAGGCCTGTTCACAGCTAGTTGTTTTAAAGTGTTATGCAGCAGGAGTACATAATCATAATAATGGGACGTATCAAGAGTACATAACCCCCCAGAGTGTGCAACGCCGATCCAGCTCTGCATAGGGTCTTGGTCGAGCGGAATCGGATCTTCTGATGTCATGCGTACACTCCACACCAGCGCAAGGCCGGTCTCGAGGCAGGGCACCATTGCTTTTGATCCAAGAGTACCCGCGACTCCCCGGGTTCCCCTCAGATGTGTACGGTATTATGACGCAAAGATCTGATTCCGCTCGACCAAGACCCTATGCAGAGCTGGATCGGGCGTTGCACACTCTGGGGGGTTATGTACTCTTGGACGTATTCATCCATTTCCCGCCGTTAGGTTTTGCGGGGCAAGTCCACTACAACCGTACACACTGTAATACCAACTCTGCATAAAAGGTCATGAACTTTGTGAGGTCATACTCATAAATGTACTACAGTAGAGTCGCGCGCCCAAGAACGTTGTTTCCAAGGGGTTAGCCAGGGACGTTCTTATTTTTCTGCAATCTGGCTGCGTTCTTTTAACACGTTCTTAGAAACAATGCGTACTGAATCATATGTATCCCACAAGCTCCCAGAAAAACAACACCGCCGTTCTTAACTTTAGGCTGTGGCATTCTTAGTATTTCAGGCTGGACGTTCTTGGGCTCCACGTTCTTCAGCGCGCGACTCTACTGTAGAATGGGTTGTTCCTGCCAAAAATGGGGCAACTTGCCCCGCAAAAAAGGTGACGGCCATCTTCGATGCATACCTCCCATTGGTTACGTGTACTCTTGATGGCGGGAAAGAGTGTGACTAAAAAGTTCCCCGGGGCCCCGCATACGAGTACAATAAGCGCATCACTACGCTACAAGATTTTGCAAGAGTTGTTTACAGTCATGCAAGTACGCCTGCCTAGCGCCTGCAAGGCATCAAGGCGGATTATGGGAGGTACCCCCTAGAAGGTCCTGATAAGAGAGGTCCTGCTGTGTATTCTTCTCTCTGTCAAGAAGAGGACTTGAGCAGTGATAAGATTGATGGCAATGCAGCTCTTACAGTGTCAACCCAGCTATGGTTTGATTGGAACCTGTCATCTCTGTTTTGATGCATAGCTCAGCTAAAGATGACAGCCTCAGTGTGACGGTGTGGAGTTGCTGTCAGTGTCTGGTGTCCCGCCTACATTCTATGCCTGGGTGGCTGTTCATGCTCTTAGATAGGGTTTGCCCTTTGCATCGCACGCCTGGACCGTATTGCGTCAGTACAAGACCACACATTGACAGAACGCACGCTGCCAGCGAATGAAATGACGCAGGCATATGACCAGGCTTGCGCTGGATAAGGCATTCAAAAGTCTCTCTATCAGTGAAGGTGCTAACTTGACTGATCCATTGCTGTTTTCTCGCTCGTACAGTGAGAAATAGCTACAGAGCCACCACCATTTGAAATTTTGAATTCCGGTGCCGTTTTCACCGGGCCTGAAACGACAGTCGACTCCATTCATACACCAAATTCACACTGTGTAGCAAATTTCGAGATTTATAGCGAACCGTTCTCCATGTTCCTTTTTGAACCAGTACAAAACTGACCCTTTGCAGCGAACTGTTTTCGTTTACAATGAGCTCATAATAATTATTACCTTGAGGAGGAGCCTGTAAACTTCAGAAAATCAGCTCAATCACAGTCATGGCATTCTCTTTTTCTAGAGAACTGCTACTTTCACTCTTCCTGTCCATGTGCATATAATTATGTGCATCTGCATAGGGATGTGTCCCGACACAGGCAAAGATATGGTTCAGTCTGGGCTGCGGTGGGATCAGGTTTGCGGACGCACGTGTACCACCTGAACCAGGGTCAGCGGCGCAGCAATCACTTTGTCCACATCCAGACTTTTTGGTGGAGTTTTCGGGGGCCTCTCCCAACCCTCACTCAGTTTTATGTGGAATCAGCTGCAATTCCATTACCACAGCCATGCTGTATTTTACTGGCAGTCATAGCAGAAGCCACGGAAATACGATTGCCTTCTTGACTAGAATCCGTATCACAATTACATGTACATGTACTGTTACTGCATGATAGACACGTGGGCCTCAGGAACATATGCTCAGGTTGTACGCAGGATCAGTGGGAAGGGGTGAGGGTCGCAATCATGCTATTCTGATCAGAATGATTTGTCCTTGTGCGTGTGATGGACTGTTGTCGCAAATATGCATTGTGGTGTTGGTGATGGTTGGGGGGGGGGGGGGGGGGAGCATAAATGTTACCAACTAGAAACCCAGAAGTGCTAGCCTACAAGGGGTCTTCATCAGACAGTACATCATCCGACGTGATGAGGGAGACTGTGGTGCTTGCGGAGCAAGTCTGTGCAGTGGAAGGTGTTTTGGCAATCTTGGTAGGAAGAGGTAGAGCAGGAGTTGCGGATATGTTGTGTACATGTACTTGAATCACCCTATGCCTGTAGGGCCAGGAGATGCCCTTGGCTTTGGTGGTGTGCTAGCAGCAGCATCGGTACATGTAGTAGCAAGAGTCCAAAACCACAGGGTTATGGTCCTAACTTATGGACTCTCTTGGTAGTAGCATTAGTAGTAGGCCGGGTGACGACTCTGCAGGTTTGTTGGCAGCTTGACGCTCTCGTAAACAAGCTGGGGTTAGCAGTGGTGCTGACGAAATGGAGAGGAGATGGATGGTTGAGTTGTGGGCAGAAGGTGATACAGACGGGTCCGGCTAGCTATAGTGGTGTTCTGAGGACGGCCTGGGTGTTGCCATTGTGCGGTTGAGTCGATTGAGCAGGGACAAGTAGAATCTGGCTGTGTGGAGATACAGAATGATGTCGGAGATTGGATGTGAGTAAGAGTGGGAGTAAATCATTCATGGATGGAATGAAACGGGTGCTGGTGGGTCTGGTTTGAGCGATAGTGGTGTGCATGGAACTTGTGCTAGATATGGAAGACGTCCGTTGTGATAATTATATGGTGGTAAGACGTTGCATGCATGGCATAGTGGGAAGTGAGCTTGTAAACGTTTTACACACTCTGGAACACATTACTGTTGTGTTCACTAAGGATTGCTCTGGGATGCTGATGAGGGCCTTGAAATGGTATTTTGGGTGGTGCGGTCAACAATCGGACATGCCCTCCCTGAAATTTTGTACTCATATACAATGTACGAAGTAGTGGAAGCGACCGCGACGATAAATTTACATTGCTCCCCACACCAGAGGTCGCGCTTTTCTCGGTAGGCACTGTCTTCCTCAGCCCACTCAAGCTCAACTGATGAGAGGTGAATTCCCCGAAACACTGTGTATAGAGCAGGGAGTGGTGCTATCTTGCAGGTTTGCCGAGCCGAAGGTTCCTTGGACTTCTCGTGTGCTCTGGATGCTAGTCGCGAGACAGTCAAGTGTCAGGTCAGGCCGGCCGGGAAAACACAAGCTCTGGTGAGGGGAGCAACCTACTTTCCAGTGTCTGCTCCAGAGCCGAGTCAGCGACCTGGTTGGGTAGTACTTGGACCCGTTTGGAAAAGAACACCGGGTCACTCGTGACCCGGTTGGTCGTCATGCTGTTTTAAAAATACTTCAAATCAGGGGGGGGGGGGTGAGAGGCTGCAACTACGATGTAGTGCAGGCGCGCACGGCAGACCACCCAGCACGTTCATACCAGGGAGTAGTAAAATACCGGTATTTTACTACTCCCTGGTTCCTACATGTACTCATACGACCATGTAGATCTACATGTACATCAGGTAGTCGCAACATATTTACGACTCCCTGATCTACGGTAGCCGCACTTGAACATACCCGGCTCTGTCCCGGTTGCAAGAGTTGTGCCAGGTACACGTGTACCCGGATGATTTGAAATCCTAGAGCAGACACTGCTTCCATTTATATACAATGTAGATAAAACAATTGAACTTCAGGTTAGCTGTGGCAAAAATAGTACCATACAGTCAACACGGTGGTGACCGTACGAGTGCATTGTAGCATGTAGCGTGTCTGACTCCCCTGGCTGAAGTCCATCATTTGACACCCCCTCTCCCCCCCCCCCCCCCCCCCCCCAACACACACACACACACACACACACACACACAACACATGACCCAATTGATCAAGTGAATCACGTAGAAAACCGGATCCCAACTGTTTTTCAACTACTCGAAGTTCTTTTAGAAAGCTAACGTATTTCACCGGATACAAGTCAACCTTTTTAATACACCGTATGACCTAAAAACCAAACCAAAAAAGGGTAGTCGACTTACAACCGGGGCCGGGGCTAACTGCCGGGAAATCGAGGCCCCAAGAGGTTATGCGATACACGTCATATACATGTAGTACGTTTGCCACCCCAAATTCTTCTGTATAACTATAAGGGGTTTCTGTACCCGCTTTCGGCATTTTGCCACCCCAACTGGCTCCTATTTATTTATTACAGCATCTCATAGCACAGTGAGAACACCGGCCAATACAAAGAGAGAGGGTGTTAGCCAACCACGGCAAGGAAGGGAGAAGGGGAGGAGAAGAAAAAGGAACCGGCATGGATAAGCAGTGATTGCAACAAAATGAGAAACACAAAATCAAAGTCAAGGCGCGACAAGGCTCTTAAAAAGGCGGAGGGAAGAAAGGTCCTTAGCTTCTTGGGGAAGTGCCAGCCACGCAGAGTACGCAGTGAAAAGGGAGAGTGAAGTAGAAAGGAGGACTTAGGTTTCGGATGGGAAAGGGAGTTTCTTGCGCTACGGGAAGAGAACCAGTTGAAACAGTGGAGGTGAGGTGGACACAGATTGAGTTTGAAAGAATGGATAAGGGTGACAAGATGTGAATTACGTCTCTTAGACAAAGGGGTAGTGTCAGCAAGGGCATAAAGGGTGGAAGATGGAAGCATGCGGAGTTTTCGGAGGAGGATTTTGAGAACTTTTTAGTGGTGAATTTCGAGCTTGGCAGCACGGGTTGTGGAAATTCCAGCCCAAGCAGTATCTGCATAATCAAAAATGGGGCGTAGGTAAGCTGAGTAAAAGAAGAGTTTACAAGAGATTGGGAGATGGTAACAGTGAGAAGAGAGAATTCTTAAAGATGAACTTGATCGTTTACATATGTAATCGATGTGGGGTTCCCATGAAAGATTAGAGTCAATGAAAATGCCAAGATGCTTATGGCTGGAGACTATGTCTATAGGCTGGGGGAAAGTGGGATGGAGGAGGGGCGGAACATCGGGCTGAGAAGGAAAGAGCATGATTTTAGTTTTAGACAGATTGGGCGATAACCGCCAAGACGACATCCAGGAAATTACTCTTTGAATCCCGTTAGCTAGGTTACTCATCAGGCCAGTGATGTTAGGAGATGCCCGTAGGAGCGTTGTGTCGTCTGCGAACAGTGATGTCGCGGCCCGGGGCAGCTGCGGGCAGATCATGGACGTATAAAATAAAAAGAAGGGGCCGAGGATAGAACCCTGGGGAACTCCGGATAGTACTGTTGTGTCGGCCGAGGACGTCCCATGTACCGTGACGTACTGCGTTCGCCCAGTTAGGTAAGATGTCAGCCATAGCAGGGGATTGCCGTCTACAGTAAATGATCCACGAAGCTTGGCCAAAAGCCCCCGGTGCCAGACGGTATCGAAGGCCTTGGCAAGATCGAAAAAACAGATCCCGACTAGATCTCCAGCATCCCGATGTCGACACACTAATTGCACCAGGCGCGTCAGCTGGAGGGTGGTAGAATCGCCTCTGCGAAATCCGGACTGAGCTGAACTCAAACGTGACGAGACATGACAGTACAATTGGTCGTAGAAAACGCGCTCACAGAGTTTGGAAACACAGGACAGTAGAGATATCGGACGGTAGTTGATGCTTCATGGCGGGACCCTTTCTTGTAGATCGGTATAACATTAGCTGTTTTCCATGCAGAGGGAAAACGACCAGTGCGGAATGATAGGTTGAAAATCAGACATAAGGGGTATGCTATTGAGGGCGCAAGGGACTTTAATGCCAGATTAGTGATGCCGTCTGGGCCCGGCGCCTTGTCAGATGGGAGCTTTCGAATGTAACGTCGGATGGCAGCAGTCGTAGTAAAGACAGATGTGAGGCGGATATATGGCGGATTTGACGTTATCGCATAACCTCTGGGGGATTGAGTTATTAGGGAGGTTTCGCTCTACGTAATTATGTATGAAAATCCATATGTCGTACGCGCCGGGGAGCGAGGGCAACTTTCATACGTAAATCTCTCTACGGATTTCCGTAGGAAAGCTGTTTCCTACGTTGGGTCCTCCGTAGGACTTTTTGAAACATTTTTTTGCATTTTCCGCATTTGTCCATGGCAACGTTCAAGCCGCGCGAAACACAAGGTACACACACCGTACACCACATGCAAAATAAAAAGGGAAACGCGGTTTCGGTTCATGGTGCATGCGGCAGGCGCATGCAGCCAACGCGTCTCCAAAGCAACAGCGCATGTTTAGCATGCAGTCGTGGAGAAATCATGTAGAACGAAACCCAACAGCTCTGATTTTTACGTATGAGAATTCCGTGCAGTTCCTACGTTATTTTCATACGTAATTCCGTAGAGCGAAACCTCCCTATTACCGGGGTCGACTTACAACTGGTAAAATACCGCACTACGTTTACAGAATTACTTTGCATTTCCATAAAATTTATAAAAGGGTTCATCTTCCACTTCAAGGAAAGCAGTTAGGGGAAGTGAACTGCCTGGAAGGCCTCAGAAAAAAATGCCAGACCCACCAGGACTCGAACCCGGCACCTTGCTTGTCATGAGCAATGCTCTAACCAATTGAGCTATGGGACCAAGCCGAACCTAGAAACTTACTTGTCAGCGCCTTCTAGGTTCGGCCTGGTCCCATATATATTGGCCATAGCTCAATTGGTTAGAGCATTGCTCATGACAAGCAAGGTCCGGGTTCGAGTCCTGGTGGGTCTGGCTTTTTTTCTCTTTTCAGGCAGTTCACGTCCCCAGCTGTTTACTTGAAGTTTGTTGAAGTTTATGCCATTCCCATTTCTTCTACTTCAGTAGGAATTTATCTTCTAAGAAAAAAGCAAGTCCTCCTGGTCTTATCAAGGCCACTCCCCATCTCAAAGCAAAATTATTTTGAGCTGTTTCCACCCCTCTTTAGGACGGACACCCAAAGGACCGATGGTATAAGGTTGCGATAACTTATAAGTTATAACAGGAGTTCTTCTTATCCATATTTTATACCCAGTGAATACACAGTTATTTAGACAGTAGAGCAATTATTACTACAGTCCATTCATAAAAAAAGATGGGCCCTAGGCCCTGGCTCTGGCGATTTTTCGTGATCAGTTCATCGTACACAGTGCATGCGTGCGCTAGTGCAGTGATGTGAAATTTGAAAAGGGTCCAAAAAGGGTACCTGAACTGGGGTTCGAACCGCACAGTGCACTGTTGCAGGCGGGAAAATAGCATAGTGAAAGGATCTGTAATCGCCGTTTTATAGCTTCCCAGCCTGCACACTGGTTAAGGTTTTCTTTTGGAGTCATCCAATCTGGCTTCCTCCCTAATTTGGCGGCAAGATATCCTCTGGCTAGCTGCAGATGCTTGTAGCCTACTCATACTATCCCGGTCTTGGACCGTCAATAAGGAAAACCAGACGTAACGGGGATAGAGTACTCTAGGGTAGGGCGAACGCATGACTTATACAAGGTAGAAATGACATGATGGAGGGGAAAAAAAAGAGCCATGCGACTAAGCAAGAACACTCCGCTACGAAATTTAGAGATAATGGAACGAATGTGCACACGGAAATCTAGGGACTCCAAGATGGCGATGAGCCTCAAGTCGACACAGGCTAGCTTCATTCATCTGAACAATTTGCTCTGCTGCCGTGGTCCTGCCTGACTGGAATATAATATGGGCGCACTTACTTACGTTAAAACTTGATCCAGAATGTTCAGCCCAAGAGATACACGCTGCTTGATCAGGCTCAATCTGAGACAAGTGAGCCGTAATTGTGGTAGTCGGTGGGGAAATGCACAGAATGTTGGGGTCATCCGCAAAAAGGCTCAAAGTGTTGGTAGTCACTGTTTGGATACTGTCGATCAGTATGTTAAAATAGGAGTGGGCCTAGATGAGAAGCCTGCAGCACTCCTGCCCCCAACGGATGTGGCGATGAAACTTGATTACCAATTTGAACATGAATAGAGCGCCCACAGACAAAGGATCCGAGCCATTTGACTGAAGATGATGAGCAGAATGAGGAGAGAAGATGCAACAGGACAGAATGGCTGGCTTTATCGAATGCCCTTGATAAGTCCAGGTAGAGTCCGTCGCACAAAGCTTTGCTGTCAAAGGCTCTTCTTATTGAGGACGTCATTTGGACTAGTTGGTCAGTGGTGGACCGCTGCCGGCGAAACCCGAACTGGTGCATACGGAGAAGGGTATTGACTATTGGCCTCCACAAATGTAGTCATTTCTCATTTGCTTGCTCATCATACTTTCGAACACCTTCGCAACTCCGTGGAGCAGGGAAATGGGGCGATAAGAGCCAGGACTGCCTTTGTATACTGGGATAACAATAGAGGTTTTCCAATCTGATGGAACCATGCCAGAGGTGATACTGAGGTTAAATATAGCTGTTAGTGAATCGGAAATATTGGAACTGTTTCTCGGCGGATTCGCTTAGGGAGGGGTCCAGACGTGCGTTTGTACCGGGGAAGGTGTAATAGGGTCCAAAGAACACTAGTGGTACTCAATTGCTGAAATTCGAAGGGCTCGACAACCGTGACTGTGGGTAGCTGTGTGCAGTCCGGGGGCTTAGAAGGAGGTGAAGAATACTGAGAGAATAGGCGAGCTAGCAAGTCAGCCTTCTCTAGATCGTGTGTAGCCTTAAAAATTCCATCTGAGAGATCAGGAATCGGAGCCTGAGGCTTGGAAAGATTGCATAGTTGTTTGGCTCTCTGCCACCACTTGTGTCCGCCACGGTTTTCCTCAAGACCGGCCGACATGTTAGCGTAAAAACGTCGCTTTGCTTTGTGAATTTCGGCAGTGAACACATTCCTTGCAAGGCGGTAGGCTACCCAGTCCGTTGCTCTGCCAGATCTTTAGCTGTAGCAAACGTCGATCACGATGTCGACGGAGACGGTGGTGTTTTGCCGCGGCACAGAACCAATGCCGGTTGTTGCGAGGATGGTGGGCTTGTCTCTGCGGTACATACTGCTTTACCACTTCTACAACTTTGTGAGACCACTTTAACCAAGCCTCTTCGATACTAGTCGATGTTGTGACTGATTTGAGTAGGTTTAGATTGGCAATGGCCATTCATTCATTCCAGTCTACCTTTGAATAATCGTATATCAACACCGAGGACCTAGGGATCGCTGCGTGCTTCTGTTTTGAGTTATACAGTACTTAAAATCTACAATCACAGGGCAGTGGTCTGGTTCCTAGCAGCTGTTGGGTTGGTAGTTGCGACAAGGTCCAGAAGAGAAGAGGTTTGTCCAGCTACTGAGTATCGAGTGGGCTGGCGAACCAGTTATGTAAGATTTACGGAGTCAAACACATTGGAAAGATGTGCTCCAGCAAGGCTAATGGGATCAGATGGTAGCCAGCAGCTGAGCCGCACATTGAAGTCACCGATTGCTATAGCTGTCGCTGCGGGGTCTTGAACTAGCTCGATGCATGCCTGCAGACTGCGGGAAAAGTGGGCAGGGTCCTGGTGTCTATCAACAGAAGAGAATGGTACGACTGCGGCCAGTGAACAGTTCAACACAAATAATTTCTACACTGGGATCACTAGACTGCAGGTCTGGCCGGTGGGAATAACGTAGACAGGGGGGGGGGGGATCTACGGATGGGTGGATGCGGAAGGCAACACGTCCCCCGCGACGGGTTGTACCCTGGCTGCGGTCCTTACGGAGGATGTGGTGATGCGGGGATGGTAGAAGAAGGGCATCAGGTACGTGTTGTTGGAGCCAGGTTTCGGTTATGCCTAGTACGTGCAAATGGGCTGTAGCGAATAAATTAGAGACTTCTTCAGCTTCAGAAAGCCAGCTGCATGTATTAAGAGTTGCGATGCGTATTTGGGAATGGGGCTTTATATCGGGGAGGAGAGATGAAAAGTAAAATGCTTGTGAGTTGACAGTAAATGGCGCAGCGAGAGGGTTTAGGACCGTCACTGGTCTGTTAACTGATCGCCTTGGCTCTTTTCAGCTGTTGATGGCTTGAAAAAACCATTCCCGGATGGTGATTTTGCTAGGTCAAAAGTCGGTGGCAGTGACCGTGCTTGCACAGTTAGCATCGATTGAAGTCGTGCACAGCAAGTGCCGAAACCCTTCTGGGATTGGAAGAGGGTGCAGTTGGTTACAGTGACTTTGTTGTCCTCGAAGTATTTAACCACATCCTGAACTGTTGACTGTAAGCTGATGCCCTGCGCGCAGAAAACAGCCCGCTTGATCCTGGTAGCCCCAGAGAGCCCAGGTCTCCGAACTCCACCAGCCCGACCCCGCTCAGCATCTCTTGCCTGGCGCATAGTATTCGTATTCAACATTGAGTAGGAGTCCTTAGACATAGAGACGTGACCTTTACCCATTGTGGGTTCCGGTGTATTGTATTGCTGTATTGCTTTTGTTTTACATCGCAAGTCAAACGGGCAATCATGCCCAATGTTATGATGACGACGATGGAAAGGGAGAAAAGATGAAGAACAAGATTAGTTATCCTGGATTATGGGGAGTGAAGAAAACGGTGAGTCTAGGAATCTCTCCTTAGATCATCAACATTGGTCATGAAAGTAGACTTTCAATGGACGTGAGAGTTGAGGTGTGTTGCAGAAATGTGTCTGCTGTGCAGCCTCTGAGTAGGAGTTGTACACAGACTGGCCAGGGAGTGCATGCGTGCGCGTGCTGCTTCCGGTAGTAGCACTGGGACTAATGGTTGCTTTCCCCTGCACTTTACCCACGTTGGAACTGGGCAATGGTGGGGCACATGATTCATAATGGTGTCTTACCAGCTGGAGACTTGCTGTGAGGTCCCTCAGGGCCTCACGGCGTTCTGGAGGTCAGCAACTGCGATCTTGAGAGCTGCGACGTCGTCTGGTGAAGTCTCCACCTCCGAGCAGGCTCGCACGGGGGCTGATCCTCTACCATAGTTCCTGTCGATCCCGGCTTTACGGAGAGCGGCTACAAGCTCGACTCTTCCGAGTCCCTTCTCATACACTCCGCAGGATTTGGCAATTTTCACATGCCCGTCCTGGGTTACAATTGCTAAATCAAATCTACGGCTGGGTCCTTCTGCCTCATCTTGCATGGTACTGGGAGCCTCTGACATCCTAAGCCTAAGGGACGGTCAGGCGGTGCTCAGGGGCGCAAACATGCGCCTACACGCACAAGAGTACTCGAGAACTCGACTTTTCTGAATGGACTGTAGTTCTTCTAAGGCAAACGTGTGTACTGTTCGCAACAATGTCTCTTCTATCTTCCAAAAATCGAAAGAGATTAGAACTTAGAAGAGGCATCTGCAGTCAACTTCGCTAATAACTACTGCAGATATAACGACAATTCGCGAATAACGACAGAATTTCCTTGCCCAGAGCAAAGTCCCATCCAACTGTAATAGTAAAATACATTATATTGAGACTTCGGGTATAACGACACTTCGCGAATGAGGACACTTTCTGATGCCCCGCCGAGTGTCGTTATAAGCGAAATTGACTGTAATGTCATAATTATGAGCTTGTGCGAACACTCTTCCTACAACAAAATGCCCCATCAGAAAATGGAAGAGGCCCAAATCCACTTTACTTTCAGTGTATCCATGACTAGTCCCATCTGTATCTTCGGAAATAATATTCCCAGTGCTACTACCGGAAGCAGCACGCGCACGCATGCACTCCCTGGCCAGTCTGTGTACAACTCCTACTCAGAGGCTGCACAGCAGACACATTTCTGCAACACACCTCAACTCTCACGTCCATTGAAAGTCTACTTTCATGACCAATGTTGATGATCTAAGGAGAGATTCCTAGACTCACCGTTTTCTTCACTCCCCATAATCCAGGATAACTAATCTTGTTCTTCATCTTTTCTCCCTTTCCATCGTCATCATAACATTGGGCATGATTGCCCGTTTGACTTGCGATGTAAAACAAAAGCAAAATAATTATTATGCAGTTTCCACATTCTTCAATTGCGTCTCATTCAGATTATAATTTTACCTAGTGCATTTCAGCGAGCATCAGACAGCATTTTGTATCTCTTAAACTGTCAAATCCTATATGTATAGGATTTTTTGAAAAATTTCCAATAATCCTGACCATGCTTCCGCCCGGGATAAGTTGTGTGCCTAAATTGTATTGTAAGGTGTTATGGCAGTATCAGTAGGTTCTCTTCAGAAGTTTTCAAGAGTGCCAGTATTATCGCTTGACTTATAGGGCCATTTTAGTGAGGACACGTCAGTTTTTTGTCAGATCCTATAATTATACCTGTATAGGATTTGAGTTTTCTGCAGAGTGTTGTAATGGATGCAGATGATGATAGAATGCTTAGTATGCTGAATAAGTACACAGATACCATGAATAGATGTCTGTGATTGATTGGGGAGCACTGCCACAGGTTGGCATATCTGGTGCTTTTAGCTGTACTACATCGGAAGTTTCACCCCAAAAATTGGCCGATCGGCTTGAAATTTGGATTATTCCTACGAAAGTGTATGGAAAACAGTTCCAAACACCTCATGAAACCCATTTCATCAATTTGCATAGGTACTACTAGTAGTTTAGCGACATCCTTAGGCTTTAGCCAGAAACCAAATCCTATTATAGGATTTGCTGGTGACACATTGAGCACTCTTCCTGGAGCTGCCTAGCTAGACCGGCCTTGTTTCAAGCTGCCTTCTTCAAGTGCGCTTTTCACAGGAGTTTTGGGTCATTCATGTTTACAGTGCTAGTACATGTACAGACAGCCGGGATAACTTATGCACATACACCAGTACACTGTACATGCCAGTCTGATGATAGATATTTGCAAGCAAGAGCTCAGTCACATTATTGTCGTGTTTATGACTATGTGTGACTGTGTGCTGTAAAGGATAGGTGAACCCACACATTGAAGTCTTCTCCAGATCACAGAGACTTGTTTACACCATAGCCTATGAATGATCCTACTACATGACTTGTCTTACTATGTGCCGTGCACTGACTACTGAGTATGACTGTACTACCACATGCAGTGCTGCCAAATAATTTTCGCCCAAAATCGGACACCCTTCACCGCCAACGCTGGCCACATTGTGCGAATTTTCCTCCTCGGCAATTTTTTTACAGAGAATATTCAAAATAATTATTGCCTAAAACACCATGAAAATTCGCTTCGTTGCCATGGTAACCCCAGAGTTGTCATGAATTTTGTAATGATGAGTGTGGTCGCACACTGACTCTGTACAGACTGTCAGTGTACATGCCATCCAGCCTGATCCAGGCATGGTTACTTTGCACTTCCACAGCCAAGCGCTAGCCTTTTTAGAAGCAAATGTACAGTGATTAGTGCCTTCAGTTGCGCTGAAAAGTGAAAGTACAGGACTTCTGCATATAGGAAAGTAATGATCTCCGACATTTTGGCTGCTTTTCGGACGTTTCCCTTTTCGGACCGGTTTTCGGAAGAGCCTTCAAAAATCGGACACTGTCCGAAAAATCGGACGGTTTGGCAGCACTGTACATGTAGTAGTACCAAGGCAAGAGTACATAACATTGGGGTTATGCACTCTTGGTAGTACATGTAGGCATACATGTATCGATATGTATGTCTGACGAGATGTTCTTGAACTGGCATGCTGCTTTGACAAGAACTTAAAAAAAAGTGACTTTTAAAAGTCTTTGGTTAGATAAGGTTTAGAATTGGGTGCTCAATGGCCTGGGGGAATTAATCATGTTTGCGATCAGTATCACCAAGAGTACGGTTCTTCCGTCTACGCATCTCTTCTTGGCTTGTGGATTGTTTGAAAAGAGATTAAAATAATATTATTACATACAAAAATACCTATATTCTGCTTGTGACTACTCACAGAGAAAGAGTGGTCGCAACTGTACATTCCGCATGTACATGTAACTGTTCGCATGGAATTGTAGTGGTCACAACTGTATTCTGTGACCGCTCATAGGGAATTATAGTTTCCACAACAAATCCTGCAGTACGAAGCACTCCGCGAGCAGTCACGAACTGTGTGCTTTACACATGTACATGTATGGTGATTTGTGACTGGTAAACTAATTTGTGACTGGTCATGGGGGGTTTGTGACTGTTTGACTGGTCACGGGGACCGTGATTGGTCATGGGGCCTTGACTGGTCACTGAGTCCTACATATAAGAACAGCTCTCGAACTTTTCGGAGAGTCTCCAACTTTTCCGAGAGAACGCACCCTTACTCCCCCTTACTTTGGCCTTAGTTCCTTTCTACTCACCTCTCAGTCACATCAAGACATACACACAGACCAGTCACAGACAGTACACCATGCCATGGTTCACTCACACTCAACGACATCACGGGTCTTGCTTTCCTGGTCGAGATACCTGGTACATGTACATGTAGGTCTATATACTGGTAGCCAGCAGATAATGATTTCGTGGAGAGTTGCCTTGACTTGTGCTGGTTGCGCACAGTCTCATGATCGACTTGCCAGCGCTAGCGTACAAAGTCGAAGGTCTCATTCATGATTAAATCAATCACAATTAAATTTTATCGGTGCACTATAATCGCGCTTACGTGCACAACTGTCTGACCTTCTTTTCGGAGCAGAGTTTTACGCATAGTACCCAGCCTCAGTTACCGGGTCGACTGGAAGTGAAAAGCAAGGACTTGGCCTTAGCCATGTTGCATGTTAGCCTAGGCTACACTGTTTCTTACATGCAATTGTTACATTGACAGCATGAAACAAGGTGGAGGACGCTGTGTTCGGAAACAGTGACCTTACTACAACCTTCCAATTGCGTGAACTATAACAAGGTTTATCTAATACTGGTTTTTTTAACCAGTGTTGGATTATAACACCTGTTTCTTACATGTAACATTTTCAGTGTTACTTGCAGTCAGTATTTTCGGACGTACATAGTCATTACACACATGATACTGATACTAGCAGCGCTGATCAAACCACGTCTACGACATGCGCATAATGACGCACACGTGCCATGTTTTTGAGGGGTGCGTTACAAGATCTCTGATTTTTTTAAAGTAACGACTGGTTACGTAACGACGGTTACGTCGTTAGTTAGTTTTTAGTAGTTAGTTTTGTTAGTTTTGACGTAGATGTCTACGTGACCTGCGCCGCCCACGTCTTCTGCAGTTTTAGTTTTGCCATCGATCAAAACGACAAAAGCCTACGCGCTAAGCTACATACACACTACACCTGTAGTGTAGGCTGTAGCCTGAGTGTAGGCTGTAATCTACACTATTTTTGTAGTAGATCTACTACAGACAGTCTACAGCTAGCTAGCTCTGCACCTGACTCCTGGCTCGACCTGTTTACCAGGCTGTGTGGTCGGTGAGGCTGTGAGTGTGACTGTGAGAGTCACTCTTAGTCTTATGCCGCACCAGACGAGTCTTTGATCGTGCGCGTGACTTGAGACAAGTAGTAGTTAGTTGAGTGTGAATGTGTGCATGTGATACAGTCAGTCACCAAATCAGACCATGCAGTGACTAGTATTGACTAGTGTACTGTGTAGTCTGTGTAGAGAATCGTAAGTCGTCGTAACCGTTTGGCCCGGGTACGACTCCCTGTCCCTGTTCACTGGTACATGGTGTACACTGATCGTACAGTGCTACTGCTACAGTGCTGGCAACTGAAATCCGATCCCCTGGGCGGTGCGTTCACTTTCTAGCGGCCTCTACCGGTATTTCGTAGTGTTAAGATGTGAGCGCACCGCTTAGGCCAGTTAGGGGGTTGGATTTCAGTTGCCAGCACTGTACTCTGTAGTACACTAGTACTAGCTAGCGACTGTACTGGTGCTTCGAACCTTCATTCAAAAGAAAGAAGAAGAAAACCCGCTACATGCTACAGTACAATGTACATTTGTAGTGTACAGCAGTCATGCGTGGTGCCTGTACTGTACTGGTACTGGTAGACCTACAAGTACAAGTACAGTCGACTAGTCAGTGATTGGCGAAGGGATGCAATGCCCGCTAACTCACTCAGTCACTGAACTGAAGCAGCGCGACTGTGGTCAGTGACAGTCAGTCTGTGTGACTGAAGAAGGTTTTTCACAACTAACTAACTAACAGTTACTTTTTGCCTACTGTAGTTTTGGCACATAGTACCGACTGTAAATCTACGACACTACTCACTAGTACAGAGTAGAACTACAGCCTGCCGCGTACTGCAGTGTAGACCTAGTGTTTGTAGTGTAGCGACTACTGCTGGCAGTGCTGCCGCAACGGTGTTGTCTGATAGTGATCGAGTTCTTTCCAAGTCAAGTCAGAATGTAGCAGTAGAGAGGCAGTTTATGATCTTGCAGCCATCTAGAGTGGAGTCGAGTCGTGGCTTGCCCACGACAGCCTACTGGGCTGCTGCTGCGCTGGGAGGTCGAAGGCGAAAGCCTTCCCCGTTGTTCATAGACGTTCATCTCTCCGTTGGCGTTCGAGTGGTGGATTTTCATGGTGACTTGACAACTAGCCTAGTGTGCAGAGCGTGTGTGAAGAATGATTTCGGACTTGGAGAATATCGTGGCCAACACCATGCTGGTGACGGTCAGAAATGGTGAAGGTATGACTGGATGCTTATACGAATTCCAATCATGTCGCTTGTTTCTAGTATCCTATCATTTCCTTTATTTTTACTGCGTGGAAATGCTTCTCGGATCCAGAGAGGGAGAGGTATCTGACTACGATGAGTCTGAATTCGTGTTGCGTGCATGGGTGTATAGGCCTATGTGTGTGTTCAAAAGCAGAAGTGCTCGATCTTGTGTGTTGCTGTATCCCATTCCATCGTGAGGAGGTTCGTGTCCTGTTGCTGCCGGTTGAATTCTGTCGCGAACTTCTCTTTCTTTTTCGCTTTTCTCATTCATTTGCTGCCAGGTTTCCCGTCACAAGAAATGTTAGTTGTAATTTGTGTCATTTTTCACCTGCCCGCAGGCGACGGCGATGGAAAGCGGAGAGGAAAAAGCAAGAACTGGCGCAAATACATCCCAATGCCGAATATTGCCAAATGCTCCACTCTGCGCGAGGAATTGGGTCAGTGCTGTGAACACAATTATTGTGTCACTTTTAGTCTTTAGTCCCTATTGTTAGGGTGAACGTGTGCGTTTTCTTGGTAATTATTTTTCTTCTTTGAAGATGTCTCACCCAGAAACTGTCTTATCTCCAGTAATCTCCACTGCTGGCTGCGCAATACTCCTGTTTGCATTTGCGAATACTTACCCGGTATCTAGATCTGAAGTGGTCGGCGGGCGATGGTATGAATGGGTGCTTCTCCGATGACGGTGCTCGTAATGCTATTTTGCGATTTCCAATTATTTGTCGTTCCAGATATCGATTTCAACTATCTTTTCGATCATCAGCCGATTGGCAAGGAGCTATTCGAACGATTCTGCCAGAATGCATCCAGTAGTGCCGCGGCGCGGAACTCTCTATGCTTTCTCAACAAAGTCGTAAGGAATTGTTGTAGCTGCCTCTTGTATTGTGTTGTGTACGATTCAGTCTTGTTCGGATGCATGATGTCCAGTTACTTCGTGTAATGGTTCACTAATAGCACTGCTTTTCGACTTTCGTGGGTAAGCAGTGAGCGTTCATGTACTGGTTTGGTTTGCCAAAATAATTTCGAGGCAATGTTCCATCTCAAGCGGCTCGTGGCATGTTTGTCCAATAGAATTCTGGTGACATCTGGCAGATTGCACCTTTGGGTGTTTTTGTTTTTGTGTGTTTGACTGCAGGCAGTATTTAGTGTCGCTGTAGCTGAAAAGCGTCATGCTTTGGCCGAGGAAATCGTCACACGCTGTCTCGTCGACACCGAGGTTTGTAATGGTGGAGAACGATTTGGCTGTTTTCTTGTTCCGCAACTATTGCTTCTGAGCACCGCGGCGACTGTTTTGTTTTGGGCAGGTGTTGTGAGTGAATATGCTGGAAGCCCGGCGCAGTAGGCCCGGCCTGCTGGCAGATCTATGACCAAAGCTTCATGCCTGCTGGATACGTTGTTCCCACTTCAAACAGTGGTGTGTTCGGTAGTCTACATCTTGACGTAACGATCCATTCTGTTATGCCTGTCTTGGAAGTGGGGTCGAGAGGTCAACCGCTGCCACCCTGCTGTAATCGTTCAGCGCCCCTCTGTAGCTGTGTAAACCTAGAATTTGAGTACAATGTTCCAGTACAATCTGCAATTTGTAGTGGTTGTAAAGTAAGTTAGTTGAATGCAGTAGTTGTTGTGCAACTGCTGGCATGATAATTATGGTTCATTCAACTATTTCAACCCGGGGATATTATGGGGCTCTGCTACCAATGCCAATCCAGCCGGCGTGAACTCCAATGCTGTGTCAAGCTGTAAAGGGCTATGTGTCATGGAAAGCATTCAATTGTGATCTTGGTGGATCAAGCTAGTAATGGCTTACTTGTGATGGCGCAAGGGAGTTATTGATGGAATGGTGGTACCCAAGTACAGTGCAGGCTGGTCACTGGCAGTGCAAACATGAATGGATACTATGCATAGAACATGGCTGCGTCCTTTTTTTGTGGGGCAACTTGTCCCATAATTATTTTAGCTGGTGTAACCAACTGGCTGAAGTGGACATGCCCCCCCCCCCCCCCTGCAAGATCGAATGGCGGGAAGACTATGCATAGGTTCCAATCGTCTGTCCCTGTCCCATACATCTTACCGATGGAACTGAAAATTGTAAAAACCGTAAGACTGTCCAAGAAGTTGGTGCGACCAAGGTGATAGGAATACCTTTTAGGTGTGTGTGTGGGGGGGGGGGGGGGGTATTTGAGGTACAGATGGGTGTGCAAGTGTTTTCTTCGGCCGATACTTTCACAAGGCCTGGGAAACAATAAAATCAATGTTGAATGCTCTTCAGCTTGTTGGGGACATGTAGCATTGTCAAGCAGCTGATGTGAATATCTTTCTGCAAATATTTGTGATACGATGTGTCTTCCGCCTGCCAACACGAGGCTTGTTGCGTCCTTTTCCGAAAATCCTGATGGTGCAAAACTGGCCTTGCAACAAGCCCTTAGTGATGCAAGGGTGTTGGAAGGTATTTTAGGATTTGTATGGTCATCCATCTGAAGCCCCCCCCCCCCCCCCCCCCCATGGGCGCGCTCCCCTGAAGATCTAGAGGCAAAAGCATTTCCTTATTACTATTAGCGGGTACGTAAGGCAAAACAATGGCATGCGTAGTAACTGTGGCGTGTCCAGTGCCCCCTGCACCTCTCCCTGTCTTTGTGTTGCGCATGACCCTCGCCTGCGGATATGCACATGACTATACAGCCGGGCATGCAATGTATATGCATGCACTAAGCAGTTTGGCCACATGTCGAACTCCTCTCTGGCAAGAATTGCATATCACCTGGCATTAGAGACAACATTGTGCCTGCTATGGTGAGACACTATGTCAGCCCTGCCATTCTTTCACTGCTTGGACATCTGTCTGAACAAATTCTACTGGGGGTCCTTCTCTGGGTTCTGTGCATACTGTTTGTATCACTTGTGTTGCAAGTTCTTGTATTAAATGTTGAGTTTTTTACTACATTGTAACTGTCTGGTCTGGGCATGCAGTGAAACCCCTGGATTGGCTGGAATGGGCACCAGAAACAGAACCTCTTCCATTGTTGTTTTGGACTGGGGTTGCAATGTCTATGGTACTAGTTGAGTGGGTATGTGTGTCAGGATAAGAGAGGAAGCCAACTCTAGGGCAGGCGCTCAAGTGGCCTCAAAGTTATGTGTTATTTGTTGTGTCATGCCCTGCTGGCAACTTACGTAAGAGAGTTAGGAGAGGGTTTCAGGCGGGGAAATACTCCATAGTACTTCAGAACTATCTTTAGTCCAGGCTTGTTTTGCATAGTTTTGCCCATGATGTGTGCACTTGAAACAACAAAACTAGGCGTGAAACGATTATACCGAATCCTGGAAATAGAAATTGCTACAAGCTTACGGATCGATTATTCGTAAAGTTTCGATTTCTCGATTATGCGTACAGTATACATGGTTTACACATATGATTGTAGATCGACCGATGTGCGAGAAAAAATTCTCTTCTCAACAGGATCATTTTTTTAATTCTACATTTTTGCATGTTTCAGCTTCTCGTACTGCTTTTTATCTGTGGAAGAGAATAATCGAAAAATAACCGATAACCGACCGATAAAGGTTTACTGTAAAACCGGAAAGTCCACCGACCAAAAAGTTTAACGTTTTTGTAATTTTGGCATAATAACGTTCAGAAAGTTTAACGATAGCTACCTGACCACCCATCTGTATGCGCATCTTTACACAGACATCTCGTGATAACGTTTCTTCCAATAACGAAAAAAAATTGGTCGTTAAAACGTTAGACTTTGTGACTCGTTAGACTTTCCGGTTTTACAGTAGGTTATTCGGTAGTCAAAAAGTGTAATCGTTTCACCCCTAAACAAAACCTGTAGTGAGTATAGTGGTGTAAGCTATGTTTATGAGTGGTAGTTCAAAGAACATGTGAAACCTGATTTCGAAGCTCACCCCTGAGACCGTTCTATCACGGTCTCTGAACACAGGTGATTTCTGAGCCAGGCTGACCATCGCACATTCCAAAATTTCAGGGCTAGTGTAGTGGTTTTACAGACCAGGTTTTACCTGTGTATAGCGTGGCATTTTTCACTAAACTATGTCCAGCCATCTGGGAATGGATTTCTTTGATGCATCATTGCACCAGGCAATGATTACGAGGACCCCCCCCCCCCCCCCGCACATACATACATGTGTGTTCAATCCCCCTGTACACACCCTATGCAAGGGTGTTGGAAGGTATTTTAGGATTTGTATGGTCATCCATCTGAAGCCCCCCCCCCCCCCCCCCCCCCATGGGCGCGCTCCCCTGAAGATCTAGAGGCAAAAGCATTTCCTTATTACTATTAGCGGGTACGTAAGGCAAAACAATGGCATGCGTAGTAACTGTGGCGTGTCCAGTGCCCCCTGCACCTCTCCCTGTCTTTGTGTTGCGCATGACCCTCGCCTGCGGATATGCACATGACTATACAGCCGGGCATGCAATGTATATGCATGCACTAAGCAGTTTGGCCACATGTCGAACTCCTCTCTGGCAAGAATTGCATATCACCTGGCATTAGAGACAACATTGTGCCTGCTATGGTGAGACACTATGTCAGCCCTGCCATTCTTTCACTGCTTGGACATCTGTCTGAACAAATTCTACTGGGGGTCCTTCTCTGGGTTCTGTGCATACTGTTTGTATCACTTGTGTTGCAAGTTCTTGTATTAAATGTTGAGTTTTTTACTACATTGTAACTGTCTGGTCTGGGCATGCAGTGAAACCCCTGGATTGGCTGGAATGGGCACCAGAAACAGAACCTCTTCCATTGTTGTTTTGGACTGGGGTTGCAATGTCTATGGTACTAGTTGAGTGGGTATGTGTGTCAGGATAAGAGAGGAAGCCAACTCTAGGGCAGGCGCTCAAGTGGCCTCAAAGTTATGTGTTATTTGTTGTGTCATGCCCTGCTGGCAACTTACGTAAGAGAGTTAGGAGAGGGTTTCAGGCGGGGAAATACTCCATAGTACTTCAGAACTATCTTTAGTCCAGGCTTGTTTTGCATAGTTTTGCCCATGATGTGTGCACTTGAAACAACAAAACTAGGCGTGAAACGATTATACCGAATCCTGGAAATAGAAATTGCTACAAGCTTACGGATCGATTATTCGTAAAGTTTCGATTTCTCGATTATGCGTACAGTATACATGGTTTACACATATGATTGTAGATCGACCGATGTGCGAGAAAAAATTCTCTTCTCAACAGGATCATTTTTTTAATTCTACATTTTTGCATGTTTCAGCTTCTCGTACTGCTTTTTATCTGTGGAAGAGAATAATCGAAAAATAACCGATAACCGACCGATAAAGGTTTACTGTAAAACCGGAAAGTCCACCGACCAAAAAGTTTAACGTTTTTGTAATTTTGGCATAATAACGTTCAGAAAGTTTAACGATAGCTACCTGACCACCCATCTGTATGCGCATCTTTACACAGACATCTCGTGATAACGTTTCTTCCAATAACGAAAAAAAATTGGTCGTTAAAACGTTAGACTTTGTGACTCGTTAGACTTTCCGGTTTTACAGTAGGTTATTCGGTAGTCAAAAAGTGTAATCGTTTCACCCCTAAACAAAACCTGTAGTGAGTATAGTGGTGTAAGCTATGTTTATGAGTGGTAGTTCAAAGAACATGTGAAACCTGATTTCGAAGCTCACCCCTGAGACCGTTCTATCACGGTCTCTGAACACAGGTGATTTCTGAGCCAGGCTGACCATCGCACATTCCAAAATTTCAGGGCTAGTGTAGTGGTTTTACAGACCAGGTTTTACCTGTGTATAGCGTGGCATTTTTCACTAAACTATGTCCAGCCATCTGGGAATGGATTTCTTTGATGCATCATTGCACCAGGCAATGATTACGAGGACCCCCCCCCCCCCCCCCGCACATACATACATGTGTGTTCAATCCCCCTGTACACGTAGATCCATGAACCTTTGTGTTCTTGTGACAAACTTTGCATGTCTTGTTTGGGTTGTCTGGTGAAGGCATTGCTGTTTGACATGTTGGATAGGCTTGTTTGGACACTGGTGTACTTCATGTTAGCACCTGCACAATCTTTCTATCCGTTGGTGCTGTGTGAGTGGGTGTGCATGCGCCCTTGCCTGCGTGTGTGTGTGTGTGTGTGTGTGTGTGTGCGCATGCGTTCGTTTTTGTTAGTGGTGGTGGTGCTAACACTGTTGCCTTTGCTGTTTTCTGTGTTTTTTGTGTGTCCCCGCACAGAGTAGACCTGCTGGTGTCACCGAGGAGCAAGTAACCAATTGCCAGGAGCGCTTGGCAGTACGGCCGACTCCGTCGAATTTCTTCGAAGAGTGCAACAAGTTAGTGATAGGGTGCTTGCTACTTCTGTGTGTTCGCAGTGCCTTATTTATTATTATTATTATTATTGTTATCGGCCTTTTCGCATTGACATCACCAAACAAGCTTGGCTAGTTTTCGCTTACGCCAAATGGAATGGAGAATGAGGAGCGAGCAGGGTGAATGAGGTGCTTATACGCATGCAACTGCAGAACAGGCAACGCAGAAAATATCGAAACAGTCCGAAAAAATACCCTTGAACTGTGAAATCTACATGACTGTAGATATGGTGTCCCTTTAGTATGCAGTGACCCTATGCTCAGTGAGCCCTGGAACAAGAAATCACCTGATTCGTGGTATGTGCCAGGTCAGCTGAGGACCAAGCCACTACTGCTGCCATACGGGAGGCCAAACATTCATTCTCTTCTCCACAGTTAGTCCAGAAGGTGTCTGCTCTGGGTGGTTCTAATGTGAAAGTGGGAAACTCATGCAAGAGGTGTAGACCAACACGCCGTACCTTTCTCACGTTCACCCACTTGAATGGTGTTTGTTTGGTTGGAAGCTGTCAAGTACTAGTAGATCGATGTCTGCACTGCCTCTCCTGTAACCAGTTTGGGTTACACTGTCTTTGCCAAGTGCTCTCTCTGCTGGATCATCTCTATACTGGTGTTGACTTGTGGGTTTTGAACTGACAGCATGTTGTCAAGAGCGTAACACCTTCTTTGACACTCAAAGTTCACCAGGGCTAGATCTTGCACGGTTGTGGGTGGGTTATTTTGTCACCTCAGCAGCGCAATGTTATTGGGCACCTGGTATGAAAGTGGTGTCAATACACAGTAAAACCTGTCAAGGCGACCACTCGGATAAGCCGGCCACCTGTCCTAGAAGACTCCCATTGAAGCCAGGATCAAGGGATGCTATTTCCAGTCAAATGACCCTTGATAAGGAGACCACCTGGTAACAGGGACCACATTCCGAAGGTCCCTTGAGCGGTCGTCTTAGACAGGTTTCACTGTAATGTCTTATCTGGCTTGGCACGTGATCACTGCATTACTTGCGGCTTGCTTGTGTTTCCCCATGCAGAGCAATCCGTGAGCAGCTGTCTGGTGATATCTACTCCCAGTTCAAGGAGAGTCTGTACTACGATCGTTACCTTCAGTTCAAATGGGTGGAAAGGTGAGTTGGGGCATATAGAGGCTATGCGAATGATATCATGGCAGTGAGTCAGAGGAGCCGCTGATGGGCGCTATGTATACAGCGTGAGCCAGCGGAATCGCATATGGCCGCTGTGTGTGCAGCGTGAGTCGCTATTGCATCGCGTTGCCGTGACTTTGTCAAAGCATCTCCACTGGTGACGCCATCACGTAACCTCTACAGCTCTGAACTGTCTTGCTGGTCCTACTCTGAACGGCCGCAGGGTCAGGCATGCTGCGACTGCTCACGTTTTGACTCCGAGTTTCTTGCATTGTGCCAAACTCTGTAAACCTCCTTTGTGCCTTTTGAAATCTTTTCTCGTTTCTGCATAACATCATATCTACCGGTGTGGTATCTGTCCCGTGCTTTCCCAATGTAGGCAACCGCTTCACAAAAAGCTTTTTCGGGAATTTCGTGTCCTAGGGAAAGGCGGCTTTGGAGAGGTGAGTAGTGGACTGAGAATTGTTTATGCAATGCTAATAGGCATGGCACAGTGTGTAATTGCTCATGATATGAACGTATGCACAGTCTTGGTAGAGGAACTGTGAGGGTGAGAAGAACAGAACGGCAAGTGTCAGCACTCATCTTACATTCAAGATATTTGCCGTTTCCCAGCGGAGAAAAAACACATGCTTGCCGGGAACATGAAGTGTATTTCCAACATGTGTTTGAGCTCTCGTTTTTTTTTTAATCTTGCGGCTGCGCTGCCTTTTGTGGGGTTGCGCAGGTCTGCGCATGTCAGTGCAAGGCAACCGGCAAGATGTATGCCATGAAGAAACTGGAAAAGAAAAGAGTCAAGAAGAAGAAAAGCAACACAATGGCTCTAAACGAAAAGGAAATTCTTGAGCAACTATCGAGCCGCTTTATTGTAAGTAACCTGGTGCACATGAGAAGTTCTATATTGGCTGCTACATGGAATTGTTTTTATGCTGCTGTTCCACTGTCGTGATTTGTGATTTCATTCAGTGTGATGTGGCGGCCCTGCGGGACTCGGCTGAGTTGGTTTGCCAGGTGCATGTTGTTAAGAGAGCTCATAGCGCCTGTCTCCCCAACGCATGACTTGGGAGGCTCTCAATTTCTGTACCAAGCATATCCTGTAACGTGATGGCACTTGAAGTGCTGCAACCTATCCCCGAACCGAGAATTGTCTTAGGATGCATGGATGCGTGTGTTTCTCTCACTTCTACCCGCCTGTCTGCCTGTCTGTCTGCCTGCCTGCCCGCCTGACTGTCTGCCTGCCTGCCTGGCGATGTTTGCAACCACACTTGTTGATATGGTGTTTGATTTTTAATACCCAGGTTTCACTGGCCTACGCGTGTGAGACAAAGAAGGCGCTATGCATGGTGTTGACGCTGATGAACGGCGGCGATCTCAAGTATCACATACACACCATGGCGCACGCTAACGGTCGCACGGGCCTTGAGAGGGACCGGGCCATTTTCTACGCTGCCGAGATCTGCTGTGGACTGCAGCATATGCATGAGAAGAGCATTGTGTATAGGTGAGTAGGAGGCAACAAGCGGTTTCTGGTACAGGGACGCCCTGCCCCGAAAATGGGGTATTACGGTAAACGTGCGATGTGTACGTCTGGGTTCGAATCTCACTTTTTTGTAGGGGTGGAGTGTTATGCCCTGCCCTAAATCACTGTGCATTATGATGTCTAAAATATCGGAGCTCATAGTTTGCAGTATTTTGACCTGTATTTTCAATTTTTCTGATCATATTTCAAAACCTCCTTCTTGGAAACACCATACGTGGCCGAGTGCTGAGATGCTTGAACGGTTACAAGGGGTTTGTTGGAGAACACACCACTCCACCACGCCTGCTTACAGCCAGTGAGTTCACTCACAACACAACAGAGCTTCAAAGGAAAAGAGTTATTCTTCTAAAATCAAAAAAGAGAAACCCTCTACCATCACCACGAGTTGGAACTGACCTCGTGCCCGAGATCGAACGGAAGCTAGGCAATGCAAAAGTCGAGATGACCTACAATCGACACAGCGTGTATAGTAAATCTACGCGGCCGCACACATGGTACACATCAATGCGCCTACGCTTGAATCGAACCTACGCATGAATGCACTGATCACGCTATCAGCATTCAGCAACAGTTAAGCATACAAGCTTCCAGTAGCACACAAGCGATTCATAGGCAGTCGTTGCTTACTTTCACCGATGTCCAACATATGTCTTGTAATGCGGCAGATATACTGCAATACGAATAATTAATTCGAATCTAAATTGGTATGCATTTCATCGCAACGTTCAACAGGCAAAGGGGCTAAAATAGCGCCTAAACCCCAGATTTTTGGTTATTAACCCTTTAGGGCCCACAATTATTTCAAGAAATGCACTGCATACGCGAGCCCGGGTACTTATCTGGTCGTAACTTTGGTGTCCTTTGGCCGATTTTGGTGATCTTGGGCTTTCTGGAAAGCTCTTGGCCAGAGGAACACAGCGATAGTCAGCAATACATCACTCGATCCACAGAACCAGCGCCGCAGCGCGATACGGCGCTCCAAAGCCAGCATTGCGAGCGCCCAACTCAAATTCTCTGCCATTTCAACAAATTGCATCGCAGATCGCTCAATTTTTTTTTACTGGAGAGCTGAGAAACATGCCTTTGCGATGACGTGAACTATCTGTAGCTGCGTGGGCCGCGAGTCAGGGAAAACCCCTAAAAACGAGTTCAAAATGCACGCGCTCGAGTTGACTCTGCTGAGCGAATTTAGTTCGAGGCTCGTATCTTCGCTCTCCGAACTCGGATCGCTTTCGGGTTTTTTCGAGCCGATAGCTGAGACAATTCTAATGTCGATAGCCCTTTCGATTGTCCGATTTGGTCAAGGGACGGCCGAGTTACGCCAGGTTGCGCTTTGAAAAGTATGCACTCTACACTGGTACGGATATATCCGTACTATGGGCCTCAAAGGGTTAAATATTGCAAAGAAGTCTTGATAAAATTTAATAGGATATTGATCTCGACTTTGGTCTTTATGGGAAATACAGACCTCGTCTCTGTCAATATCCTATACAATCATATTGACATGAAGTTGATTGTTCCAACTAGGAACACACGCTTCTTGCCGAACTTGACACTTGACTGACTCACAAGTGTCAAGTTCGGCAAGAAGCGTGTGTTCCTAGTTGGACCAATCAGCTTCATGACTATTACCGCCGAAGTCGCAACTTCTAAGTTCGAATCATATTGACACTACGCAGTATTCGAATTATCAGAATTCCACCTGTGTTGGAAAGAGACTCCTGTGGTAATTGAATATGTGCATGCATCTTGATTAGAATGGACTCGGACATTATAGCGTAACTTGTAGTAGTTCCTTGGTCCATTTCTTTTCTATAAATTTGTCTTGACTAGGATTCAAAAAGTCACCATTGCGTTTAATTTTCTTTTTTTCTTTTTTTTTGTACTTCAGGGACATGAAACCAGAAAATATTCTACTAGATGGTAACGGTGAGTGCCCTCTGCTGATGACTGTTTAATTAAAAAGTAATATTGCTGACATAGTTCCCATGATCAAAGCCGAACATTTTCATATGAAATGTTGTGTCAAGCCACTCCTGTGGAGTGTAGGCTGAACATTCATTTTCATGCAAACAAATACAAAACTGGAATATGGCAGTTTGCGTCGTCCATGTTGAAAATCATCTGGAGGTAGGATGTGAGAAATACAAGCAGCAGCAGTGATTTGCTGAAGGAATCCTGTCTTCAACTCCTGGAAACTGTCATGGAAGCTGATGTGGTGCAGCTACTAGCCGGAGCCTCGTGTTATGTTGATTGTCCTAATCTCGGTGTATCTCCCTTCTGCAGGTCATGTGCGCATCAGTGATCTGGGCCTTGCCATTCACCTACCGCCGGGCAAGGCAGCTCATGGTCGTGTCGGTACTGTCGGCTATATGGGTAGGTGTGTTCTCTTCCCCTTCAGCTTTCAAGCAATCTTCACCAACAGTTTGTCTCTGGACTATCTATTGCGCTGCAATGTGTCTTGTGTACCGATCTGGGGTATTTTTGCTGAGGCAAGTTTCTATGCCCTTGCTCTTTGCCTTTGTCTCATGTTGTTGGTGCTGTTTTCTTTTCTTCACCGTGTTGTGTGTTGCTGCTCTTCTTGCTCTGTTTGCCCGCAGCACCTGAAGTAATAAAGGGCGAGCGGTATCGCTACGCTATTGACTGGTGGGGCCTAGGTTGTCTGGTATATGAGATGTTCCAAGGACAGGTATGCACGCGAATGGTTGACTTTACCCTCATCTTATCTCCTACGTCCTGTAGTGATGTTGTTGTTGTAGCTTTTAGGAATGTCCCTATACTGCGTCCTGTTCGCTTCAGTGCGGAATGATGTCACAATGTACATGTACCCTAGAGTACCGCTGTCCCACGCCCACTTGACAATCCACCACCCAGAGGATGTTGAGGCTATGAAGCCAACAGTCAACACTGCACCTGCAGTATACCAGTAGGAGACCGGGATGCTGCACAATAGTATGAACTGAGTGCAACCTCCGAGCTCTGTACGGGATTTGCGGCGTGAAGCAGAAGATGAATACTCCTGCTCGGCACTGCCTTCTGCACATACATGTACACCGCAGGCAGATGTATCAAATGCCCCCTCCCTCCCCGCCATATCACTGTCCTCAATTATACAACTCATTTTTCGTGAAAATATTGACGTCATATGCCATATCTATGGCCTTTCCCATCAAAATGTATATGATTTGGAGATACGGACATTTCAAAGTTACGGGCCGTGCCCGGTCCCGGACTGCCCGGAAAAACGAGCTTTGAGTGTAGTAAAACAAGGGAACGGAGAGACGCACAAAAACGAAGTCCCAATCAATTTCGGGCTACAGGATGGGGATGACGATGATGATGATGATGATGATGATGATTTTTGATGATGATGAAGCCACTTCTTTGGGCAAACAAAACACAATTTCCCAAGATGAAGGAGTGGAACCCTACACAAATAATAGTTTAAATGAATCCAACGCAAAGATCGTTTTTCCATGAAATACAACAATTGAACACAATTACATGCTTAAAGGCATGAAAGCAACAAAACAGCAACAAAAGGGTAAGCGCCATACCAATCCCACATGCACAGTCAGGACACAGCACGATACTTAACAAACTAGACCTGACTCGGCCACGGCAATCGAGACATCATGAAAACATCTCGCCGGATGGTGGTACCGTGACCGAGCCCCACGTATGCACAACACAGCAGCACGCAGCAAAGCAAAAGACAGCCGACAGCGGAGTAAACCAATGACCTGGGAATAGTGAGATCCCGATGACTCGGCCTGCATCTGGCACAGTCTCTTGAGGAACACATTGCACAGCCTCCCACAACCACCATGCACAGAGAACACGAGAGGTGTGAAAGCGGCTCTTTCTACATTTGTGACTCTTGGCCCATATTCGTTCCACTTACGCCGCTCGTGCTGCTGGTACAATGCAGGAAGGGTTCTGGACCCGTAGGAAGGAGCATCTGGGCAAAATACCCTTACATCAAAAAAAGCTTCCTCCCCACGGGTCCAAAACCCTCGAGCGGCTATGTCCAGGCGCGCATCCTCTCGGCGGTTCGTTGACCGAAGAGGAAACCTCTCACCAGAAAGAGGTTGCAGCGCTGGTTCTGTCGAAACGGCAGTGCAGACTTCAGTCAATTCCCTCGCCAGCAGGTCACGTATCTCGTTATGACGAAGTGTCGGGAAGCCGCCCCTGGCGCAACATAGCTGATGCTCAACTGAGAACAGCTCACCACACACACAGGTTGCTGGTGTATTGGCTAGCGGCCATGCATATCTCAATGCCAGAGCATCCCGGAAGTCACGCTTGGTGAGACGAAAGCCATGCTCCGCCAGGGGCAGCACGCTCAGCCATGAGGATGATCCTTTCTCCGTGTGTTCTTCTATTCGTCGCTTCGTCATCTCATCGCTCGTGTCCACTATTTTGTTCCTGGCTGCCTTTGCGCGCTCCCGGTTTTCGGTGTGGACGACACGCTTTTTGTGACGCATTTCATCGATCATCCTCTGAAAGGGGGTACCAGCACCAGCAACATCAGCAGCCACATCCGGTCCAGGGTTTGAGTTGCCAGCGACCTCCCGCGGCTGCACCTCCGTTGCCGTCATCGTGGGAGTGGGAGACGCTCCACCACGGTCAGCAGTATCTGCAGAAGCCGGCACATCTCCAGCGAGAGAAATTGGATCGCTATCCTTAGCGAAATCGCCCAGAACCTCCTTCACCATAGGTCCGGACACTTGCTTGGAGCCCTGGTGCTCAAACCGTGGTCGAGTCGTGAGGTCCGGAAGGGCCATCCCACCATCCCGTGTCGGGAGCTTTAGAATATCAATGTCTTTCAGAGGCACGCTCGGTTGTCCCACGAGCTCCGGTAGAAGTGAGGAGTGAAGCTCCCGCTCCAACGGCACCAAGTCCTCCGCAGAAACAGCCATAGTTCGAAACACATAGTTCCATCTGTTGACTAAGCCATGGGTCAACGCAGAGTATGCTGCATGCGGCTCTGATGCGGCATAATTTGCTAAAATCTCTGTATGTTTCGCCCACTCTTCTACTTTTGTCTCTTTGAATTCTCCGAGGAATGCCTCAGTCCCGATAGCAGCGCCCAGATACTGTACGCCACGAGACTTGACGTGGATAGTTGTGTCACCAAAAGTCTCGGCAGCCAAGGACTCAAAGCCAGGCTTGACGAGTAGTTGCGTTTTTGTTTCGTTGATGTTGTAGCCGTATTTTTGGCCCTCTTCCTTAAGGAGGTTGTACCACTTTCGCAATGGGGAGAGCCCTCCGGCAGCTGCCGAGTCATCTGCAAACCATCCCTGGCACACATCTGCAACATTGGTTCCGACTGACTTGACGAGAGGGGTGAGAGCCGTGGCATAAATGGCCATCGCAAGAGGGTCACCCTGGGTTGTGCCCTCCTGTGACAATAAAGACTGGCCACCACGCACAAAGAGGGATGCAGGGTCTTGGTAAGTATTCAATGTTATTTGTGCTAGCGGGGGGCATACTCGAGCAATATTGTGCAATGCAGCGCGGCGATTCAAGCTATTGAAGGCATTGCGAGCATCGACTAGCAACACTGCCTCAGCCTTTTCCGAAGCAAAGGCAGCCGTCATTGAGTGCACCATAGCCTCCACCCCAGCCGGGATGCCCGTGCAGGCCTGAACTGGTCCGCAGGCTTGCATAATGTCGGGTTTCATCATGATGATGATGATGATGATGATGATGATGATGATGATGATCAGTCAAGAATTTCAGGAGTTATTGTTTGATGGGTCGTTAGATAGAGGCCGGTGTTTGTGAGACTGCAATCATTTAATGTTTCTTCCTTAGTGGTGTAGGTAGATTCTGTTTTGTAAGCATAGTAGGACTACTTTTGTTTTGTAAGTCAATCTCATTCTCCACGCTTTGCTGTCATTTGGTTGATGTTTTGAAGTAGTTTTTATGACCTGATGTTTGTTTTTTATATTTGTAGTTCTATTGTTGACATCTTTTGTCTTTTCTTTGGGTTAAAAGGTTAACTTCATCCTCGTTTTCCTATTGCCTTGTATTGGAATTTGCCCATAAAAGTGGCTACGGTGTGATAATGCATTTCTATAAATTATTTCGTGTTTTAACATTATTTTCAGAAAATTGCTCTTACAATACCTTGCGTTTCATATTCATAATATTGTTGCCCGTAAAAGCGGCTTGGTCACATGATGATGATGATGATGATGATGATGATGATGATGATGATGATGATGATGATTTTTTTTTTTTTTTTTGATGATGATTGAAGCCACTTCCTTGGGCAAACAAAACACAATTTCCCAAGATGAAGGAGTGGAACCCTACACAAATAATAGTTTAAATGAATCCAACGCAAAGATCGTTTTTCCATGAAATACAACAATTGAACACAATTACATGCTTAAAGGCATGAAAGCAACAAAACAGCAACAAAAGGGTAAGCGCCATACCAATCCCGCATGCACAGTCAGGACACAGCACGATACTTAACAAACTAGACCTGACTCGGCCACGGCATCATCATCATCATCATCATCATCGAATATGGGCCAAGAGTCACAAATGTAGAAAGAGCCGCTTTCACACCTCTCGTGTTCTCTGTGCATGGTGGTTGTGGGAGGCTGTGCAATGTGTTCCTCAAGAGACTGTGCCAGATGCAGGCCGAGTCATCGGGATCTCACTATTCCCAGGTCATTGGTTTACTCCGCTGTCGGCTGTCTTTTGCTTTGCTGCGTGCTGCTGTGTTGTGCATACGTGGGGCTCGGTCACGGTACCACCATCCGGCGAGATGTTTTCATGATGTCTCGATTGCCGTGGCCGAGTCAGGTCTAGTTTGTTAAGTATCGTGCTGTGTCCTGACTGTGCATGCGGGATTGGTATGGCGCTTACCCTTTTGTTGCTGTTTTGTTGCTTTCATGCCTTTAAGCATGTAATTGTGTTCATTTGTTGTATTTCATGGAAAAACGATCTTTGCGTTGGATTCATTTAAACTATTATTTGTGTAGGGTTCCACTCCTTCATCTTGGGAAATTGTGTTTTGTTTGCCCAAAGAAGTGGCTTCATCATCATCATCATCATCATCATCATCATCATCATCATCATCATCATCATGTAACCAAGCCGCTTTTACGGGCAACAATATTATGAATATGAAACGCAAGGTATTGTAAGAGCAATTTTCTGAAAATAATGTTAAAACACGAAGCAGCGTCTGTGTTGTCTCGATCACAAGCCCTGAGTCAGCTGAAGTCTCACGAGCGAAACAAGAAAAATCAATACGCCAGCCGTGTGGTTAACGTGGAGCGCGGCTCCTTCACGCCACTTGTGTTCTCGACGTACGGCTTTAGTGGCCCAGAAACTACTCAATTCCTGAAATCATTGGCCTCCCTGTTTGTTGAGCGCCATACTGAACTGAAGTACCCACTAGTAATGGGCATACTACGCACCCGTTTGTCTTTCTGCTTGCTGCGATGGGCAGTCACCTGCTTCCGCGGTTGCCGCGGTTCGTACGGCAAGAGGCGACAGCCGAACTCATTTCTGGCCCAGTGCCGCCAGGCGGAGTAGGGTGCTGCCTTTGGCCTCAACTTAATATAATGCTATTTGGTTTTTCCCCTTTTATTACTCTGTGTTCATTGCTTGTTTTTGTATTGATTTACTTCCTTGACTGCTTTTGTGTTTCATCATTTTCCGGTTTGTTTTGTGTTGATTTCCCCTGTTCACTTTACATATTGTAATGATATACATTTGCTTTGCCCGTAAAAGAGGCTTTTCTCATGATGATGATGATGATGATGATGATGATGATGATGATGATGATTTTTTTTTTTTGATGATGATGATGAAGCCACTTCTTTGGGCAAACAAAACACAATTTCCCAAGATGAAGGAGTGGAACCCTACACAAATAATAGTTTAAATGAATCCAACGCAAAGATCGTTTTTCCATGAAATACAACAATTGAACACAATTACATGCTTAAAGGCATGAAAGCAACAAAACAGCAACAAAAGGGTAAGCGCCATACCAATCCCGCATGCACAGTCAGGACACAGCACGATACTTAACAAACTAGACCTGACTCGGCCAGGGCAATCGAGACATCATGAAAACATCTCGCCGGATGGTGGTACCGTGACCGAGCCCCACGTATGCACAACACAGCAGCACGCAGCAAAGCAAAAGACAGCCGACAGCGGAGTAAACCAATGACCTGGGAATAGTGAGATCCCGATGACTCGGCCTGCATCTGGCACAGTCTCTTGAGGAACACATTGCACAGCCTCCCACAACCACCATGCACAGAGAACACGAGAGGTGTGAAAGCGGCTCTTTCTACATTTGTGACTCTTGGCCCATATTCGTTCCACTTACGCCGCTCGTGCTGCTGGTACAATGCAGGAAGGGTTCTGGACCCGTAGGAAGGAGCATCTGGGCAAAATACCCTTACATCAAAAAAAGCTTCCTCCCCACGGGTCCAAAACCCTCGAGCGGCTATGTCCAGGCGCGCATCCTCTCGGCGGTTCGTTGACCGAAGAGGAAACCTCTCACCAGAAAGAGGTTGCAGCGCTGGTTCTGTCGAAACGGCAGTGCAGACTTCAGTCAATTCCCTCGCCAGCAGGTCACGTATCTCGTTATGACGAAGTGTCGGGAAGCCGCCCCTGGCGCAACATAGCTGATGCTCAACTGAGAACAGCTCACCACACACACAGGTTGCTGGTGTATTGGCTAGCGGCCATGCATATCTCAATGCCAGAGCATCCCGGAAGTCACGCTTGGTGAGACGAAAGCCATGCTCCGCCAGGGGCAGCACGCTCAGCCATGAGGATGATCCTTTCTCCGTGTGTTCTTCTATTCGTCGCTTCGTCATCTCATCGCTCGTGTCCACTATTTTGTTCCTGGCTGCCTTTGCGCGCTCCCGGTTTTCGGTGTGGACGACACGCTTTTTGTGACGCATTTCATCGATCATCCTCTGAAAGGGGGTACCAGCACCAGCAACATCAGCAGCCACATCCGGTCCAGGGTTTGAGTTGCCAGCGACCTCCCGCGGCTGCACCTCCGTTGCCGTCATCGTGGGAGTGGGAGACGCTCCACCACGGTCAGCAGTATCTGCAGAAGCCGGCACATCTCCAGCGAGAGAAATTGGATCGCTATCCTTAGCGAAATCGCCCAGAACCTCCTTCACCATAGGTCCGGACACTTGCTTGGAGCCCTGGTGCTCAAACCGTGGTCGAGTCGTGAGGTCCGGAAGGGCCATCCCACCATCCCGTGTCGGGAGCTTTAGAATATCAATGTCTTTCAGAGGCACGCTCGGTTGTCCCACGAGCTCCGGTAGAAGTGAGGAGTGAAGCTCCCGCTCCAACGGCGCCAAGTCCTCCGCAGAAACAGCCATAGTTCGAAACACATAGTTCCATCTGTTGACTAAGCCATGGGTCAACGCAGAGTATGCTGCATGCGGCTCTGATGCGGCATAATTTGCCAAAATCTCTGTATGTTTCACCCACTCTTCTACTTTTGTCTCTTTGAATTCTCCGAGGAATGCCTCAGTCCCGATAGCAGCGCCCAGATACTGTACGCCACGAGACTTGACGTGGATAGTTGTGTCACCAAAAGTCTCGGCAGCCAAGGACTCAAAGCCAGGCTTGACGAGTAGTTGCGTTTTTGTTTCGTTGATGTTGTAGCCGTATTTTTGGCCCTCTTCCTTAAGGAGGTTGTACCACCTTCGCAATGGGGAGAGCCCTCCGGCAGCTGCCGAGTCATCTGCAAACCATCCCTGGCACACATCTGCAACATTGGTTCCGACTGACTTGACGAGAGGGGTGAGAGCCGTGGCATAAATGGCCATCGCAAGAGGGTCACCCTGGGTTGTGCCCTCCTGTGACAATAAAGACTGGCCACCACGCACAAATAGGGATGCAGGGTCTTGGTAAGTATTCAATGTTATTTGTGCTAGCGGGGGGCATACTCGAGCAATATTGTGCAATGCAGCGCGGCGATTCAAGCTATTGAAGGCATTGCGAGCATCGACTAGCAACACTGCCTCAGCCTTTTCCGAAGCAAAGGCAGCCGTCATTGAGTGCACCATAGCCTCCACCCCAGCCGGGATGCCCGTGCAGGCCTGAACTGGTCCGCAGGCTTGCATAATGTCGGGTTTCATCAGAAACAATGCCGCCTTGGAGCACAGTCTACGAAACACTTCACATACCCCTATTGGCCGAACGCCAGGGTTCTTGTTGAGGGCAATGAGTCTGCAAGCTGTGTACGGTGTGAGTGAGCCGGAGGGGACTGAGTCGGTACAGATCAAGCGTGTGAAGCACGCCACTGCCTCACGCAGATCAGTAGATGCACCTTTGTAACATGTGCATAGCCGCCGCCAAGCATCCGCGTCCAGGCCGGAAGGACCCGCAGAACCATGCAGAGAAAGGGCAGTGCGTTTGATCAACTCACCATTGACGCTGGCGAAGTAGATACTGCTGACATTGCCCGCCTCCTCCTGAAGCAGGATGTCCGGTGCTGCCGGTGCCGACCCCGGATGCTTCCCGACGAGAATTTCACGGACTGACTGGGATTGATGAGAATCAGAAATGATGTCGTCCATGCCCAAGACCGGTTTATCACACTTGGGCTTGGTTGCATTATCCAGCATTCTCAGTGCGCAGTGAACTCGGCCCTGTTCCATCAAGTGGCCAAACTCATGAGCAGGGTCTTCGCCACGCCTGGATCTCCGATTCTGCGATGTCTTGAGCATATGCTGAATAGTTCGACCCTCCTGCACTAGCTCCATATAGGAACCCTGGATCCATAAATTTAGTCTGCGACGAGTGTGGTCAGAGCACTCTGAGGCAGGGCAATTCCGACCTACTCGCTGGAGCACCAACGCTGGAAGCAGGAAGAAACGATATAGAGCAGTGGCTTCCGCTCCTCGGGACGAATTGAACTTTTGAAGTTCTGACGTGAGTGTCCGAACAAACTCTTTGCCAACACTGCCGGTCGGAGCCCGGAAGAGGTTCTTTTCCCAACTCGCCACCTCCTGATAGATGTCAGCCATGTCAAAAGGCATGGAGACCCGAGGGGTGGTGGGAACTGGAGAGGCAGCGTCAGGCTGGCTCGTGCCAAGCACCTGCGAAAATGGATCCACATCCGCATGACCAGAACCCGTAGCCTGCAAATCGATATTCCCCGTAGATGGGCATAGCTGGGGTTGGGATGAGATAAGAGTGGACCGTGAGTCATCCTCCCCATGCACTGCCTGTTGTACAGTACCCCCAGCGCCCGAATCCACACTCATCAGTGGCGCACCAGAGTCAGATTCCTCCAAACTGGTAAGCAAGTCAACCTGAGATGCTGTCGGAATCAATGCAGTTGCAGCAGAGGTGCCACTCTGAATAATCTGGGGCTGAGAGCTCGGGACCCCAGGCACCGAAGCAACATTACGACAGGTGCCAAGTCGACCCCTCCCAGGATAGCAGTTACTACAAACTCTGCCAGCCCTGACACAAGCGCATCGTATGCACGTACCCCCTGCTTGGCAGCGACAACATGGCACCGCGCTGGCTAGACCGCACTCGACTATGTCACTTGGGGAGAATGGCGAGGAATCAGAGCTGGGATGAATCCCAAGTGGGTGATCTACACGCAGCCAGGAGTCGACATCGCGCCTGCCACTGCCACAACCCTCATCTGCAGATGCAGTGGATTCATCAGAGCTATCCTCCGGTGATATGTTTCGCTGAGATGGCTGGCTGGCTGAACATCCTCCACCACCACTGACCACAATACCAGCGCCAACAGCGCCAGCAGGCTGCGAGGCGATGGATTCGGTTTGGTTGTGACAAAGGCTAGGGGTAGCTCTACCAGGGTAGCAGTCCACACAGCGCTTCTTCGCACGAACACATCTGCATCTAACACATTTGCGACCAATCTGGCAGTTGCAGCACGGCATCGCGACAGAACTGGCAGGGATAAGAGGTGTGAGGATGACTGAGGTGACGACTGCATCAGGACTGTACGACCAGAGTCACCAATCGTGTCAGAAACTGCCTCCAGCAGCAAGGCAGTCACACTCCTCTCCTCACTGGTCTAACACTGGCCATTGGGTGGCCATTGGGTGCCTCCAAAGGATAAAATGTGATGACCACTCCACCGAACAGCAACAGACAGCAGCGCCAGCCAAGTCAAGCTTCCCAGTTCCTCTCCAGCAACCAAGTCAACCAAGCAAACCAAGAGCCTCAGAATTGCCAACCGTTCTCCACTGATGAATGATGATGATGATGATGATGATGATGATTATGATGATGATGATGATGATGATGCCTCCAAGCGTGCCTGGTGATATGGCAAGGAGCGATTTGTCGGATACTGCCCAGTCAGAGGGCTCCGGTGATACAACCCAGGAGGTTGCCGACCGAGTGAGGCTCTCCAATCATGATCCCGTCCGCGATGCTGTTGGGGACACCCGCCAGCTGGCACGCTCGACTCGGACAAGCAAAATGCGGAGCCTATGCAGCCGGCAACAAGACATTAAGGCGGACTTGAGCTCGGAGCAACAATTTCTTGTTGAAATCGCGTCCGAAAAGGGAGTATCGTCATGGTTGACTGTTGCCCCGCGGTGGCAAGATGGAACCATCCTGAAGAAATCCGACTTCCGTGATGCCCTGTGCATCCGCTATGGGCGAAGGTTGAGTGGGCTACCCGATTCATGTGTTTGTGGTGTGCCTCTCAGCCCCGCTCATGCACTTACCTGTGCCACTGGCGGCTATACCATTGCCCGTCACAATGAGGTGCGGGACTTGGTTGCTGGACTACTGAGGGAGGCTGGAGTGGTGGACGTAGAGACGGAGCCCCGGCTATTGCCCTGCAGCAGTGAGCATTTGCCTGGTGGTCGTTCCCTCAACCGATGCGCAGAAGCTCGTCTGGATGTGCGGGCTCGCGGCTTTTGGTCGTGGCAACAGGACGCTTACTTTGATGTGCGGATCACTCATCCCGCAGCGTCTGTGTTGTCTCGATCACAAGCCCTGAGTCAGCTGAAGTCTCACGAGCGAAACAAGAAAAATCAATACGCCAGCCGTGTGGTTAACGTGGAGCGCGGCTCCTTCACGCCACTTGTGTTCTCGACGTACGGCTTTAGTGGCCCAGAAACTACTCAATTCCTGAAATCATTGGCCTCCCTGTTTGTTGAGCGCCATACTGAACTGAAGTACCCACTAGTAATGGGCATACTACGCACCCGTTTGTCTTTCTGCTTGCTGCGATGGGCAGTCACCTGCTTCCGCGGTTGCCGCGGTTCGTACGGCAAGAGGCGACAGCCGAACTCATTTCTGGCCCAGTGCCGCCAGGCGGAGTAGGGTGCTGCCTTTGGCCTCAACTTAATATAATGCTATTTGGTTTTTCCCCTTTTATTACTCTGTGTTCATTGCTTGTTTTTGTATTGATTTACTTCCTTGACTGCTTTTGTGTTTCATCATTTTCCGGTTGGTTTTGTGTTGATTTCCCCTGTTCACTTTACATATTGTAATGATATACATTTGCTTTGCCCGTAAAAGAGGCTTTTCTCATGATGATGATGATGATGATGATGATGATGATGATGATGATGATGATGATGATGATGATGATGATGATGATGATGATGATGATGATGATGATGATGACTAGGTGTTGTACGAGCAGCATATTGAAGCTGCAGTGCTGGCCAAAGAAATCCAACCTCGTGAATAAAGTAGCGCCGAGTTAGAGTGCACGGACTAGTGTGTGTAGTGCTAGGGCTGCGTAGCGCCCGGCAATGCTATTTTATTCATGAGTTGTTGGATTTCTTTGGCCAGCACTGTACGTTTCGTGCTGACAGTTTGTCCGACCTTGTCTTGTTTTTGTTTTAGGCACCATTTAGACAACGTAAGGAGAAGGTCTCCAGGGAGGAGGTTGAGAGAAGAACGAAGGAAGACGAGGTCCAGTACTCTTCAAACTTCACAGACGAAGCTAGAGAATTGTGCTCAAAGGTAAAGAGGAGAGGATGATGTACATGTGTACGTGTGTGCGTGCGTGCGTGTGTGTGTGTGTGTGTGGAATCTGTTGAATGGTGTAATCCCAGCACAAGTTGGCTATGACAAGCTTGCTCCAAAGTACACTGGATATGCAGTGGTCTGGCTTGGATTGTGTAGCTTTGCTCTTCGATCCGTATGGTAACACATTGCTTGGTCTAATTCCATTTTCTTCTTCTGTAGCTTCTGGAAAAGAATTATCAGAATCGGCTGAGCAAAGCACATCACATTAAGAGGCTGAGTTTCTTCCAGTCCATATCTTGGCCACATCTTGAGGCTGGTCTTGTTGATCCACCTTACGAGCCTGATGTAAGTACCATAGTTCCCCGAATGTAAATCTCAAAGAGTATACAAGGAACAAATTGGAACTGGGTGACGCAGGGAAATGAACTGGTCGGAGCACGGCTAAGTTGCACGCAATTTCCGTACCGTCCCTTATCTCCAGCCCGCATGTATACCTGTGTTCTCATCATCATGATCAACCTAAAGCGGGATTCACAGAAGCTTTTTTGCTATGCGACACGCGATGCGACGTGATCTGCGACGGACGCGTGCGATGCGAACTCGCGAAATACCATTCACAGAAGAAGTCAGCGATGCGACAATGCCCTGCTGATTTGGCGCGAAGTTCAATGTAGGTGGGTACGTCACCATGGTATTTGCGCGGTTTGGTACAACTTCTACAAATTTATTGGCAACTCTTGAACCTTTGTACAACTTTGCTGTAGAAAAGGTCAAATTCGTACGCCAAATCGCTTGTCGCATCGCAAAAGTTGAGCCAAGCTCAACTTCTGCGATGGCCCAGTTGCGGCAGTTGCGTGGGGTGCGAGATGGCTGCGATTTGGGGATTTCCCGGTTTCGCGCGTGTCGCATCGCAAAAAACTTCTGTGAATCCCGCTTTAGTCTCTGAGTTAGTAGGACGGAAGTTACGATCCGAGGAACATGAAAATAAAGTACAAAATAGTACAATCCTAACATTTTCCTATGACTCGAGAAACACTATCAATTACGTTACTATCAGATTGACAGTAAGAGCTTTTTAAGTTAGAGCCCACTCTATTGCGGTAAATTTCAGTAACCAGTGCCAGTCATAGTATATGGTCTCTAATTTCAGGGGTCGCACTTGTGTACTTAGACATCGCAGCCATTTTTGATTCATCACGCACGCAGCACGTGCGCGTCAGGGTAAGCCTATCAGAGTTACGGAAAATTCAAAATTTGGGCGATTTGTAAAGGGTTCCTTGGCAGCAGTCGTTCTATCTACAGCATCGAAAATCGCAGGTCTGCTCCTGGGGCCAAGTACGCGGACATCTATCGAAAGAAATTTTGAAATCGGTCAAGTAGAACGGAAATACGGTAATACGGTACATTTCCACCTGTTTCACCGTACTTCACCGTATCTTGACAATAAATCGCTGCTCTTTATCACAAATTTGATTCGATAGATCTCAAGAGGAGATCGCAATGAAAACTTTGAGCCCTCAACCATCAGAATCGGACCAGAAATGGCTGCCAAGGAACATTTTGAAGATCACACTTACGGCAAGAAGTGCAAGTGTCGCTCAGTTTGAGCTGGGCGGCAGGGTGTCACTGTCAGTCACAGTGTTACTAGTGCTAGCAGGGCATTCACTCGACGGCGTGGATATGGCAGGGAAAGATCTCGCTGCAGCAATACTCTGCACTGCCGCACACGTTCCAGGGTTGTTCTGCACGGCATGTGTCCACCCTTCCTTCTCCAGCACGTCGATGCGCTGCTGGTGGTCTTGCCTCCTGCGATGGCGCTGCAGGATTCCCTGGTAGGTTTCCGCAGCAGTAAATGATGTCGCCTGTGACATACCGGCTTGGAGCTGCTTTCGTACTACGCTGAGGCGTTCGGCAGTGGCTGTTGAGGCGTATTCACCCATGGCAGCGGCGATCTCATGTGCCGTGGCATCTACAAAACCCAGGTGTGGAAACGAGGAAAAGATAATTCGATTGTTCCTATTATTTTTGAAGGCAACCGTGGACACGCACGTGTGGAGATTTAGCAATCCAATATTGCAGAATAAGTGCAATGCTCATCATGTCACATAAACATTTGGAACCATTCTGATTCAGTGGTGATAGTGGCTTACCTGTGATCTTCTTCCGCTTTCCTGCTGATGTTGGCCGTGACTGCTTGCTGTAAAGAATGTTCTCTACGAACAGGTGGGTAGCTTGCTTACTCTGCTCAGAGTCAGACGCCGTTAAGTGGATGTTAGCCAGGTTGAACTGACGCTCTGCCATTGCGTTGTTCACGGGTAACGTGAATATGTGCTTACAAAACCACGTCCACGTACACGGCTCTTTCTCGGCATCGATGGTGCTGGGTGATGCCTTCTTCGCTAGGTCTATGATCTCCGCTGCCATGCCATCTGGCATTGGCCATTTCGCCATCCAGTCCGTCATGCCCGACACATCGGCAGACACCAGCGCAAGCACCTCAAACTCTCGAAACCAATGGCATGAAGAGTCTTGGAGGAGATGCTTTTGCCTGTCAAGCAATCCGTTCTGGTGGCACACAGCAGCAAGAGTGAATGGACACTTTAACGAGGTTGCTGCTGAAAGTAACTCTCTGTACAACGTGTTCCGGTCAATGCCGTCTGGCAACCATGGCAGTCCATCAGTATTACTGTCCACTGGCTGAGCTGGCAGGACTGGAGACTGAGCTGGCAGGACTGGAGACTTCTTGACTGTCCTGCACTGGCGGTAGAAACTCTTCAGGTGTTCTCTACGGAGAGATGTCAAAAAGGGGATATAAAATCTTATGAGATTTGCTTGAAAAAGTATCAGAACTGTTGTTACTTTGAAACGGACTCTGGAATTCACCATAGGATGTTATTGAATTTGAGAGTACACACAATTCCTTTCCTCTTTTGTTTAAACCGATGCCATCGTTAATGCTTGGTGTATTGTATTTTTTCATCTGCTTCTGAATGATCATTGCCAGTGCCTGTACAATTAAATTATTTAGGGTAGTGTTCAAGTCACAGTATTGTTTGGTCAGTTTTGCTGGATAGTACGCCAAGGCTACATGTAGAAGCCATTGCACCAAATTAATGATTGGTATAGAGCTTGTTTCCAGGCATACGTGTCAACATAAAATGTTATTCCCGTAGCTATGCAGAAGACGTTACTTCAGTAACGTCTGGCGCTAGCCAGGGTCCACAAAGCTTTAATTTGGTATTTGTTTGTTTGTTTGTGTCACGCCTGGCGCTATCCTGTATCTGTCCCGTACCGTACCATCAAACACAGCTGGCCACAAACAGCTGGACACAATATTCAAATAGGGCTTTCAAATGCAAGATCATAACGTGAAGCAACTTGAAAGAATGAGTATGAATGCGAAGTGTATTTGGGAATGCATGTAGGGCGATAGCGCGGGTTCGAATCCCAGGTTATGCCTAAAAAATAGGAGAATTGAAAAATTTATAACATCCCTATGCTTTTTTTGCCTGGGTCATCAAGGTGGTAGACGGTGTCGTATTACCCTCGACCGTATCTGTCCTGTACCGTACCATCAAAGACGGCTGGCCACAAACAGCTGGCCACGATATTCAAATAGGGCTTTCAAATGCAAGATCATAACGTGAAGCAACTTGGAAGAATTAGTATGTATGCGAAGTGTATCGGGGGGATGCATGCTGGGCGATAGTGCGGGTTCGAATCCCAGGTTATGTCTTGAAATTAAATAGGAGAAATGAAAAATTTATAACATCCCTATGCTTTTTTTGCCTAGGTCATCAAGGCAAAAAAGCATAGAGCAGAGCCCTGCGCTTCCAAGCTCTCTCGTTGTGGTTGCATCGTTGACGCATATGTCGGAGACAGGAGATTCGAAAAGAAGACGGAGTTGCTTTCAGCAGCTGAATCGAAAAGAGCAGCTTTGGCGTCAGAGGTGATTTTTGGTTGATTTTTGGATGCTTTCATGCACGGATATGCTAGTCACAGGCGCCTCGGTGTCACCCACGTGACCAAAAACGCACGCGCTGGGCACGCACTCAAAAGCAAGATGGCCGCGATGTCGAGAGCCGATCCTGATAGCAAGTGCGACCCCTAAATTTCACAACATTAACATTTCTCTTAGTACGAACAGAAAGGGTCTGGTACAGTAGAAAAGAGGTTACCTGTTGGATTATGTCTGTCAATGTTGGCGTACATGTTGAAACCTTCGGGATGAAATAGATGTCCCGAAATACCTAAATTTGTGCCGACAAATTCTGAGATTTCAGTTGCTTGCTTGGCCTTCCTGGAGATGTAAAGCGGGGGCAAGGAAAGGGAACCTTACTTTACTTTTATAATATCATGCTGTGTCTGACCAATGCAGGCTTCCTGAACTGTTCTGGGCTGATCTAGATAGGTGTTGTCTACTTGTTTGCTGTGCGTGTGCTGCAGAAAAACCTTGTCTATGCCAAGGATGTACTGGATATCGATGAGTTCACCTCAGTGCATGGCGTTGTGATTGACGGAGACGACAAGGAGTTTCACTCGCGCTTCGCTTCTGGCTGTGTCTCTGAGCCGTGGCAGCAGGAAGTAAGTAACTTAGTACACTTCTGTTGAGTTTCTCTCTGTAATTGATACTGAAGTTACTTTGTGAATGTAGAACTTGTGAATTGCAACACATTTTGTTATGCTGAACACTTAGATGAAAATCCTCTCTGTATCAAACTATCCCCCCCCCCCCCCCCCCTCCCTCTCTCCAGTTCTGTGCTGTCTCTGGGCGTGAGTGTGCCATTTCTCTATGCTCAGTACTAACATTCTCATTGCGAGTATCCTCTGCACCGTTATCTGTTGCCACATACAGTATCAAAGCTCATGCTTCGAAGAACATAGGACCCACTTGTCCAGGCTGGAAAGATCTTATTAGGCAAGAAAAGAGGCTAGGTTCTTATTTTCTTTCTTTGACCCAATACGGTCACCGAAATGGCTATTATTTTTACGATATCTATGTTCTGTAACATCCTGTCGTGTGCCAGTTGTGGGGTGCTATGATGGTGACCAATAACTGAAGCATGTGCTGCGATAGCAAAGACTTCAAGAAAAAAAGAAAAAAAGCGTGCACTGGTGTGGCTGCGCAGCACACCAAATGTGCACTGGTCTGGCTGCACAGCACACCGAATGTGCACTGGTCTGGCTGCACAGCACACCGAATGTGCACTGGTCTGGCTGCACAGCACACCGAATGTGCACTGGTCTGGCTGCACAGCACACCGAATGTGCACTGGTCTGGCTGCACAGCACACCAAATGTGCACTGGTCTGGCTGCACAGCACATCAAATGTGCATTGGTTTGGCTGCGCAGCACACCGAATGTGCACTGGTCTGGCGAGATAGGGTAACTTTGCTTCATGGTCTGTATAGCAAGTTGGTAGCACATTGCTCGGTCTTATGCCGTTTTCTTCTTCTTTTTCTTCTCCCCTGTGCGTGCTCTTCTTTACCTACTAATGCGTTGTGCTTAGTTGATTGACGAGAAAGTCTTTGCGGAGCTCAATGCCTATGGTCCTGACGACACGCGAAGTCCTGACCTAATACCCTGTGAAGTTGAGGAGGCACCGCGTAGTAGTGGCATCTTCAGTTGGTTCAGACGACAGCGGGTAGGTTGAAGCCATTTTCCTACTGCTTCATTGTCGATGGGAGTATGATGTTGGTTATAGTACGTGGTGTGTCGCTATTAGTTCCGCCACTTGAATGCCAGGAGATGCAAGCACGTATCGTCGGGACTTGACCGAGTTCAGTTGCACGCATGAACGCTGTCTTCGTATATATTTTTGTGTTAAATTATTGGGTATCTATGGTGGGTGTCCATGTTCTTTTCCTTCTATTTCTTTTCTTTTTCTGTTTGTCTCTCTTGATGCTCTTTTCATAATGTGAGCATCATGTCTTCTGCTTATAAAAGAACGTTTTGCTGCTTCTGTTATTGTTGGATTGTGTGTGTTCACTGGCAGTCGTCCACGTCTGGATCGCGCTCTGCAGGGTCGGTTTCGTCACCGACAGCTTCACCGACGACCGGAGCAGCTGTGATCGAGAAGGCGCCAAGCGCGTCTCCCGCATCCGCCAGCGCAATACCAACTCCTTGATCGGTGTCGTACTTTGCTTCTCTTTCTCTCTCTCATCACTGGCAACGAACTAATGTATATGCTTCCATGGAAGTCTTGCTTGAATTTTGTCCGTATTATTCGGTGAGCTGCGGATGTGTCCGCTTTCCTTTGTTATGGTGGTGATGATGCTGCTGATGGTTGCACCGGTGATGTTGGTTTTCCATTGAGGGGTTCAGTCATCTGCAACACTATGGTACTGTTATTGTCTGGGATGTTCCTTGCCCCAACCTAGTGCCAATCGTAGTGGCACTCTAAAAGCTGTAAACGAAAACGGCTTGATTCACGTCTTGAGTTGCTGTATCCGTCCAGTCTGGCCATGGCTAGAGGTTGCAGGCCGAGGTCTGGCACACACTCACAGTCATGCTACTACTACTGCTGTTGCTGCTGCTGCGCCTGGTACCATGGCCGTTCTTGTTCCAGTCTGGTAATTTTCCAGCTGACATTGAACAAACTGTGTCCGCGCCGGTCAGCCTCCATTGACAATTCTCAAGAGCCCAACTAGCACCAAGCTGAACACTGATCTCGTAGCGGTGAACTAATACCCTACGAGTCTTGTTGATGTCTATTTGCCTGTACATAGTATAGTGTTGCTCAGATGCTGCTCAGATGCTCCGTACTTTAGACCTGGTAACATAATATTGCACGCGCGTGCACACCTCTGTCTTAACTCACCTCGCTTCCAATCGCTTCGCAGGCCGTCTTCCGCCGAGCCTCGACAGCTGCGCACTCTGACGCTGTGTACAGATTATATTCCTACTTTCCCGCTAGAGCCTCTCTGCTTCTATTTTCATTCCTCTCCCGTTGATCTCCGCTTCATGGCTGCTCCTTGTGGCTCCTCCAGTACAGCTACAGCTACAGCTACTCTTAGAAGTGTCTAGTGAAGCCAGACATGGTGGTGACTGACATTATTGCCACTAATTTGCTACTGATTGCTAATCACTCGTGACCGTAGTAATGCCGAATCAACGATACTTTTACCAGTAATAAATTAACTTTCCAATGACTGTATATCTCGCCTCTAACTACTGTAGCTCCAGTGGTATCAACCATCCCTCTGTGTTCGCACACGCGTACGTGTGTGCATGCATAGTGTGTGTGCAGGGGGTTGCGTGCACTTGTGTGTGTGTACTGCTACTTCCTGAACCTCCTTGCCTCTGCATCACCTTTAGGTTTAGGCAGCAGTTTCAAGGGATTTGTGTTCTTCAAAGTATGTACGTGTATGTGCATGCGTGTGTGTGTGTGTGTGTGTGTGTGTGTGTGTGTGTGTGTGTGTGTGTGTGTGTGTGTGTGTGTGTGTGTGTGTGTGTGTGTGTGTGCGTGCCACGTGTGTGTGTGTGTGTGTGTGTGTGTGTGTGTGTGTGTGTGTGTGTGTGTGGTGTAGGTAACTACATTGTACAGCTTTCAGTTGCAATGAGTTGGAGCGCAAAGTGATTAGTACATGTACTAGTAGCCACCAGGGAAACAAACAAAGTGAAAAGGAAGAGGCAGGCAGTTGGGTGTGAATACAACCGTCTGGAACACGATGTAAATCTACATAACAGGGTTGTACCAGGTAGTCGTAATCATGGTAATACGACGTCCTGGTTGAGCCATAAAATAATGCCATTGTCCATGTAAATGCACACTGTACTGAGCTACTGTCGACATGTCGTGGACATGGAAATCCGGACAACAGTCTCAACGAGCCTGTAGTTGTACAGTACTGACACACTACTGAGTCTAACCCCACCCGGCTCTCCACGCGCACTCGGCCCGGGTCTTGGCCTCGCAATGCGGCGCCGTGTGCTCGGTTGCGCCGTGTGCTTGGTTGCGCCGATCTACTGTACGCGACACTTGCGGAAAGGCATACTACTACACTAGTAGTACTAGTAAGTATTAACATGTTTTTCGATTTTGACAGCATGTTACAAGGCGAGGACGCGTAGTGCTCCTGACTACAACCATAAACCGGTAAGTAGTAGTAACTGACTGTGGTCATCGGCACTCCTGTGCCAGCAGAGTGCAATAAAAATGGCAAGTAGTTTACAGCAGCAATCCAACGCAACGTCGCTCGCTGTGCAACATGTGGCAGCTGACCATGCGTGCATGCCTAGTTGGCTTGCTAGTCGACTAGGGTCGGGACGCACGGAAACAAAGACCATCCTCCATCCTGGTGCCAGTGTTGGTATCCAGTAACAGTTATCTGCATACTTTTACCGGATACCTTGCAAGCGTGGCAAAGTAAAGTCGTCGTCGTCGCCAGCTGACTCGACCCTAGCGGCGACAAGTCATCAGCGAGCGTTTCCGTCACTGTCTAGATTTGCTTGTCATCGGGGAAAGCTAGCAGTGACTCGCGCAGGGTCCGACTCCGAGTACGGACTGTTTCCGGTGCAGCGGCGGAGGCACGGAATCAGCGATCTTACGTTGCCCGACGGCAGTGTTGGCTGCCGGGTTGGCTTGTCCATGGTACGTGCCGCCTGGATCTCGTCTTCGCGTTCCTAGTGAAACCCGGCCGACGCAGTCCGAAGCACAACGCAAGGACAAGGACGAGGAGCCATGGGTGAGTAAATGACGATGTGCGTTTTGCCTACATCATTACCATGATAACAGTCATGTCCGATAATCATGATAATCATGATTATGTGCCTTTGACTTGGAATTAGTTTGAGGCTATGTCACTATGTGTTATGTCTCACTGTGTGTACCGTACTCCGTAGTGCGCGTGTAGGTCTACCAGCACAGGGGAGAGGAGTGGGATGAACCCGCAGCTCTCATTCAGTCATTACCTTGCTCCGCCAACCCCACCCATGGCTCACACCATGGCCGATTGCCATGCTTGACACGTCCCAACGTGGAATAGGGACAAGAGGAGACTACCCCGTGTTTTCAAGTCGCTGTATGCGATGGCCCCGAAAACAATGACTGCTCGACGGGGTCATGTTTGTTTGTACTGTTCGCTAAACGATCGCCGTATGTACACGAAGCTTCCCGGGAATGTGACCATTCGCTATTTCCCGACTCACGTGATGTTAGCTTCACCCTGAGCGGAGAGGGGCGGCCCCGCTGGGGACTAAATAAAGACCACCGAGTCACCGACCGACCGTGGCCTAATGCAGTAATGACTGTGTGTACTTACGAAACCCACAACCCCCGCGGGCCGCAGTCACAAGCTAAGACCAGGGTTGACATTGGCCTTTACGTTGACATCTTATTTCAAGGATTCTCCAAAGGTAAACCGTGATGCCTACGGAAGGCAGTCAGTCTCCTAAAGAAGTCAGACACGAAATATAGCTGTGCCATGGTCATTGACATTGTGTCGGTTTACTACCTTGGAATATTTGAAAACAGGACTGACACTGTCACCATGGTCCCAGGTCTGTCGGAAGCAGTTGAGCAGTCAGCCAGTGCCCAGACTCCAGCCCTAAACCCCAACACCCTCAAGACAAAACACCGCAAGACAAAACACCCCTAGACAAAGCACCCCTAGACAAAGCACCCCTAGACAAAGCACCCCTAGACATAACACCCCTAGACAAAACACCCCTAGACAAAACACCCCCAAGACGAAACACCCCAAGACAAAGCGCAACAGGGACAATAACTTTGGGGTGGGCTGTCTTTTGAAGTGATAGACATGGTTTGAGACCAGTTTGGGATGTTTCTCAGGGATTGCATGAGACAGCCAGGACGTGCTCCACAAGCTTGACCCGGCTTCCCTGAGTCATACCGTCATACCCCTCCCCCCCCCCCCCCCCCCCCCGATGTGCAGTGCCTAGCTCGGATTAGGGGGATGCATTGTGTGATCACCAGTAATTCAACCTTCAGTCACCTGAATACTTCGACTGGCCCACATGCAGCAGCTTCTGGCTGAGGTTTGTCAGCTGCACAGTGACACTGAGTATCAGTGTAATAAAAAATGTAGCACTGTGTGCGTGCAGTGCTCGCTGTCTGCGGCAACCCGATCAAGGGAACCCCCAAATAGTGCTACCCCCAATGTGCGGATGGTCCCCCTATCCAAGGTCATTTGATTGGAAATGCTGATCCCTGTTCTAAGTCCTTGTAGTGATCCTTTGGAACAGGTGGTTGTCGTATCAGATTGGTACTCTGAGGCGTAATTATCACATCCGGCAGACTTATCCTTTGAAACAGGTGATTGCCTTGTCAGAGTGGTCACCTCACACATTTTTTGTGGTAGTATAGGACTGCGCTGTACATAGTGCTGTGTACAATTGACCTTTGCGGTAACAGCAGTCAACTAACTGTACAGTGCATGTGACCCATCATTGCAGGGAACACGGCGCAAAAGGCGTATTTGCATGGGGATCGAATTCCATGGGTTCAAAGGGATAGGTTCATTAGTTTACAAGTGTGTGTGTTTCTGTGTTTTGGTGTTCTCTTGCACAGCGAATGCCACAGCTACAACAATAATGGCGACGAGTACTGCTGCAGCGTCTATCACTACACGCGGCAGTAGCACTACTACCAACATGGTGATGAGTACAGCAAGCAGCAGCAGCAGCAGCAGCAGCAGCAGCAGTAGCATGACCAGTGCTGCCACGTCCACAACAAACACGGGCAGCAGCGGCATTCTGAGCAGCATTACGGCGGGAATCACAAGCGCCATCACTAGTGCTGGCAACGTGGTCACTGGCATCAGCTCTGTCGCCACCAGCACCAGCAGCAGCACCAGTGCTACATCAGACAGCCCTGGCATCACGTCGTCATCACCACTGCCAAGCATGAGCAGCCTTGCCAGCTCAGCCAGTACTACTACTACTACTACTACTACCGGCGGTGGCGGTAACGGCAGTGACACTGCTAACATCACTAGTCCTACCAGTGTAGCGTCCACCGTCACAAGTACACTGATGGGCGGCGTCACAACCGCAGTCAATCCCACTAGCAGCAGTGCTGCGGGCAGGGTCGACGACACCACAACCATTGTTCTCGGCACTGTTCTTGGCTTATTCCTGTTCACCACCGTAGCAGTCATACTCATTCTATGGGCAAGGCGGTGAGTGGTCTCCACATGCAGCATGTAATGCCAATTATACCAATACATATGCAGGGGTGTTTGAAAGGAAATTCAAGGTGATATTATAAGTTATTGCCAGTAAGGTTTAAACTATTCCCATTTCGGTGGAGGTGCACAGATTCGATTGGAATTATAGGACAAACTGAACGCTGCAGCTTCGTCCTCGTACCAGTACCAACTCACTCGGTTGCCCAGAAGACAACAAGTCCCGGATGTTTTTGATTTTTGGCTAAACTTCCCCTTTAGATCCACAGAGCAAAGTGCTACTTTGATTATCCGACATGCCATTATGCCACGACTCACCTTACGAAGTGGACCCAGTAACCTCTGTGCGCATTGTATACCAGTGGCCAATAAAATACGGAATGGGTAGGGTTGATGCTGAAGCAAAGGTTAACAAGTTATCCTTAGTTGTCCAACACTAATAATAATTATATCCAAGGCACCGGTGATTCAGAATGTGCAACAGTTAGTACAGTAGTGCCTGGAGTGACATCGGCTTCATTTGTTTATTTGTGATTCATTGCAGACTTCAGATGCGTGAAGATGAAGAGGTTTACGGCGATGACCGGGACTTCTCCAAGATGCACGTTGAGCCCAAGTTCACCTTTCACAACCCTGCTGCGGACTATGAAGACGATGACGAGTTAGTGGTGAGAGACTCAACAACAGCCGATGCCACGGTTGCATCCGCCATCACCGCTATGTCGACGCTGGAACGGGATAAAAACCGGTCAGACACATCGAGAAGTGAGCGATCCCAGACAAAAGCATCAATTGCTGATCATGACGTTGTGGTGGGCTCTATGAAGGATTTAGAACCAATACCAAGTACTTCGGTTACGGTGCAGCCCCTATACGAACAATCAGCAGAGACAGCGTTTCGTGCTGATGATTCTGCATTCCAAGGCGACGCTGCAGCAGCACCTGAAACCACTCAGCGAGGACACACAGATGAAGAAGGCCAGAGTGATGTTGCTGCGATCAACAAGACTCCATCGCCGGGAATTCAGCGAGGCGGGCCTCGCGGTGCCACCGTAGCTGTGGTGCGTGTGAATGCGGAAAACGAGTTTGAGGATGCCGTGCGTCTGGCCCGTAAGCCCCCGCAATCCATGAAGGTGCGCTCCACGTTCGGCGACAACGAGGAAATGCCGCTGGCAATGTAAGTCCGATTGCAATTCTTTTGCCGCAGCCTGGGATGTGCTCTCAGTGTGCATCGCAGTGCACTGGCTGTATTCACACTATTGGGCATGTACATGGTCCAAGCAGTCTGCCCAAGTGGCAGCCAACACTCTCTGTACACAAGTCACTGCTTAGTTCATGGGACGTCGTGTTTTGAGGAAACCAATCACTCTCACACCGCCCTGTTTTTCGTTTGGTAGCGCATTGCATCGCTCGCCGTGGAAATTCTCAGCCTCTTTTTTCTTCACAATGTGGATATCCGTGTTAAGGCGTGTGCTTGATTCGTAATAAAACGTGTTTTGTTGATTGTTGCAATGTCGTTGTCGCTCAGCACACACATGTCATGTGATCTTGATTGGGATTTAGACAGGTGGTGCTCTACGCCACTCCATTGTCTTTGGACGATGAAGGGTCACCAAATTCGATCAGGGAAAGCGAAAAAAATCATTTGCCACCTTTTCTTTTCATCACATGCCAGCCAGTCAGGCCTGCTATTCCGTGAAATGGAGAACCTATTTGCCAGGGGATTGTTTCCGGTCTCAAGTTTCTATGCTTGAGGTGGTTGTTCACCCGGTACATTCTTTCCTCAGCCAGTGCGTTGTGTTTGACATTGGATTCTGCATATCGCCGTGGTCATTTGCAGCAGCTCTGTTAACAGCTGTGATGTTTCATGCATGTGGTTATTAGTGACTTTGGCCGGTGACGTTTGCAGCTATTCCGGTACATGGGCTTCAGTGCAGGAGGGGGTGCTTGCGCCGCCCCTCTGCTGTACGGGCGCGTGGCACATGCCAGTGTCGCCTGGAATGTAACTCCTGCTTAGAAGCTTCATTCAGTGGAGAAGAGAGAATGTGATGAGGTTGTGCTGTGTACTTGTACTGACGGCATATTTTTTTTACCAGGCGTGGGCCATCCCCTGATTTCATAGGTGCCAAACATTTTTACGTTTTTCAAAAAGTAAATCAATAAACTGATGATGAATGTTACTACAGCGCACTGTTGTGCAGATATCAATAGCATAACTGCAGCAGATTTAGGCCACGGTTTCATGACCAGTGATAGCTACATGTACTTGTATCAGTCGTTCCTGCAACATGTGGCCTTTCCCCATGTAGAGCCCAAATCGGTTTTCATTGAATGTTCAGAAGGCCGTTTACTCGCTGCACATGTGTATTGTCACTGCTCCACGGGCCGGACTTGGAGCTGAAGCACACGTATGTAGCTGTCATGACATGTCCTGCCTGTCCTCTCTGCTGTCAGCCAAGACCGCCCGGTGTCACATTGTGTATATTCTTAGCACAATCTGTCGGCAGTAGCGCTGACCGCTTGCTGTTTACCTGGGATCATCAACGACAATACCAAGGATGTCAACTGCCGTCTCCAGGGGTTATGGAGCAACGCAGCTCACACTCTCTTCCAGAGAACCCAAAAGAATCTCTCAGCCACTCCGTGTGCTGCTTCAAGCGTTAGCTTCCGGAAGTCACAGTCCGCATGCACTATGTGAGCCTGTGCTCTCTGTGCAAGGAGGCTCTTGCAGTGGTGCTTCAGTTGGAGATGGGAGAGATCATTCAATGGAGGTGGATATCGGCCAGAACTAGCTGCCTGAAGTTGTGCACCGGGAGAGGAGATACCAACAGCACTGTCAGGTAAGAAGTTACACATGTTACCCGTGAGCTGCAGCCTGGCCGTGAACACAATGTGATGTAGCAAACATGATTGTTCAGTGAATGGTCCGGACACAAGACCTCTTCAGTTTTCCTTTGTTACATGGCAACTTGGTAGGTTTGTGATGGCAAAACATGGCAGACAGCAATATCTTGTCGGTCAGATAACATGGCGGTCCAGGGTCACAGTATACTGCTTGATATGGGGGGGGGGGGGGGTCATGTGCATGCCTCTGATTATTATAATTGCTAGAGCCGGTGCAATTCTTCATGTGTTGCAATAGTACTGGATACACCTCCCATTGAAGACATGCACTTTCAGCAGTTAAATGACATGAGACCTATGCACCGGTGCCTGGGTTGCCTGGGTTGCCTGGGTTGCTCCGCTGTGACCATGAACATACACTGATGCAGGTGAAACTCCAGGGTCTGGATCTGCTGTTGATTTGCCACTTTGTGCTGCCGTAGGAGGCAAACTTTTGGGAGCATACACACCTAACCTTACCACCACACCAGCATAACTACCTTCCCAAGTGGAGAGATTGGGTGTACGAGTAGTCATGCAATACCGACCAGGTCTTGAATGCCAATCTTCTATCTTCCGTGCTTCCGTATTTCTGTCTACATGCAGATAGTCCATTGAAACTGAAGTCATGGAGGCTAACGCCACTGCGGACACGCCCAGTACTGGACTATCAAGCAGCTACTACACACTCGTGATGGGTGTAGTCATTGCCGTTCTCGTCCCGCTCTTTCTATTCCTCGTCGTGTACCTTCTCATTAGCAACCAAAGGCTGAGAAAGACGCTTGCGGCCAGTAAGCAACCCCTCACCGAGAATAAGGATGCCAGCGATAGGGAGAAGTCGAACAAGGCAGCTAAAGGTATTGCACCCGAAACGAAGGAGGTATTGGGTTCAAGCCTGGCTGGCAGTAACGCGGAGTCACTGCGCTGTTGCGCAACACCACCAGCACAGATCGACGGACCACATTCATATGAGGATGTAGACTTCATATCTCAGCCTCTCATCCCGGCCTCGTCACTGACCAGCAGCCACCGAAGCAATACAGCCCACCACCAGCAGAATGAGATTGCTCTGAGCTTCTTGGTGGACTCACTTCAGTCCAAAGAGGCCAGCACCGACCCGGTCAGGCACACCGTGTCCGCTAAGCACCCGGTGTCTCCACTGGCTGCACCCGGTCCCACCCCACTACCAGGCGTGATGATGATGGAACGACAGAGAGCACACACAGAACATACAGCTAGTAGCAGTGGGGAGATGACTGGAGCAACGTGGCCCGTACAGCAACTTTCATCACTCATGCACATTGCCATTGATATGAGACAACAGGCCCCGTTACCAAGCCAACAGGCCTCGCTACCAAGACAACAGTCCCCGCTACCAAGCCAACATGCCCCGTTGCCAATACAACATGACTCATTACCACCACAACTACCCAGTGAACATTCTGTTAGAGTGGACAGTGCTGGCAGCAGGTCTGCTGGCGTGATGCCAGCGTCATTTCTACGGGATGATCAAGTCACCGGCGTCGAGTTCTACTCACCCGGCGACTGGAACGCAGGTGCGCTGGGACTTTCCCACGCTAGCACACCCCAGCGCCCGTATGCTGCACAACTTGGCGTGGACGATGGTGACGGCGTGTGTACCCATAGTGTGTCCGCACACTTTGCCGAGCAAGCGGAGAAAGCACAGGAGTACTGCTTGTCCATCAGAAAACGGCCACCGCTGCGAGCTGACACGACACTGCTTTACAGTGCAACAGATGACACACATGCTGACATACACACAGCAGTGTCAGCCCAGAACACACCATGCCATGCGGCAGTGACCGGCAATGATGATGCAACCAGAAGCGCAACCACCACTGGTTCAAGTGCTGCTACATGCCTGGATCCAGATACTGATGTTCCTCCATCGGCGCAGCATACGTCGTCAAGCTCTGGCCAACACATACTGCTGAGTAGCACCGGTGTTCAGGGAAGTGGCAGTGTGGCCTCACCTGCATGCACACCTGGAGATTCCGGACAGCAGTGTGGGTCTAGCATGTACTACGATATCCCTATTGATTCTAACGACGCGATGGCGTGCAGGCAAGCCGCACCGGTTCCCAGCGCACAGGGCAATGCACCTTCCAGCGCCGGCTCTCCGACACGAAAGTACGGCGTCGGCCACGAACCACCCTACTACGAGTGTCCTCTAGACTCGCCAACACAGCCGCCGGCCGGTGCACAGCGCACAAATGAGACCTACTCTTACGTGTTGCATCAGCCAAGGCTCCTGTCTTACCCAGGCGTGCGCAACGATCAGAAGGCGGAAACTGATGTTGGCTTGAGCTCTGCTGTGGGCAGTGTGTCCGCAGATCGTGCCAACACTGACCAAGCCAGCGATGTCACCGGTGTGACTGCACAGTCTTCATGGACAGCCGGTGTAGATACTCCGGAGGAAGCTGCACGGCGTAGGGTTGGTGACAATCTGATTGATCACAATGATGACACAATGTCCGGCGATGAAGTTCCGCGACAAGACGGGCAAAGTCCTGGCACGGGCAGCAAGGCGGACGGTCCGCCAAGTGGTGGCAACATTTGGACTTCTGTCTATCCACAGGATGGTGGACGGCGGATGACTATCCCACAGGATGGCGGACGGCGGGTGTCTAGCACATCGACTGATGCAGCAGTGTCACCAGCAGAGAGGCTGCACACAGACTACGATATACATGTACACATGGGTGCAGGGCATCATCCTTCAGTCATAACACTTGGAAGTGATAGCCACTCAAATCAGTCAGTCCCAAGTACAAGTGAATCAAGTATTCCTCTAGCCACCGAGAAGGCAGAAGCAACACGCACAGGTGCACACATCACTGCCAGCGTCGAAGGCTTAGATGAGGGGACAGAAGGCGACAAACAAAACAGTCTACCTCTCCGGCTTTCCCGGCCCGCCTCCACAGCAACTGTAGAGAGCAGTGGTGAGGCTGGCGTGCCACATGAGGGCAAAGAGGACAAACAAGAGCACTGTCTAGAGAGTAAAGTCTGCGATGCAGCCACTGTCGATCCTCTGGTGCATGGAGCAGCAAGTGTGCAGGAATCACCTGTGGGGCGATCACACCATTCTTCAACAGCCAGTGTAGGCCTGTGTTCAACACAACCCGAGACTAGCAGTACTCCGCCACCAGAACGACAGGCTGGAAAGCCACCCATCGCTCATCCTTGTGGAGATCGTAATGTGTACGTGACAATGACGGTTTCCCAAGAGATGGATGTTGACAATCTGGGCAGAGATGCTCTCGGTAAGATGATAACGTCTGCCAAAGCATCACGGACTAGCAGTAAGATGATAACGTCTGCCAAAGCATCACAGACTATCAGTAAGATGATAACGTCTGCCAAAGCATCACGGACTAGCAGTAGTGGTATTTACCTGCCATCAGGTGCCAATGAGACCGCCCCGCAGACTCTGACTCACGTGCTACACGATCAACCTGCCGATGATGATGATGGCCATGACACGTACGTAGTGATGGAGAAACCGTCAACGCAGTCCTCCATAATAGTTCCACAGGTTATTGTTCCACTTCACGATGAGCAGCAGAGTCTTTCTGGCCATCAGGTACCCGCATTACAGGATAGCTTGCAAACACTGCATGGTGCGGGAAGAGTGAGTATGGTTCATACTAAAGATAGTTGCAATCTTCACCAGGAAGATGCTGAGACCGCCGCGGCAGTGGACGTGTGCATACGCAGTGCAGAAGTGGCAAACTCACCGGAGTGCAGCCCCTCTATAAAACCAACACCAGACAAGCAACACACATCGTCGGATGGCTCTTCGCGAAAATGCCCACAGTCACCAAAGTCGCCACCGCAGTCTCGGCATCGCAAACGCTCCAGTCGCAGAAAGCCGCGCAAGGACTCCAGCTCATCATCAGTTCCCCGCTCTCTAGGTTCCGAGAGCATGAGGACCAGCTGTGACAATACAGCAGAGGATACACGGCAGTCAAGCATGACTGTATCGGAATTGCCACCCGCAGTCTCTTCCAACACACTGGATTCACTAGTGAATCGAGATCGGGCTATCGCGGCCTGCACCCACCGGCAAAGCAGAGGCCCGTACAGAAGAATGGCAGATTCAGACCTGGAAGACTATCAGATAATCAGTGATGAGGATGAGGATGACGAGGACAGCGATTATGAACGCATCAAAGACGATACTGGAGGAACTCGGGATGAAGCCAACGGCAAACGCAATCATCTCAGTGAATCTGGTCGATCAGCCAGATTAGGCTTCCTAGGTCAGGTCCAGCCGGAGGAGAGTGACGATGTGTGGCAAGCAGTTTCCATCCCAGAGGAGATTGAATCAGATTGTGACTGGCCATGCGTGTACGACGACGACGACGATGATGCCATGGACGAAAAAGGCTCACAAATTGCACCTTACGCGTCCGGGGATGAGTACACGGAGGAAGCCATGCTCCAGCGGCGACGTCATCTCGGAACTGCTGGCTCCGTCATACCGACGTACAATTCCGAAGACGAGCTGCTGGATGATTACGCTGGAAGGCAGCGCATGAGGGACATTGAGGTCAACCCCGGCCTGGCTGCACTGGGGAATGCCGGACATATCCAAGACAATATGCGCACACCTGTACCGCTCCCACGGCGTTGAGCAGTTTAAAAGTACAATTTCCAGTAGTAAAAGCTGCTAAGCAGCACTTGATATGATGAAAGATTTCAATCTTGAGTTTCCCCTTTTTTTTAACATCCTAGGCTGCAAGTACCCCTTCCCCTGTACATATGCTGACATGGTTAACACACCATCTATCATGCTGCCTGACTCGTGATGATTGTGCATGAACCTCGGAGTACTAGTAGCACCATACCAGTAGCCTCGTTACACTGTTGTATTATAATTCTTGAGTTTCAAACTAGCTTTCAGTACACCACCACCACCATCTCCACTAGTCCCCGACACTGCACTACACAGAGATGAGCAGCAAGCTTAGTTAGAGGCATTTGCACCTTTTTTTGTCGCAAGTCGTTGGTGTTTCCATAGGCATACTGTGCCCGGTATGTGTTTTTCTGGTGCTTTCTAGAAGTGTGATGGATGATCACAATGTATACCACACTGTGGAACCATGCTACTGAACTTGATTGCTCCAGACCGCAGTGTCGTCTGGCAATGAAAGTGACTTCAGTGTGGTGTGCGTACGCTGGCGAGATCTATGTTGGGGGAGTTCTTTGTGCTTCGTGAGAGAATATTGTAGATTATGGTTTTCAACAGGCTTTGTGCTCGTGAATGGTACCGAGTCTCTGAATCAATGGTCTTCTTGTGTGAATAGCCATTGTTTTGCTTTACATGAATAATAATAATATTCGCGGGATCCGCGTTAGCATCACTTGAATGTTCAGAAACACACAAGCTATAGCCTTCGCTTCCGCAGGCCACCACTATGCCTTTACACCTTACATGAACACACTTTAATAATATTGTGGGCACTGACAGTTGACATCCACTGTTCAATGTATGGGTCATCTATCAGAGCTTGTCTATGACTCATCATGATGTCATTCTCTGTGTTCCTCCATGTGTCTGTGCATGTTCCGGATTGCAGTGACTTTGAGCAGGTGCTGGCCCGCTCCACGCCAGAGCGTTCCGACACCGAGCCGGCCGGCCGGGACACCATCAGCAGGGCCAAGTCACCCAAGGACAGGGACAGCGGTTCCTGTACCCCTGTGTCCGCGCGTCAGGAGATGACAGACAGGCGTGCTAGCTTGACGCCATCGCTGCAGGTAACATTGTGCGCGGATGACGCCGACGCACTGCCGGGTAATAGACTTCGAACGGAAAGTGTCACAGAGGAAGGCGATACTATTGTATATCCGCTTGGTCAACCGCCACCCAAACGACCCATAACCCCCAAACCTAACCGCCAGCTTCGCCCCACCTCAACGACATCTATTGGGTCCACAAACAGCGCAGGGTACAATAGCACAACTAATTCACGTCCCAATTCTATGACAGAGTAGACAACTGTTCTATGACAGAGTAGACAAAGTGCTTGCTGAACAGTTACTAGATGCATGCCGAGCGTTTTGTCTCGGTCTTCTCTACTAGTCACCATTCCTGAGGGAAATTGATGAATGTAGCTATAGCAAGGACTCAGTAATTGCATTTCCTAAATGTCTACATGTATGCTTACAGTGAAATTAGTCGTCCTTGTTGCTATAGCTATATTAACTATAACTGCTGTCTCAGAAACGCTTGTTTACTTAAAATTGATGAACTTGAAATATCTAGCCCGCATCAGCACCGGCATTCTGTGCTTTTAAATCATTTTAACCATTCTCTTTCTGCTCAAGCACCTTATGCATGCGCCGGGAGAAGTCTCCCTCCTTGCTTGGGTGAATTCAATGACTCAGGGATGATTGGATGACAGTTCCAGTAATTCAATAGCTCTGCATAGAATAGCCTACGGTTGCTGATCATGAGAAACCAGTTTGACGTCAGTGACAAGGAGTGTAGCCGGGTATTGTTGGAAATAATTCCTGAGAGTCGCTTTGTGTGAATCTCAATCTTTCTGATTTCTATACAATCATGTTCTCTATGGTGTTGGGCACGGTGTGAGGATGCAGTGGAAGTTGCCTGCTGCTTCGCTGGGTATCAATCTGGGATTGCACTGTTATGAACTGAGTGGAGACGGAGTCACGGGGAGGGTGTGTTGGTGTGTGTGTGTGTGGAGGGGGGGGGGGGGGGGGGGGTGACCACTGCCAAACATTGGCATGCAACAGCGAAGCACAATCAGTCATGTACCTACATCGGTACAGTAAAATGTATGCCTGAATAAAAATAATGGAAACGTTGGAGAGAGCTGAGTGCCTCAAAGTTGATATATACTTGAGCTACAACAATCTACAAAAGGAGGAAAGACGGTCATTTGGTTATCATTCACTACTACTATAAAAATGTCACGGTGTCACCTCTAGTCTAAGAAAGAGACAATCTGTGCAGAGTAGAGTACTATACGTATTGATCTAGTTGTTGTCTCAATCGAAATATGGTCAGCAACATTTTTTAAATCAATGTGATTCACTCAAGAACAGGGATAGGATATCAACTAATCATCAACAGTGGGGGTTTAGGTTTTACAGTCACATTGCCTGTTCCACAGTTCTCTTGCATTCATATAGCGAACGACTTCCGCTCGGTGTTGACTGACATAGTCATTTCGCCGTCGTCATCATCAGCGACATCGCGCTCACCAAGCTGATTACCTAGACCAGTCAAGTTAGGGTTAAAGCGCTTTGCCTGGACAGAGGCATCGCCTGTTTCTTGCCCCCTGGAGTGCGACTGGCTATCTGACTCCTGAGCATATGTCGATTTGATGGTACCACGGATTAGACGTGATTGCTCCGATTGAGGCACGCGGGGATTTGATGATTGCCTTCTCTTCTGTGGTCTAAGCCTTGCACAGCAGCGGTATAAACACAACGCCAGGAACGACTTGATACGTTGTCTAAGCTTCGGTGAGAAAAGGATGAAAATAACACCATTCGTCAGGCCTTCACTGCAGTCGCCAAACGTCTGGAGAATGAGAAACACACACACACACACACACACACACACACACACACACACACACACACACTTGTACTTGCTCCCTGCCAAAAATGGTCACGTGGGTCTCCCCGGGAGAGGGGAGAGAGACTCAAAAGGAATCTTGGAAAGATGACTCAATTGGCCATTGAACCACCCAACGGCCGACACCCCCTGAAATCCCCAATCTAGGGTGGACTTGAAATAATCCCACTTATGGGCTCACCACACCTCAGTAAGTGGGTGAGGACAAGGTGCAGAAAAAGGATTGACGGCATCAGGGTATCCGTCCCGGGATCCAACTGCAGGTACCCCTGCCCCCAGTGAAGGTAATACTTGGTACTAGTGTGGGTGGCTAAATCAGAGTGGATCTGATAAAAGCTTCACTAGCACCATTGATTACACAAGAGTTTATCTATCCAGAAATAGTCCATGATTAACAGGTATGTATACTTCAAATAGAAAGTATATTATGAACCCTGAAACCAACAAAGGTGGTAGGTACAGTCAGACCTCGCTTAACCGCACACATCTGTTTTCCACAAAAACATCCGGATAGGCGAGGTAACCGGATAACTGAACACACATACTGAATATGCATGTGGCATGTCAAAAGCAGTGACATCATACATACATGTAGACGGGTCCTATGCAGTACGCCTAGCGTGCCCAGTATGTAAAACAAGCGAGAAAAATGACAAGTGCATGCAACTGAGTGCTGTCCGCACACACCCAGCAGGTCAAGGACCTCATTTACTTGTACAACTCATTGATACTAGCTTCTGCAGGCGCTAGCCAGCCACATGCAACCGGATACGACGAAGCATTTTGTACACATTTTAACCAGTTTGTACACAAAATCATGCACCGGTATGCGGATCGCGAGGTCCGGTTATGTTGTATGCATAACATATGCTGCACATCGGTAACCAGCGATTTTCTTCCGGATGGCGAGGGATCCGGATAAACGAGGACCGGATAAACGAGGACCGGATAAACGAGGACCGGATAAACGAGGACCGGATAAACGAGGACCGGATAAACGAGGACCGGATAAACGAGGACCGGATAAACGAGGACCGGATAAACGAGGACCGGATACGCGAGGTCTGACTGTACAACAATACACCTTCAAGCAGCCGAGCCCGTTGGCAACAGGCCCAACACTATCTGACATAAGTGTACCCACCAACCGAACTAGCTGGCACACACACACGCACACACACACGCACACGCACACACACACACACACACACACACACACACACACACACACACACACACACACACATGATAGCGGTGTCAGACAAAGCAGAAGCGGGAATGTCTCTTTTTAAAATCTCCAGGGTGGGAGAAGACACGACCATATACGAAGCGGCATTCCTTCACCGCCATCCACTGAGGCCTCAGACGACGGCACAACCTTTGGTACATGTACTTTGAAGTAACAGGACTTGTATTCAAGTATTTTGTGTATGCAGCTAGTAGGGTCAGTGTTCATTGCTATATTTAATATTTATACAGCAATCCAGGACTTTTCCTCCCAAGCAAGTCTATCTCTGATTAGGTCCCTGGCTTTGATTGGGGAAACAAATGAGGTTATGCGAATAATGTCATGTAATGATGGTGGTGAGTCAGCGGACCCACTTATGGGCGCCGCTATGTATCATGTGACAGCGTGAGCTGGCAGTTGCCTTGGTTTTGTTTTGAGCCAGTGCATCGCTGTGCGGTGACTTCGCCAAAGCATCTCAGCTGATGATGTAAGCGCACAGCCACCTATAGTGAGGTGATGAGTACCGCACTCACGATGTCCAGCTCTAACTTAGTTACCATTGCTGTCTAATGATCTTCGACATGACTCTCAGTGTTGCAACAAATACTAGTAAACTTGCTCAATTGTTTTGTCTACATAGCCAGTCGAGCTTGTTCATTCAACAGGTCCCTAACACGACGCCACCATCGCTGTCAGAAAAGACTTGCTGCCTACAAGTGTAGCTTCAGTGACCTTTACCAGAATGCTAGTTGGAATGGTTGGATGACAACCACATCTACGTGCGCATCACATATGGCGCAGTGGTATATGCAGCGATTTCCAATCGAGAGGTTGCGGGTTCGATTCCCGCCGATTATGGTCACACACACACACACACACACACGCATACACACATATATCTTTCTTCTCTTTCTCAGACTCCTCCTGACCTTTCTTACATTCTCCGGGGTGGTTACCAACAGCCAGTGCATGCCGGAGTATGTGGTGTGATGTGCGCGGGAAAAAATGAAAAGACCAAAAAAGTAGGGATTCACTGGCCAGAAAAGCCACTTCATAGCTGTGTGGTGTAGACCAGGCTGAAAAGTGGCGATCAATTCTTCAGCCTTGCAAGCTGTTGTATGGTGTAATCCCAGCACACATTGCTAGGAGTGCATGTGCATCATGTATGTGTCAACCATGCAAACATTGCTCACCTCCAGTGCCAGCAGCACTTGCTGCCCCGGGGACAGCGACCGGCTGTCGTTGGTTGAGCTCAGGGAGAAAATGGTGCGCATGGGTCCCCAGATGTGCAGCAGGAAGTAGATGATTGGGATCCAGGTGAGTTTACGGTCAACGGTGGAGGCAGCCGACATAGCGCTACGTGTGACCATGAATGAAGTGCCACGGTTGGTTTTCTGGCCAGGTGGATCAGGTGACACACAGGAGCATGAATATATTATATTGTCACTTTCAACGGCTAATGTTATTCGGAACTTATTCCTAACCTTGACTACATGCATACCCGCGGTGGTGTAGTGCACTCTTACCTCGACTGTTTTGTATGCAGTGACATCACAAGCTTTGGTTTGCCACTCTATAGTCTATATACAAGCATACACGATGATGTTGTTCACATAAGCTCTCTACTGCGACAGGTACACGTAATAACGTTACCTAGCAACCCCTCCTCCACCATTCAGTAATGAGACGGGTAACACCTAGCAACCCCTCCTCCACCATTCAGTATTGAGACGGGTAATACCTAGCAACCCCTCCTCCACCATTCAGTAATGAGGCGGGTAACACCTAGCGACCCCTCCTCCACCATTCAGTAATGAGGCGGGTAATACCTAGCGACCCCTCCTCCACCATTCAGTAATGAGACGGGTAATACCTAGCAACCCCTCCTCCACCATTCAGTAATGAGATGGGTAATACCTAGCGACCCCTCCTCCACCATTCAGTAATGAGACGGGTAATACCTAGCGACCCCTCCTCCACCATTCAGTAATGAGACGGGTAATACCTAGCGACCCCTCCTCCACCATTCAGTAATGAGACGGGTAATACCTAGCGACCCCTCCTCCACCATTCAGTAATGAGACGGGTAATACCTAGCGACCCCTCCTCCACCATTCAGTAATGAGACGGGTAATACCTAGCGACCCCTCCTCCACCATTCAGTAATGAGACGGGTAATACCTAGCGACCCCTCCGCCACCATTCAGTAATGAGATGGGTAATACCTAGCGACCCCTCCTCCACCATTCAGTAATGAGATGGGTAATACCTAGCGACCCCTCCTCCACCATCCAGTAATGAGACGGGTAATACCTAGCGACCCCTCCTCCACCATTCAGTAATGAGACGGGTAATACCTAGCGACCCCTCCTCCACCATTCAGTAATGAGATGGGTAATACCTAGCGACCCCTCCTCCACCATTCAGTAATGAGACGGGTAATACCTAGCGACCCCTCCTCCACCATTCAGTAATGAGATGGGTAATACCTAGCGACCCCTCCTCCACCATTCAGTAATGAGATGGGTAATACCTAGCGACCCCTCCTCCACCATTCAGTAATGAGACGGGTAATACCTAGCGACCCCTCCTCCACCATTCAGTAATGAGATGGGTAATACCTAGCGACCCCTCCTCCACCATCCAGTAATGAGATGGGTAATACCTAGCGACCCCTCCTCCACCATTCAGTAATGAGACGGGTAATACCTAGCGACCCCTCCTCCACCATTCAGTAATGAGATGGGTAATACCTAGCGACCCCTCCTCCACCATCCTATACCTCCAATCCCAGTCAGTGCTGATAGTACAATGTCAGCCAGGGTCGTTGCAAGGTATTTTAGGGTGGTATGGTCAGCCACCTGAAGTACAGTTTACTCGTGGGGTTGGGGTGGCTCCTCTGAAAACAATTCCGAAATTTAGAGCCCAAACCAGTGAATTTTATTGATTCACGGGTACAGGCCTTGATAATTCTATTGAATTCCAAGAGTAAGCTATGGGTGTGGAGGGGAGGGGGGGGGGGGGGGAGGATGGTGGTTGATCTGCAATGCTCCACATACCCTTGCGCCAATCCTCACACATCACCTGAAAGTGCCGCTATTGACGCTTTGAGGGGTCTGCCACCCGCATTGATACCGAAGGGAACTCCACCACAGCATCAAGATAAATAAGATAATTATTACAACTAACTACTGCGGTTAGCATCAGAATAGCCTCTATGTAACCATAGTAACTGCAGATGAGATGAGATGCAGATGAGGTGATGCCAGATAATACATGGCTGCATTGAGGGACGTGAGATCATGCATGCCTACTGGTTCAGCCGTAGGACTAGACCATGACCATGTATCATGTGCAGTGTGTGTGGGTGTAGTGTGTGTGTGGGTGTAGTGTGGGTGGGTGTAGTGTGGGTGGGTGTAGTGGGTGGGTGTAGTGTGTGTGGGTGTAGTGTGTGTGGGTGTAGTGTGGGTGTAGTGTGGGTGTGTGGGTGTAGTGTGTGTGGGTGTAGTGTGTGTGGGTGTAGTGTGTGTGGGTGTAGTGTGTGTGGGTGTAGTGTAGTGTAGTGTGGGTGTACAGCTTACCTCCTTATAGATGTGGTATTTGATGATGACGTAGAACGTGATGGTGCAGATGATGGCCAGAAAGCTCCAGCCATCGCCGACCAGGAACGACCACATGATGTAGGCCTGGTCTCCGCCGATTTTAGGATCCTTGGCGTCGCGCAGGATACACCACTGTGCAGTGTTGCGTGCCTGCACATCTACCCCGGTCTTGCCGAAACCGTACGCGAATGCTGCCACGACGAAGCCACATCCCCAGCACACCGCGTGCACCACGTTGGGACAGCGCGCGTTGCCCCAGGCCGACTCGCGCACGATGATCACGAAGAGGTAGAACGCCAGCGCACACGTCCACAGGTACTCGGCAATGCCCACGCATATGAGCAGCGTGGCCTGCACCTGACACTGTATGTTATCCGACGACACGTTGCTGTGATGTGCGCTGGTCCACAGCACACCCCATATCACCATGGCATTGCCGATGATGTCACTCAGCGAGATGTAGGCCAAGATCTCACGCGACGTCGTGCGCATGTCGCTATACTTCAGGAAGAAATAGAGAATGGCAAAAGAGCCGAGAGACGATACGACACTGGACACGACAGCGAGGTCCGTTGTCCAGACTTGCAGGTCGATGGTCGGCAGGTCGGACGAAGTTGTCGGACTAGGCGCCGTGGCGTTGCCTGGGAGTTTCAGCAAGTCCATGCCTAACTGGGGTCTAGAACTGAGTGTGTTTCAAGGACCACGTGCACAGCACAATGCTAACAGCCAGTGTTAGCTTGGATACTTGTTCCACTATCACCCACACCTTCCTGCACCTCCCTGCACCTCCTGGCACTGAGGACACACTTCTTTCCACTAGGACCAGGCGCTGTTGCTATCAGTGCTTGCAAGTGTAGCAATTCAACACAAAAGGAGCTGCGAGATTTCGCCTCTGCACAGGCAGTGCAGCTAGTGTACTGCCGCCTCTTGCTACTGATCCGTCTGCTCTACATCCATTCCTTGCCCGGCCGCACACCATGCGCCCGAGAGATCTGTAGTTGTTGACTCAGTTTTTTTGTTTTCTCCCACACTGACCGCTAAATTCTCACTCCAACTGCGGATCTAGCGGTGTTGCCTTACACTTAGAGCATACAAGCTGAGTTTCTGGACACAGTCATTATCTGTGCATAATTATTATGGGCATTAGACGGTATAGTACTATACTGGAAATCAAACAAAATCTTTTTGTTTGGCAAGGCGGGCCCGGGCCGCTAAAATCTGTCTCGCCTTCACGGAATGGATGGGAAACGCAACCAACCCGACACTGTTGCCTGTGACAGTACAGTGTTGGGGCTCTTCGCCGTGCTCCGGTGGCAGATAATCAGCAACTCTACTCTTCCTTCTTCTAGCACCAGACCGGCCCGGTCAAGAACACGCTGTGCAGGTAGGCGATATTAGGTAAAATGATCAGTGGCTGTGCAGTGACTACATCGTAACATGATTGTAGTGGTGGAAGCCCATTGCTATCGTTGCTTGCGCTTCTCGTACACGGTACAGACTGTTGTCGCGTCGAACGACGTCTGTCAGTGACTGTGTAGCGCAGTGACCAGTGTCACCCCATGCCATGGCCCATGGCCCACTCTACACTTGAAGCAATGACTTCATGGCTTTTTTTCCTTCTCCCCAAATCTTCGTCTGTGATGAGGGACTTGACAATCATTGTGCCTGTGCGCCATGCCCATACTGTCATAGTGCACGGACAGGTCGGCCGGATCGGTGTCAAGCTCCCTGCCATGTGCTATCTTGAAGTAACTTAGTTGAAGTGCCACCGCCTGTTTTGATGTCGGTGGTCGCAGACTGACTCAGTATGAACATAGCCTGATCATGTGTGTACGTGTGTGTGTGTGTGTGTGTGTGTGTGTGATGTGTGTGTGTGTGTGTGTGTGTGTGTGTGTGTGTGCGCGCGCACGCAAATGTGTGTGTGTGTGTGCGTGTGTGCGTGTGTGTGTAGAACTTACTACTACTAGAAGTCGAAATAATGGTCAACTAACTTGATGGTCAAAATTAATGGTAGAAGTACGGGTGTCGAATCGACAAAAAACCGTCTGATCATGTCTGTCAATGGTGTCGAAACACTGACTGTGCTCAGTTGCTCTCCTGCTGAAAGTACACTGAACATGGAACATTCGTTCAGAAGGATTTGTTCGAGTCTGGCTTCAGAAGTCAACTCTGTACTGTACTGTACTTTGAACTACTTTCCGTGAAATATCCAATGATGGACGGGATGGCTCAGTTATTATTGCTGAATTAGGTCTCGGCGGATAATGCTTGAAAACTTGGCAGCTTGTATCATTCCGCTAAAAACGTACTTCAAAGTATTGAAATGCAGAACCATACAAAGCAGGGTAGCTTATGGCGGCAATTTCACCAAACACTTGAATGTGTGACGCTTACCAGAAAAAGTACCAATTTCTGCCAGCACTATCCGCCATCATGCCGGGCTATTTCGGATTAGGTATCTACTTTTCCCTTTATACACTTTCAACACCCCAACACCTATGATGAAGATTAATATTATTTCAATTTGGACTCTGATGGAGAGCCAAGGATTAGTTTATACAAAAGAAAATGGACCAAGGAACTACAAGTTACGCTATAATGTCCACTAACACCAACTAACTACCGTATTTCCCCGTAAGTTAGTTCTCCCCAATGACTTAGTACCCCCTATAAAAAATACACTTTCCACTGCCGAGGTTATCACCCCGAAAGACAGTTCCGCCCGAAAGATAGTAAGTTCGTACCCGTCCTACATGTACAGACACCGTACAGTACATACATCATATGCACGGACACTAGAGTTGCGCAGGCTTCCCACTGCGTGTCATTTACCCCCGATAAAAAAGTACTCTCCGAAAGATAGTACCACCCCCGAAAGTTAGTACTCATGTGGCTGCTAAGTTCGAAACTAGTACGTACTAACTTACGGGGAAATACGGTAACTCCAACGTCCTTCACAGCTGAGACTTTCAGCTCGTGCTTATCTTGGTTGCGCTCACCTTTCCCTCCTTATGTTATTTCTATGACTTAGAACTGGCCTTCCAAGTTGGAAGGCTGTTGGAGTGCGCATCCAAGATGTGCTAGAGCTGTTAGCCAGTTAGTTGTAGAATGTCAATACCGTCAGTCAGTGTCGTGCAATGTTATCGCATGAGCTGATTGTTTAGTAACTGGTGGTGTTAGTGGACATTATGGCGTAACTTGTAGTTCCTTGGTTCATTTTCTTTTGTATAAATAAATTAATACTCAATCTGCGGACAGCATGCTGTTTCGTTCTTTTTGAACTCATCCTAAATAAATTAATATTATTTATAGGAAAAAAAAGGTTCCAGAGCCGACTCGCTCTCTTCCCATTCACTCTGCAAACTCGAACTCACTTCTCAATCAATTTTTACAACGTTTCGGCAAAATAATCTGCACTGAAACCTTTTTTTCCTATGAATGAAGCTACAGGAAGCCTCATCACTGCTACTAATATTTTAATATTAGTTTAATATCACAAAGAATGCCTGAGTCTGTTCATGCCGCTTCCATCTGATCCTGCATCTGATGCGCCATCAGGTGGCGTGCTCCTTCTCTCCCTCTAGTCTAGGCTCTACTGCCCCTTCACTTCAGGGCCCACTTAGCCCTTGTGGCAGTGGCTCAACAGGACAGTTTGCGTGCGTTGGTGTGGGTGGGTATTGTGGATGTGCGTGTTTTGAAAATTACAATCCCGCTACTGTGTACTACGGTACTGACTGTGTGCTACTGAGCTTAGTCAGTAGCTGTATCAGTGTATCAAGTAAAGGCTAGCAGGCCAGGGTCCATGCTCCACAGAATGTTCAAGCCATCAAGGCGTAACGTGACTGTCAAACAAGGTTTACATAAAAATCATACAAACTGTACTTGTAGTATAGTATAGTAGTAAACAAACTGAAGAAACCAGCACTCCACCTAAAAGTCCGAGCAACTCGACCGCAGTTGCCAGTGCTAGTGCAGCATGGGCCATGGGCCTAGCCTTTGCATTAATTTTTGATGTAACTAAGTAGTTTAGGGACCATTCGTAAATACCGATATTTATTTAGAAACGAAAACTAGTCGTTTCTCTTCAACCCCCCCTCTCTCAGAAACGAACACATACAAACGATGCATAGTATCGATATTTTTTCTTTTCTGGACGTGCCAACTGCCAACACATATACATACAAACGGTGCATCGATATTTTCGAGAAACGAACAGGCGCTATTAAATTAAAGTGGGGTACCCCCCTAGCCTAGCCCTCCCCCCTAAACGACTAGTTTTCGTTTCTAAAATTAATAAAAAAAATATCTATATTTACGGATGGCCCCTGGCCTGGCCTACTTGTTCAGCATTAGATTTTTAATTTTACTCAACAAGGCTAGCTAAACAATCATGTAAAATGTCAGACCAGCATAATTATAACGTAATTGTCGTTACTTCCAGACATTAGAATTTTCGTTTTGGTAGTTGCGGCGCGGACACTGCTTCCATGGTTAGATGGCGTCGTGCTCTGCTTGCTCCTCTTGCCAGTCAGAACTGACCCAGCGCTACAAGCTACTTCAATGCTTGCATCCTGTTTGCACGGACTGTCTGGAACAACTCATTCGACTGGAGGACAACTGTATCAAATGCCGTCGGTGCCAGGCTATCACTCCATCGCCGGGGCAAGGAAGATCGCACTACCTTACCCTGCCCACTTGCCGGCCTTCGAGCGGTGCAGAGGCTAGGGCAGGTGATACTGGACGCCAGGACCTGCAGGAGGAGGGCGAGCAGATTGCGTGCGACAACTGCACGGGAGACACGCTAGCTACCAGCGTGTGCCAAGACTGTTCGCTGGACTTGTGCGAGGAACATGCTGCGTCTCACGTCAAGAAAAGAAAATTCGCACACCATCGTGTTGTATCTGCTGCGAACGGCAGAATCGATGGAAGCAGTGGTGGTGCCTTTGCAGCAGCGCATGGCTTTGGCAGCAGCAGCAGCAGCCGTTGTCCAGTACATGTGACGCAGAATATCACACACTACTGCAGGGCATGTGAAGATGTGGCCTGCAGTGTGTGCTTGAGACAGACCACACATGGCCAGCACGGGCAAGCGCTGGTCACAATCCAAGGAGCTGCCCAGGAGAGCAGAGAGCAGATCCAGGCGCTGTGCAGTGAAACAAGCCACGGAGGCTGCCGCAAAACAATCACCGACAAAGTGGAAATGCTGCAAACCATGCAGGATGGCATTAAAGACTCAGCAGCTGAGCTTTCTAAGCAAATCACTGAGGAATTCGGCAAGAAGATTGAGCGGCTCAAAACACAAATGGAGAAATTGCTCGGTGATGTTGATCAGCTTCAATTGCAGAAATGTCTTCCCATAGGGAATTGCCAAACCAAGTTAACCGGGTGCCTTGAAGTGTTAGACAAGCTTCAAGAAGTAGCTGCTAGTTGTGACGGAGACTACGCTGCAGTGCGAGTTTGTCGTTGGATCGTCTCAAAGACGACGGAGATATCTGCTACTGCTGCCGAAGACCTTGCGGAAGTAAGCACTGGATGTGACTTGATGTGCACTCAGCTCACGGGCAATGTGACCGTAGAGGATATTGGCAAGATTGGCTGTGTGTTTGATGCTAGCGAGATGGACCCGAATGCCAGCACCGTGCAAGCCCCAGAGACTGCGGAGGCCGGTGAACAGTTCACCGTGTCTGTTTCACTGGTCAGCGGGTACAAGACCGTGATTGCAAAGTCATCGCCACTCTACCGGAACGTATCGTTCAGCATATCTGGACCCGAGGAACCGAGGGACACGTCATCTGCCCGGTCGGCTGTATGTGATCAAACTGCTGCGCCGGTTCAAGTGACGAACGCGGCAGGCCCAGGTGAATGGCAATGTCGAGCGAAAACACCTGGAAAGCACTTCATCACAGTAGTGTATGGTGAAATGAAGCTATGCAACATGAGACCTCTGCAGATCCAGCGCACACTTCAATTTGATCCCGAGGCATGTGAATGTGTATTGCAGTTTAATGGCGCCAGGACTGTGGCTACGTGCTGTGACGAGGGAGCACAGAGGAACGCCTACTCAACTCCTATAACTGGCAACCTGCATGTGCGACTCAAGTTTGCTTGCAACCGTGCGACCATGCGCAACGGCATATATCCCCTGTGTGGTATTGTACCTGACAGTACTGGTAAACAACTACCCATGTTGAGGCGCACAGACGGCCTCTGCGGAGTCGGTTCAAATGGGAACGTGTATGGGCAAAAGGCGAGGGCTGAGAAGTGGCCGAATAAGGTTGACTTCACGCTGCTGATCGACTGCAATCAGGGAGTGTTTGAAATGCAGTGGACACACGATGGAGAACCTGTTAGCCTTCGATGGACGGGTATACCGCCCAAGGTGAGAATCCTAGTGGGCCTGTACTATACCGACACCTCATTTTCAATAGTAGCCGTGTAAACACTGAACAAGAATCGTGCGTGGAAGAACACCTGCTTCGACCCTGGTCAGACCAAAGCCAAGGTCATCGGATTCAGTGTAGACCTCCAAACCTGGTGTGGCATCTACCGTAACCAAACTCGCTATATATCTTATGGCAGGTTCACACCTAGCTGTCTATATTATGTATAGCTGTTTCTATGCAGCAGCTATCAGCCATGGCATCAGCCCTGGCACGCATAGCAGCTATCAGCCCTGGCATCAGCCCTGGCATCAGCCCTGGCACGCATAGCAGGCTAGATAGCCCTGTCAAGCCGTACGTAGTTCTGGTGGCCCATTGCTGCGGCCGGCAGGATTTCGTTTGCAGAATGATTAAATTTTGTTATTTCTGTGCCGGCGCTGACTGCGGCACACTTCTACCCTTGGCCCCCATCGGCCGTCATCTTTTCATTGATACACGCCGTCTTCAAGTACAGTGGTGCCAACATCGGCATAGCACATGATCGTAGTGCGCATTGCTGACCGCGGCACACACTTACGCTGGTCTCCATCGGCTTGATACACGTGGTGATAGCTTCAGTATTGTATATGGTTGCAGTGCACCTTTGCAAGCCCTGTGCATGCCAGATGAGACTACTTCAAAGTATCTACTCAGTGCCTCCACGCGGATAGCTGCTACAGTAGTCTGGATTGCGGACAGCCTTCAAGAATACGGAGTGCCTTTTTAGTATCACGTTTTCCTTAGATAATAAATCTCCTTTTCGAAAGTAACTTATAATTATTGTCTTTCTCTCTCTTTTAGTTTTCAGCGACTGGAAACCAGCCCTAGATGCCTGTTTCAACATCTCTTTTCATCTTACTATTTCAAATACACCTTTACAAAAGTCCACTATTTTTCGAGAATGTGTTTGAATTGGATTTCTATTAATTCGTTTTCATGTAGGGATGCTCAGCATGTTATTCATGAAGCTTTAGCTCCATGGCCCTCGAAATCATAATAATTACAGTGTGGGTGCACAGCCAAAACTCAAGGTGAATTGCAATTTGCGCTGCACATGCTATTGGATCGTCAGATCATTAATTTTTAATCTTTTCGCCTACAGGTAGGCTGCTTGTGATCTGCAGCTAGTGCCATGTCTTCTTCTCGCAATGCGGTTTTGCGCCATGCAGGGATGCTACGTAATATGCATCGTGCAATCACGCTTGCTGCTTGTCCACCGAATCACTCCACAGCACTCCGCTGTCACTGGTTTATCAGCGGTCTGCTAGCATGTCAATCTCCTTTGCACAATCTTTGTGAATCTTATCCGAACGCCAACTACCCAAGGAGTTCATTATCCGAAATGCCTGGTTGTACCATATTGAAAGGGCAAGGGGAGTACATGTATTTGCTACACTACAGGTGAGCAACATGCATAATATTATTATGTTGGCGTCAAGCCTTATCCCTATGGATGTCAGTAGGTTTTTAGGGACAGGAGTGTGTATTATTCCCGTGTTACTGCAAGGAGAGAGCGAGGAACAATGTAAACAGATGGGAATAGTTCTGCTTCAGATGGGTGTGTAACTGCCACGGTACCTTGTCTCAGCACTGCGCCCCCATGGGGTCACCCTGGTGTTGATAACCGGCACTCTTCTGTAGTGTACAGAGGTGTTCTCTTTTTTCTGTCTTTCTCTCTATCTATCTACCTACCTACCTACCTACCTATCTAGCTCCCCTCCCCCTCCTCTCTCTCACTCTCTCCTCCCTCCCTTCTCTCTCTCTCTCTCTCTCTCTCTCTCTCTCTCTCTCTCTCTCTCTCTCTCTCTCTCTCTCTCTCTCTCTCTCTCTCTCTCTCTCTCTCTCTCTCTCTCTCTCTCTCTCTCTCTCTGAGGACCCTCCTTCCAGCCATATCCCACAGGCTTCTCGAATAGGATTTAAAAGTAAATGAGACAAGAAGTCAAAAACAGAGCACACGCACATCAAGTGGCACACTGATCACATCGAGGAGGAGTGGCGAACCACCAAGAAACTCGGGTCCCGAGGATATGCTACGACTACAGCAACTGGCAACTGTTGCCTTTGGTACACTCAGGACGCTGTGGATCCATAGCCATAGGTCGCTAGTTTCGGAGGATCTCCGCATCCGGCTTTAAATGCCTTTGTCACAGTGTGTGCTCCCTGTGCTCTGCTGCAGCATGGGCACCAACGAAACAGCAGCTGAGCCGTATTGAGGCCTTCCACAGAGAAACAGCTGCGGGCGCTAATCGGCATCGTGTTCCCGAATCGGATCAGGAACGAGAGGCTCTATGAGCGTACCGGCGCGGTTCCTCTCGGTATGATCAACTTGAGAGGTGGGTGGAGGCTCTTTGGGCACGGCCTCCGGCTCCCGGCTGACTCACCACCACCGCTGGCCATGGGAGTGTACTTGGCAGAGCCTAGTCCAGCGGGCTGGAGGGGACGACTAAGACATACGCCTGGTCCAGTGGGCTGGAGGGGACGACCAAGACATACGCTACAAATGCTACTACAAGATGATGCCAAGCGGATTGGACTTTCCTTGTCAAGCACTTGAAGTAGATCTGGAGGCATTCCGTGCCCTTGCTGCTGACGGAAGCGGGGTACGGGGTGGGCATCTGTGCCCTTGCTGCTGACGGAAGCGGGGTACGGGGTGGGCATCTGTGCCCTTGCTGCTGACGGAAGCGGGGTACGGGGTGGGCATCTGTGCGCATGTGGTATCAGCACACTAGTTTTTATCTTCTTTTCGCATGATGTCTTCTTTTTTCTGTACCTGTTTTGGACTTTTGTATCTACCGTACGGGCAATATATGTTGCCGCAGTGAGGCCATGAAGCGTTACATTGGCACATGTTTGCCGCACGCAGGGCGTTACATGCAAAGTCGCACAGGAGCCGTTACACAGGTTTCTATATTGCCGCAGTCCTTTTTTTGCTATTGCCGCATCACTTTTTTGCTATTGCCGCATCATTTTTTTGCTTTTGCCGCATCATTTTTTCTTCTCATCCACATTGAAGGAACAGAAATTCAGTTGCTATCCAACTGTTACAAACCCGATGGCAAAGGGCAACAACGATATCAATAGAAGACTGTATATTTTAAAGGGGAAGTTAAGGCAAAAATTAAAAATTTCACCAGTTGTAGTCTTCGGGGTGCTGAGTCGAATGGTCTTGGTCCGAGGAAGCTGAGACGATCCCTTCCTACTTGAATCCCAATCGAACTCGCGCACTTCCACCGAAACTGGGTGACTGCGCCCTACTAGATGGGGATTTGTATGCAAAATGTCACTAAAAGCGCCATTTCGTTCTTATAAAAGCACGGATGACCGCGATTGGCCCATATGTTGTAGTCTTTTGGACGCTGAGTCGACTGGTTTTGGTCCGAAAAGGCTGCGATGCAGCGTTCCTCATTTATTCCCAATCGAACATGGTTGAAGAAGCGGTCACGTGCTCCTGGGTGCCAAAATCACCTGGTCACCACGCCAGCAGGCGACAACTTTCACACCAAGGTTCAACTCGAGTGACAGGACTGCACCCAAAAAAGGTCAAAACAGGCTGTAAGTTGTACCCTGCAGGCACGGTGACCAGGTGACTGGTGTACGCAGGAGCACGTGACCGCTTGTTCAACCATGTTCGATTGGGAATTAGGGGCGAACGCTGCATCGCAGCCTTTTCGGACCAAAACCAGTCGACTCAGCGTCCAAAAGACTACAACATATGGGCCAATCGCGGTCAGCCGTGCTTTTATAAGAACGAAATGGCGCTTTTAGTGACATTTTGCATACAAATCCCCATCTCGTAGGGCGCAGTCACCCAGTTTCGGTGGAAGTGCGCGAGTTCGATTGGGATTCAAGTAGGAAGGGAGCGTCTCAGCTTTCTCGGACCACGACCATTCGACTCAGCACCCCGAAGACTACAACTGGTGAAGTTTTAATTTTTGCCTTAACTTCCCCTTTAACTATCAGAGTGATCTGTTCACAAAAAGATCATCAAAAGGAAAGTGACATAGGGGAAGAGCGCTTCCTCCAAAAACTACTGTCACTCACACAGTTAATGAATGTACAACATATTACAAAGTCACCGTGGCTATCATTAGTCATCACTGCTGCTGGAGTCGTCATCGCTGCTCGAGCCATCACTGCTGCTGGAGACTTTTCACCACGCGGTACATGTGCTTTCACAGTTTTCAGCCTTTTTTTTGGAGTGCAAACTGCAATGAAAAGATCGCCGCACCCCGCCGGACGCGCGTTACGAACTCAACGAAAATTTGTCGCACTAGCCTGGTCGCGCGTTACGCCGCACCCCCCTGCGTTACGCGTTACGCGGCAACATATATTGCCAGTACGGTATTCAAAGTGGATTATGCGACTGTGACACTTTTGGCTGGTTTGCATGATTTGCGTGCTGCAGGCCATGCTGATGTCTACGCGAACATGTACAATAATAATAATAGAAGATAGCAGAGTACGATAATGAATTGTGTCACATGGTCCTCTGGAGCTGCTCCCGGCCTTGTGCTATGCTGTCATCATTATAGTTTATACCTTGTCACAGTAAAAATAATAATAATTGTGTACAATAGTCATGTAGATCCGAGTACATTATTCGATTGTACTGATGCGGATCCCGCAAATATTATACGACCTACTTCTTGCGTAGGGATGAATAATTATTAGGGCTGAAACAATTATACCGATAACTCGCATATCGATCGTTAAGAGTGCGATCGATAATCGTTAGTGTTCAAAACGAGTACTAACGATTTTTTATGCATGCATATCAGTGACAGTATTCTAGCCCTTGCACTCCATCCGATAGTGAATACGAGTACAATCATGTACTTTCAAGACTTTCAAGGGCAGTAAAATCGACTTGTGGCTTTGAAAGAGATTGGGAGAGAAAACTTTGTCTTTTTGGTTTATTTGTGCGAGAAGTTGGAGATGAGAGCAGTTGCCAGAGGGTGATGACAAGATTCTTCGCTCTAGAAACAACATGAAATTCTCTACTTGAGTAGTTCATGCTGATAAAACCAGCCAGATATCTACAGATGTCAACAAATTTCTAGCGTAGCAAAGGCATCATAAAATTTCTTTATCAACTGGTGTTTGATAGAGCCAACAAGAATCGATAAAAAATATATATCGATCGTTAATGATACTGGTTGATCGTTAGGAGTTATTGAATGATCGTTTTAGCCCTAATAGTTATCCTATCCACGATGGGAATTAACCGTATTGCGTGACTGATCCTTTCAATGTTCTTATCTTTCAAGTGACTTTTCCTTTTCTACCTGGACTTCTCCTTGGTTTCCCTTTTCTCTCTAGCTCTTCCAGTCTTGTACCTTCTTGCTATTATTCACCTAAATGTGGGGCTTTGAATAAAACAAGTGGAAATACATGATTGTAATGGTCTGTATAAGAGCACAACTAAAATATTTATAACTATAAAATATTGACTAGTTTGAGGGAAAGAAATAATACTAATACTTACTTTATACTGGTAAGTCTACAAGTACTTGTGCAGTGCTGTTTAGTTGTGATAGGTCTGCGTGGGTGGTTGTGTCGTGTTGTTGGCTCGAGGTGGCAGTAACTCAGTCGATCCGGGGCCCCTGCCCCAGGGTGACCATGGTCACTCTTGGAGTCTTGCTGCTGCCTGTGCTGCACTGGGTCGGCTGGTCTCATAATGCTAGCTGATGCTACCACGCTATCGCTGGTACTGTGGTAGTGCCAAGCAGGGTAGGGGGTATGGTGTCCCGCACCACATGTGACATGCCTGGTTGAATGTCACCAAAAAAACAAAGCGACGACGCCATCGACGTGTGGTAACACCAACTGACCAAGTTAGTGAAGAAGAGTAGACGGCCTGGGCATGGGGGGTTAGGGACGAGTCTTGGTAACACGGATATACTGTATACATGAATCATACGTACTACGGTAGTCTGTAGTACTCCAGACCAATATCATTCTACGTGGAGTATTTTACTTTTTAGAGTAAAAATGTGCACTGTTCTCGTCTTGTACTTGTGCGTGTCGCGTGAGGTCCTTACTGTTCCAAGATGATGAGTAAAGAGAAGAAGTGAGTGAGGGCTGATCCCAAGCAGTCAACATGATCCGTGCATGGCCGGTAGATCTGCGACGTAGTGCCTGGATCTGGACTGGATCGAGTGTCTGCTCCGTGTGTGTCTGTGTGCTGTACAGCCAAATCGCCAACACGACAAGAGCATCCACTGTCATCATTAGTGCACTGCATCGTCTGCATGCACGCACTGAGCTCATGAGTCAGTTGCGCGCTTGTGCTATCCATTTCACGGCATGACGCGCGCTAGCGTAGCTCGTGCATGCTAATATCAAGCGGCGTGCATGCATTTTCTTCCCTTCATTTCGGTGTCCCTCCATCCAGCGGGAGGGTGTTGTTGGCGAGATAGTTGATCTAGTTAGGCCAGAGACCGAGAGCGGCGCTTGCTGGCATACAGCGCTAGTTCTCTTAGGTCATGGCCGTCTTGTGATCAGTTGTCCAGACGCTGCTGGGTGTAGGTAAGTAGCGTGCTCCGAATCTTTGATCTCGCTGCCGAGCACTCCAACACCACCATGGAAGTTTCTGTATTTTTGAGAATACTAGTAGTACGCCCTGAATGACATAACCATGATCTGGTGGGTTGTTGTTATCGTCTGCAACGTTCTGTGTGTGTGTGTGTGTGCAGGATTGCTTGTAGTTTCTCAGTCGTCGTGAGCTGTGAACTGGGGCGTTCCGTCACTGTGGTAAGGCAATGTTCCTGACGATCGTGGCCGAGATCGATTGTGAAATCCTACTTGTTTGTTTGTTGGACGGGTGCGAACGTTGCGAAGTCGACCCTTTGATTGCGCGCTCAATCCATTGCTGTTGCTTTTCTGTTCTTTTTCTACTCTGATTGGGTGCGCTGTGGGTGTTAGTCGCAACGACGACCTATCACAAACCCTTCTGTCCTATTGACGGTTGTAGTATGCGTGCTCCAGCGATACAATAGCTATCACTATTCACTAGTATAACTGGCACGGACGAGTGGTTTGTTCTCGCAGCTCCAGGAATATTTCATGTGCAGAGTAATAGAGTGCTCCTTGCTGACGGGTATCTCGAAAGTAATCGTTCAAGTCCCACGCAAAATGTTGGATCAACCCCCCCCCCCCCCCCCCCCAAGGATAATTTGAGTGCTGTGCCCGTGGTGGAGAGTTCGTGCGCACCTGATATACAATCATGTAGAGGCTGCTGCAACGATTACGCTGCTGGGTATCCCAAACTCCTTACTACATGTAGACTCAGTCAGTCAGTATTCTCCCTCTTCACTCTTGTGTCGTTCTGCGCGCCCATAATATTTCGTGGGAAGATGTCATCAGCTAGCGGTATCTGCACAGGACTCCACCGCTGCTTTGGTTACTTCGATATCACTTCTGTAGTCAGCCAACTATGCTCTCTGCGTTTCGTGCTGTCTGTGTGCGTGCGTACGCACGTACATGTGTGTGCACATGCCTGTTGTTTTCCTCCACTGAAAGTTTTGCTATTGCCAGTATTCATTGCAATGGTATTGCCAGTATTCATTGCAATGGTATTGCGGGCGCAGGGCAGTACTTGTAAGCGCATGTGGAACATAGTGAATGTATGCCCAGTACATTATTATTAGGAGGAATTTATGCAGGGAGCGTTGTTCTGTTATTGCTGCTTGAGAAATTGCTCATTGTCACTGTATGTGTGTGTGTGTGTGTGTGTGTGTGTCTGTGTCTGTGTCTGTGTCTGAGGTGTGTGCGCGTACGTGTGTGTGTGTGTGTGTGTGTGTGTGGTACATGGTGTGTGGTACATGGTGTGTCTGTGTCTGAGGTGTGCGCGCATACGTGTGTGTGTGCGCGTGCGTACCTGTGTACATGTCGGTGTGTCTGTGTGTTGGGGGGGGGGGGGGGGCACTAATAATTGTAAATTCAGTGAACTGAACTGAATCCCTGGTTTTAGTATTCCCATTCCCCTATCTCCTGAATCCCTCATAATTTTCCTCTGTGAGGTAGCATGGCAGGTAACATAGCTGTTCAATGGTGACCATGGTAACATAGCTGTTCAATGGTGACCATGGTAACATAGCTGTTCAATGGTGACAGCACAAAGGACTTGACTGTATTGTACTTAAGGGTGTCAATGAGATTTCCCTTTGGATGTGAAGTATATGTATGTGGTAGGAGGTGGAAGTGTGAAACACACATCGGTTTGGGTACTGTGGCATAGTGTGGGATCTGCATAGGCTAGGTGCCAAGTCACTGCTTGGACTCCCTAGTACACTACACAAAAACCTTGCCATGAAGAATGAATGGCACTACACTGTTCTACTCTCTTTTATTTGTCACAGTGCCGAATTCAACAGTGCTGCCTCCTAGATAGTCATGTTGAGTTGTTGCCTGCGAAACATTGCCTTTCTTCCCAAATCTGTGCTCGGCATGCACGCATGCCCTCACTCCACTGCTCACACGGTATTGCAAGTTATCTGGACCTGAAGAACGCTTACAGTTGACTACCTCGGTAGTAGTGATGCAGCTGCATGGTGTTATGGAGTCCATCTACCCCTTAGTGGTAGCGGCTTGAAGCTTAGATTGTCGCGCAGTTGGCTCTTTCCCCTGCGCGGTGACAGGAAAGGAAAGAAACAAATATGGGAAAAGTACTCACCAACAATTGCATGCCACGAACATATTGAATCGGTGTGTTCCCTTCTGCTTTGGCATCGAAGTCTGTGAAATGATTGTTTTCATTCAGGCCAAATCAGCACTGCATTGTATACCATGTTATGACGTGTGTGTGTGTGGGGGGGGGGGGGGATTAATCTTACAGCCACTTGCACTAGTGGCCAACCCCTTTTGTCGCATCCATAACACTCTCCTGCGAGGTAGAGCTAGGCTTGATAGAAAACAGACTTTTCCTGGCTTGATCCATATTGATTATTGTGCGTGTATGGCCACGCCCGTGCGCAGCCTGTGGCTGCGCACGGGTTTGTACATGCATGTAAGTGATCTCCAGCCTTGCTTTTCAGCACCTTGTGTTTCTTATCTGTTTCCTTGGTAAATGGGTGTTGTCATCCTGTGTGTGTGTGCGTGTGTGCACGCGCGTTTGTGTGTTTGAATTGTTATCATCTGCAGGGCAGCTTGTCTATACATTGGCAGTGGCAGAACGGTGTTACTGTGTCATTGTTACCTACCATGTCGCTGCGGACGGCGCCGACAACACCAACCACTCCGAGCGGCAGCGATATCTCGCTGCAGACGCCCGCCAAGCGTCGATCACGCAAACAAGACATCAAGAACGAGGTAAACCCGGACTCGCACTTCCAGGTACAGCTGACAAGCAGCAGCGGAAGCAGTCCAACAGCGTCTGCAATGCCTTCATTTCCAACTCCAGCACACCCTCCACTCCAGCAGCAAACTCTGAATGAGGTTGGAAATTCTCGGCGAAAATCCACGGGTGGTAGCATCCCGAATTCTAAAGATCGCCCCAAAACCAAACGACAAGTGGCAAGCCGGAAACGCAAGAGTCTCCCTGCGGACTCTGACAATGATGGCTCGAGTATGAGCGCCTTGGAAGAATTGCAGAGCAAAGAGAATCAGGTGTACCTGGAAAAGTACATTCTTCATCGCTGCTCCCCATCAGATGAGCCGCTTAGATACCGTGCAGTGGAAATCCAGCCAAACCGGGAGCAGCTGCAGGAATTGTTTGCTGCAGCAACTGATGCAGCTGCAGTGCAGCACCACGCTGAACACGCGCGGTACGAATGGATTGCTGACCAGCCACCAGTCATAGACCAGTCATTGGTTGGCAAGAAGTTCCTGGCCAGGACCAAGCCTTGGCAAGAGGAAATTTATGGTGTAGCTGAGGTCATCAGCCTGACGGATTCCGGGTCGGCGAAGATACGCTTTCTGAATGAAGAAGGTGTCGGGACTCAGCAAAGCAGAGTTCCTGCGCACTGTCTCAGACTCTATGTTCCTATTCCCCTGATAGAGGTGAGTGTGTTAATGGAACACTTAGAGACCCCGTCGGAGTTGACTAGTATAATATACTGATTGCTATACTGATTACTGAGTGGAAAATAGGTACACTGTACTGTACATTGCATTCAGCGACGGCTTGTTACACCAGGGCTCGAGCGCTCTCGTATAAGAATAATAAGAGTGTAGACATACTCTCGTAATTATGCATTTGACTGCGTGTATGGGCGTATTCCGATGTTGCCTGGCATCGGTGCATAAGCGACTGTTTGCAGGTAGGATATAAGCCTAAAGCTGTCACGGTTCACAACTGGCGCGTGTACGCGTTTCGTGCGTGTTTTTGCTGGCTCTTGGGGATGTCATACGTATCGAAACGCTCCGAAAGGCCAACGTGTTGTAATTTTCAGTGCGTATCAGGCACGCACAGGCGTACATGTCAGTCACTTTGACTGACTCGCGGGGTCATAAATTAATACTCCAAGGCGTCGCACGCTCTAAATACGACAGCCTGAAATTGCTGTGTTTTGTGAAAGCCTGAACGCCCGTTTGGGCACACATGAACCCCAAGCGCACCGCACCTACACGCCAGTTGTGAGCACAGCTTTAAAAGGCCAAGTGCTTGTATATTGACGCTGGGTCTGTTTGGCTATTGTGCCCCTCACAGCTTCGTATGATACTGGAGGCCAAGTGCAATCAGCCTGATGTACGTCGTCAGAACGGTGATAGTGATGGCAATGACGATGAGGTTGCCGACATCACAGAACGCGCTCAACGTGCTAACATGCCTCTGAACAGCGTGGCCTCTCGCACACTTCCGAATGCCAGCAGCAGCGCCCAGGGGTTCAATCGAGACCGGGAAACGAGAACGCCGAATCGAATATTTCGCACGCCGAGCATCCGCACGCCGGGCCCCAGCTATCCAGATCGGAGTCAGCAGTTTGTCAAGGGCGACATTCTCTGCCTGGGCAACATGTCGCGCAAGCGTTACAACGGCTCCCAGTGGCGTTCACTGTGCCAGCACAGCGAAGGGTGTGACAGAGAGTCTCAGAGAGGCGGCAGCTGCTCTCTGCACAGCAAGGGCGATGCGTCCAGAAAGTCATCTACAGGTAATCAGTTGTAAACAGTACACTGAATAGCATACGCCCATCATCATATTTGAGCCATGATCAGCCAAAGCAGACCCACAGGCCAGAAACATTCAAAATTGACTTTACCTGAAAATTGTTTGTTTGCATTTGGTGGTCGTTCAAGGCAGATTGGACAAGGGTGGGTCAGCGTCAAATGTGGGGCTAATTTTGCTCCCCCGCCGTATCACGGATCGAATAATATGCATGAAAGGTCCCGGCAACATAAGTGCATGATTGTACTTCTGTGTGGGGAAAGTCGTGCCCCCCCCCCCCCCCCCCTTTGATCACTATCCTGGCTACGCCCCTGCACTGTACTCGGGTATCATAATATGGGAATCTTCCAATGGTGCCATCGTGCTCATGAGGTCCGCTGTTGCAGACATTTGTAATGTCATAGATACATTGTAGGTTTTTTGGAGATAGAAAAAGGAGTTGGCAGCCCCCTTTTCTTTCATAATGCAGTTGCGTGATGTCCACAACTTTCTTAGTATTTTTTGGAGATAGCTGCTGAAAATCGCTTCACTGCATTACTCCATCGTGTTTACTGTAGGAGAATATGCTCCATTCCCGACTCCAAGCACAGCGAATGGATCCTTCAGTCAACAGGTCACACCTTCAAAAGAGTTCAACGCCTTACGGCCGGAAAGCGCTCGTGAAGAAGCAGCCCATGGCCTGCTTGAGCTCTCCGCAGGCGGTAAGGACAAGCAGCAACGTTCGTTGGCATCCAGCTGTTCCACGCAGGACGCGTCGCCCATGACGAGCATCGCCAAGCCGCTGCTGTTCACCACCAACGTGTCTCCGCCAAGCGGCGCCGCACAGCCGGCGGTTACGATAGGTCACGCGGCGCCGTGCAGCCTGGTCAACAGCAGTGTGATCAACATGGTGCCGACAAGCGGGGTACAGGTGATGCCCATGATGCCCATGCAGTACGGACGCTACCAGCCGCCGCCGCAGTTCTTCATGCAGCCCGATGGTCCCGGCGTCATGGCGCGTCAGTCCCCACGTGTCATGCTGTACCCGGGAACTTCGCCAGCACTCGGTACCCTATCGACACCTGGTGGACTTCTACAAGTGCAACCTCAGCCACCGCCACCCCCGCCGGGTAGCTTCATGCAGTTCCCGGGAGTACACGCACCGGCAGCATTGCAGCCAGCGCCCGCAGGCCCAATGCCACCGCAGTACATGCATCCCGGCCTCATGCAGCACACCGGCAGCGGCGGAGAGTACTGCTTGCCCACGTCACTCATGTCCAGTACTGGTACGCCTACTCTCCCCGCGGTGGGCAAAGTGGATAGTCTTCCAACTCCCATGACCGCATCACTGTTCAACACGACTGGAGGTATTGGTGGTGTTTCAACTATAACGCCACAGCCGAATCAGGTAAGGGATCATCCGTAAATACAATCTTTTTTTCAAAACCAAATCTGTTATTGGCAGGGGGGGGGGTGAAGTGATATATTGTAAAAAGATTGACACGATGGTACATGTGTATCCTTTTTTGGTTATCAGGGGCTAGGAGAGACAGACAAACAGACAGGCAGACAGACAGAGACAGAGAGAGGGGGAAGGAAACAGAGAAAGAGAGACAGAGACAGAGAAAGAGAAAGAGAGAGAGAGAGAGAGAGAGAGAGAGAGAGAGAGAGAGAGGAGGGAGGGAGGGAGGGGGGGGGGGGGGGAGGGGAGGGGAGGGAGGGACAGAGAGAGAGAGAAAGAGTGCGTATCAGTCTGGACTTCACCTGCTACAGTGGTGCACGTTTTGTGTTGTGAATGGGCCCTGTGCTGTGCTGATGTCATCCTCATTATCTGGATTGTTTCAGCTGTACAACCAAGCAGTGGCTAGCAGTGGAGAGCCAACTAGCCAGGCTACCACCACCATCCCTCAGAGTAGTGAGAGTCGTGTGCCCTTCTATCGAGTGGGAATATCAACTTCAGCTCCACGTCAACCGGCCAAGTCCGATGGAGCTGGTACACAGACTGCTCTGGGAACGTGTTCTGCAAGCAGCTCCTCGCAGACACCACCAAAAACTCCTGAAAACTGTGAGGGAAACAAGCCTTCCGTGCTAGAAACAGTGAATGAGAACCAGGAACTGGGACCAGCCCCCAACACAATGCGTAGTGCTAGGCGCTCGCTCTTTCCTGACAACACTGGACAACCGGTCTTGCAAGCGCGCATCGCCAACCCATCACCGTCCTCTCAGCTTGGCGATGTGTGGTCGACTGTGCTGCCAGAAGCGAAAGGCCCTGGCTATGTCCATGCTGCCACTGTGGCCGCCCCGATTGCCAATGCTGTCCCCACGGCTATGGCAAGCAGTGCCGCACATGACACAGGAGTACATCGAGATGTAGCCGATGCTGCTGATGAATCCGGTGACCAATCTTCACAACTGTCGAATAGAAGGTAAGCTACTTGCCGAACAATGTGAATATCTGAGTGATTTTTCAAGCATTGTGAGGGCCTGAGTTTGGGACTGGTTTCCTTCCAGTAGCAATAGGTGCTAGGTAACGCAAGAATTGCACCTATGCATAAAACAAGGCTTCAGCCCTTTTGCAGAGCAGCTTGTCCCATATTTGGCAGGTACATCCAGCTTTAGTGCACTTGTGAGTATGACTGTATGCAGTTGATGACCTTTTTTGCTAGGGAATCTCTCGATTTTGATTGCATGTAGCAGTTTGGGAAGGGGACTTCCTGCCCAACATACACTAGACAAGTGTGCTGTACTATACCATGGAATGGCAAGCATTTATCATGCTCGCTTCAGGCATAGTGCACTGTATCATGGTGTGCACAATTGTGATATAAATGGCAGATGTACAGCTCAAGTTCCCACTGCTCCGCAATGGTTTCACTCTAGACGCCAAAGTTGAATAGCAATCTGTGCTAGGGGTGAAACGATTAAGGGATATTCCTTAACGGTTAATCCAAAACTTATCGATTATTATCCATTAACCCTTTGTGACCCCACTGAAAGTACGACAATTTACTCACCTTCAAATAACATGAACTTTCGCTTGTATCTCTGCCAAACATTCACTGATTTTTACAAACTTGCCACCGCTGGAAAGGTATTTCCAAGACGAAGCGACTAATACCACACTCAAGCCAGCTACCTGCACGGCTTCTGCTCTGCGTGGCCTAGAATGCCGCTCAAAACAGCAGCCGTGCGCGAACAGCTCCAGCAAAGTTCAAACAGCCGCCATTCAATTCTCCTTCATCAGATCGACTTCAAACAAACTACAGCGGAAAGCTCGTTTCAAGCGCAAAATTGTGGTGTGCTGCATGCTTGAGTATGACGTAGCACGCCGGGGAAAACCCCTGCCAAGTACAGTGTGAAATTTTGAATTTTTCGATCGGAGTGAATTTTTCAGTTTTCCTCTAACCTCGAGTCTCACCACGGCGGCATCGTACCTCGTAGAGACTTCGGATAACTTCGACGTGATAGCCAAGGTTCCTCTCGAAACGTAGATGCTTTGTGTATGAAAATCGGTGAAGGAACACCAGAGATATAATTTTTTAGTGCCACTGTATACCAATTGATCACATATCGATCGATGGGGTCACAAAGGGTTAAGCACCACTGACGACAAAACTCACCATTTTGCATCAACTACAATCAATTTTGCGGAAACTTCAAAGAGAACAAAAATAATGGAAACATCGACTGTCGCACAGGCACAAACTGATTCTGAAGGCTACTTGTCCAGAACAGTGAGTTCCGTGAAGCAACCGGAACGAAAGTTCGCGGATACGAATCAGTGCGCGGTGCAGAGAAAAGAGCCGCGTGTCATACAATAGATCTAGAGTACATCAGGTAGATCTACCGGGTACGCGTGTAGTGTGTATACAGAGCATGTGCAACTCATTGTGCGTGCTGCACGCGTTGATTGGCACCTCCGTGCACACGCGCATCGACTCGTACTCTGGTACATGTGTTGCACGCAGTAAAGTCATGTAGACACACTGCACCTGCCGGATATTTCGTCGTACCGTATAGTATGTCGTACGAAAATGCTGTAGCGAATAGAAAAATCGTAATCGACTAGATTTTTTCGACTAATTAATCGACTAAACCACATAATCCTTTCACCCCTAATCTGTGCTGATTGATTTGCAAACGGCAGTAAGATTGCAGACCACTAATTCCCTGCCATGGATGCAGTGCTGCAGTATATAGAGTGAGAATACTTGCATTGTCACGTATGGTATTTTCGTGGAACTGAGGCCAAGGGAATTCAAATTCGGAATGCCTGCGTGTTTAATCAACTTGTGTGTGTGTGTGTGTGTGTGTGTGCGCGTGGGTGTGCGTGGGTGTGTGTGTGGGTGTGTATGCGTGCGTGTGGGTGTGGGTGTGGGTGTGTATGAAATATTTCTACCAACCTGCTTACTTGTATTGTGAATTGGCTATGATTGTGTTATGCACTGCTGTTTATCCAGCTGCCGATCTCGATTCAACGATAAAGATGATTGGTGCGCCAACTGCGTCACAAAGAAAAATGGCTGTAGCCGATACAAACCTGAGCACAAATTGGCACGCGCCCGTAGCCGACGTGGCAAAGCCTGATATTCATGCGCATGGTTGCTTCCTTTTCTCTACCCTTCTGCTCATTTTGTTTTTAAAACTTGAGGACACTTTTGCATTAATATTTTTTTACAATGGCATGTGTGCTGCATCGTTGACGTGTTTTGTGTTTGTTTAGCACGTTGCACATCCTATCATCTTATTAACATTGACACACTATTAGAACAGTAGAGAATTGAGGACTATGGCTGTTCGCCGCATCCGTTTACTAACAAGCATCTCCTTGAGAAACACAGTGGTGGCTTGAGATACACGTCCATTTTTTATATCATTTATTGTGTGTTAACCGTTCACTGTGGAGATGCACGCGTCTTCTCTCTGCTTTTCAACTTGTGTGTGCTAGTCGGTGGAGTCCTTGTCCGCAACTCGGCTTTGGCACTGTTGTCATCATTGTCGTCAGTTTTGTTTTGTTGTTGCTACTGCTCAGTGCCTGCTGTCACATCCTTACCTTAGTTTGCTGTTTCAGTCACTGCACTGTAACATCATCAGGCTAGTTGTTGATGGTGGTGTCACGCGGCTTGGCGGTTGTTCTTACTGCTAGCTTCACAGCGCCATTCGATCCGTGTGCGTGTGTGTGTGTCCGCGCGCGTGCGTGTGTGTGTGTGCGTATGTGTGTGCGTATGAACGTGCGTATGTGTGTGTGTGTATGTGTGTGTGTATGTGCCCATGCACTGGATTGACTTGTGCACATACACCCACATACTGCACAGGTGTGCTTCAAGTCTGGCTGCTGGCTACTCCTCTGCTATTTTTCGTCTAGTGAAGATCTGGTTTCTGCTTTGCATGCATACAGTTTACTTTGTGTGATGGTGATGGTGATCACGGAAGAACTCTATTCTATCTAAAGTTATGATTTGTGGCTTGTCGCTTTTCCACGCTCTATTCTCCATTGTTACCTCTATTATCAGAGCCAAATGGGCTCATCATCAGTTTAGACGTTGGACTGCTGAGCACTGGTCTGTGGTTTGCGCGATCGAGACCTATTTGTGACGATGTAGGCTGGTGCGCAAAACGTCCTATTTCTTGGGCACTGGTAGGTCTACATGCAAGCGTACAATCATACTACTAGTACTGGAACCTGGGGTGACTCTTGCCGTCTTGGTGAGTGCGTTCGATTACGCACTTGAGTCGATTCATGAATCCATTCGCATGCATTCAAGTCGTTCGATTTCATGTCAGGAGCCCTGGATCATGGAATCGATTCGGAATCCATTCCCTCACATGTGGTGATGATGTGAATAGCGCGAATCGATTCGCGTGCATAATCGAACGCACTCACTGAGTGCGTTCGATTATGCACGCGAATCGGTTCACGAATCGATTCATGAATCGATTCGCGCTATTCACATCACCCCATGTGAATAGGGTGAACGGATTCCGAATCGATTCCAGGGCTCTTGACGTGAAATCGAACGACTTGAATGCATGCGAATGGATTCATGAATCGATTCAAAGTGCATAATCGAACGCAGCCACTGTTACATGATTGGACATGTATGTAGTAGAGTGTATGTAGATAGATGAACTCTCGGATCCCGTCTCATGAGCTCAGCCATTGACTAGCAGCTGCTGTTCAAATTCATGGCTTCTTGGACCACGCTGCCACGGTAGGGTCGAGCGAAATGCGCGTGGACAGCAAGACTCGAGGAGGAGTATAACAATTGTCGTTGTCTCTCCCGTTGCATGGTTACTGCATTGTTCGCCCCTTCAAGCTGATCACGCACAACGCTTCACTCAGGACAGCAGACGTAAATTGACGGTAAAAACTAAAAAAAAAAAAAAGGACCAAGGAACTACAATTAGTTACGCTATTGTCCACAACACCACCAGTTACTAACAAACAAAAAAAGTTACTTCTTACTTGTAAGTTGTCGGTTACTGATAGTAGTAGCCAGAGTAGGCAACCTGGGGATATGCACTATTGGTGGTAGCAGTAGATGATGGACCTGCTTCATACTTGTATTATTTTTGAAGGATTCTCGGCAAGTAAATGGGCGTTCGCTGGAGGGGTCAGTGCAATGGATGTGGGATGGAAGCGCAGAGCTGAGTACATGAGTGAGAAAGACTTGACCAGAAATGAGAAGAGTGTTTCGCGGACAGCAAAATAAGCCAAATATCGAAAGTTTACTCGATCATCGAATCGTTGCTGTCTAGAAAAAAAGCCGAAACTGTGTCACAACCCGTCCGCGATTATGTAGACTACCGCGGTGCCGGTAGATCTACACTGATGCATTTGGGCGCCTGACAGACACTGCGACAGACCGAGAGTGTAGTTCACCCACGGCTTTCACAGCAAAACCAGCTTGACCAGGTCTGAAGAGTAGGACGAATACCTCACAAGAAGTAAGTACAGTCATGTAGTTAGTTAGTTGTTACCAGGATCATCTTGGTAACACGGGTACGGAATCGCATGCCACTGTCACTGTGTCAGCGTCCTCGAAGAAAAACCGCGGCATTTATTTCAAGACCCTTGATACAGTCATGGCTACACTAGCCTACAGTCTGTACAAAGCTAGAAACTGACCCTAAGCCTAAGGGCTAGTAAGGCTTGGCGGCTTGGGCACGATGGGTTCAGGACTTGAGACACATTGATGGTAACCATGATAACAGACCATGTTTAGACAGCAACCCGCAAAACAATCAATTCGTGCTTACCCGACGCAATGCACAAGTCGGCATTTACTATTATATCTTATGCTTTCGACGAATATCAGTAACTGTTCAACGTGTTGAGTCGGTCTTCCGGGATCCCCCACATGCACAGGCTGCTGACGTGACGGCTGACGCAACATCTACAGCACTTGCGCGTTACATACTTGTTTAGCCTTTAATTAAGCTATAATATGCGCAGTTTGGGTAAGTCGAGTATGGCCAAGTATGGCCCCTAGACATGTGTTCGGTAAAATCTACGGACTGTTGAAATCAGGCCATTCCATTTCCGTAAAATACTACAAAAAAAACATGGCAAAAGACTAATCCTTACAATGTATGGTTAAACTTCACCTAGGGTTCCCAGTAAAAAGGCACTAGCCTGTTGGGACTAGGCCTTGACAGATTATGCTAATATTTTCGTGAAATTATGCTTTTCGCATTGCTGAAAAAATTGCAGAATTATGCTATTTTTATGCTAAAACTTATCAAATTATGCTCCATTATGCTCACATATGCTGCTAATGTACAGGTACAGTGTATATGATGGTTCTGTGCATGCAAAATGACAGGGGAATTTTTTTGTAGAGGGCGTTGTACTGTAGTAGCAAAAGTTCGTCGGGGTCAACGCACCGTCCGACCAAGCTACGACCGTCACTGATTGTAGTGGATGGGACATGTTATCAAAGGAGTCGTAAACCTACGACTTCCTGGTGCATCTAGTATGATCTACTTGTACCGGTACTTGTACCAAGAGTACATAACGTTATGTACTCTTGCTTGTACTTGTAGAACATGTACAACTGTATGGAATTTGATGCGAACAGGCGGATTATTCCAATTTATGCAATTTGCCTCGAATTATGCGATTATTCGATTTTGGTAGGAATTATGCGAAAAATTATGCTAGCATAATCTGTCAAGGCCTAGTTAGGACTCCCCTAGTAAAATAATAAAAACTACTACCAAGAGTTATCTACTCTTGCTACTACTACTAACTACTATCCTAGCCTAGAATAGCATGTACTCCCGTACCGTCTGGTTTGGTTTGGATGGGTTTGGTTTCTATTATTATTTTCAGTTCGTTGCCTCAACAGTATACAAAGTACAAATATCAAGAGGGACGTACATGTATGAAAAGAGAAAGTACAGTAGGTATCGGTTATAGCGTGGGTGTTTGAAAAACGACTTTCTATTCTTATTTCCGATATTTCTTACACACGATATACATGTACATCAAGTGTGACATATCATAATGCATGTGCGCAGGGGCGGGAAGATCATCGTGGACCTACATGTACATGTACATGACATGTACGTACATGTACATGCAACGTATTGTGCATGCGACTGGTCATAGTCCCACACGGGGCCATAGGCTTACCATTATGTGGCTATCCAACATAAGTTTAATAAAATACATGACCACAACAGTTGAACCTGCAGCACTACGACGCAACGCGAGTCAGATCAGAACTGCATGGGACAGATGTTATTACTACAGGCGATACACTTTGTACTAATCTGGCATGTTTTGCTACACAAAGTCCATTCTTGACCGATATACTAGTATTCTACTACGCGATAAAATTGCTTGTAAGAATAATTGCACTTGAAACCCGTGTTATGATTATGAAAACATGAGAGTTCATTCTTGTAGGCGGTATATTCTTTTACACGACCACGCTTTAATTAACCGATACGCACTGTACATGTACATGTAAACAAAGCAGAAAGGAAGATTCAACTGAAAGGAAAGAAAAACGTCTAGACCACGGATGATTGATGCCTGGATGCTAGACTGGGGACAGTGGGGTAGGCGCGCTAGCCGCTAGGCATGTAGCCATGCACAATAGGCCCAGACAGATCCTGCCGGCAATTCTTTCGGCAAAATATCGAAGAATTGAAAGAGCGGAAATTGCCGGCAAAATCGGAGCAAAATATCGAGATGTTGGGTAAAATCGATGCCTGAGGCTTGGATTTCCTTGTTTCTAACCCGTTCAGCTAGGATACACTGCCCAGGACGAGATTATGTCACCGAAATGTCTCTGGCCCAGTCTGGGATTAACTGTGGATCGACTTGATTTTGGAAGAACTCAGGGACACGTGCGTTGAAACTTGTGTTGAGAAACCGACCCTGCGATTTTTATGAAACGTTGTACGGGACTGTACGGGAAGTGGATATAATACACGTTTTTCCGGAGCAAAATGGAGTAAAATATCGAGTTTTTGTGCCAGGCTCGGCAAAATATCGAAGATTTCGCAGCAACATTTTGCCGCAAAATATCGAGGGGACCGGAGCAGAATCTGTCTGGGCCTAATGCACAATCACATGTCAGCTGACTGATGCCGAGTGATGGCATCGGCGCCGCGCGGTACATACATGTACATGAAATATGTTGACATGGGCGAATGCATCGAATGGGGGTACTTTAATAAAAGTCTTTGTAAATAAGTGTAGTGTCTACTGACTACTGTGATCTGATCTACATGATCTATTCGATCGTGCCGGTACTTGTACAGTGACCAAGGTGACTAAGGCCTTAGGGCGCGTTCGAATTGTCACTCTTTGACTTTTCGAGGAGTTTCCTTTTTCTGAAGAGGTGGCCTTATTGGCCTCTTCAGAAAAACGAAGCTCCTCGAAACTCCACAACCTCATCCGATGGGAGAGGTGGATTAGGGCACGTTCGAATTGTCTTCATCAACTGTTCTAACAAATTTTATAAAGAGATCAGTTGAAGACTTGAAGTGTCCCATTAGATCGATTTCTATCATTTTAGAGTTTTTCAGTGGAATTTTCATGGCGATGATGACGTCCGATCAGATCGACCATCTCCACGTACTACGTGACGTACATGTAGCTATTCCAAACTCTTCGAAACTAATCCACCTTCCCATCGGATGAGTTTCAAGGAGTTTCGAGGAGCTTCGTTTTTCTGAAGAGGCCAATAAGGCCACCTCTTCAGAAAAACGAAACTCCTCGAAAAGTCAAAGAGTGACAATTCGAACGCGCCCCTAGTTTCGAAGAGTTTGGATTAGCTACGTCACGTAGTGCGTGGAGATGGTCCATCTGATCGGACGTCATCAGGTTGAGCATCTATCTGTTTTTGTTTCGCTCTGTAAAGAGCACTTAGGGTTCCCTGTAACAAGACGGCAACGTCTGTAGCGCCTTCCCTATCAAAATAATAAATTCTACTACTACTACTACTATCATCGCCATGACAATTCCACTGAAAAACTCTAAAAATTAATGATAGAAACCGTGCTACCGGTAAGTAATGGGACGCTTGAACTAATCTCTTTATAAAAATTATTGTTTGAACAGTTGATGAAGACTAGGCATCGGCGGCTAATGCTCGTTTTTTCACAGTATAATGCTTTTGGCAGTGCTCGATATTTCACGGCATAATGCCTGTTATAATGCTCCATTTACACTATAATGCTAGAGTGATATGTACATTTTCGAGCTATCTTGGGCAAATATGCACATGGAAAAGAAATGTATCCACAATTGGCTCATACTGAGATAAGGCAGTGTATTTGTATATGCATGACCACACTAGACAGATACATCTTACATGTACCTGCTGCATGTCCAAAAAGAAGAATGTAGAACGCAAGAGCAGCATGGCAGCTGATAAGGAAGACAGTCCAATTGCCAGAAGTGCAGCAGCCATCATGAATGACCTAGCAAAGTACATGGTGGAGTAATATAGCCACTGCATACCAAAACCACTCACAGTTCCAAACTCATGCGACCGCGGTTGTACTGTAGCATCAGCTGTAGTTCAATATGATCCTCCAGGGTGCGCTCTTGCTGTGACGTCATGGCTGCTTGTAAAAGGGAGAAGACTCGTTCAGCCGAAGCGGAAGACGGTGGCACCGTCAAAAGAACTTTGGCAGCCTTGCTCCACTGCGAAAGTTCAGCGTGCTCTCTCCACCAGGCCAAATCGTCGTCATTAGCGATGTCAGCTTCTGCAGCAGCAACCTTGTAGGGCGCAAGCTCCAGCTTCAAGTCGTTGATGAGCTGATCGTCGTCTAACACCGGGAGTACACGTAGGGTATCGACCTCAGCTGGTGCAGGATTGGTCCTCGCAACGTACTTGGGGCATGCAAGGCGTGCTGCTTTGTACATTGCCACAACAGCATGAAGAGGAGACTCGACGTGGTTAAACTTGCGCAGGAAGTAGCATATGGCTGGCTGAACACAAGCTGTGGCATGAGCTGTCAGCTCCTTCTGTAGCTGTCGGTTGTCATGTGCGATCTTCTTCACCACAGCAGCAACATTGGGGTAGTAAGCATCTTGAGCTGCTGTAGCAACTTCTTGCAAGTGCTGGTAGGCATTGGTGCTGAGTGGTCCATCCCCCTCCAGGATGTATGTTTTCTTTACGAATGGCTCACCTGCATCAATTGTGACGGCAAGCTCAACTTGGAACAAATCGGCACTGTTTTCTGCAGTCTCGTTGTGCAGGATAGCTAGACAGTGCCTGCGTGCTGCTGGACTCCACTCACAGTTTGTCAAGAATGGCTCCACATCTCCAAAGTAGCGTAGGACCTGCGCCAGGACTTCATAAAGACTCCACCATCTGGTGTTACTGTGTGACTTCGGTGATACACCGGTTCTCGTTTTCCAGGCCAGTCGTGCCGCTGGGCTCTTTGCAAATAGGCTCACCCACCAGGTTGCGAACTCAGCCAGGACAGGTGTTGCAAAGCGGCGGCCAACATTGTCCAGGGCATGGGAGGCGCAAAGGACGTCCATAGCTCTGGGAAAGAAGAGGTTCTTCACCTGGTCCACAGCAACACCGTTCACTGCTGCTCCATCTCGAACAAATGCAACAAGTTTGCCATCTGCCAGTTGGAAAGTTGTGCTGAGGCAAGTTGCAAGCTCGCGTGCTAGCTCCAAACCAGTCATGGACTTAGCCAGCACATGCAAACGCACTAAACGTTGCTGCACTCGCCAGTCGTCATCCAGGAAACGCACTAGAATGGCAAAGGCCTCTCCAAGGTATGTTGTTCCGTCAAAAATGACAGCAATGTGCTGGGCCATCTTCACTTCTTCCTTCAGTTTAGCTTTCTCTGTTTCCAACAAGAAAGGTATAATTTGCGCCAGATGGGTGCTGAACGTCAACTTGGCGTTGTTGGCCTCTAGAAGGGGTCGAAGGTAGTCCACCTTCGCTAGTGCTATGCCAGCCTTCAACATCGCTTCCACAACGTTCGTGCGTCTCATGATGGTGGAGTCATCCATAGCCGTACTGAGGCCGGTGCCCTTCAACTTCTCCTCGTGCTTTTCCTGGTACTTCTTCCAGGAAGTTGTCAAAGTTGCCTGGTGAGCAGCCGCCTTTTTCCTTTGATCCTTGGCTCGACGATGGCGATCCGTTGAAATGTGGCCCTTTACGATGCTCTTCTTTGGCATCACAACAGTGTGACAAGCGTCACAGAACAGCTGTCCGGCTGATATACACAAGTGCTCCCCTGGGAACTCTTCAATCCGTTTGGCGGAGTTGACGCGAGACACCGTCGTAGATGCCCCTCCTCGCACTCTTGTTCTGTTTTTTTTTGGTTTGGAAGACCGTTCAAATGACCTGGGCCGGGATATTGCTGCATCCTTTGCTTTGGGCAGCTCACATTCCTCTTCCTCTGTTTCCTCATCAGAGTCATCACTTAACTCCATTGTATCTTCATAGTCACTGTCCATGGTCGCTGCAAAACAGCAGCAGCTAAAAATTAAAAAAAAGGTAAACATCCAACGCGACAACACGACACTCAACAGATGCAAGAGAGCCGTTTTCTTTTTAGCTTTGTAGTTTGTGCAGCTCTCTGCTCTGCGCCGAAAGAGCACATGCACACCGAGATCTCGAGAAACCTGTTTGCGCCAGGTCAAAGTGCATACGCGAGCACAAAACGGACACAGGATACCGATATACCCACACATACACGGTACTACTAGACTGTGTACAGTTCGAGTACACTACCGCTAGTCTGTACTAGACTGTAGTCAGTACTATACATCATTGTACAGTCCTGGCAGATGAAATCCGAAGCGTCACAGTCTGTACAGTCATGTACAAGCCTAGGGCTAGGGCTAGCTTTTGTCATGTGAAAAGACGTGTAAAAACTAAAAAGTCTTGTATTGTACCAAAATAGAACTGATAATGCTTTCTCCAGCCAAAAACATGCCACCTAATGCCGAGCACTGCTACTTCTTCAAAACACCCATATAATGCTAGTTATAATGCTAGCATTAGCCGCCGATGCCTAATGAAGACAATTCGAACGCGCCCTAAGAGTATGAGTCTGAATATCGAATGACTGAGCTGAGCTATGGTAGACTGAAGGGCGCAGGGCGCAGGAATGTCATGAACTGATGAAGGCAGGAGTCAAGCGCGAACCGGTCATATTATATCATCCATCCGGGTCGGGGACAACGTCTACCATGGTCTAGCGAGCAGCGCAGCGGACTGATATCAGCTAGAGATATCAGGTCAACCCATACTCGACTCGCATTTCCCAAATCATGGCAAATGTAGACGCGACGGTCGACGTTGACAGACAGACCCCCATGCCCCGCCCGCGCCCCGGGGGCCCCATACACTTGTTTTAGATCTTGGATATCATGGCCACATGGGAGGCGATAATGGGCATGAACGCAGCGGCTCCAACGATCCGTTGCAGCTGGTCCGAGTGCGCCTTTTGCTTGCACCTGACAGTAGGCATGGTAAGTGACATAGGTAGATGCCTCACCAATCACTTCATTCAACGTGCCGAGAAGTACGAATGCAGAAAGTTGAGCTCCGACCGCAGAACAAGAACTCTCTTCTCTTTCCTTTCCGCACCATCATCAGTCCTCTAAGGTAAGTTTTCCAAGATAAGTAAAGTTAGTTGTTGTTCCACCAACTGTCTTCTCCCGACATTATATTCATGAGGGTACCCTGTAAAAAGACCCTAGGCCTGTGGGACTGCCCTATTCAAAATTTTATAATAATGTGTTCAGTGGTAGACGAGGTATGCGCTGAAAGCAGATACATGTACATGTAGGCCCAACCCGTTTTGATACTGAAACTAGCAAGCGACAACTGGTGTTGCCCTGAGGCGATTCTTCCTATCAATACGCAAAAAAGCATACACTGACTTAGTAACCGCTACCTATTTTTCATCCCAACCTCAAACTGGAATGTTAGGTTTCGAAAGCAAGCCTCACATTGCACAGGTGTGATTCTAGCACGCTGCTGACACCTTGTTCTTTCCAAACAACTGGCTCCCAACGGTTCTACGATGACGTGTGGTGGCACCCTCCAGTGCAGCTCTTGCGTGACTTCATTGTTTGTAATACTCACTTGGCGATATTTCTATTCTGTGCTTGATATTGCATGCATGCAGGGGAAGAAACGTCTCTGCACTCTAGTGCAAATAACAATGTTCTCTCAAACAGCAGACATCTACGATCCCGTCAACCCGGACGCAGGATCTCAGCACAGCCGAGCAGCCAGCTTCCTGGCCGCACAGCAGTACAATACCAGCGCTGCGGAAGCTATGGATATGAGTGACCCAGTAAGAAGCACTGTCGGTTCTGCTTCGGCCAGTGACTACGCGGCCGCGCGCGCCTCGTTGCCTCCGGCCCGTCCGGGTATGATCTCTGTTCCTCCGTCGTTTTCTCTGCCATATTCTCCTGTCTGCCCGCAGCCAGTCTGTATGCGCGACTTCTCACCACTCAGTCGAGTACCCAGCTCTCAGGTAGGTTGTTTTAGTGTGTTGCCCCCCCCCCCCTCCCCATTTTAGACGACAGTTATAGTTTTCCCTTGTTTGGTTTACACGCGCTCAGTCTACGCGGGATGATCCTCCTCTCTCGACCCTTCTAACCGCGAAGAAGCAGTTTGCATTCAGTTCGATGGGGTTTTTTCAAACTCGACCTCGACTCCTCTCTGTCTCGTCTCCTCTTGTACTGAACTGAACATAGCAGACATTTCAGCTGTGTACGTGTGAGGTCATTATAGTCTACCAAGGACGAAATGGGGTCATTCAGTAAAGGTCTCGAGTGCCCATAACTGACACTTTCGCTCGTCCCGTAAACATGGTTATGGAATTCCTGGTAGTGGTACACGCATCGTGAAGTGTTGTAATTCTCATATTCCCGCGAAGTCCAGTCTACCACGTCTACAGTAGGTCAGTAGAAAACTCTCCCATAGACCAGGGAATCGTAGTAATTCGTACACCACCGCCCCGAGGTTGCTGTAGACTAAAAAAATTGAACTACTTGGTTTCAAACTCAGACTGCGTGAAGTCTACTACCCTTGCGGTGATGAGTGATCGCCGTTCGGTGATGGCTTTTCTTGTGTTTCTACTACTAGTAGATCTACATAATTGCTCACAATACCTGGGTGATCATGTACGGTATGCTGTTGGTCTATTCGCGTTTCTTTTTTCGTAGACTAGTGAACAAGACAGAGCAAGGGCGCTTTTTCTCAACAGCGCTAGCAAGTTGAACGACGTCCAGTTCCGAGCAACGCCAGTCCCTCTCAAAATGAAGCTACAAGGTGAGACATCTGTGGTGAAGTAACCAGTTTAGTTGGCCGTTTTGGTCACTTCAGGCGAGAAGCAGTTGACAAACATTCTCCGTCGAATAAACGTCATGCAATTCAAGGTCACACTCGTAGGTGAATCATCGGTTCCTACTTCCTTTCTTCGCTACCACACTGTAACATCCACATGTACAATGTACATATCAGTAGATCTACTCGTATGATGGTTCGTGACCCCATCATAGCAGGAACCATTCGCCATTCTCTATCGTGCAGTGGTCTGCCAGAGATCTTCGAAATGAGAAAGTAGTTTGGCAGCTTCGTGTTCGTTCGGGGCCAGGAAGTTAGTTGTCCGAACTGACCTGAGCAAAAAAATGTTACGTGTAGAGAGTAATGCCAAACACCAACACGGTCATAAAATACCTGCACGAGACATTTCTGACACAGCAACGCACTAACTGTTATCACTGGCTTTGTCCACAACAGGACATCGAGCACGATGCAGCTTGAGGAGTTTAGACACCCGAGCTGTGGAGATTACAGGAGACATTTAGATACTAATATGTAGTGTAGTGAATTATGTAGTGAATCATGGGTAGTAGATCTACAGTGTACAAATACCGGTAGGTAGATCTATAAAGTAGGGAGAGAGGGAACACTGTTGTTGTTGTTGTTGAGTGTTGCAACTCTGAGTTTCACGCTCTGGGCGACCTCCAGTCCAGTATACGCATGAGGCCGCTACAATAAGACTTCGTGTTGTGGTTGTTTCTGCGTGACCGCTTCTTCTGCGGCTAGTTCAAGTAAAGTTCATGGTTGGCGCGGTGTTATTTTTCTTCACCTGTTTGCCTAGGCCCTTGTTGCCGAGATCACACTGGCCTGTGATGTGGAGACGTTCTAGCATTATTGGGATACTACTGTAGTACACGATTATTCGACTCTTGAGACTGTCGATTTGAGTCCCAATCGTGAAATTTATCAAGGACAGTTTCAGCCCACGATTATAGTCACTATCATAGTTTGGAAAAGAGACTAGAGATGTCTTACTTTCTTGGCTGGCATACAGAATCTCTCGCACACAACAGAAGTGGACTGGTTGCAAGCTTCGGCAGTGCCTTCAGTAGGGTGGCTGAGGAATCGGGTCTCTTCTCGAAAAAGGTCTTCGTTGGTGGTCTTCCTCCGGACATCGATGAAGGTGAGTCTGTGACAGTGTACAGTAGAGTTGACCCCGTTATGTATGCGTGCGTGTGTGTGTGTGTGTGTGTGTGTGTGTGTGTGTGTGTGTGTGTGTGTGGTGCGTGTCCGTGTCTGTGCACAATCATGTTAATCTCTAATAGTAATCTGTAATACGTTCATACGTTCATCCATTTCATTTAGACATGACGTCAAACAGACACAATTCTCTAACAGACCCCTTCTGCAACAGCGAATAGAATGAGGCGAGGGGAGTGTGTGTCGTGTACGTATATGCGTGTGAACATCATGTATGGAAATGCGGATCGCAAAAACAGTGCTTGGTTTCGTTTCTAAAGCCTCCTATGGTATTGCCGCTCAACATTGCTTTGACTGGCTATGTTTGCTTGTTGATGTGCAGAGGAGATCAGCCGCTCCTTCTGGAGGTTTGGACCGCTGACAGTGGACTGGCCAACTAAAGGCCAAACCCGACACATCTTCCCACCAAAGGGTGAGTTGTGTGCTGCATGGTAAAGGGGCCAACGTTCTGATGTAACTTCAGTGATACTTCCATACTCCATCTCATACATTATTTTATTCAACCCGTGGTCTCAACACTGTCACTTCTCGACAGTACTGGCTGGTTCAAAAATGCCATTACACGCTACGTTCACATATCGAGCCTTTGCATGATGCTATCAGCTTCAGCCTAAGCGGCCGTCCGTAAACTTTCTTTTCCACTCAGCCCCTCCCTCCCCTCAGAACGAAAAAATGTTGGCCTAAACATGCAAAATTGCAAATACAATAAAAGTCGCGAGTGTGTGACTGCTCATACTTCCATGTACATGTACTAGTACATGTATCAATGTTTTCTGAAACGAAATTGGTCAAGCCCTCCCACCCATAACGAAATTATTTCGTTTTGTGGAAAAAAAGTTCGATATTTATGGACGACCCCTTTTCAGGCTGAACCTTCTTTGAAATGATGCTATCTGTGCCGCATGATGAAGAAATGTGTTCAGAGATCCAGTCCATGATGTAGCTGTGCAGTATAACTGTTACGTTGCCTTGATGAGGGTAAATGCCAGCCCAGCCCCGTGTCTCCAAGCTCATGCCCGGATTGCGGTAGCAATAACCGGTACAATATTCATTTGATGTTGCATCTGCCACTGTGCAGGTTACGTGTTCCTCATCTTCCACTACTCCAAGTCGGTGGAGAAGCTTGTTGACGAGTGCTACTGTGAGGGTGACGACTACTTCTACGTGTTGTCTAGCGCGTCGCAGAAGAACAAAATTGTAAGAAGCTGCTGCAGGTGCTTGACTTGGCATTGTTGACAGATGCGTCAACCCTGCGCCTGCCTGACAGGTTCAAGGAAGATGTGAACTGTGTGTATTACTATCAGGAATGCTCCTGTATGATGTAGTCGATTTCCTCTCCTAGATTGGATTTAGCCAAATTCTCTTATGAACTGGAACTGCTCCTGGCAGTTCTTTGCAGACTGCCCTACACCAGCAGACAGCATATCGTTATCTACAATCTTGTAATGGGGGGGGGGGGGGGGTCTTTGGAAGGGGACCCGTGTGGTTTGGGGGGGGGGGGGGGCGACGTGTGGCTACACTATGTCAATAGGGAGGTTTCGCTCTACGTAATTACGTATGAAAATCCGTATGTCGTACGCGCCGGGGAGCGAGGGCAACTTTCATACGTAAATCTCTCTACGGATTTCCGTAGGACTTTTTGAAATATGTTTTCGCATTTTCCGCATTTGTCCATGGCAACGTTCAAGCCGCGTGAAACACAAGGTACACACACCGTACACCACGTGCAAAATAAAATGGAAAATGCTGTTTCGGTTCACGGTGCATGCGGTGGGCGCATGCAGCCAACGCGTCTCCAAAGCAACAACGCATGTTTAGCAGTCGTGGAGAAATCACGTAGAGCGAAACCCAACAGCTCTGAGTTTTACGTATGAAAATGCCGTGCAGTTCCTACGTTATTTTCATACGGAATTCCGTAGAGCGAAACCTCCCAAATGACTCAGGCCGGTGTTGGAATCGTGCACCAGCCAATGGCAGCCATGCATTCCCTGCTTTTCCTCACTATCCTCTGTTCACCTGCCTGCAGTCTTCTCCAGCAGCTCTGCTCTGATGCGTATCCTTGCTGTTGTCTTGAAATTGGGATATGCTTTTGCTTACCTATTGCAGGTACAGGTCCGTGCATGGCGTATATCTGATGGCGAGTGCCATTTTGACAAGTCGAAGGAAGTCGATAGTCGGCTGACGGCATTTGTTGGTGGCGTACCAAGACCTCTCCGCGCTGACCAGCTAGCGAAGATCATGAACGACCATTTTGGCAATGTTTGCCATGCCGTTATCTCAGTTGACGAGACTATGGATTATCCAAGAGGTGAGTGCTGAGCCGTTGTATCTTCATAGCACCATTACTATTAGTGGTGCCGCTTAGGTGTGGTTTTCCATGCACTGTGCACAACCCTTCAATATGTCTCCGTACTGCTAACACCAAGAGTACATAACCCCCCAGAGTGTGCAACTCCACTATGGGTGCTGTCCCGACAGAATTTCAAGTTGACGTCATTTTGATGATGCAATGCGCGCACTGTACACGGATTATCAGACAAATCCAGAACCTGTGGTTGACCGAAGCCGATCGATCCTGTACAAATTATTGGAAAGAAAAACGTGTGATGCGTTGACACCCGTACACATGTTGTAAATCACTGGTGCAAGGAGCATTGCGTCATAAATAATGACGTCAACTTGAAATTCTGTCGGGACAGTAGGGTATGTAGGAGTTGCACACTCTGGGGGATTATGTACTATTGCTAACATTGATACCTTGCTTGGACCTTCTCTCACATTGCTGGCTAAGACATCCCAGTCGTCCTGAAAAGTTACTCGGTTACTATGGCAAGGACGATGTGAGTGTCAACCCCTTCTGATGGTATACTTTTTCTGCCATGCCGTTGTCCAACAGGTGCGGGCAAAGTAACGTTCAGTAGTCAAGACAGTTACATCAACGCCATACAAACACGCTACGTTGAAGTCAAGCTGGGCGAACTTCAGAAGAAAGTAAGTCAAGGCATTTGCAGGCACTTTCAGATCTAGGCAATAACTGCCAAGGCCTAGAATGCCTCTTCTTGAGGATCATATGGGGACTATGGTGATAGAGTGAAAAAGAACCCCAGCTAAAGGATAAACACACCACTGTATGACAACATGACATGAAGCACATTGGGAAATTGTTGAAATACAAGTCCTATGTGTTTGCACATGCGTGCATGCCATTTCATTTCCTTTTTACGATACATGCGGTACATGCTGCTAAGAGCATAGTTTTGCACTTGGACAATGGCGTGGCGCAAAGCCTCTTCTGCCTTGCGGATGCTTCTGTTGTATTGTTGAGGGATATGTGGGAGACTTCCGCGGTGGCTCTTTGTGACACTCGTGGACATGTCAGAACCTTACACCATTCAGGCTGCCGTCGGCACAAGCTGTTACTATGTGATTCAGTTGGGTACACGCCGAGCCTTTCTTGCACTGCTTCCAAGCATTTGATTTGATGTTTTTGTGTTGGTTCTGTTGTTGATGTGCATTATAGGTCGAGCTGAAACCGTACGAGGACACCGTGTACGAGCGCCAGCGACCGCGCGAGACCCACCGACAGAGCCACCGGAGGGCAACGTTCATGCCGCATATGTAAATGCCGCCTTTGCCGGCACTTGAGTTTCAGCCTGCTCCTGCATTTTGCCTGCATGCCATGGTTTGGCTTGCGAAAGTGTTGGGGGCATTCGTTCTGTTGTTTCTTTCTCTTTCGCAGCTTGCATTTACAAGTAGTACCATGTGTTTTTAGCATGCTATTTCACAGTTGTTCTTTACCATCTCCACCGTGTTTGGTGGTGGTTGACTTCTGTCACATTATAAGAGCTTGGTAGCCGGTTATCTGCTATCACCCAGTGCTTTTTTTTTGTTTCTCCGTTTCTGTTCCCCTTTGGTATCTTAGGTTGAAAACTAAGTAAATTTGGTCATGTTTAGACTAACTCGAAGGATTTCCTGCTCATCATAACTTTCCCCATGAATCTTATCTCTTTTAGGATGATAAATTTGGCTGCATGCACTCAGTTTTGACCTCGTGTGTTTTCGGCTTTTGGAGTGAGATTTAGCCTTTAGAGTATATTTGAGTTTTCGTATACTGATTTAGTCTTGCTTTGCCTTTTCACGTGATTTAGAGTTCTAGGCGATGGGGTGATGCACTCTTCTTCTGGAACTTCAGTTCTTTTCTCTTCCTTTTGTCCTTACTAGCTCCAACATAGTATTCTTTCTGCTGTGCTTCTAATAATGTTCACTGCCTTCTTTAACATTGACTCGAAATAGCCTTCATTCAGTTTGATATTATACCCAATTTCAGATTTTCTCTTCTTTCTTGACACTATGAAAAAGGATACAATAGTTACTTTTACCACTGAACGAATAAAACTGGCCCGGCTGGCGGAAAATTACCATTGGCTTCTATCATTATTACAGTATGCATACATCAGGGAATTTTCTAGAACCGCCCCAACCGGTTTTCGACCGGTTGAAATTGTTGGCGACCGTTTGAAAAGTTACAAATCAGTTCCAACCGCCCGTACTTTTCTGTGGGTGAATGGAGCTGCTTATATCTTTGCTACACTCCAGCACCAAAAAATCTGTTAAATTGCTGTCGAGTGCCATATTTGGGTTGTATTTTGAAAAAATTTTCCGGGGGGGACCCCTCGACCCCCGACTCTTCATTGGACCGTAACCGGTTGGAAATTCGTCCTAGTGTACATGTACGAACACCGGGGTAGAGTGCTTGGAGGTAGGACGGCCAAGAGGGCCACTACTATGCCACCGAGCTGGGTGTGAAACTGCCCGAGTGTCAGTAAACAAAGCTAGCTGGTTATTGCATGGTTTGTCTCGAGGCAATGCCGGTGAGTCCGGTCCACATTGCTCCTTTCTTCATGAGATTACCAAGATGACATAATGAACAAATAATTAATTTGCCAACTGGGGGAGGGGGAGGTTGGGTGAGATAGCATAGATCATTATTAATTTCAGAGCTACAGTACAGTCGACTCCATTTATTACACACTTGCATATACTTTGAAGTAGGGAATTTCGTGTATGAGAACCATTGTCCACATCTCTGAACCCATACACAATTGACCCTTTGCAGCGAACTGTTTTCGTAACAAAATGGACCCTTTTAAAAAAGCCAACTGTTTTCGAACCATATCTTGTAGGGCCGCATGTACATGTAAACCGAGTGCACTCATAGCAAGAGTACATAACCCCCCTGTACTCTTGCTCATAGGCATGCGCCGGATGCCGGTCACGACGTGTACGGGATGTTGCTTGTATAGTGTGAATGCATTTCTGTTATAAAGAACTAATTCTGCACAATGGCATACCTATCAAGTACTGAGAGTGCTTTTTCTGGACCACCAGGGCAAAATCCCGGGATTTGCCTTGATTTTTCGGGATATGCCATATAAAGTTCCTTTTTTAAACTTTCTTTAAAAGTTTAAATGATGACACCAATATTTTGTGACATTATTGATAGATGATCGGGTGATGATATACATAGCATTTTACACATGTTGAAGATTCAAGAGAGGTTTTTCGGGGACTATTCATGGAAGGAGTACTAGAAAATCCACTGGTACTACAGCTATGACGGTGCAGAATCAACAAGGACAGCTAGACAAGTCACTTGATGTGCTCCAACTCCAAGAACAATATCAAGACTTGTTTCTTGTGACAGTGATTTTTGGGAGAATCGACAGGAATTTCGGGGTCACGGGAGTTAATCCAAAAGTGAGGGATAATCCCCAAAAATCGGGATACTCGCCAATTATGCAATGGTGTTCGAGTTATCAGGAGTCGACTGTATTCAGTGTGATGCTGCTGTCTGTGATCTAGGAGATCCAGAACTACAGTACATTACGCAGAGGTGAATAATAACATGTTCCATACGAGTACTGGTACAATGTAGTATGTAACCAGTCATACAGCAGGGAGCCCTACACATACGTGTATGTGTAGGGCTCCCTGGTCATACAGTGTTTTTGATGGGCCACTCATTTGGCCAAGTGCACCAACCACCGTTTAGCAACTAGGCTACCACATGTTTACTCTTGCGGGAGTGAGTTGTGGCAGCTGGAGAGAGGAGACTCTGAGCGCTCCAGCAGGACACACATGGTGCACTTGGGACAGGCATGTTGCAGAGCCTTGGTACACGAAGCCATGCAGGGCAAAGGCGGCTTGAAACTGTCTTGCTAGCATGCTGTGACTCTGTGTTTCAAGCACAGACAGCTCAGTAGCGCATGTCTAAGTGCTCAATACACTGTACATGACAATAGTGTGCCACTCATCTCAGGCTCCAGCACATGACGTGCATGTTATCAGGTTATACATGTACTTAGTAACTTATCCAGCAATATTATTTTTACTGTACAGTGTATGTCTACAGTAATAATTATTATTATTGTTTACTTTATGCCATGCATGTACCATTGTGTACTGACTGTGCATGTGTAGCATGCATGCTGCCTTTGCTGCTGGGGCCAGATGACCTCGTGATGACAATCACGTGAGTTACATGCATGCACGTACATGAGACATACTGCAAGCTCTCGGACAAGACAGTGCAAGTGTCACTGTTCCCTCACCATCATACCACCGACACAGGTACCAGAGTCAGTGACTCAATGACTATTATGTTTGCTGCCAGAGTGTAGTCTAGAGCTAGACTCACCTAGACTAGAGCCGAGGTCGATTGGAGTATGGAGAACGACCAAAGATAGGGAGAAAGAGAGGTAGAGAAGCGCTTTCGCGATCGAATGAACTCGGCAAGGTTTCACACTGTGATTTACGTTAGCCGCCATAGCCACTGGTTCAAGGTGGATACTAAAAATAATACTGTTTCTCCACAAACTGTACATCTACTTGAACGTTTGCTTGCTATATCTAGCTCAGTAGTAGCTGTCTACATCAATCAGTCATAATGGTTACGAGTAATTATCCCTGGACTGGAACTAGCACGCTCTTCCTGCAAATATCACTACGCTTGTAGTACTGTACCTCAAATCGTCCCAATCCTTTTAATTTTCACAGTCGTCTGAGTGGGTCCAGCCCGCCAGCAACGCTTGCTGTAATCCTGGACGCCGAGCACTTATCTTTCCTACTCACCCAGTGTTACCTACCTACAGTACAACGGTGGTGCACTATCCTGACTGATTCCTGAGCAGTAGATCTAAGCGCCCGACCTGGCCATGGCTGACCTGCTGCTGTCATCTCTCCTGCAAACGTCCAGGGCCACGGCGTGTGGACTGGGAATTCACGCCGGGTCGTCCATCGTCTCTTCAATCCTCTCCGGAAAAATAACCAAGTGAGAAAGCAATGTTTAGAGTGTTCACAGCAAAGAGTAGAGTAAATCAACCACTCTCTGGGCTGGCTCACGCACGGTCTACAGTCCATTCAGAAAAAAATGAACTTCTAGCTTTTGGCCATAAATGGGTCAAACGTTGAGTTTTTTTAGAATTTTTTTCTGCAATCCCATATGGAATCCTCTTCCAATTATGTTTCTGAAGTTTTTTTGTCCAAAAAGCAAGCCATAGCAAGAATAGGATTTCGGCCAGGTTTTGCCCCAAAAGAACTGAATTGGGAAAAACCATCAAAATCCAGGCCGTTTGACCCCGCCTGCAACAGTGCATTCTGTGGTTCGAACCCCAGTTCAGGCACCCTTTTTGGACCCTTTTCAAATTTCAAAGTTCGCAGCACTGCACTGTGTACGATGAAATCACGAAAAATCGCCAAATACGGGAGCTCGCCAGAGCCAGGACCCATTTTTTTATGAATGGACTGTAGATTGCGCTCCGAAAATAGTAAACTCTGACAAAACTTTTTCAGAATGTTCCAGATTTGTTCATACCGCGTACCGGTAATCATGATAAACATTACCTACAAGTTGTAGTACTACATGGTTGTAGTACATCCACTGAGAAATTCAAATTTGGTGTGTGTGATTTCCTAGACTTCTCTGTTCTCTTCGGCTGGGACTTGGCTCGGGTACTTTCCCCAATTTTTCTAGGACATGGGAAATCGTCATTGAAGCTTCAATGCCGGCGGGAGCGTATCCTGGATATTAATGGGAAATCGTAGTACCCAATTATTTTCGTGGCACCTGATCAATTAGAACCGTCATAGCAGAAAAGAAAGAAAGCAATTGTATGCATACATCGAGTGTAGATAGTTGGCGGGAAATGTCGGACACCTCAAAGAAGGAGCCCTTGAAATGCATCTCAACAATAAACATGCTGAAGCAATGCAAAACAATATGAACGGTCGCTGCTAGGATGACGACTACACCATACAGGGGCGTCACACACGGTACGGTACGACCAGTACCACTTCTCGTCCGGGTTGGTCCGCCCAGAGCGCCTTTTGGGTGCTAAAATGTGCCCTGTTGGCCGAAAAATCCGATCCCCCCCCCCCCCCACAGGACCCCCACGGGACACCCCCCCCCCCCCCCCCCCCCACGGGGACACCCCCAACCCCCGGTCGGACCACTCCCCACTGCCTTATGACGCCCTGCTATAGTGGTAGAGCATTGTTGGCCATGAGCGATGGTCCCTGGTTCGAGTCTTGGTGGCGGCAGTCAATTTGTTTTCTTCAGACTTTTCCCATTAAACTTATGACTACACCGGTCATATGAATGGAATTACAGTCCAATACAAGAGAGAGAGAGAGAGAGAGAGAGAGAGAGAGAGAGAGAGAGAGAGAGAGAGAGAGAGAGAGAGAGAGAGAGAGAGAGAGAGAGAGAGAGAGAGAGAGAGAGAGAGAGAGAGAGAGAGAGAGAGAGAGAGAGAGAGAGAGAGAGAGAGAGAGAGAGAGAGAGAGAGAGAGAGAGAGAGAGACAAACGGGAAAAGTCTGAAGAAAAGTTGACTATCACCACCAAGACTCGAACCAGGCACCCTCGCTTATGGCCAGCGATGCTCTACGACTAAGTTGTATGGTGTACACTACTACTGTAGTAGTCGTCATCCAAGCAGCGACCGTTCAACATTTTCAGTCAAGCCCGTGAATAGCAACCTCAGTGGTATAACAAACTACGTGCGAATAGCTACACAATCTGCACAGACCTAGTGACCATTTGACTGCATACATTCAACAACTCACGAATAACAGCAACTCGTGAATAACAGCAACTCACGAATAACAGCAACTCGTGAATAATAACACTTTTCTCATGCACAATCACCAGTCGTTATTCGCAAGGTTGACTGGAAAACGATAATGGTGAAGATGAATGCGGCAATCAATTGGCGAAAAAAACGTTCCCAATGTCTCTACTAAAGCGAAATTGTGGTAGCGACCTCGGCGATAAATTTAATATAAGGAAGTCGGTTGCGCCCACACTGGAGCTCACGCTTTCCCCACCAACCGTCCTATTCTTCTCCTCTCATTTCACACCAAGGTGGTGTTAGTCTTCGCAGTGTTTGGATGTTGTCACGACACGTGTAGTTCCGTAAATACCTATGCACTGGACCTTTGCTGTTCCTATCTTCACCCTGACGATGGGCCAGGAAAAAAATTGTGGAAATGTAAAGGTATTCGCAGTGAAAAGACCGTTTTGGAGTTGGAGAAATGAAGAGTTATACATATCTGGTACTTCGAAGTACTATTTCTAATTTGAACTGAACACTAGGCCACGATGATTATTGACACAAACTTGGAACTTGCACTCAATTCCATTACGTTGTGCTCATCTGCAGGAGCTTCCGGGAATGGAACCCGGCCACCGTCAACTGCCTCAGGTTTGGCGCATTCCTGGGCGGCTTTGCTGGCATCTACCGCATAATACGTGAGCTGCTCCAGCAGCACGGAGAGAAGTTACTGGTCAGTGACCAATCTGATTAGATTGTTGTTAGTGTTGGTGGTGGTGGTGGTGGTGGTGGTGGTGGTGGTGGTGGTGGTGGTGGTGGTGGTGGTGGTGGTGGTGGTGGTGGTGGTGGTGGTGGTGGTGGTGGTGGTGGTGGTGGTGGTGGTGGTGGTGGTGGGTGGGTGGGTGGGTGGGTGGGTGGGTGGGTGGGTGGGTGGGTGGGTGGGTGGGTGGGTGGGTGGGTGGGTGGGTGGGTGGGTGGGTGGGTGGGTGGGTGGGTGGGTGGGTGGGTGGGTGGGTGGGTGGGTGGGTGGGTGGGTGGGTGGGTGGGTGGGTGGGTGGGTGGGTGGGTGGGTGGGTGGGTGGGTGGGTGGGTGGGTGGGTGGGTGGGTGGGTGGGTGGGTGGGTGGGTGGGTGGGTGGGTGGGTGGGTGGGTGGGTGGGTGGGTGGGTGGGTGGGTGGGTGGGTGGGTGGGTGGGTGGGTCAATCTTTTGAGAAGTATGATGCGTTTGACATTTGTCTCAGCAGCGCATCAGCAGTCGGCAGCTTAAGTCCTCGCTGCTCAATTGACTTGTTGACCTGACAGAGGGCAGTCGGCAGCTTAAGTCCTCGCTGCTCAATTGACTTGTTGACCTGACAGAGGTCCACACACCAGCGATAGGTGCGATCAGGCTTTGGGACCGCCACCAACAGGGACACAAACCGCCTTCATCCACCCGGTAGGCTGGCTCCACGATTCCCTGCTGTACCCAGACATCAATTTGAGCACGCAACTACGGCATGAGTGCAGGTATTACTCGGCGAGACGTTTGTTGTACCGGCTCGGCATCTTTATTCATGTAGGCGTTCACTGGTGTCTTCATTGGGGGAAGACTGTCCATCTCCTTGGTTGGTGAGCACCTGCATAGTCCATCGCGGTCATCATTAATTAACAGCCTCGCTGGCTCAGTACCAGGCTGGCTCGTTCTCCAATGAGAGCTGGTAGATAGTGTTCCGAATCGCCGTCTATGGTCTCTTTTACTTCCAGGTCCTGGTTGCTCAATAACCCCTTAAACATGCCGGGGGAGAGGGGATAGAGAGGGGGGGGGGGGGTGGAGCGAGAGCGCGCGCACGAGAGAGAGAGAGAGAGAGAGAGAGAGAGAGAGAGAGAGAGGGGGGGGGGGGGAAGAACTCTGGATATTTGCTCAAACATTCATTAATGGCAGAACCTTTGTGGAGAAACAAACCCCTCCGACAACTTACACTAATGAATTACAATAATTGTCATAAGAGAACGAAGCATGGTGGCCAGTCTGATAGGCGTACACGTAAAGAAACCCTCTTGTCACATGCTATGCTGTCCTCTCTATCATACTGAGACAGAAAAAAACCTGTCTTTAGCTGTCACCCTGTGGTGCATTGAAGACGGGTCTTCAAAGGCAGATGGTCTTTCAGCACAGGTTGCAATGCAGGTTTATGTATGGCCTGGGTCCGAGGCGAGCGGTCTCTCAAGGCAGGTGGTCTCTCTACTACTGGGTCTAAGTGGATGTACATTTTTGTTGTCCGGAATTCTTTTCGCCTTTTCGGACAGTGTGGACCCCGGACCGTTTCAGCTTGTGTTTGGTCATGGAAAGGTTTGTGAAACGTTTTGTAAAAGTTCTTGAATTTGGTGGTGATTTTCCTGTGCAAACCTGCAGTCTAGGCAGATGGTCTCTCAAGGCAGGCCCTGTCTCTTAACACAGGTTTTACTGTTCATGTATTTGTCTTGCCTATCGCGCAGGGTAACCGTCAAGTACTAGTGGCCGCAGGCATTGCCAGCCTCGTATCACGGATACAGCCGTCGGCCCGTCGCCATGTCATCACATTGTTCTTGGGTGGAAGAGCGCTCAGTGCCGTGGTGAGGCAGTGGGAGAAGCGTACCGGGACGACCATCCCGCGCAGTCTATTCCTGGCCGTGTTCTTGATGAACACCACCGCATTGATACACGCCGGCGTTCTGTGCCCCGACGTTTTGCCAGCTTCTTATTATCGGTGAGTGTGTGCGCGCGCGTGTGTGTGTGTGTGTGTGTGTGTGTGTGTGTGTGTGTGTGTGCGTGCGTGTGTGTGTGTGTGTATTTTCATGTGGATGTGTGTGTGTGTGTGTGTGTGTGAGTCTGTGTGCCTGTCTGTGTCTGTGTCTGGTCTGTGGAACCTGAGGATTTGGGCAGATGGGCACATGTAGTTTATGCAGAAAACGATTCTTCACTTGCATACAAGGACCCTGAATGGTTTTTGACCGGAAGCTTGTGCTACTGGATAGTGTAACGTTATAGCATTTCTGTTGTCATTGCACGCTGTTCTCCCTCACTATCTTCAGGTCGCTCTTGCGCTGGTCTTGTCGATTCAATGACACTCAGCTTGCACAGCTCTTTCGGCCATTGCCCAGTGGACTGGAGCGACTGACATGCCACGAGATCATACATCCGGGCCAGACGTGCTTTCACACCAACGTCTTGTCGTTCCTGACGGCCTGGCGGTTCTCCTTGAAGCTGTACGCAGTGCTGTGCACCGTTCCACTGCTCTTTCGCTACAAGCAGCTACTCAAGAGGTACTAGTAGTAGTAGTAGTGTGTTCATTCCTGTGCAGAAACACATGTACTGTATGTGGAATGTGGTGGGACTGTAAAGGATTGGTGTTGCACAATAGTTGCCATGGTGGGTGAGTAGCAAGAACACAGAATAAAGCTTGCACGTCCGCGTTACCACCGGTTATACAATTATGTTTATAAACGCAACCGGCTGCCGTGTCACTGATGATTGATGCCTTGTTAGATCGGTGCAGCAGTGGATCAACTAACTTACTTCTGTGTCGTACTTTCGTTACATGTACAATGGGTGTGTGTGTGTGTGTGTGTGTGTGTGTGTGTGTGTGTTTGCATGTGCGTGTGTTGTGCCTAGGCCTGTTCCTATGTTTGTGCAAGCAATAAAGACGACGGCGCGTTCCGGCCTCTTCCTGGCCCTGTGCGCCCTGGGGGCCTTCATCACGACGTGCTCGTTTTCTCGCAACGACTACATCCGCCATCTCTTCAACACGCCACAGCATGGCCTGTCGCACATCTTCGGCCTTTGCATAGGTGGGTGCTCTGCTAACTGTTGTGTTGTGATATTGTTGCACTATAGCAGTTACACACTCGCAGGCCATAGGCATGCCATAGTCTGAACCAGGATAGATCTACCGGCAAATCTCCTCCCACCAGGTCTGCACTACTCCTTTCAGCTGTGTTACTGATGCGTTCTCATTGAAATCCGTCGGCACTCCCAAGGCCGACCCACCACTGGTGCCTATCCACGCTCAAAGTCGTCACAAGCACGGCCTTCAGGTATCTTATTGCCTGTGGCCGGAATTCAGCTGGGAGGACATTGGTAGTACCACTGCCTCGCATAACCCAGTGTAAGGCCACCCTTTGTTAATTCATTGTTTAACGTCCTTTTTTTCGCGAAAAGGTACGCGGGAGGCCGGAAAAAAAACAAAAGCCCATTCCAAAAACTGGAAACCCGAATCAAACATATTGACCAGTAAAGCATGTAATATATACAATTATCCATATAAAACCGCTCTGTGAGCGGTTCTGAAAAACCTGTACTGGTACTGCCCCGTCGTAAAAGTAAGAAATTAGAACTGGCCCATTGTCCCCCCAAATGCGAACTGATTCACCTAAATCGCGAATGACGGGACCCGAACGCACCAGTAGCACGAGGTCGGGAGGGCACAGGACAGCAATTATCATAGGGTAACACCACCTACCGCTAGTACAGTACATGGCCTATAGTCCGGACCAACGTCCCCATCTGCATCCACAGGTAGGAACCTCGTGCTACTGGTGCGTTCGGGTCCCGTCATTCGCGATTTAGGTGAATCAGTTCGCATTTGGGGGACAATGGGCCAGTTCTAATTTCTTACTTTTACGACGGGGCAGTACCAGTACAGGTTTTTCAGAACCGCTCACAGAGCGGTTTTATATGGATAATTCCAGTTCTTTTTCCGTTCCCTCCCCACCCCAACCCCGAAGGTAAACATGATGACCACGCGCGCAATGTATTGTATGTAGCCATGAGACTGCAATAACACATTGATACATACCAGCCCTCCCCGCCTCGCTACCCCGCACACAGATACCGTGACAAACATGTGTATGCAAACGGCACACACACGTGGCCACGCACATGCACACGACACAAACAGGAAATTCTTCATATATAATGCCATGCAAAGCAGTGGCCACCGTACTTGAGGAAGTCAGTTGTGAAACAAAAATAATTCAACTACAGCGTGTAGACAAGCCTGCTGCTGAGCTGACGGCCAAAGCACAACATAGCAAACATGACATTTGCCCAAGGATTGCAGTTTGCAGACCACGCCATGGAAGCAGCGAATACAGAATGTAATATCATACAAAGTGACAAGCAAGGAAGTGGCCATCATACACCAGAAACTTGCAGAAAGTCACACATCCAACAGATAGAGAAGTGAACAGCAATCTGATACAGCCCACACAGGACAAAGCTGACCTGATACTCGTCCCAGGATCGCAAGTGGCAAATCCTTTTCAATGCATAACATGCAGGTGTACGTTAGACACATGGACAACATCTGACCGTGTCGCCAGCATACAATGTCATCACATGTTTACCCCACAAGTTACACACATGCACAGTAGAAGCACAATGAAAGCAATGGAAAAGTACGATGTGGTTGCTGAAGCATCTTCACACTTCAAATTCAGACTTCAATGTGGTCGTCACGGGATGATACACCTGCAAGATACAAGTGATGAAGAAAGAAAGCAGAAGGTCGTGAGGTAGGCTATGAGTAGCCCTTTCCCAAAGGTGCCATAGTTTTTCGCAACTTATGCTTTTCGCAACCGTGCCAAAACAAGTGCTAGTTGCTGAAATCGCATCCATATTTTCAGAAAAAGCTCAAAAGTTGCCAATATCGCAACTCAAAATTGGAGAGTTCTTGTGCAAAACCTACAAAGCAGGGAGCAGAAATAGCAGAAATGCAGCGATGCTGCGACAGCAAACTCGTACAACCCTTCCTGCTGTGAACCACCACTTTACACATTGCCAGTAGCCTGTTGCATGTATCCTTCATGTACATGTACATCATTACAGTGAACGTAAAAGGGAATGCACATAATTATCATAACTACCGTTGATCTACTGTTTCTCAGAAATGAGCCTAAAGGCAGGCGAGAAATGAGCGAGCACGAGTATGTATTTGTCCAACAATGCAACATGTAGCCGGTGACTTGACCTTTTGACCCCATGCCATGGGCCAATTGCGCCAAGGTTGGGGAGAAGTTGCGAAATATGAGACACCACAAACGGGTCACCTACATGTATGTTCAGGGCTAGTGCACTCACACGCAGAATTGTCATAATCGAGCATTTCCCAAACTGAGAAGTGCAATGAAATCCACCTGCATGCACAGGAGCAATTTTGCAATAATTATTATGATGCGCAATTCGACACGATCTGCGATGCTGCGTGCGATGTGCCCTGCTGTCATGATGGTGACAGTCACCGCGGTATGTTTTGTCAATGTCGCCCATGCACTCTTCTGTCAAGTCCAAAGTGCTCACATACTTGGCAATGTCTTTGCAGTGATTAACTTTTATCCTAGTTATGTCACGGGTAACTTTAATGAAGTACCCGCAGGCCGTGTCGATCCGCACATCGTCCACTCTCTCATGTACTTGGCCTGCTTTGTCTGTGTATCCATTTCATGTGCGATCCACAACATCGACTAGACAGTGGGTGCAATACCCTCTCTATCTGAAGACGTTCTTCTGGCGACATCTCGCCATGTACTTGGCCTGCTTTGTCTGTGTATCCATTTTCATGTGCGGTCAACAAAATCTCAATGCACTACAGAGACTAGACAGTGGGTGCAATACGCTCTCTATCTGAAGACGTGAACCATTAAATTTTTTGGAAAAGTTATAACTGTTACGTACACCTGAAACGTAATGAAGTACAGGAATAGAGAGAGTGACTACAATGCGCTCTCGACCTGATATAGTGATAACGTGTTAGATTTAGAAGGTAACAGGTCTACAGTCCCACCGTACCCTTCCGACACGACTGTAGACCATTACATTTTTTTGAGAAATTATACGTACACCTTAAACGTAATGAAGTACAGGAATAGAGAGAGTGACTGCAATACGCTCTCGACCTGATAACGTGAGTACAAGACACTCTCCACCTGATAACGTGTTAGTAGAAGGTAACTGGCAACATATCAATGGGTTGCCTTACCGTGGTCTAGAGGAGACGTCTTCGCAGCAATATTTTCCCTCCTGCGCATTCAGTCGCCGACGCGACAGCGTTTACTGGGCCGTTCCAGTTGCGGAAGACATTCGATTCATCGGGCCAATTCAGCAACAGGGCCGTGGACACACAGGGGGCAGAGGAGAGACATTGTTAGTGGACAAGAAATATGCAGTGGCAAGTGGCGAGTGCCGCATGGATGTCAAGTTGTCATGCACAATTCAGCTATTACTTACGGTCCAGCTAGTCCTGCCATTGCTCGCTCGTCCTGGTTCCTCCTCGTTCGTCTTCCTGCACGTCTGCACTTCTCCTTCCCCACCGTTGGCTTTGCGGTACGGGGGTGCCGGAAGGAATTCCCACCATGTATCCATGTACATGAAGTCCCACCATGTCTCCATGTACATGTCCACGGCCACGTCAGCAGTTTATAGTACCGGAAGGAGTTCCCACGATGTCTCCAAAGGCCTAGAGCGGACGTCTTTTTTTTTTTCTTTTTTTTTTTGCAGCAATTCTTTTCACCAAGCACATTCACTCCGCCGACACGACAGCGTTTACGGGGCCGTTCCAGGTGCAAAAAGGCCACGTCAGCAGTTCTCAACTAATTCGCGTACGGGATAGTCGCCGCGACAGCGTTTAAGGGGGCGTTCCAGGTACAAAAGGCATCCATCGATGGCACTTTGCAGTACGGGGTACGGAAAGGGGCCTCCTCGTTCGACTTCGTCGACTTCTGCAGTTCTCCTTCCCGTCAGGGGTACCGAAAGGGGCCTCCTCGCAGTTGTCCTTGCCGTCAGGTCCACGTCATGCAATTCTCAACTATTTCGCGTACGGGATAGTCGTCTTTGTCGTACGCGACATCGGCACAAAGCAGACCGTTGACGGGGTCACGTGTCAAAAAAGTATCAACGTGTCGACTACGTGTCGACCACGTGTATAGCGGTACACTCAGCGGTACACTAATTCTCGTGCCATTCTCGTGTCACAAAACTGGAACATCGAGTACCAGTATGGAAAGGCTTCAGACAGGAAGCCTTTCCAATATTTCTGGGTCTAACGGCACTTGCAGGCATAGAACAACACTCTTTGATGGTACATTGGAGCACATGCCTGATGAATCCAACAAAACAGGTACATAGCATGGAGTTAGCATGTCATGAATTCATTACAGTCATCTGGATTTTTAAAAGGACACACACCGTACGATATTTAAAAACCAACAAAAAAAGAAAAAGAACACAAGACAAAGGCATGCCCGGGAGGCAAGATTATAAGTTTAAGGTCATGATCGGCACACTGTGAAACTACACAATCATGTATTTACAACTTCGCATATTATTGGTACTACTACTTTCTTGTTTTTTTTTCCAGTCTGAGGCAAAAAGGTACGCGGGCGCGGACGTTAAACAACGAAAAAAGAAAGGGTGGCCTAATGCAGATGCTTCTGATTTTTCTTGGAAAGTAGTTTTTTAAAACCATTTTGTGACTTTGGTCTTGTCAAGGGGTCTAAGTGAAACATTTTGTTAGTACAAGTACTGTACTAGGACGGTCTCAATTTTAAAATGAATTAACTATAATTACTTTTCTGACGCAAACACCCTTACCTCCCCTGAAAATGGCTGTCCGTACATGGTGAGTGATATGGCTTTCATTTAGGCATACACTTCAGCATGATGTGCCCGGCTGGAAAGCAAAGTGGAAGCTGTAGGGATACCGATTGTACACTCTACTTGACAAGTACAAGTACATACACTACTGTCCTTGCTCACGGGTCCCAGCACACCCTCAACTGCACACTGTGTGTACTGTGCATGTGCTTGTTGTATTTGCCCCGTCCCTGCGCAGGATTTGCGGGTGCATTGCCGGTGATAATTGAGCCATCGTCGCGTTGGTACGAGCTCTGTATGTACACAACACCCATCACCATTCACATGATCTTCCGACACCTGCAGCTCAACAAGTTCATTCCCACGACGGAAAACTTCTCCGTCTTCTTCTTCGCCACATCTATGATGGTGATCATGCGGGCTTACGAGCTTCAGCGTGACATAATTCCGCCGTGGATGGTGTCCTTCTTGAACATCCTGCTGAGGTAATACTCGTGTGTTTATACATCTAGCGAAAATCTGGAAGTTCTGTGACGTTTATGCCGGCGGACCAATGTCTTTTGAGTCGATTACTTCTATAATTTTACTTTATGAAATTGAGTTTTGACCTGAACAGGGCCGAGCCTAGGAATCAAAATGGAGTGGAACATATACATTTGTTGATACTGTGTGCTGTGTAGGTTGATTGTTTCTATGTTTTATTGGTAGTACTTCATAGTATAGTAGTCATGTACAGGATTTGAATATTTCCTAACGCTGGTCGCTGGTCATCCTTCTTATCATGCTTTTTAATATCATCTGTGAAAATTTGCCGTCCGTATACTCGGCTTGAATATCCCCTTTACTCCTGCCACGCTTCCTTTCCTCTTTGCACAAGAGACAACTGCCTATATGACTGTGGATGCAGAGCACAGATTTATTTACCTGCCCACGGCGGCGGCGAGTGCGGATTACGCAGCGCCGCCTACCTGTCACATCGAGTCTATTTACCGATCATGCGATTTATGAAATATTAATTAGCCATATCACCACGTCCCTTGGTTGTCTGTTCGAGCTGAGATCCATGGCATGGCAGTTATCCACATGTGTGTGCTCCGTCACGGTTGTCGTAATTGATTGTCTAGGTGGAGATAGCAAGCATACCGGGAATAATTGATCTACTACTCTGTACCGTGAGTCGTGTGACTCGTGTGCAACTTTACATCCTTACAAGGGAACACTTTTTGTAGCTCTGGTAGTCTGGATTGGTGGGAGTCAAACTCTCCCCCCCCCCCCCCCTTCGAATGTGCGTGTATAACCACAAATCTGCGCGTACTGGATGCGAGCCGGGGTTACAACCAAGGAGTAGTAATATACCGTATGTTTACTACTCCCTGGTTGCAACAAAAAACGTTCCGAAACGGTTTGTACGGTGGAGCAGACCCTACCGAGCCCCACCAGCTGCGGGTGGGAACATGAACTCACCATCCTTCACTAACCATCCTTCACAGTGGGTGCGTCCTCCATCGTACCATGTGACTCGTCTTCATACATTCAGTGGACAAAAAGCGTGAATGCAAGGGAAATCTGGACAAATGTATCATTATTTTTGTTGTAAAAAATCCGGCAGGTGATTGGGTAGATCATATATAGACCTATCTCGCATTATTATTGTGACCAAAAGAGTACATAACACCCCTCCCCACCCACACACAGACACACTAGCTTGTACTTGCTCACTGCCAAAACTGGTCACGTGGGTCTCCCCGGGAGAGGAGAGACAGAGACTCAAAAGGAATCTTGGAAAGATTACTCGGCCCAATGGCTGACACCCCCTGAAATCCCCAAACGATGGGTGGACTTGAAAAGGACCTCACTTATGGGCTCACCACACCTTAAGTGGGTGGGGACAAGATGCAGAAAAAGTATTGACGGCATCAGGGTATCCGTCCCGGGATCCAACAATATAATTATTATATTTGTGCTGCTAACGCATTTAATAGGTACTTTTTAATATTGAGTTTTTTTTAACAACTGTTGTTGAGATCAGTTTTAACCAGCACTACTGCCGCTGTGGCCACCATCGTCACCGTGGCAGCACCAGCACGACCCGGCACAGTACAATCATACACACTTAGATGAAGTGAATTGCAGCAGTCGATATGTACAGTGAGAGAGGCGTTCCACTTGATGGTGTGATCAGGCTTCGCTTGCCATACTACTAGTGTTTTCCAGGACTTGAATAATTCTATGAACTATTGCTGGTCCTCCGCATCTGTGTCACCAAGAGTACATACATGTACACAGTCTGAGTCTAGCCTGGAGTGGAGGCCCTGCTCTTGGTGATACTCATCACAATCATACCGTTGGCCTTTGGAGAATTCTTCAAAAGTAATGAATGCCATGAATGCCACGAATATCGTGTGAGTGTAGATGGCGTATTCGTACTTTCTTTAGTTTATCATTTTTCAGAGAGGAATTTAGAACTTTAGTTATTGTGGATATCATCAAGAGTACATGAAAACCAGAGTGTGCAGCTTGGGGCCTTTTCTACTATGGGTGTCTGTCACGGCGGAATTCCGTGATTACATCATATTTGTCGCAGATCTGAGGCGGGAAATGGCGTATTGCGTACAACTGAGCTGCAGTTGTGCAGAAAGAGACCTGCTTGAATCATGCTTCAACGGTACGCACAACATCACTAAAATGATGTAATCACGGAAGTCCGCCGTGACAGCAACCCATCCGAGCTGCACACTCTGGTTTTCATGTACTCTTGATACCATCATCCATGCATCATCGACTACGCCATGCACAACCGGATCGATGGTGGTGAGAGAATGAGCACTCTACTGTCTAAGTCTTTGCTAGACATTGTGCAAGCAGGCATGCATTTACCAGGGAGTAGTACAATAATGGTATTGTACTCAGACTCCCTGGTATTTACCCCCAGCGCCATTTCGCCAGGTGTGGCTTCATTTACACAACTACTGTAGAACGGGTAATTAGAGCGACTATTAATTTTAGCGTTTTCCCATTGTCAACCGGTTAGCGACGTTTTATTTTAGCGATTTGCAGCGATTTTACTCACGGATCACCAGTGTACTACGGTGTACTACTGTCTCAACGGATTAGCGACTTGAAACTTTAGCGAAAATGAGTAGATCGCTAAATTCGCTGGGGTTTTTACGTCGCTAAAATTACCCGTTCTACAGTATTCACTGTACTTCAGAAGTAAATATGATGAGTTGGGAATCATGCGGCAATGATATTCACTGTACTACCAAGAGTACATAAACCCAAGAGTATGCAGCTCTGTATACATGTACTTGTGCACTTACAAGAGTACATAAGCTCCGCTTATTTTACTCTTGTTGCCACTATGGGGCTGTTATTTTAATCTGCTGTAATACTTGTACGAAATACTTAGTAACCAGTGATAACCATGTGGTCGTGACACAATAGCTCCCATTGTCATGTTTTGGGATGCTTGCCTGTCACTCGCACGTCGACTGTAGTTTGCAGTGTAGAATAGTCACTGTAGCAAGTGGCAAGTGAAACTATGTGCCAACCGAACATGACCACTGGAGTTAAATGTCACGAAACAGACTTGCATAGTTTGCGACCCGACAGCAGGCAGTGTAGCACGGAGTCATCAACTGCCAAGACCTAGGCCTTTCAAGTTTGTATAGGGAGTTGCAGACCCGGCCATCGATAACCCCAACACAATGGCATGATTATGCAGCAGGCATAGTTCCGCACGAAGTCACGTCAAAAGCACGTCGGACCCGGATTTGATGACCCGCGGCTTGTCCATTTCTGGAGAAGGCACTTTTGCACTCTAGTCTAGCCAACAAGGCACGGACAGAGATGGTGCGAGCCCGAAGTTGCCAATCGATTCAGTCGGGTGGATACTGACTACTGTTGAGTCGCTCCTGCAGTTCTGGCCTTGGCTTCACACGGTATCTTCAGCTTTTTTTTCGCCTGCGACTGTTCAAACATCTGCGCTTTGCTTGCGCGGATAGAATCAGTACTCTCAGTGCGCAACAGACTGGCTTTTCAAGCACTCTTGATAATGTGGGCTTCGCGGTCACAGTCAGCCTGAGTTTGAGAAACGAAGGTGAAGACTGCAGAAGCCAGTTACCAATGCAGTAGTCGATAAGTCTAGCAGCTCCAGCTCTGACCAAGTACTTACCGGTAGCAATTACAGTCTTGTTTTATCACGGTTCTTGCTGCATCTTTCTTCTAAAAGCAATGTCGGACATTCTGCTGTCATCGGTGGTTCAGGGCTCGCGAGCCTGCGTTTGCGGACTGGGCATCCACGCCAGCTTGTCGCTGGCCAGCACCATTCTCTCTGGGAGGATCTCCAAGTAAGGCCAGTTAGCTAAGCGGCTTACTTCTCAACTGCTCATTTATCCTGATTTCTCAAACACAAGAAGGATTTTTGAAACACTCCACCACTCCACATATGTACCCCCACCCTGCGCTCTTGCCCCACATTGGCCCACAAAAAATTCAAAAAATTCGCATGGCCAAGTACCTCGCAGTTTCGATGTTACAAGGAGGGATTTTGAAACACCAGGGTAAATGCGTACCTGGGACCGGGAGTCGTACCACACATACATGTAGGTTGACGACATGGGCAATTTGAACGTGACATGGTGTGGGTTTCGCTTTTGGGGCACCTGTTCCAGGCACCCTTGGGGCAGGGCATACTCACAGGGCGCTCACACAAGGCTGGCATCACGGATCACGTCGACCCTCCAAAATCTAGGGTCGGGCGAACTCCGGAGTGCTAGATAGTCCAAAAGAGTGTGTGACTTTGCATGTGGCCCTGTGGGGTCTGTGACGGCGAAACTTGTGACTCACATCACGTGTTCCGAGCAGAAAGTACTAAAGTATTATTATTTTATTACTCCCTGGTTCCTAGTACAGTGCGGCTCAATGAGATCCGATCTAGTCACTCAAGTGCGTGCCGGGCGTTGCGCAGCCCTAGTAGAGACCTGCGAACACTGGGCTGCGAAATGGTGCAAGCGCGTCCTTGAGTGACGCGACCGGATTTCATTGAGCAGCACTGTACCGATGCTGTATGTTTCATACTGACTACAACGCCACACTCGGCCACTGCGGCACACCTCCTGTCCTGCCGGAGTCCCACCTAGTCCAGCTACTCACCGAAGCCTGCTTCAGCTCGCACACAGCCTCATTCAAGGGGATCTACCCACCCCGGCGAGGTGTGAACGCATGGGTCAGCACCAGACATGCTAAATGAACTGCCCATAGTCGGAGCTGAACCGTCCGTTGGATCAGCTCGGAGACTGCAAACGCAATTGCACTGACGCTCCAAGGGTACTCTCGGTGATCTTTCAGCAGGCCCGACAGACCCTGAACAGCTGCGGAAAGGGCAGAAACAAGCGAAGTACTCCCACCCAGCGCTAAACGGTAGCAATTTAAAATGTGTCGAACAAACCGAGGACTTGAAAACCAAACCTATCTAGGGCTCAGTGGAAATAGGAAGGCAATGATCCTGGGGTGGGCCTGTATTTTTGGTCTGGGTTCGATGAAATGACCGATGTCACAGGCAACACACTGTTGCATCTCACTTCCGCTCCTCACACAACTCCTACTTGGTTAATGGTTAAACATGTGCATGTGTGTCTTTGTCTGTGCATGTGGTGTGTGTGTGTGTGTGTGTCCATGTGTGGCGTGTCTGTCTCTATGTATGTGTGTGTATGTGTATCTATGTGTGTATGTGTGTATGTGTGTGTGTGTGTGTGTGGTGTACGTGTGTGTGTGTGTGTGTGTGTACGGTGTACGTGTGCGTGTGTGTGCATCTGTCTGTATCTGTCTGTACGCTCACATAGAGTGCTTAAGTACAATCCAGTCAATCCTAATTGCCTCAAGTTTGGAGCGTTCCTTGGCGGTTTCGCCGGTGTGTATCGGCTTGCCAGGGATCTTTTACAGCGATACCAGATTCTCTATGGGCAGGTAAAGAGGCTGATTGTGCGATAACTTATAAAATATTGACAGTGGTGCAGTCAACTACTTCACCACAGTCAATTGCATTGCCGATGGGATGTATCTTCCGCTGTAGCTCACACACTTCCTATGGCATTGCAAAGGCTTATGGGATACATCCTCCGCTGTAGCTTACACACTTCCCATGGCATTGCTATGGCTTATGGGATGTATCCTCCGCTGTAGCTCACGCACTTCACGTGCACCCGTTCCTATTCATGTATGGTTGTATACAGGTCGTCCCTCGTTAATACATAATCTCTGGGACCTGACAAATGTTATGTATTAACGGGGTTTATGTACTAAACGAAAGTGTACATAACTTGCTTGTGTACCAGAATTTTTCACTTTTTTCAACTTTTCTGAGTGTTTCTTGCTACCATGACCAGGGAGCGAGATATTCTTGATTCCCTCAATATAACATAAAAATTATGTTATAACGGTCACAGTCAGCGACGATTCTACAGATTCCCTCAATATAACATAATATAATTATAATACAATTACATAACAATTTGAAACTCGGATGTTGAGCCATAAATAAATGTAGAAAGGAAAAGGACATAAGGATACGAGTTAAGAGTTTGCTGCTTCGAATTGTAGTTAGACCGCTTTGTCAAATATCGTACTGGTCTCGTCATCGTCCAGTAACAAGCGACATTCTTTGTTCCGTTGGGACTGTAGCTTTTGCTCGTTTTCGTTGCGCTTGCCTTCCCCTCTTTGGTCTTTCCATAACCTTGAACCTTCCAAGTTGGAAGGCTGTCGGTTAGCGCTACGGAGATGTGTTGAAGCTAGGTGTCAGGACGTCGAATGTCTCAGTACTCTTGTCAGTTGTGTGCCCAGTTATTGCACTTTCTGACTGTATATAGTATCCAGTTACAGTGATGGAGAGTTACTCTTAACTCGTATCCTTATGTCCTTTTCCTTTCTACAATTACATAACAATTATGTTATAACGGTCACAGTCAGCGAAGATTCTACAGTTTACATGATAGCATGCCAGCCGCGCCTGTACAGTCACTCGGAAAAAACAGAGCTTTCTCGCCTTGTGATGTGCGCTCTGATTTCTGAGCTAATTGCGTCCACAAGTAGAAACTAGAACACAATGTGCCTCCACTGGAAGGCCGAAAGACCAACAAATTATGTATTATTGAGGTAGGTGGCATGCGGGTACGGAGAAATGTTATGTACTAACGGGGTTTATGTACTAACGAATTATGCACTAACCGACAAAATTTGTATGGAAGTGACCACGTTTCGTCCGGGACTTGAGATTTCTTATGTACTAACCGGACTCGTATTAACGGGGGACGACCTGTACATAGAAGTTTGCGCTTGGAAGTAACTTTCATTTATTTCGTTTAGCATCCTGAGTGAACGAAAATCAGTTCTATATAAATACAGCTCTGTTACACGTAGCACAGGAGTGGGAGCCCACAGTTGTTCTGAGTGAATGAAACACGCTAAATTAAATGGATATGTATGACTTTGACGAAAAGTGGTCGCGACCAAAACTTATTCCACAGCATCTCCGACTAAGGCCGGATCACAAATAATGGCAGGTGATGCGTTTGTGCTTCAATGCACCAAATTACAGCATAGCACCATCTACACGGCATTATGTGGTTGTGCATGCAGCACATCTTTTTCTGCCTGTTCCGTTTTCACTGCTCACTTTCCGCGTGACTGCAGGGCAAAAACAGTAGCTACATAGCGCTGGCAGCGGCACTAGCCGGCCTGACCTCTGCCATCCAGCCGGCCCATACTCGTCACACCATCATGCTACTCCTGGCCAGTCGTGCTCTCGCCTCACTGCTAAAACGCTGGCAAGCAGCCACTGGACTGCGCATTCCCAGTGCTGTGTTTCTTGCTATGGTCATCGTCAACTCTACCATCCTTGTTCAAACTTCCCTGCAGCATCCCGACGCGCTGCCGCCATCCTATTACAAGTAAGAGGAATGGTGTGACATGCGATGGCGCTGTAACAAGTCGAGGGGCCCCCACTGTGAAGAGCAATGCTCCTTACTACAATCTAGACTGGTTGCTACAGTCCATTTCAAAACTATAGACGCGTACCTAGGCAAAAACCGTTATGCCAGCATCTATACCACATAAAATCTGTGATCACTTTGTGCATAATTTTTTCCAAATTGGGCGTCTGTTATCCAATCCTTTAGAAACTATATGAGAGTAATTGTGGAGCGATCCTGAGCAATATTCCGAAAACTATTCTCAAAAAGTTCCAGCCAAATTTGAAATATTTCAAAAACCCTACGCGTCTATAGTTTTGAAATGCACTGTAGGGCCTTGGTCTATAGGACCATGTGAGCCATTAGGACACCTTTGTCACGTTCCTGTCTTATGCCACACCATGTACATAGTCATTGACAGACAGGTCGTGCATTCTAACCACAACTGAGAACAATGTAGAGAGCCCTGTGACGGTAAGCAACTCTGCTTGTAGAGCAGTGGAGTGTCCTAGCTAGTACTTCGCTAGTAAGCAAAGGTTTTGCTCATCACTAAAAAAAAAACCTTAGCAATGGTCATTTGTCTATCCATAATGGATAGCATCTAGGCAGCTTGACAAATGACCGTTCAACAATGACTCAGGCATTCAAACTAATCGCTTCACCTCTCTTAGAGACCCTATCAGTCACAGTCTATTGGGCAGTGGACCGTCTCCTGCTAGGCACTTGTATATTGCTTCTGTGTGTCAAACACAGATTGAAGGAGCCTTGGCGAAGGGCCTAGCGGAGTCCTTTGAGCTTCCTTGCAGCATTCTTCATGATCTCTGTGCGAGCATCAAGCACGTGCAGAGACCGATGTTCTGAAACATTCCTTTGTAGAACCAGGCAACAGCCGGTGGAATACCCTCATTCCAGAATGTACCAGTACATAGATCATGATGCAGGCTTTAGCTCACCAGGAAGAGGCGAGTGACCCGTGCCTAGTAGGTTTGGCAGTGCCTAAGAATACGGTGAGATCATCCCTATCTGAGACGTGTTGCTTCATCATTCTGTTGTGGCTCTTCTTTGTTCTCTCTCTCTCTCTCTCTCTCTCTCTATTTCCACTCTGCTGCAACCCGGAAGGTCTATACAGCGATGGTCGTGTGTATACAACGACACTAACATTACGCAGATATTCCGTCCGTGTCCTGACCAGTTGGAGCGACTCACGTGCCACGAGGTCATTCACCCGGGGCAGTCGTGCCTTCAATTTAGCCTGCTGTCAACCGCCATGGCCTGGAAGCATGCATTGAAGCTATACATGACACTGTCAGCTATTCCACTAGTGTTCCGAGCCAAGCAGTTGCTCAAAACACCCGCTCCAATGCTGGCACGTTTGGCGAAAACAGTAGCTCGCTCCACAGCTTATCTGGGTGTGTCTTGCACGATTGGTTTCTCAACGATATGTGCAGCATCACGGAACAAGTATATTCGGCAGAACTTCAACACACCACAAGGCAGGCTGCCAGATTTAGTTGGCCTTCTGATAGGTATGTTTCTTGTTTTGAAACGAACCGTCTTGGTACTTGTGAGCCCCTGCCAAGCCACCCTCTCTGCAGGAGCTGCAAACAGAATTTGGAGAGATTGATATTTGAATATTGCTGGAAGGGAATATGCTGGTCCTTGAGTGTTGACTTTGTAGATACATTTATGTTATGATGGGATAACTCCCAATTCTTCTCGAACCGTCTTGGTACTTGTGAGCCCCTGCCAAGCCACCCTCTCTGCAGGAGCTGCAAACAGAATTTGGAGAGATTGATATTTGAATATTGCTGGAAGGGAATATGCTGGTCCTTGAGTGTTGACTTTGTAGATACATTTATGTTATGGTGGGATAACTCCCAATTCTTCTCCTGTGGTTGAACATGTACAAATACTTGAAGAATTTGATGCATTTGCGCGTCTTGCTTTCTGCTTGGTTTTTCTTTTAGGGCTCGCTATGAGCATCCCAGCTGCAATAGAGCCAGCATCCCGTTGGTATGAACTAGCTATGTACACCACGCCACTCACTTTGCACGTCATCATCAGGCACATGCAGCTCAACCATCTGATCCCGACCACGCGCAATTCCTCCGTGTTTTTCTTCGCTGCAGCAATGGCCGTCATCATGCAGGCCTACGAACGCCAACAAAAGACTATTCCAACATGGCTGGCGTCCTTCCTGCGCTATCTAGTTCACTAGTCAGGTTTTTTTAAACTGAGGTTAGCCGTGTTACATCCTGCTGGCCAGGGAACACATTTCCAAGTAGTAAATTGGTAGTCAGTTTAAATGATGGTAGTAGATTTGTTCGCACTTCTGACTGATGATTTATTGTGTTGAACACGCCTTTGGTTGAAGTAACTCCACCTTTTTTTCACGGTTGTATTGCAAACTATCTCTGCTATTAGATAAGTAGTCCAAAGGAACGAAACAGATAGGCTGTAGGGTGAGGTACCTGTGTGGCAAGCAACTATTTTTGTGACTAAAGTGACTGGTTTCGTGTCACTTGTGTTCAGGTACATTGTAGGCGCGTAGCGTTGTTTGAGGTCGATCTGGGTTTGAGGTCGATCTGGGGATAAGGGTTTCATTTCATGTTTATCATTATTTATTTTTTGCTTTATTGTTTTATCTACTCTCCGCATAATCATGGCTGCACAGATTCATTGTTACCAATCAGATCTGAATCATGTGAATTCAGCTGGACATCAATAAAATTAATGCTTCAACAACCGCTATTTACCAATGTGCTACCCGTTAGGCGTTACCTGCTTGCTTGGTCCTCATGTAAGACAAGACTTGAAGAACACAAGTTGAACTACCGTATTTTCCCCACACGTCTCCAATACTGTAGTACGTCTCCAATTGTAGTACATGTTGAGAGTGGATCAAAAATATAAAAAGACACGTCTTTATTAAAGACTCTTTAATAATAGTACATGCCAGAATGATTGTAATGGGCAATACTGGGGTACAGGTACCAGGGTTCACCTTACTTCGTTTTTTTTACCCGTTCATCATCTTAGTGTCTTTCTACACTGTTCCTTACCATGGTTGGATGTATTTACAGCCTTACAGTATCATTATCACGAGTTGTTTGCCACCCAACCCAGACAATTAATCTTTCTGGAAACAATAAAAGTAAACGTCTCCAATACCAGTACAGTCTCCTATAGTACTGTAAGTACTACAGGTCTGACCACCTTTGATGACAAAATACAAGTACTGCCTGTAGACTACGTTAATTTTATTGCGGGAAAATACGTTAATACGGTACATGTAATGCCTAGCCTGTGCATTGTACTAAAATCGAGCTTTAGTGCTCCCTGACCTCATTTCGAGATCCCCTGACCCCAGTGCAAACAGCACCTCCCATCGCACTGCAACAGGCCTGCGACTAAGGGGCCGTCCGTAAATATCGATGTTTTTTTAGAGACGATATTGGTGCGTCTGGGGGGGAGGGGGTTTGAGCCATGTGCGTCTTTTCGAGCATCAGAAAAATATCGATGTAAATATCTGAAGTTTCGCCGATCCCTAGGCCCTGCACGCGGACGTCTAAATGGCTATACAAGAAATGTGAAACCAGCTTCCGTTCGCGGAGCTAAAACTCGCGACACAAGAACAAAATCAAAAATTGGAAGCTGTACGCCCACGGCGAATTTCAAGAGCAAAAGAATGAGCTATTGATTGTGGAAATCGGCCGAACGATGCCTGCAGGAGACCTTTTTCAAGACGTAGAGGCAGTGCGAACAAACACGGACTCCACAAGAGTTTCCAGTCTTCACTATCTAAACAAGGATTTGAAAAAATTCAAGCCAGAGCGTAGCCGCTTTGGCTACACCAGTACACGATGGCTGTGAGCACTGCATGCAGCGCCAACCCGGTTCGCTCCCCCCAGGCGATGCAGCTATTGCGTGAGTGCGGCGGGATTTTCACGCCTACACCGGACCCTCAACATCCTGGGCACTTCATGAGCATCCAAAAAATTAATATTGATTCCATGATCTAGATGTACATGTGCGTCTTCTGGGGGGAGGGAGGGGGGTCAAGGGAGAGAAGCACCAATATCGTCTCTAAAAAAACATCGATATTTACGGACGGCCCCTAAGTGCTTGAAAGCAGCTACTGCAAGCCCCTTGGCTTTATGTTGGCTTTCTGCTACCGCACCGAGCAGAATCATGATATTGATAGTTCTAAAAGATAATGCACCGTGGCAAGAAATTACAAAGGCAGAAGAGAACAGAGACAACCGGCTATCTCTGTTCTCTTCTGCCTTTGTGGTATTGCTCCATCCTTGTGGTGTTGAGCACTCTATAGGCAATCTGGAATTCTCGCGCTATTGTGTGGCAAGAAATTACATTGATTGATTGGTAACAGGGAGTCGTATAGACCCTCCCTAGTAAGAATCGAGGTGTAGCTCTGCCCTAGGCTGTAGTGTAGATACTAGACCTTGTAATGCTGTAGATCTACCGGGCCTGGTCCGAACTGGCGATAGTTCATGTAGATCTACCAGCAGGCGGATCCTCTATTAGCTACAGTGTAGATCTACAAATCAATAGATCTACAATCTACATGAATGGTAGATCTACAGCCAGTAGTTCCTAAGCGTCCTCGAAGCAAATGCGGCCTTCCTCACGCTAAATCAGACGGGCGTCGTTTGACCACTTGTTGTTTTCTTTATTTTGAATTCGCTAAAACCAAACGGACAGAACTGTCCAGTGACACGGGAGCGAATGATGAGCGTCATAATCACTACGCATCAAAACATCTCAGGGGAAAATGAGACAGACTATAATAAAGGAGGGTTTGCACAACACTTGTACATAAAGGGGAGTACGAGAACAAAGGCGCGGCAGAAGTCGAAGCAGGAAAGCAATCAACGCCAGAGATGTTTATGTCCACCAAAAACAGAGAGAGAGAGAGCGAGCGAGAGATCCGAGAGAGAGAGACTTCCTGGTAGATCTACACCGTGGTAGGCACAAGCTAGTTAGTAGTCAGTGAGCACATTTTCGTCTGCTAGATAGTCGACATGGTTGTATTATCACTACAATCATGTATCACACCTTTCGCACTCCTCCGAGACGAAACGAGTATGACTACCGGTATCCGTATCATGTCACTGCTAGACGAATCCCACTCGACCAATCGATGCCGCTGTAGCTTGTCTGGTATGTAGTCTAGTGTTAGTTCGTGAGAAAGTTTTAAAAGTGCGAAAGGGTTAGCGCTATGGCAGTGCCAGTACGGCAGTAGTCTACGGCGTAGACCTATCACCATGATCACCCGGGATTCGCAGGACTCCCTGCCTAGCGCCTATCACATCGCCCGATAGCCGTGGCGGACGTCGACGACTACTCGTAGATCCACCTTGCTTTCGACATTACTTGCACCCAGGCAGCGCAGAGCAAGTCAGTTCAGGTGGACAGTACTGCAGTGGAGGCTGTTTAGTTGCTTCAAAGAATCACAGATGAGAGCGACGAGGTCAGTGCATTATGTGCGCCCTTCCTCTTCCTCTTGAGCAGCCTTTGGGCAGTTTCGAGTTATCGTCTTCTCCGCAAAGCTCTTCCCGACAGTGCAGTACCGGTATAACTTATAACGTGTGCTTTGTTCGAAGCCCGGGCCGAGGCAGACCAACTGGAGACGCAGCGACCTACATGTACCTCACCGTCGGACCTCTGTCATGACTATGGCCAAGGTACAGCAGCACTGAAGACTCGCCCTAACTGCTACTGAGCGGACGACCTACTACTAGTAGATCTACGCCCGTACTTCCAAAGCTGAAGCCGTTCGCAGACCTGTGCTGCTGCGGGGATAACGACGCGGGAGTGCCGCATGGAACGGGGTAAGGCTTCACTGCCATTACCTAGGCTGGAATGTACTGTAGTAGTAGACTACAACCAGGGAGTCGTAAAAGCCAGGTCGCATTCACTTTGTTTCACGATTCCCTGACTCACCCATGTAGATCTACCAGAAGAGCCCATAACCACAGGAGAGTGCCGATTATCATGGGCCGCACCCCGAGGGGTGCGGACTGTCTCCAGGTGCTTCGGATGAGAAGAATGTTTGGATAAGGGAGCAGTAACACATCTATCTAGACATGCATATTTTGGCGTAGTGGTCTTTGGGACAGGTGGTCGCCTTATCCGAGTGGTCACCTTGACAGGTTTTACTGTATAATACAGTTCAGTCACGTGACAGCACGGTAAAAATCTTCGTCACGCGTCATGCATGCATTTATGACGTGAGCATGGCACAAAAATGTGCCACGTGGAAATATTGATTTTTTTTTAGACTTGTAGTTTGTTGAAGAAGGAGATGACAGCCATTTGACAGAGGAGATTTTTAGCTTTCGTTTGGTGTCTCACTCGAGGTCACAGTCGTGAGATGGGACTTCCCACGTCTTGCCGTAAAACTTTGAACGCGATTTTGATGTTGTTCCTTTGAGCGTTGACGGACGGTGATTCTTCCATCGTGTTCCTCGTCCCAAAATTAGGTAAGAACGATCGTCTTTCTTCATCTAGTTTGCAGCGGTTCCAGGCGGTAAGGAATATTTGTCTGCTCTGTATTTCTCTACAGCGAGAATTTGAATATTTGAATTCTTCATGGCCGATGAGGAGGAGAATAGCCCTGGACCTGCATGTCGGAGGCTTGGTATTTATTCAAGCAAACTGAGAAATGCGTTGAAATCAGACGAAGCTCTTACCTGTTTGAAGACGAGTGATTTTCCTGTCACCAACGATGTCGTTCTGGAGCTACTTACATTCAAAAATGCTTCGAAGTTTTCGTTCAACGATATGTTGAAATGGACTGGTTCTCTGATAGGTTCCAGTACCAAAGATATTGCTGTTGGCACGTTTGCCTCTAGAGTCCGTTCTCTGCAGCAACGTCGAGCAAGGCTGCTGAAGGACAAAGCCAGCGATCAGATTGCTGTCCTACTGGCTGAGCCCTTTATACTACCCTCTCCATCATCCGGCCAGTCGGAGTCAGGTGAGCGTCAGGAAGCAACTCCGCTTGACCCAACCGGCCACACCAGCAGCTCGGCTCATGTTGCAGGCAGTCAGCACGCAACTCCCCTGGAGCCAACCACTTACACCACCAGTCCGGCTGATGTGGACAGTCAGCGAGCAGCTTCGTCAGAGCCAGCCGCCAACACCACCACCTCGGCTGACAATGTAGATTGCGAGCTGGAGCCAACAGCAAAACGGCTCCGCGTTGAAAATGAATAATTTTATTGTCCAAAGACATGGTCAAAGACATGGTCAAGACAAGTTTGTGGTTATTGTGTTGACTGTTTTTATTGTCTTTTTTGTGTCTTCCCGTCTTCCAACTGTTCTCTTCACTTTTTTCCTGTTCCGTTGCTATGGTAACAATGCTAGAATTTCCCGTTAACACTGTTAACCTACATTCCATTTTTGTTTTACCACGCTTGTGCAACGTTTTCACTCCATATTGTCATCATTGATATGTTTCGTTGCGTTTCTGCAATGTTGCTAGGGGTTGCCATGGAAACAATACACGGCGACGTGCCGTCAGGTAGTTGTTGTACATAGAAATGTTTGTACATTATTGCTTATCATATAGGCCTGTCATTTGGGCTCTTTTCAGCGAACTTTTTGTTTTTGTCACTATGTCCCCTGGTCAACTTCCCCTGGGTCCGTTTGTCAGTTTGTGCCATGCGTGCTATACACGTTTACATACAATTCAACACAATTCTATGATGATTGGCACCACAATTGAAATGACTGTATCTCAGGTTTGCTTTGAGATTTTCACATGAAATTTTCTGTGTGCTCTTGAAAGACGTGCTTATTCGATTTCCAACAGAATTTTCCTGGGAATTCTGAATTTGATTTTTTTGCCTGAACTCCCTGGGCGGCGGTGAGTAGACATGCATATTTTGGCGTAGTGGTCTTTGGGACAGGTGGTCGCCTTATCCGAGTGGTCACCTTGACAGGTTTTACTGTATAATACAGTGTGTACGGTAAAGTCCTGGATAAAGGCCGGGATTATTCCTGCCACAAAAACCGATGACTTTGTGTGTGTAGAGAATGCTTGTATTCAAACTTGGTATTTCTATTCTTGATATTGTCAACACAAAAACCACCGCGACGCTCACAAGGCAAAAAAAGTTCATTTCAGTTCAACACTTGCAGTTTGGCCAATCGCACGGCCATCACCGTATGCATTGTGCTCAGCACTTCCGGTGTGCTGAATGAAGTGTGAATCGAGCTTTATGCACCGAAGGTCTACCTTGAACAACATCAGGCCGCTTGTATAACTATAAGCCTTATGCACATTATACAGATGTACGAACTACCGTAGACATGGTTAAGCGTAGAATGTGCAGGCGGGACCGTGGCCTACCGGTATGCTTATGCCAGTAGTTATGGTGTTTACTGCTGTTCCCACTACCAAACGTGCTCTGAATGCATTTCACACGAACAAAAATTCGACCAAAGATCTAGCTAGTCATTAGCTCTATTCAAAGTGATGAAACTGGAGAAGTGATCGCCTTCAATTGATTTAATATTGGGCGAAATCGGTCAAATGTGCATGACTTTGTATAGCACACAATGAACACCCAATCGGGCATGTACACGTTACAGGATTTCGTACATCTGTACAACGTGCATAAGGACCATTGATAACAGGCATGAGCCGGTCTTTTAACAAGACTGTACGGTACAGTGCCGGGTAGAGCCACACAGTCGCTTTGGCTACAGCCCTAGTTGGCAAAATATGTGCTTCAAAGTACCTCCTTGCAGGAGGGAAAAGTGGTCGACCTTCGCTGTTACGTGTGTTGCTTTGCATTGAACCATACTTGCTGGGTCCAATATCTGTCCCCACGGAAAAAAACCTTTGAAAGTTGTGCAAATCTTGCGGTGGTTATTGAGCTGAATTTGCCGCAAAATATGTGGTAAGGAGCTGAATTTGTAGTAGAATATAACGGAGCTTGCGGTTGATTTATCGAAATCATTATATTTTCCTCAAGATTCGCGGCGATTCAGCAAAATCATCACCACGGTGAGCATGACATGCACTGATGTGGAAGGCTGCATGCATGCCGCACTACACGCGCCAGTCAGTCGATCATATGAGCAGGCGGCTTTCTCGTACACTCGATACGATACCATGTACTTCGAAGTACTATTAGTCGGTAGATCTACATGCCCTCATCCTAGGAGTTTTAAAAGCTCCCAAGCCAAGGGCAAGAGTGTGCAGCTCTGTATGGAGAACACTCATATCACGTGTTCCAAGTACGTTTTGTACTACATGCAATGAACTCAAGCATGCGCAAACAGTCCAAATATCTGCCCGCATGCCATGATCATGTTGATGACTCGCATAAGCTGAGCAGGTTTTTGTCGGGAGTGCTACGTTTTACTACTCCTGGGATTGCTAAAAAAACGAGCTGGGAATGTGCAATGTGAACACTGCACCACGTGATGTGAGGAGTTTTAGCCGTTCGGCGCACCCCATCGAAAGGCTATCCGGAGTTGCACACTCTTCGGAGCTTATGCACTCTTGCGAATACTGGTAGCTCCATGTGTTACTGGTGATCCTTGCGATACTGACTATTAAAGAGCGTTGATAAAACAGTTGGTGAGTCTACATGGGTTTTGCAAAAAAGATGAGTGACGGCATCACCATCAGTATGGCCGACATACTGCTATTGTTGGCGACGCAAAGTTCACACAGCCTGAAGGCATCAAGTTTCAGTGGTTCATCGGCCAGTATATCTGTGGTAGACGTTTGCACAAAGGACCATCAGTGTACTGAAGTGATAACTTGCTGGGTCTCCTGGGCAAAGAAATCCTACGTCCCACCGGTCCCCTCCAACACAAGGGGAGGTTGTGTGTAATGGGCGTTACGAGAACGAGCGTGAGCATGGGTTTGTGACAGCGTAGCGTTGGGCATAGTCCCAAATACTGGGTTCTCTCTATTACCCATACATGTATTTCAAGTAGTATCCCTCTATGTCCTCATTCAGCTGCAGCCTATGCTTGTGGACTGGCTTCCAAGTACAATGTGTACATGTGTGCTGTCAACTTGTTAGCCATCAGATGTTTCAATTCAGCCACCCTTCCAAGATTTCTCTCCCCACTCCCAAGTGCTTGGGGAGCCGACGCACATGACCAGTCCCTGGCACAACACGTCTCATTTTTAGTCTGTTTCGTCGAATGGTGCTGTGCCATCCTTCTTGTCACTGATATTCAGAGAGTTTAGGCACAACGTGAGATTAGTTTGTTGAATGATGAAAAACAATGACTGGTACATGGATGCTCGACTTGCATCAAAACTTTATCAAAAGGCTTTATAAATTTCGCACTAAGACTACTCAACAAGATAAATTAACACCAAAATTCATCTCCACAACATGGTGCGAAAAGTGATGAATCATTCCAGTGACACTATGACAGGAGAGGAAGCTAAGGAATAATATACCACTGGGCATAGCATCCACACGGCGGCACAGTTGGGTCATTTTACTTTCCTCCCTGTGTGTGTTTGGTACTTTCTGAAGCCGTTGCCCTAAAGAAGTTACCAGACAAGCAGTTGTGTGATGCGTAAAAAACGAAAAGGGTTCCAAAGTGGAATTGTCAATCAGCTAACATAATCAATTGTATCATGCTACACTGTTCAAGTACTGTAGAAATGTTTCCTCTTCGTTGCTGTTCGCAACGGTGTATTTAGAAGTGAGGCTGTGAAGTGCTGTCTGGCCATTCTCAAATGACACCACCTGCAGTGGTGCAGTAGACGAAGACGCACATGCACACACACACACACGTACACACGCACGCATGTGTGCACCACATACACATGCACACTCACACACGCATGTAACACACACGCATGCACATACATACACACAAGATGCACCAAAATAGAAGTAGAGAGTGGTGAGAAATTTATTCAACAGACTCTCTTTCTGAAGAAGACCAGCATGGTCGAAACGTCCACGCAGTCGTGATCACTCCTGTGCAATAATGGTCCAGTCACTTTTTCCACAAGAATCTACTACAAGTACCAGTTTACAGCAGAAAAGAACTTACTACTTGTGCTGGACGGCTTGTATTGACATTCTCTTCATACAAGGAGACACTCATTGAGGTGATCCTGCAGAGTGTAGAAGCAGATACGCGGCATTGCAGCAGCAGCAGCAGCATTACTATACAGAACATGTACTGCACCCAGATCAAGCCACACTGTTGATAGCCCAACCTGACTCTCCGCCAAAGCTTCAACACTACTATCTCGTAGCACATGGAAGAACTAACCTGCGAGTTAAAGAGGACATTTCCGACAGACCCAACCGAGCAGTCAAAGCCCCAAAGATCGTCATATGGGAGGCAACGACCGAAATTCTATGACTACGACGTGCATGCAACAGCCAGGGCTAAAGCAACCACATATCAATCCAGTCTAAGACACGCACGCACACCTGGACCGTTGAATGTGTGTGACAGAAAGGGGAACAAACGGATCATTACACGTGCCGGTATGGGTTGGGTGCTAACTAGAGAAGGACCTCCTTCAGCTTGCACTCCTAAGCAAAATGCACTTGCTGTCGGAATAATGTAAAACCGGAAAGTTAACGGCCAAAAAGTTCAACGTTTTTGTAATTTTGGCATGATAACGAGCAGAAAGTTTAACGATGGCTACCTGGCCACCCATCTGTATGCGCATCTTTACGCAGACATCTCAAACCGGGTTCGCGGTAATGTTTCTTCAAATAACGAAAAACAATTGGTCGTTAAGACATTAGACTTTCCGGTTATACAGTAGTCTACACTCTGTAAAAAGTACTAAAAAGTTGTAAAAAACTTACCTTCCGAAAGAGGACAGGTCATCCTTGAAGCTTGGTGCGGTGTCTGTATCAGATAAATCCCTATCAAACCAACACAAAAGACATTTCCACATAGAAATCAGCACTTGTAATATTTTTGAATATAACTTTTAGTTGTTATTAGTTTCCACAGTAGTTTGAAGAAGGGCTGAGGCTTCCTGCAGCTTCATCTGTGAAAAGAATTCGGGTGGACACACCCATTCCCATAGCGCTGCACATCACATCCGAACCAGTTCCGTTATGCAGTAGTGACACTGTATTTACAGCAGGGTGCAGCCTTCTCTCAGGGTTCACCATCACTCCTGATTTGAAGGCTTCGCAAGACAGAACTCAATCAACTGGCCCATCGACAGCAGCCACATGTTGCCATATGCATAGCCAGGTCATGTTTTGTTTAGATTCAAAAGTCTGACTAGTGGCATGCATTAGTGCAGCACAATTGATGTTGGACAACTCACATATGGTGGCACAGTCTGGCTTGGTGATTGCCATTGATTGCTGAGTGTGTAACATACCTATGCTAGATTCAAGTACAGCTCCACACTACACGCATAAAGAAATACTTCTGCACTCTGTGCATTGAGCGCTTTCCCGGCAGTTGCCACACACATCCCCTGCATGTGTTCCACAATACACTGATAGGCTGCAGTTGTTAACTTGCTACATGAACAAACAGGCCAGGCCGAGAGAAGTCAAAATAATTCTTTCTACCCGTGAAGTAAAACTGGGCTCCAGCACGGCTTTCACAAGACCTACTGCAGCTTCTACGAGGCATTACCATCATCATGATCATCACAATCCGATCACCATCATCATGATCATCACAATCCGATCACCATCATCACAATCCGATCACCATCATCACAATCCGATCACCATCATCACATTGTAATGCTCACCATGTGAGTAGCCGTGATGACCGGTCCACCACCATGAAGACGCAGGGCCGATACGGCAACCAGCGTACGCATACCACACCGGTGCAACTGCTGACGAACTGAGGCCATGTCACAAGTGGCTCGGCTGCAGGATACAAAGACAAAGAAAGACAAAATGGAGAATGCAACACACAGCAAAACTACCAAGATCAATCAAAAGACAAATGAACGCCCATTGAGCCAACTGAGATAAGCGAGACAAGACCCATGCTACTCCCGCAAAGGATAGTAGCAGCACAATGGGGAATGGAAACAGTTCGAAAGACACTTATGAAACATACTGGTGACTGCCACGGTGCTTTTCCCGTAGGCACATTGACAACCTTTACACCAGAGCACCATGCATCAGGAAACTTAACACAAATCGACATACGCCACCAAAGGAAAGAGTGCTGCCTGCCAGCAACTCCGCAAGATTACTGCAAGTTTTGCGTAGCTAAAGTATGTTAACGCGGTGACGTAATGTTTTCACTGTATGCTGATGTCTATCACGCGCGTGTTCGCGCCAGCTCACGGATGCGCCGTTGTGCGCATGCGCAAACTCTCCCAGCAGCTCGCTTTGCATACGTACACCCTTCAGCAGCCGTCGTGCCTGGCTCTCTTTGTTAGTTGCATTGGCTCGCATGACTCTTGCTCCGTGTTTTCAGTTTTCAACTCCGGAGTTCTTCAGTTCTGTTCAGACTTCCTTGTACAAGGTGACATCGTCGTTTCGGTCTCTTGTTGCCTAGTTGTGGTGTCCAGTCCCTGGGCGGGCTGGAATTCTGAGTGCTGTATCCGCGGAGTGGTTTACTCAAATTTTCTCAAATTTTCCCACGCTGAGGCAAGAGATGTCGCGCAGGTCCGCCAGGTCATCTTCTAGCCCCTACGCTAGAGCAACATCCTCCTCTGCTCCTGGAACCACCCAGGCCGGAGCCCCGGCCCAGAACCCCGCGCCGCCTCGTGCTCCTCGTGCTCCGGCTCTACCTGGCCAAGTGCCTCCGTCTCAGTCAATGCCGGCCGGCCAACCACCCCAGCCCACGCTGGCGAGCCAGATCTCCGCCGCCGTGGCGGTTGCTATTCAGCCTCTGGCCGACAAGGTTACCCTGCTGGAGCAGGCTGGCGCGGCCCAACTCGCCGGCCCAGGAACTGGCGTCAACTCGGGACTCGCTCATGTTCCGACGTTCAGCGGGGCCTCGCTTTGTGCTGCCGGATCAATCGCCACTGCAGCGCCGGTTTTACCAGCATCAGTACCGGCTGCCAGCCACCCGCCACAACAGTGGCCGTCATCTGGAGATCTCCCCGTGGTGCCGCCTCGCCTTCGAGACCGGATTGTGCGAGGTGAGTTCACAGAATTGAGTGATTTGCTGCCTGAATCCCTGGGTTTCGAGGGGGATCATGATGTGATGCAACTCGACGTGGGCGCGGGCCGATCTGTGCAGCTCGTCCCCAAATCTTCCCACCGGCAACCCGCCAAACGACACATCTATGATCTTGCCACATGGGTGGAAGCGTTCACCACCTACTCGAGGGTGCTGGCCGACGCCTCACCACAGCTGGCAGGTGATCTCTGGGCGTATCAGGCCATCATTGTCGATGCCAACGTCCGGTTCCACAATGATGCCTGGCTGTCCTACGACCGCAAATTCCGTATGGCCAAGGCGTCCCTCCCTCACCGCTATTCCTGGTCCGTCATTGACCCGAACCTGTGGCAGTCTTGTCTCACGGGCCGTGGGCGGCCTCCGTGCCAGCGTTGCTCCATGGTCCATCCAAGTCAGCCCAGCAGCTGCCCCTTTCGTGGGGGGCTCCCAGCCCCAACAGCGCCTACTGGGAGCCAGTTCTCGCACCAGCCTCGCTTTGACGGCAAAGCCATCTGTCGTAATTTCAACTTCGGCAGCTGCTTGCTCTCCCCCTGCTCCAGAGCACACGTCTGCATGCAGTGCCGCGGCCGTCACCCCGCACGCCAATGCTCCAAGTCTGGTGACTCGACCAAGAAATAACTCTCACCCCAGTGGTGACGCTGCTTTACAGGTGCCCACTAGCACGCCTGTTCATGTTCGGCGCTTTATCAATCTTCTCTCTCCTCATCCAAATGCAGTATTTCGCTCTTATGTTTCACAAGGCATGCAGTATGGCTTTCGTATTGGCAGCTCTCGCCCCATTGCATCTTCTGTTATGTCTCCTAATCACCCTTCGGCTTGTGCTTGCCCTGCTGAGGTTACTACTCATCTGCTTACCTGTTGTGACCGCGGAGAAACTGCGGGCCCATTTGCATCTCCGCCATTCCCTCACATGCATATTTCTGGTTTGGGTGCTATCCCGAAGTCTAATGGCAAACTGCGTATCATCCACGACCTCTCGTCCCCTGCCGGCTTGAGTGTGAATGACGGTATATCTCGGGATGAATTCAGCCTGCAGTACGAAACTGTCGATACAGCTATCTCTCTGATAATGCAGGCAGGGCGTGGCGCTCTTTTGACGAAGGTCGACATCAGGAATGCATTCCGTCTCTGTCCTGTTGCCCCCTGTGACTGGCCCTATCTAGGCATCTTCTGGCAGGGACAATTCTATCATGACAAAGTGCTACCATTTGGATTGCGTTCTGCACCATACATATTCGATAAATTCGCCACAGCAGTCCAGTTTATTCTCGAGGATGCATGCCACCTAAGCCAATTACTCCACTACCTGGACGACTTTCTGAACGTTAGTCCGCCCCACCTGCCCGTTGCGGAACATCATCGCTCACTTATCTTAGACATGCTCCGCTATTTGCAGATACCGGTGGCCTCTGAGAAAGTCGAAGGCCCATCCACATGTCTCACCTTCCTCGGCCTGGAGCTGGATTCGCTGACGTTTGAGATCCGGCTACCGTCCGCCAAACATGGGGCGTATCTCGGCAAAGTCAACGGCCTCCTTCAATCAGGCATGGCGTCCCGGCGCGAACTCGCCTCCGTGTTGGGCAATCTCTCGTTCGCGGCCCGGGCTATTCCTGCCGGTCGTACCTTCCTGAGGCGCCTGTACGACCTTGACCGTGCAACAAGCAACCTTCCAAAGCACAAGGTTCTCACCCTGTCAGCCGGAGCAGTGAACGACCTCAAATGGTGGCAGCGTACCCTATCAGTCTGGCCAGGGAAGTCGTTCTTCCTCCTGGACAAATGGACAAAGGCGCCCAACTTGCAATTGCAGACTGATGCCAGCGGTAACCAGGGCTATGGAGCGTACTTCCAGGGACGATGGATCCGTGGAGCATGGTTGCCCCACCAGCATTCAGAGTCCATACAGTATAAAGAACTGTACGCTATTGTCATCGCAACCAGTACATGGGCGTCAGAGTGGAAGTCCCTCCGTATTGAGTTTCAGTGCGACAACTCAGCTGTTGTAGACTGCATCAAATCCGGCACCAGCAGATCGCCACCCATGATGTCTCTAGTTAGGTGTCTGTATCACCTTTGCGTTGCTCACGATTGCCTGATTTCAGCAGTGCACATCCCTGGTGTTACTAATACCATTGCCGATGCTCTTTCCCGGAATCTGTTGCAGGAATTCCGCTGCCTGGCACCCACGGCACAGCTTCATCCGGACATGCCGATCTTGCCCACACCGGACTGACCGAAGACGTGGCCAGGCTGGCGTCCCTGGCAATAGCACCGTCATCCAGGAGGACATACTCAGCTTCAGAGCGGCGGTACCTGGATTTCTGTCAGCAGCATGGCGTCGTGGCCCTGCCTGGAAGCGACGTTACGCTGTGCTACTACGCAGCCCTCCTCATGCGCACACTGCGGCCGGCCTCGGTTCGCACATATATGTCAGCCATCCGGAACTTACACGTCGAAATGGGCCTCGAGTACCCGAATCAGCCGACGTCCCTGCTGTCACGAGTGTTAAGAGGCATAGCCCGTTCGTCGGGACCTGGCCGCCCTCGTTTGCCTATCACAACACCCATCCTCCGGCAACTCTGCCAACGCCTCCAAGTTTCCTCCATGCGGCACCCAGTTGACCAGGCAATGCTGCAGTGCGCCTTCACCCTGGCCTTTTATGGCTTCCTGCGCTGTGGTGAGCTCACCTCGTTGACGTTTGGCAACGTGGCCCTGGACCAACAATCATTTCGTATCACCATCACGCTGCTGCAATCAAAGACGGACCCGGACGGTAGGGGCACGGTAGTCCACGTGGGCGGCTGTACCGATGTCATCAGCTGCCCTGTTACGGCGATGGTGCGGTACCTGACGGCAGTGTCAGCGGAGTCCCAATCTCCTAGAGATCAGCTGCTCGTCTACCACAATGGCCAGCCTCTGACACGAGCGGACGTGACGAGGGAGGTGCGGACCCTCCTACCGCTTTGTGGGATTACAGATCCGTCCAGCTATGCCAGCCACTCATTCCGGATCGGAGCAGCCACGTCTGCAGCTATCGCAGGCGTACCAGAGCACGTGATCCGCCATATGGGGCGATGGCGCAGCGACGCCGTGCTGCGCTATATCCGTGTTGAGCCATTCGAGGTGCGGCTAGTATCAGAGAAGCTGGCCACAGTGAGTGACTGACCAGTAGCGCTGCACCTTGACGAATGTCTCCTCCGGTATACATACCAACTCTCAGTACCGCTATCGGTACCTAGATTTCTCGACTGCTAGCAGCTCCTGCTATACTCCTCGTTCAATGCTCGCGTTATTTCTGAGCACTGACTTATTTGGTTGGCCAACCAGGGTAACTAGCTTGGGCACTGAACTCTCAGTAGCTGGCAGCATTCTCTCTACTCTCCCGAATCACTCTATTCGGTTACTGCCCTTGGCAGGTCAGCCGCCATTTCGGTCTCACTCTCGGTCCCCGCCTCTGTCGGGTCGGCCGCCTCCATGGTTGCACACTGCCAGCTCCTTCGCCCAGTTACCCTGTGGTGCCAACCAACTACTGCTGTGTCTGTGTGTGGGTCGTGTATGCCTCCGCGTACGGAGCATGCGTTAATGCAAGTTTTGCGTAGCTAAAGTATGTTAACGCGGTGACGTAATGTTTTCACTGTATGCTGATGTCTATCACGCGCGTGTTCGCGCCAGCTCACGGATGCGCCGTTGTGCGCATGCGCAAACTCTCCCAGCAGCTCGCTTTGCATACGTACACCCTTCAGCAGCCGTCGTGCCTGGCTCTCTTTGTTAGTTGCATTGGCTCGCATGACTCTTGCTCCGTGTTTTCACCCACCCACCCACACCGACTTCATTGTGTTACAATTCTCATTCTGTAGCACCCCGCTTATACTACTAACCTCATTCGTCTTCCAAACTCACTCTGCTAAACAAAAACAAGCAGGGATTGGGCACTGAACTCTCAGTAGCTGGCAGCATTCTCTCTACTCTCCCGAATCACTCTATTCGGTTACTGCCCTTGGCAGGTCAGCCGCCATTTCGGTCTCACTCTCGGTCCCCGCCTCTGTCGGGTCGGCCGCCTCCATGGTTACACACTGCCAGCTCCTTCGCCCAGTTACCCTGTGGTGCCAACCAACTACTGCTGTGTCTGTGTGTGGGTCGTGTATGCCTCCGCGTACGGAGCATGCGTTAACGGAAAGTTTGAGTCTTTGCCAAGTGTACTGGCCATGCAATGTACATGGCATACTAGAACTCGCTGAGCAATCAACTACAACAGGTTCTAGGGCATGTAAAGGAGAACCGTGAAATTATTCAGCCATGCCCCATGCTGGACAACAATGTACATGTACAACACAAACAAAGCTGTGCTCTCTGATCACCACTCGGTTTGCCCTACCTTCGCTGATGTGATGCAGTCTCACAGAGCCATCACTGCACCCAGCCTGCAAGCAGTGTAGCCAGAGAGCACACAAGAACAACACTCTCCTGCAGGCTGCAATGAACTAAAGATGTGAAGATTCAGGAGGAGGCCAGGAGCCCTATGCTCAGGATCAATTAAACCTTTCTTCCCCGGCAGCCCAGGAACAGGATGCAGGGTCTGAGGAAGCAAATTATTTTGACGTCATAGAATCCAGCTTGCTGGTTCTGTCAGTGGTACCGGGGAAAGGAGACCCGAGAATGCGGCTGTGGCTCACTATAGCAATGGAAGTGAAGGATTTGTCGCTAGGATAAAGCTATAGCATAGCATGTCAGCTATTATAGATAGCCAAGGCGCATGCAGCACACACATGAAATAACAATACAGGTAGCGAGGCTGTGAGTCTAGAGTGTTTGACGCATACGGTATTCAAGAGTCTGAGTGACATTTGAGCACCACCACTGAAGACTCAGCGGCAACTTGAGAGGATATTACCAGGATCGTACTCTACCGAACAGGTCTGCGTATTCCCCCCAGTGGCAGCATTCACAGCACTGGGTATTCCCCCAGGCAGTGGCAGCATTCACAGCACCAGGCTTGGAAGCATGCACCGGTACATGTGGTGTGTATTGCGCAACACACTACTACACTCTACACTACAACAACATACTACTACTACACTCTGACAAGACACAGCACAGGTATCTTACCAAGAAATAGTCTGGCTGCCACGGTGAGAAATCCACGCTGGTGACATCGTTCACGGCGGGGATGTCTGCCGTGTACTGATGCGGAATGGGGCGCGTCTTGGAACGTAGGCCGTGAAGAACAGAACCCTAGCGTGTAGAATCCAGTGAGAGCAAACAGGAATGCGTTAGAAGAATGGCAAAACCATGCCAACACACTACACTCAGACTTAGCATGAGAACTTGATAGCTGAGAGCACGAGTTGAGGTTCAAAGGCATGCATTACATCAGAAAGGGTTAAGTTGCCTATCAATATAAACTGTGTTTGGTACAGAGTGAGGGGGGGGGGGGTGCTGTCTGATGCTAGAAATATGCAAGGCAGTTGACGGTGGCCTCCCCACATGTACAGTCAGTGCTGCTCAATGAAATCCCATCATGCACGTCAATACCACCCCGGGCGCTGTGCAACCCCTGAGCTGCGAACACCGGGGTATGCTCTGGTGCAGGGCTATAGAGGTTATGCGAAGGATTTAGCTGCGGATTTTCAAATGAGCACTAAGTGTACAACGGGAGTCAGCGGATTTTCTAATGGCCGCTATGTATGCACCTTAAGTATTAGTTGCTTGTCCAAGTGCAGCGCTGTGCCGCGAGTTTGCAACTTCGCCAAAGCATCTCAACTGATGGTGTAATCGCATAACCTCTATAGCTAAACTCGCGCAATCGAATTTCATCGAGCAGCACATGTATATCAAATTACTACAACTTAGCCATGCTACTTCCATCTCCTATTCCTGCCCATTGCGCAAGATGATAGCGCACAGCTATGTTAGATATAGCAACTTGTGCTGGGCATGCTCACCGCATCACTGCCAACGAGGAAGCGATTAGCGTTGGCCGGCTGGAAACGGATCACGTGTGACCTGACGGCGACTTGTGTGCGTGGGTCCAGCGCGGACGGTATCGTCATGGTAATCATGGCGCCGAACACCACACACACATTACTGCCAAGCGACAGGCCTGCAACCGGGCGAGACAGCATGACATCATTATTTACATCATTGCTCAACGCCGTACAATTAGGAGTAGGGATCGTTATATCGTTAGTGACAGCGAACGATAATCGAACCTTTCTTAGCGATCAGCAAACAGTTAATCGATCATATTGTTTCGGCGCTACATGCAATACATGTACTGAAAGAGGTGAACGTCCTTGCCGCAAGATTTGAGAGATGGCTTCTTGAGAGCTGGGTTTGGAAACTGGGCAGATGTGACTGATGCAAGGGTATCGGGAGCTTTGAGCAAGATGTGTAAAAGAAGCACATACCATTGTGTTGCCCTCAAGGCTTCATCATAGAGTGAATACGTGTGAGTCAGAGACAGAGCGGTAGCCGTGATGGTGATGCGATTCAACATTGGAGATACACATTCAAACAGGTATGCGTGTGTGTGTGTGTGTGTGTGTGTGTGTGTGTGTGTGTGTGTGTGTGTGTGTGTGTGTGTGTGTGTGTGTGTGTGTGTGTGTGTGTGTGTGTGTGTGTGTGTGTGTGTGTGTGTGTGTGTGTGCATTATAGGTGCTAGTCAGTGTGTGGACTTACCTATCTCCGATTGAGATTCCTGTTCTGATCGGTTGTGCGACTCAACGGCAACCTACACAAATACACAAATATACCAGTCACATAGCATTACTTTGATTAGTTCATGTGAAATGTCAGTACATGTGGCGTCAGAGCGTACAATACACGTAGTGAGGAGAGAGAACGTCCTAGAAAGCCTGCCGCCGGCAAACAAACAGCAGCAGCAACAAACAAACAAACAACAACAACAACAACAACAACAACAACAACAACAACAACAACAACAACAACAACAACAACAACAACAACAACAACAACAACAACAACACGGGCAGAACATGATGTTTGAAGTTATTGATCACGAGCAATGTTTCCGTGTTGGTCGAATGCCACAGATGTGTCACAGTGACACACACTGCGGATCACAGCTGTCACAGACGGGCCAAAGCAATGATTCTGTGACTCCACACAGCCATCATGGTCTTACCCAGATTCTGACGGTGCCCCACTCATCCAAGCTGGCGAGTTGAAACGACACTGTGCTACTGCCTGATGGAAACAAAGAAAAATCAGTATAGACAAGAGTCACAAAATAACACCTACACTACAGCTCCTTATCCACATCCATAATATGCATGCGAACCCAAACACCTTTGTGTTTACCAGAATTAGTCAACGGTTTGGCCATAGAGACAGTGAGCATCATCTGAAAATGGGCAAACAATTTTAAATGTGTACAATGTACATGAAGTAGGCAGATCTCAACATGACAACTTACTATCCAGACCAACAGATGGGGAACTGCAGAAAGATGTGCACAGGAAGGCAAAAGAAGAAAGAAAACAGAAAACAGAGTCACAACCATGTGTACACTGGACGAAAGGAAAAAAGATCAATATCTTTCATACGAAGAGGTTCCCTTTTCGTGAACAGAGAGGTTCCGGAGTACGATTTTTCGTGCCAAAATCCGTAGAGGCCCTACAGATTTTTTATACGTCGTTTTCGAGCAGTGAAATATTCCGGAGTACGGAACTTATGTCTTTGCCGTCATTGCCTAGGTTACGATCGCAAACACGTCATATTCCCCGCGCTATGCCTTTTTATTTCGAAAATTTGTACCGAAATCAAAACTTCCCGCGGAAAATCGTATGGAGCACACCTCGAAAAAATCCGTAGCGCCCATACGGATTTTTGCACGGAAAATCGTACCCCGGAACCTCTCTAATATCTATTATAACGTGTTTCGAGCAGGGAGTGATGCTTTCTTGCAGGTTTGCCGAGTGGAAGGTTCGATGCGCTCCTCGTATGATCCTGTTTTGCAGTCGTTAGTCAGTCAAGCGTGGTTGTAAGTCGACCCCGCTTATAAGTTGACCTCCAAACGCGGGGCCTCGATTTACCGGTTTAAGGGCAGTTATAAAAAAAAGAAGAAAAAAAAGAAACAAGAAGCAATGTTCTGTCGAACTTCGAATATTCGCGATGCTTGTTTCATGTGTACCGTAAAGTACCGCCAGAGCGCCCCATGTTGCTCTCAATGGCGAGCGAGGCACGGCCACTGAAGTCTGTGATGGCAATGGTGTTTGTTTTCTCCCCGAAGTAGACTTTTTGGCAGTATCTAGCACTGAAAAATTGTGTTCGTTTCAGCACCCAAATTTCTAGGTCATTAAAGGTCGACTTATTACCGGTAAAATACAGTAGCCCACATTGGAGCGGCCAACTTTGTCAATTATTTCTGCCAAATTCGATACTTTCCTAAGCAGTGAGGTACCCTAAATTTGATACTCCTAAGTTTATGTCTTTCAAAGATCAAACAAGCAGCGTGTGACAGCGTGTGCAGCGTGTGGCAGCGTGTGCAGCGTGTGGCAGATGATCTGAAGTCAGTACCACATCACTGCAAGAAACACACCAGTGTCAAGTTTCAACTTTGCTTACGGCAACGGCATTGAACACCTGCAAAAAGGTGGCCTCAGCTGTTCCACAATGGCACTGTTGTCATAGCGACAGAGCTGTTCGAAGCACTGGCAAAGACGAAAATGAACAGACAATGATTGAGGTGCAGAGACACTTACTTGGTAGCTTCTATGGCAACCAGATCCACAATAGCAGAGCAATGGACGTTCGACACACTTGTACCGTCTGTAAGGTAACCAGGAATAAGTGAAAAAATTCAGTCTAACCACAAACAACTCCCCCCCCCCCCCCCCACACACACACACGCACACACAATAGCAACACGAAACAGGCATCATTTCACTTCAGAGAGACACACGCGACAGTAATCAAAGCCCACTAAAATGCAAGTAGCTGACAATGCCGTGTAGATTGCTCCGGTCTTGCCAGGATGGATCATTGAACCGGACAACAAACTCACAACTGTACACGCCATACCTGTCGAGAACGTAGGCCGCTGGCATACGCACCAGCTATCCCCGGCCATCTGCAGGAGTCGGTGCGACGATGCTGACTCGCGTAGATCCCACAGGGCAATGGCACCGTCGCTCTGCATGCAGTCCAGGCACATATGCAAGTCACGGACAGTCACACACAACATGTGCATGGACACCTGCTTAACCTAACACGCCAACAAAACCAGTTGTGACGGCTAGACCTAAAAAAGAAGGAAGAGGCCTTGGGGCGCCGGAAGGATCACTTCGTTTTGAACGAATTAAACCGAACAAATAAAAAACAGTCTCGCTGGCCATATCTTTCGTTTGGCCCCAACTGCTCCTCCACAGCTGGCAGTGGATATGTGTCTTCGCTTGGCCAAAGACGAGGACACTGAACGTTTCAGGGGTCGACCTCGGACAACTTTGGTAACGGTCTTGCAGACGGAATTGTCATCATGACATGGACTTACCCTCCACCAGCCGCTAGATGCTGACGCAGTCCGCACAATGGCAGCGGGCCGACAGGTATGGTGTGGTGCCCGCCCCACCTAACAGGACTGATTCTTGTGATTCACGTGATTCCGCCAGACATGTCGTATGTATATTGTTTTCCATTAGTCCGATTGGTATTGTTGCTAACGGCTTCTGTTGACGTCATTTCTGTCATTTCATTGTATAGTATTACTCTTCAGACGTCAATCCTGAATGGCATAAGCGAAAGTGGCACCCCCGCCACCTACGCGGACACGCTTTTAATAATAATAATAATAAAATAAATAACACTGCATAGTGGAGAGAGATCAGTGGTTAGAGCATCGCTGGCCTCAAGTGAAGGTCCCTGGTTTGAGTTCTGGTGGTGACAGTCAATTTTTTCTTCAAACGTTTTCCTTTTCCATTCCCTCAATTAGTGAACATAATGGAGATCTTACACTTTTCAATGTGTGAAGTGCAACAAATATTGGTACACAATCAACATCGAAAACAAACAGAAAATCAAATCCAAATGATCCATCCGTATGCGACTAAATTCAGGAATTGCTTCCACTACAGCATATTCATGCACATTCACTGCAGCACATTCACACACATGTTCATGCATATAGACAAAACATGCACATACACACACTTCTCGCGACTAAAACAACACAACACAACACATACAAGTAGCTGTCAGGTCAGTGAGGCTTACCGTTCCAGCCGCAATAACAGCCGGTTTTCCAGGACTGAAGCAGCAACATGTAACCTCCCGTGTTATACATGTCAGTAGTCTGCATGTACAGTAAGTACGCACCACAGCAGGTAGCATTCTAAACACCTTGCATCAGCACTGAAGCAAGCCCATTCTTCAAGGTGAATGCCATTCTGCATCCCGGTCAAGGCTAGAGTACTTCATGGCGTACATGTACACGTTAGTTGTCTGGTGATACGGATTCCGGGGATTCTCTGTCTCTGTCCCGGTCTCTCTCCATACCAGTCTACCAGTGGTGCCTGATAAGTAAGTTAGTTATAACTGCCTCCCACGAATCAACTGATACAGATACAAGTCCCACATCATTGAAATCACAGTAACATCGGTGAGTCAGTGACATCATTGCATCAATGTTTGATTTGAGTTCACATACCTGCGTGGAGTTGACAGGTCACTGAGGTGCCATACAGCTAGTAAACCGGAGTCACCGAGCACGCTTTCAGAGCTCTGCACAGCCAGAAGTTTAGAACATGCACCAGATAAATGCCACAGGAAAGGTGTAAAACACCCAACGTTCCCGAAAGCAATTATTCAACAAAAAATGTGGATCGACAGCTGCATAAGTTGCCATTGCAAGTCACCCAACACTTTCAGACTCTTTTCAACTTTAATAGGTACTTTGGCTCACTCTAACTACTCCCTATACTCTCTTCTTGTCCAACTTGAACAGAACAGAAACACTTTGTGAAAGTTCAAAAAATCGTCATTGTTTTGATCATTGCTGCTATCAATGACAAATTAAAATAATAAGAGGACGAAAAAGTGTTTTTACTCCGCGTTTCACGCACTAAGCGATCATCAGAAAACAGAAATTATTAAGGTCTGTTTCAATTCCCATACAAGGTAGGTGCACGCAAACAAGCCCATATTGGCCACACTGAAAGGCGGTACAACTCACAGCAGGTGCTGGACTGTAGGCAGTGAGCAGTTGATGGTCTTGCTGACTGGTGAGCTGTGTGCAGACCACATGACGTTCTGTATCATGGGACAGTGGGCATACACACACACATACACACATACACACACATACACACACATACACACACACACACACGCACACACATATACACACATACACACATACACACACACACACACACACACACACACACACACACACACACACACACACACACACACACACGCACGCATACACACATAGTACTAAAGGCACATACATGGATATATGCACGCGCGTGCGCGCACACACAGACACACAGACACACACAGACACACGCACATGCTAGCACGCACAACCCAACCATAGAAGCAGGACCAGGCAACGGGAAACACCACACGGTCAAATGATGTCATCAACCACGCTCACCGGAAATATCCTTCCATGTACATGACATGGTCACATAACCAGAAGAGACATCAGACTGTGACCTGCAAGGCTGCAGCTGAGTTGATGATTCCACGGCCGCCTTCTCATCCAGCAAGATGTTAACCACCTGAAGTGACAGAAGAAAAGACAGATTATTCATTTTGCTGTTGCTCACGGCGACCAAAACACTGCTCATGTGCATCGGGAGAGTAAAACTAAGACAAGAACTAGCGTGCTGTACCAAGCAACGGTCACCAACATGAAATTTTGTAAAATGTACAGGGATTGTCAAACACCGTACCATGCTCCAAGTGTGCAGCACTTGCCTCACGCGCGACCAGCAAATCTCGAAAATCCAACCCAGCCAACAGACCACGAAGCGTAGAATATGCATTGAGTTACTGTTTGATTAGCTCACGGACTGCTGTAGGCTTGTTTCATTCTTCATTCACGTACTTAATTTTGTTGCAGAACACTGCGAAAATATTATGAACAGCAGTGGAAATTGAAACGCAGCACCATGTGAAATCTAGCCTCATGAATCCAGCCCCATGAATACACACAGCACTCCGGTACTATGCGTGCATACACGGGTACACATACTGTGCTGTTGTGCAAAGACTGCAGCTCGCCAGTATTCACTTGGAGGGATTTCACGTACCTGCCCAGCATTCTGCAGGAAGGCGGTGAGTTTCTTGGATGTGTCTGCCGTGAACGTCATGGTCAGATCCATGGCATCATCCTCGTCAGCTCTTTGAGCATCGGCACCAGCAGAAGCGGGTTGAGCGGAAGAGCCTGTTCCAACTGTACACAATACACAGCAATACAGCACAGCACTGTTCCAACTGTACATAATACACAGCAATACAACACAGCAGGGTGATGAACAGAAGCACCAAGGCATCGCCATCAATAGAGATGCTGCGATGACTAGCAAAGCATACGTTCTGTTTATTAACACACACACTAGTACACATACAACACAATGATGGTGGTGGACGCATGATGGCAGCGGAATGGCATGGCAGCTTTGGGGTGCAGTTGACAGTAATGCATGGCTAGGGCACCCAGGCTTGCTCACAGGCACCAGCCTACTGTTCTGACTAATCAGTCCTCAAACAAAAGAAAATGAGCAATGAGCTAAACTTCTCGTTTCTTCTACTTGATCATGCACGAGAGGCTCACTGATTGAGCGGTGTTCCCTTCATAAGCCCCGTTTCTCTTGCAGGCCCCAGGGTAAGGCTACACGCAGCGTGGTCGGTGAGTATGCTCGCACCTCCTTTGCCACGCAAGTCCGCGGCGGGGCACTGGATCCATTTGTCCTCCGTCACGATGTCATCCGTCTGGATCTCCTCGTCAATGACATCGTCATTGCACTGAATGGCAACCTGCAGTGACCGGGGGCAAGTGGATGACATGCGAAATGGCAAAAAGTGATAGAGGTGTCATGTTACAACACTGTGACAGCATGTACATGTGTGACTCCACACAACATCATCACTCTTATGCATGTATCACAGTACTACCAAGAGTATATAACCCCCCAAGAGTGTGCAACTCCTGATACCCTTTCTATGGGGTACGCCGACGGCGAAAACTCACATCACGTGGTGCAGTGTCGCAGTTGTACGTTTCCAGCCCGTTTTTAGCGAGCAGCGGAGTACTAAAAAAAGCACTCTCTGACAGAAACTCACTGCACGTATGCAAATCCCCAGCATGATCACGGCAGATTTTCGGATTGTGCGCAAGCTATCCTACGTTTGTACGTAGTACAAAGGTATCTGAGACACGTGATGTGAGTTTTCGCCGTGGGAGACCCCATATGCAGAGTTGCACACTCTTGGGGGGTTATATACTCTTGCTACTACCATAGTGCATAACACACTTGCACACAACACTGGTGTACGATCGATCGAGTGGTCAGGCGGGGTACAAGGAAGCCGGAGACGGAAAAAAAATACAGCCACCACCCGGATTCGAACCGGGGATCTCCTGTTTACTAGACAGGCGCTTTAACCAACTAAGCCATGGCGGCAGCTGACAACGCCCCAAATCCAGGGAATGGTATTTATTACTCTCTCGTGAGAGTGACTTGCATACAAAACAATGCCTGCTGTGGCGCAAGGCATAAACCCACGGGAGTTCCTGTGGCCCACACGCGGCCAAGACATAATACTAGAGAGGTTCTGCTATACGTGAAACATAGAGAAATCACGTAGAGAGCAGGCGTCTAGGTTAGAGTCTACGGCTTCGTGTGTTTTGGGTCCAGATTTCTACGCATAGATGAAGTTCTCTACGTTGTGCCACACGCAAAGAAAATGACTATGTACTCGTGCTTCGCATGCGCAAAGACTGCATCATAGCATCATGAAAACCATGCATGAAAATACATGCAAAACGTGACAGCATGAAACGATAAAAGAGCGTGAAGGGCTGAAGGAAAGAGGCGTGAACGAAAAAGAAAAAAACCAGCCACCACCCGGATTCGAACCGGGGATCTCCTGTTTACTAGACAGGCGCTTTAACCAACTAAGCCATGGCGGCAGCTGACGACCAATAAGATTTACATACTACACTTTATAGTCTAAATAGTCAACTGTTGACAACATTGAACCACAAATGCGTATAATATTATCAAGAGTACATAACCCCCCAGAGTGTGCAACGCCTGATCCAGCTCTGCATAGGGTCTTGGTCGAGCGGAATCGGATCTTTGCGTCATAATACCGTACACATCTGGGGGGGAACCCGGGGAGTCGCGGGTACTCTTGGATCAAAAACAATGGTGCCCTGCCTCGAGACCGGCCTTGCGCTGGTGTGAAGTGTACGCATGACATCAGAAGATCCGATTCCGCTCGACCAAGACCCTACACAGAGCTGGATTGGCGTTGCACACTCTGGGGGGTTATGTACTCTTGATATTATGTTCCACAGTGCTGCCGAAAAAAGCCCGGGCTTGTGAATAAGCAAGTGCTCTGCAGCAGTGCACAGCCCAGTGTTTGCAGGCCTGGGGCTGCACAGTACCTCAGTGCTTGCTAACTCAGCCCGACCAGGCTTCATTGAGCAACACTGTACTTGCACTCAGTACGGTTATTGAGGATATGCAGAAGTAATTAGTTCACACTGCAGGCAATCATCGCACATACCTGGGTGGTGTTGGACTTCCCAAAGCGTTTCATGTAAAGCTCATACTCTGACTGCGGGGCTAGCTCGAACAGGTCGAATCCCACTGAGTCAAGCTCAATCAGCTGAGCCAAGTCCTGCACCGCAACAGGAATACAATAGAAACTTATTCCCGTAGCTATGCAGAAGACGTTACTTCAGTAACGTCTGGCGCTAGCCAGGGTCCACACAGCTTTGATTTGGTGTTTGTTTGTGTGTTTGTGTCACGCCTGGCGCTATCCCGTATCTGTCCCGTACCGTACCGTACCATCAAACACAGCTGGCCACACACAGCTTGCCGCACTATTCAAATAGGGCTTTCAAACGCAAGATCATAACGTGAAGCAACTTGGTAGAATGAGTATGAATGCGAAGTGTATGGGGGAATGCATGTAGGGCGATAGTGCGGGTTCGAATCCCAGGTAATGCCTAAAAAAAATCGGAAAATTGAAAAATTTATAACATCCCTATTCTTTTTTTGCCGTCATCAAGGCGGTAGACGGTGTCGTATTACCCTCGACCGTACCTGTCCCGTACCTATCCCGTACCTCTCCCGTACCGTACCGTATAATCAAAGACGGCTGGCCACAATACATATTCAAATAGGGCTTTCAAATACAAGATCATAACGTGAAGCAACTTGGAATAATTGGTACATGTATGTATGCGAAGTGTATCGGGGGATGCATGCAGGGCGATAGGGCGGGTTCGAATCCCAGGTTATGTCTAAAAACAAAAGTAGAAATTTATAAGAATTTAAGAACATCCCTATGCTTTTTTTGTCTAGGTCATCAAGGCAAAAAAAGCATAGCGCAGGGCCCTGAGCTTCCAAGCTCTCTCGTTAGAAAGATACGCATGCACGCACGAAACACACACACACACACACACACACACACACAGACACACACACACACACTTGTTTGTTTGTTTGACCTTGTTTTGACCACCTGCCGTTTCAATTTTCCCTTCGCTCTCAACAAGGGATTGAACAGTCCAGGATCCGACGCGGACCAGGCAGCGTCTCCTCCTCTCTCTCCGTGCTGGGGCAGATTTGTTGAAGCGCTGATCATAGCCTCTGTCCACTCGGGGGTTTGACAATCCGCCGTGAGTGGGAGATTCAGGCGCAACAAAAAATGGTGCCATCGTTCAACACCCCGTCTTCTTGTTGCGCTGCCCCCGAATCTCTTGCGCTGGGAACTACATGTCCTGGGACGGCCCCGGTGGACCAGAGCCGCCCCAGAAGACTCGTGTAACTAACTTTCGACAACCAGGAAGGGAGGTCGAAAACTTCAAACTGACCCCAAAAGGAACAAAAAAATTACCCATCCCTCGTAGCCCAGCCAGACCGAGGATGAGTACAATGTACAGGACACGAGCGTATAAATAGATCGGCACCCCCCCCGTAGGTAGGTACTCTGTTCCATACTTGGTAACGTGTTCTTTACCTCACCGCGTCGGCGTGTTCTCTGTGCCACGGCCGCATTCACCTGCTTCTTCTGCGCCGCCGCAAAGTCCATGAATTTGCCACCAGCACGATGACGAGCAGCAGCACGATTACTGGATACTGTAACATAGAGAGAAGAAGAATCGAAGGAAATCTCACGTGAAGTGACAGCTGGAAGTTTCAACATTTCAACACCATGTAGTCTAAGTATGATGTATAATTGAGACTGAGTGCTGATGTTCGCACCTTGCAAGATTCTAACGCACAAATATATCCCAGCTGGAGTGTGAAGCCTGAGTGGTGCTAGTGGTGAAAGACAGCAGCATGTTCATGATTCAAGGCGAGAACAACAAGGGGAAAGCTATGGCGTACACGTGCATGCACAGCAGTCTCCGTACCAGCAGTGCTGTCCACCTTGCTCTTTGTACGGCTGTCCAGGATGCGCTGGTTCTCGGCCTGCATGGCTCGGGAGATCTGGATTACCGTGAGCACAGACACAGACAGCATGACATAGTGATACAGCCAGCAAATGCCTGTAGAGAAATACGGTGGTACCCACACATCAAGAGCAGATGAATACAGAGAGCAAACAAGGCTATAGTACAGGGTTTGCCCAGTTTGCTTCAAATCCGACCTTATCAATAAAGCAGCATGGTGCTCAAGCGGAGAGTATATTGGTAGTGTTTGTACCGCAAGGGCTGTGCAGTGCATCTGGTGCATAGAGCTATTTCACTCATGGCGTCGAGTATCACTGGTCAGTACATGTACTTTCGATCTGGGTACTGCACAACAAAGTAAAAACTGTCTTTAACACAAGAAGAGAGTCACCAGTCAGCCATGCAACTGAGCAGGAATAAGGAAACAAACTGCGACGGGTCCGGTGCGACGCCTGCTGTGTTAACTTGTTTTCGCGCACTCGCAATGATTCATTTATCAACCACCGCCATTAGAGACCACCTGTCTCCAGGGACCGGTAATCTCACACACCTGGTCACCATACCTGAACATTTCGACTGCACAAGGACCAGCTGTCCACTAGTACTTGGACGGAGTCGCTATGCACCATGTGGTCACACAAGAGAACTTTCACTACTTCAAAGTACAAACACCACCCCACCGGCGCATGCTAGTGTTAGCAGTCGTGTTAGAAATGAGAAGTGAGCAAGTTGACATGCTGTGGTGCACAGGAAAATCTCAATTTCAAACAGTTAAGAGTCTCACCTCGAGAACTTCCTGACTTGGAGTCTGTATGCATGACAAAGAGGACACAGCATGCGACAAAGACACGGCACACAAAATCAGTGACTTTGCCTGCCGGAATACAAGTTAGCTAGACTGCTCATGACATTACATGTATTCTTTATTCCACGCTGGCTTTTGGCCAAAACTAAAGACATCTACCGACAAAGTAATGTTCACAATTAGAGGGGAAGAAGAACAACAACAGCCACGCATTAATCTGGAGAGAAGCTCACCACATCGATCTCTTCTTCTTCTTCAGCGGGCTCCACGTACGGCTCAAAATCTTCATCATAGTCCTATACAATAGAATTCAACATGTAAGCAGCGAATGTGCGTGAAAACAAAATGGAACACAACCGAAAAATATTCCATTCCTTGTCAGCATCAGGGCAAAGCCGATATTGAATTGAAGACATGGATCAGGGCTAAGCATAGTAAGCAAACATTGGACTGAAGATGTGGTGGTCCCGGGGGGGGGGGGGGGGGGGGGTAGAGGGGCTGGGTTACGCCTGTTCAGTGTTCATGGCTGTGCAAACCTGTATTGCTGTTTTGTTTTTGTTTTTTATCACACTGCACATACCTACTGTACACATGGAGTACGCGTGACAATGTAGGCCCAGCGTCATTCTTTAGTCCACCGTTTTCACTGAACCAGAACGTTGGTTTACTCCTCAGTGACTACCATACATGCTTGCCATGTATCGTGGATAAGGACAGTGGTGGTTGTGTATTCAATATTGAAGGGGGGGGGGGGGGAGGGGCATGGTACCACACTTCGTCGGTTTGCCTAAAACCCTGAGCATGCGATCGGCGTGTACAAAAGTCATGTGCAATGGGTAGCAGAAGTACGTGTACTGAGTACACACTTCCTCAAACCAATCCAGAATCAGAGGCACAGGCGCAGGCTGCAAAGAAACAGTACCTCAAAGTCGTCATCATACTGGTATTCATCCTCGATCTCGTCCTCATCCTCGTCGTCCTTTGCCTCCTCGACATCAGAGTCCATGGACGGTGCCACTGGAATGCGCGGGCGTGTTTCGTCCGCGAGCATGTCCTCGTCCGAATCCTGCAAACACACATGCCAGCATTGAAAACAGATTGACGAATAGAACACACAGGCCAGGATAGAAAACAGATTGATGAATGGGAGCATGCTGGTAGCGGCTACCAGGAACGCCCAGCTCAATAGCATTGCGGTCACGGGCCAACGATCCACATTGTTCTAAAGAAAGCTCAGCACCAAAACAGCGCAGCGGTCATTCTGATCAGATTTTTGCCAAGTTGAAGTTTTTTTCACGAGGAAATCTGAAATGTTCGCCAATCAACTACTTCATGGCAACGAGCCTTTATTCGAGCTGATCCGATAATTTTCAGCATAGACATGAAGTACCGGTAATTCTACGCCATCCACAGGTGCTCTGACATTCTGAAAGGCGCACCATGGACTTGCCCAAAACATGAAATAGGTAACGTTTTTGGACATACTGAAATGAAGGGCTCGCAAAGTAAAAATGCTTTAAAAAAAACAGTGCCGTCAAAGAGACTAAGCCACGATCTCCCCATTCTCGTACCTCTGCTTCCTGGCGATGCTTTTTCCGGGACTTCTCCTTCTCCTGCTTTTTCTCCTCTGCCTGCTGCTGAGTAATACAAGCCCAGCAAGAACAAAAGCAGTGAAATCATTGAACACTATCACCTGGCACAACATGGCATGAGAGCAGGTGCAGTTGGGAATACCAGCTACTTATACTGTTCAAATTCGTTGACAATGCTGGACGGCCCCTTACTCCCAAGCAATCACGGATTAGATTCTGTGACAACGAAAAGAGCTACGGCAAGCAGTCTGGAGTCCGGATGACCGCGATTGGCCCATATGTTGTAGTCTTTTGGACGCTGAGTCGACTGGTTTTGGTCCGAAAAGGCTGCGATGCAGCGTTCCTCCTTTATTCCCAATCGAACATGGTTGAACAAGCGGTCACGTGCTCCTGCGTACACCAGTCACCTGGTCACCGTGCCTGCAGGGTACAACTTACTAGCCTGTTTGACCTTTTTTGGGTGCAGTCCTGTCACTCGAGTTGAACCTTGGTGTGAAAGTTGTCGCCTGCTGGCGCGGTGACCAGGTGATTTGGGCACCCAGGAGCACGTGACCGCTTGTTCAACCATGTTCGATTGGGAATAAAGGAGGAACGCTGCATCGCAGCCTTTTCGGACCAAAACCAGTCGACTCAGCGTCCAAAAGACTACAACATATGGGCCAATCGCGGTCATCCGTGCTTTTATAAGAACGAAATGGCGCTTTTAGTGACATTTTGCATACAAATCCCCATCTAGTAGGGCGCAGTCACCCAGTTTCGGTGGAAGTGCGCGAGTTCGATTGGGATTCAAGTAGGAAGGGAGCGTCGCAGCTTCCTCGGACCAAGACCATTCGACTCAGCACCTCGAAGACTACAACTGGTGAAAATTTGATTTCAGGGTATACTTCCCCTTTAATGAACATAATCTGATCTCATGATGTGGAAACTGATCTGTCCAAGGAGTGCTGTCATAACTGCGACAACCCGAAACTTGGGCTGAAAGTGGTATCTCCCATAATAAATGTCTCGATTGGTTGATCGTGTGTAGTTTTAGCTCCATGTCGCCATACAGCACTACCGACGTCACACAACACTACCGATGTCATGCAACTCACCGCCTCAGCAAGCTTGGCCATCAGCTCTGCTTCCCGTTGCTTCGCCTTCTTCTCACTGCATTTGATCACAGCACACAGTCCACATAGCTTAGTAGAAGTCAAGTAAAACTGTTCGGTTTATAGAATAATGGATATAATACAATGGTAGCCCATAGTCAATTCTGACCGTAAGGATGCGCTCAATAGAATTCTCCTACACTTAGTCTGAGTCATCCTAATCACACAAGCCCCCACACCCTCCCCTACCTTTCTGAGTCCTTCTCGTGCCCAGCGGCTGCTGCTTTCTGCGAGAGGTAAGAATGCACGCGCACGTATGCACACAAACACGCGCATGCACACAGACACAGACACACAGACACAGACAAACAACCATGTGCAAGCACAGAGCATACAATCGACATCTTCAACAAGAGTTGTGATGATACTAAAAGCAGCTACGAGGAACGAGATCTCAGTCTAATGTCACTCACACACGAGTCACTAGGGGCTACACCATTAGCTGTATGAATGTTAGGCCACGCCGTTTTTTTCTATGTTTCGCGTCACCTTATTCGATGAAATCAATGAGGGAGGGCGAAAAAAATAAAAAGCCATCCAAAAAAAATGTACGTGCATTGCATTTGTGTACAGTGAAGCGACGCGGCACTGTTCATGTACAGACATGTTCAATGTACGTGTACATGAATACATGAGTGTATCCCCTCTGCCATGCTTGTGGTCCAAACACAGGCAGCATGATGATTGTGTGACTTGCGGTCCAGCTTATTGCACACACATGTACAATGTACCAGGTACATGTGTGTGAGCTGAGTTACATTTTCCGGTTTTCTGGGTTTGCATTAAATTTGTATTGCATTTTCAAAAAAAAAAAATTTTTGTTCCGTTTTTTTTTTTTTTTGAACTCCGGCTGTGAAATACATGCGCGCGGGGGACGCGAAACAGAGATAAAAAACGGTGTGGCCTTACCTCTTCTTCACGTTTTTTCCTTCTCTCTCTGCGCTCCTCTTTCTTCCGGCGTTCTTCCTCCTCCAGAGTTAGGCCATGATCACTTGCAGTAGCTGCAGCTGCTGCCTCACTGCCCTCCTCCTTCGGTTTTCGCGAGCGATGCTTCCTCTCCTTGTCATCGTCTTTGCCACCATGTTTAGATTCCCTGTCCTTGTGGCGATCCGAGCGTTTCTCTTCAGACCGCTTGCTAGTATCCCGGCTGCTTTCGTCCTTGTCACGGCGCCGCTCTCGCTCTTTGCCCTTGCTCTCGTCCGCAGCAGCCCTATCCTTGTCACGGCGACGGTGTTCTTTAGAATCGCTGGTGCCTGTTTCTTTGGGCTTCTCATCACGATGGCGGCGACGTTCCTTGTCCTCACCGGATCGGTCTTTCTTGTCGTCGTCTCGGTGCCGACGCTCTGCTTTCGCTGGGTCTTCCTCTGTGCGCTTCGGAGCCCGATCCTTGCGGTCGCTCCGCTCCTCGCCTTCTTCGCGACGCCTCCGATGGCGCTCCTCCTTCGCCTTGTCCCGTTCGTCCTTGCCACGATGCTCCCTCTTGTCACCGCCACCGCCATCAGTTGTTTCGCGTTTGGACGCCTCGTCCCGGTGTTTTCTGTCTCGATCCTTACTCCGGTGTTTGTCTTCGCTGGCCTTGGCGGGTACGGTGGAAGAGAGCGATGCCCCTCCAGCGCCACTCGCCAGCGCACTGGCAGCTGCAGCGGCAGAGTCCGAGGCAGCCTTGTCCCGTGACGGCTTCTTGCTACCACTACCGCTGCCGCTGTCCTTGCTTCTGCTTGGCTTCCCCCCACCGGCCGCTGCAGCGGCCGCAGCCCCGGTACCACCTGCAGGACGCTTGCTTGTGCCCGGACTACTTTCTGCACCCTGCAACACCCAACACACATGTACAGTAGAACACAGAGAAAAGCAGTCAACCGATGCAAACAGGCCACACATGGACGGTACTTTGCCCATTGCTACAAACAAAGTACCGGCAATACCGTGAAACAGCTCAGTACTTCAGTACTCTCCGGATAAAGCACACGATGGGCTACTAGTTTTGAGGACCCTGCAAACGCTATACAAGTCCGCTGACGTTGGATACACATTTACCTCAGCTATAAAGTACAGTGTTGCAAGGCGCCTTGAAGTTTAACTGTAATTTTAAAGTTTTAAAAGACAAGCGCACTTGCCATATTTCATGCCACACAAACACCCCACTGGGTCCAGCATCCACACAAACACACAATGATGACTGGCCCGACGTCAACTAAGTTCCTCGGCTGGAAAAGAGCTCTTGAGTCGGTGCTCCTGTCCTACCTTCGGTTTGAGATGTGCTGCCAGTTCTGCCGGCTTCCACGTGTCCTCCTTGGACTTCTGTCAAAGCACACAAAACATAACCGGAATACTGTACAATGAAAGAGGAGAGTGCCTCCACATTACACTTTTCAAACTCAAGAAAAGAACAAATGTCAGGCTCCTCACAACTAACATGATTCAAAAACCTTTCCACTACATGTAGTACTTTCACTACCTTCTCATCAGGTGGTATACAGGCAAAAAGAAACTGAACAAGGAACGATGAATAATACACAGTAGAAATGTGATAGAAACAGCGCGGAGAAGAGTAGCCAGAAACAACACGGTAAAAAGCGTGACCTCGTACATTTAGAAGGAATGACAGAAAGGTGCGAGTGCGAAGAAGCCAACCAAGTGTGAAATGTATGGCGACAACTATAGACATCCTATGGACAAAACTAGAGTTGTTTACGACCTACCAAATAATCTAAGTATGAATTTAATTTGTTTTTGTTTGCAGAGGCTCGGCTTCCTAGTGTGAATAAAAATAGCTTCAACAGCATTCGATAATCTAGCACTGCGTACACGTGACAAAATAAAAAACAACCATCTGAATGCACAGGCATTCAGGATGCTCAGACAAAATGACTAGCAATGGACGACTCGTGTTTATCAGAACTACACTCATACCTCGAGTTTTTGAGCCCTTTTTGGTAGGGCACGCAATCGATCTACAGGCGCTCTGCACTGGTACTGCATGCATATGCGCGCGGTGTATTACATCAAGAGCACATGGACCCCAGAGTGTGCAGCTTCTGACTTTTTCTGCATGCGTGTCTGTCACAGTGAAATTCCGTGATTTACATCATATTATTTGGTGCAGATCTGAGGCGGGAAGTGGTGTGGTGCGTACAACTGAGCTGCAGTTGTGCAGATAGAGACCTGCTTGAATCCTGCTTGTACGGCGGCATATTGCTGCATACAAGCCATTTGCTGAGCTCCTGCCAGCCGTCATTGCCATTGCCGTATTTGAGGGGATTGCAACGGGCCAAGGATGGAACTCGGAGTCCACATGAAAAGCCAATAGCCTCTTGGCCGCTATTCGGAAGTTCCTGTTTATCCATGCCTTTGTTGTCATCAAGCACGGTCTGACATTTGTCAAGGGTTTCATGACATCCCTGGCTTGTAGCCCCTTTGCCAGAAACAGTGAAAAAATGCTTTCGAATTTCGTGCTGATGTTGAGGCCGGCGAGCGTCCTTCTCTTTTATACTAGCTATTCCAGCTGAAGTTCATCACTTCAGTCTGTTTGATTCCGGCCCCTTGATGTTTGCTTGGCAGAGGTCTTTCGAGTGGGTGTCAGACACGTTGATGTAAAAAAGAATGGCTCTGCTGTGGGAAAGATGCTGACACAGCGCTAAACAGACATAAGCTATTTCTCTGCAATGCGTGCGAGGAACGCGAGGCGTCCCTCCGTAGTCTAAGCAATTTCGGTCCTTATTTTTGTAGATAGGTTTTCAGGAATCACTCTCAACAAGGACGATGTGGTAACTACCCAACTTTGGAAGAAAAAACGCTAATCAAAAATCAAAGACTGCTACACAATTGACATTTTGTATAGCATAGCAAAAATTGCTATGCAAAATGACAGTAAATTCATCCTTGTCATACGTGTACCGGTACTACCCAAAACGATGTGGATTTTGACCCCGGACTTGGAAGTCCTACGTGATCCGTGGTCTATGCAACCCGCGATCGTGGCTGACCTGCTGACCCCGAGCACGGTCCAGACAAGCGATGCTGTATGCGAGCATGGATAGGTCAGCCCTGCCCCAAAGGCGACTGTAGCCGGCAGCCTGGAAGCCAAACCCACATCACTTGGCGTTACAGTCACCTGTGTGGTCTCCCCTGTACGCTATGATTCCCTGGTGTACACTACACTGCTAAACAGATTCCGAGCCTATGCGCCAAAATGGCTAGTTTCCGTGCTAAGCTGCCCAGCTAGCAACGCAATTTCTCCCTGCATACATGCAGTTGGTCAGGTTATCTCTGGACCAAAGTTTTGGCCACCAGGACATGTTTACTACTGTGGAGTGCATGTGTACCCGCCATATCATACACAAACTGGCATGTGCACCCGCCATATCATACGCAAACTGTATGAAAGGCAATGATACTACCGGGCCAATCAAAAAACTGCTTTCGACGGTCCTGATGTAAGGCCAGGCACCCTGGTCCGGGCTAGACTGCACTTTCTAATTACAGTAAAACCTGCAACTAAAAACCACCGTGACTAGCGACCAGCCTGGTACTACAGACCACTTTGCCAGGCACGGACGGTCTCACATTCATAAATTATATTATTATGGTGCTGCGGTGAAAAACCTCTTATCTAACTAAGGACCACCTGCCACTAAAGACCGCTTTCTCTGGCCCCAAGGGGTGGTCGTTAGTCACAGGTTTTACTGTATTTAGCAAGCCCTTCTGAATTTTAAAGCGAACTAAAACGAGCTCAACTTCGTACCCCCCCCCCCCCCCCCCAAAAACTCTTTGAAAAGGCCACTCACCGGCTTTGGAGGAGGCATTGTGGGACACGGAGGCTGCAAATATCACATCGTGTGTGGATAATTCAAACAAACTTCTTATTCACAGCAGCACTTGTCGTCTTTCATTCATGTGCTGCGGACTTCCAAGCTAACTGCGGCCGTGCGGGTGCAATCACGCATCAAATACCACTCCAGTGCAGACTGAACAGACCCGTCTCTTGTTCCGTTCTCCACTTTATGAATTCAAGAACAAAGTGGTAGCGCTGTGAATCACACACGGTTATTGATTTTGAGCTCGTTTTGTCACTTTCCGGGAGCAAATACCATGAGTATTGTATTGTACTGCTGCAGTACAGTGGAGATCGAGAAGTAAAAATTTAGTTGTCGGGAAGAAGTTTTTGTTGCGTCTCATTTGCGCGTGCAGACGCCTTCCCGCTTTTGCCGTGGCAACAGTGAATTGTCGCAATTATTTTGTCGGTGCCGCGCGGTACGCGGTGCAGGTACGTGCGCTCACCGGTGCACGGCGCCGGCGCGCGCCCGGGTGAGCTGACGTCATATTTAGTTAAACTGCTTTCTTTTTTTCAAACGATCCATTCACAGATTCAGCCAGGTTCGGGAAAATTAGTACGTTTCAATAATTCTTGACTAGTTCAATAATTATTATAATTATCAGTCTTGCTCAAGTGAATCCTAGACAGAGAGGTGACGATGGATGTGACAACTACAGAGAGTGAGAAAGCTAGCCTTCGCCACTGTGTGTGCGACCAAGGTCTATTGACGCGCTGTGATGGATCTGCTCGTCTGAAACAAGGTGAAGATCTGTTTTTTTTGGTGTTCTGTAAATCGTTTATTGATATGATTGTAAATTTACTGACTTACCACTAATTTATGACTCAATGTATCCATCTAGCTAAGCTGCTTTCATCATTAGCAGTTTGTCTCCAGGTGATGCAGTGTGTCAGTAAACATGTTAATATACGACCCTGGGATTCTACATCCTCAACCCGTCACCACCATGCGCTCTTAGCAGAACCAATGCACAGAACATAAACATGCTAGCAAAGCAAAGACACTTCTGTTGACATTATCATCATTAATATCTGATTCATTATCATCCTCTACTGATGAGCTCGAAGGAGCGAAACAGCTGTCTGGAGTCGTAAACATTATCTGTCAACGGAAGTGTTTTTGCTGTGCTAGTGTGTTCATGCATTGGTTCGGCTAAGAGCACATGGTGGTGACAGGTTGAGGATGTAGTAAAGTGGAGTACAGTGGAGGCGCGCGCTGAAGAACGTGGAGCCCAAGAACGTCTAGCCTGAAATTCTAAGAACGCCATAGCCTAAAGCTAAGAACGTTGGTGTTTTTTTCTTGCATCTTGTGGGATACAGATGATCCAGTACGGATTGTTTCTAAGAACGTGCTATAAGAACGCAGCCAGATTGCTGAGAAATCAGAACGTCCCAGGCTAACCCTTTAGAAATAACGTTCTTGGGCGCCCGACTCTACTGTATGGCCGGAAGTTTTGTCGCAACATGTTATTGTGATCATGGGATAGAGCACAGTATTCAATAACATGGGCGTCCATACGAACATACATGTACGCAACTATCTGAAATAATTAAACCTTACATGTGTACAGCATGTGAGATGATAGTTTTGTTTAAATTTCGTCGCACTTTCTAAGACAAATTGAGGTTTTGAGGGAGTTTGCAAAAGGAAACAAAATCGAAGGTATGTGGAGATTTGTACAGTACAATAAGACCCAGTTCAATCGAAAACCAAATTCGCGAGTTTTGCATAGAACGCTAGTTTTTCTAAACCGGGAAGATGTGAGAAACAACCTGTGAAAATTTGTGAACCCAAAATTCCAAGGCAATCTAGAGTTATAGTCGATTGAAGGTCGGAAAATGGGGGTGAACACAGTCACGGAAGTAAATGCAAGTGTGTATGTGGGCCATGTGGTTTTCGTCCAGCACTCCACTGTCCCCTTGGAAAAACGCGATTCCGCAGCCGCGGCAAATTTCGCAGAAATTCTCATCAACCGCGGAAATCACAGAATCCACACTTTTGCCCGCGGAATCTCAATTTTTAGGGTAAATTAGTAAAATTACTACAAGCAGCAGGAAGACTACTTTGCGATCTGTTTGAGCACATTGCTCTTACCAGTATAGGTGAGTGCAGGTCTCTCTAAGATTCTTCACTCTCTTTCACGGTTTGTGACTGCAAAGGATAGTGTGGAAAGTGCTCCTTCGTGCAACTAGTTGTCATATCCTCTACAAAAATACAAAAAAACCTTTTTCCCGCGGAATTTGCCGTGGAAATTTGAATTCTCTGCCGCGTTTTTCCAAAGGGACAGACTCCACTATCTAGTGCATACATGGCGATACAGGATGTGTGCATACATGCAGTGTGCACACATGCCGTGTACGCCTACTTGCACAAGTCATACGTTTTCACCGTCGCCGCTTCTACGGTGTGCGCGCAGTTCACTCGATTTTTCGTCAACCACCAGGAAATCACCGTAGGCTGGTTTCTGTGATCATTTTCCTTCTACCGCTTTTTCGCGATAAAGCGCGAGACAAAGTGCTAAAAAATGTTCTAGAATCCTCTTGTTTTAGACTAATTCGAGGCCACTGAACACGAAAATCCGGGTGTTCCTCTCGGGGCTGAGTGCGCATCTGGTAGAAATTAGTACTTCGAAGTGCATCCGCGCAAAGCGCGGAGGCATTATTTTTGGACGCATGGCATGTGTGGCACCATTGGAAAGGTATTGACCTCAGCTACCTAAAAATAGCATCGACAAGGCCAAAAAGGCCACGGGGGAAGATACTTGGGCCTTGAACTGCATCCCAAACTGCTGCCACGAGGCGCCCATTCACTTTGTACAGGCGAGCTGTGACTGCATTTTTCGCTTTTCAGCGACCGGAACTGAACTCCCTAGCCTGGGGTTTACCACCTGCCGCTGAACATATGCGCAATTGCTTGGAAATGGAAGTGATGAAAGGCAGGAACCTGGAAGAGAAAGTACGAAACAGCAATGACATGAAGAGAGAGAGACAGGGACAGAGAGAGACAGACAGACAGGAGGGGTAGGGGGTAATTGCACAGATCATTGAAGTGGGTGCCTCGCTAAATTCTCCAGGGCTATGAATTGATTACCAAAAGGTCCCAGGATTGCAAGATCCTATTTGGCCGATGCTGCCAGTCCCATTCGAGTAACATTGTCTTTCTGTAGAGTGGCCCATTTCTGCATATCGACCTACTAGTATCTATGAGCTTTTCCAGAGCAGGTAACTCGACTTGATGCCCACACAAAGCTCTTATTCAGGTCAATTCTACTAGCAGGGTACCATAGTAGCAAGCGAACTTATCATCTCTGTGCAGTACTAGATCTACAATGTAGATAGAGAAGCATGTATTGACAGCGGTCATAGTCCTGTACTGTAGTGCAGCTTGATGGTTCCAGCAGGCTAAGACTACAAGTATAGTGGATCATGTCACCATGTTAACTGCCCTTCCTTGACTGTTTAAGTGTGCATGCCATACTGGCTGGGTCTGGCTCCTCTATTATACTGTAATTTCCTTTGTAATGGGTTTTTCTATCTATCATCTTGCTGTGCGCCGTGTCAGGAAACACGTCCGTCCTGGTTGGCGTCCGTGGCCCCACCGAGGTACGCATGAACAAAGAGATAGCTAACCGTGCCACTGTCGAAGTCACCTACAAACCCAAAGTCGGGATGCCAGGTAAGAATAATTATTGTAGAGCTGCTGTTTTTTTTGTACATTTGGCTGAAACAATGAAAGGGTGTGGAAGCAGAGCATTTACGAGTACTATTTAGTCCCGTCTGAAATAACCATCATACGACATATACGTTGCCAACATGCTTCTTTTGAAGTACACCAAATAAGCACATACATAGGTGATGGGTTACAACAATGGCGTGTTTACATTGTACTGTATGTGTTTGTGTTTATGTTTATTTGGTGTGTGCACACAGTGGTGAAGCATCATGCACTGGAGCAGCTGATTCGCAGCACGTGTGAGCAGTGCATCCTTACGACGCTGTTTCCGCGATCACTAATTTCAATTATCGTTCAGGAAGAGCACGATGATGGCAGTGTATCCTACCCCGTACGTTATGTACGACTGGGACAATAGAATGTGTTTGTTTGTGTGTCTGTGTGCGTGGTCGCATGTATTCTATTTTATTTTTTACTGGTATGTGTGTGTCTGTGTGCGTGAGAGAGAGAGAGAGAGAGAGAGAGAGAGAGAGAGAGAGAGAGAGAGAGAGAGAGAGAGAGAGAGAGAGAGAGAGAGAGAGAGAGAGAGAGAGAGAGAGAGAGAGAGAGAGAGAGAGAGAGAGAGAGAGAGAGCATGTATGTATGTATTGTGTATGTATGTGTACTAGTATTGGTTATTCGTCAGCGTGTAGTGTTGAGTTGTATTTTTTTTTGTGGCATGAACTCTGCAACACGTCTTTTTCAGTTATCATTTCGATATGGCTGTGCTCTTGAGTATGGTGATTTTAATGCAGCCACCAAACTAAACATTTGAATGTAACCACCAAGTCAAACATCTGGATGCAATCACCAAGCCAAACAGTGCCATTATTACAGACTGTTCCTTGACCTGATTCGGTTCTCGTAGTTTCTCTCCTGCACGTTGAATGCAATCTGTCTTGCCCTAATGGATGCTGGCGTCGCAATGGCCTACCCGATGGCGGCCGTCTCGTGTGCATTAATGGAGGATGAAGAGCTTGTCTTCGACCCAACAGCAGATCAGGAGAAGGTATAGCCAGTCTCATTTAGGACACATTGTTATGGGACAATCTTGTTTTCTTTCATCAATGGAAACCACTACAGTCTATCTTATAAGAATGTGAATGCCAAACATTCACCTGCCGGATTCCCTGCGGTGTAAGGCACACTGTGCTTGAAATGTGCTCTGCGCCTGATACCCGAACTTGCATTATTTTAGTATCCTCTAATGTACGATGCACCAAAGCAAACTTTCCGCGGGATGCATTAAATTTTGAAACGGCGCTGAATGCAAAGCAGTGTTAAAGATGGAATGGAAACTTGCCACTTTTCTCTGGCCGTGACAATTAGTGAGTATGTACGGTGAAACCAATACAATCCTGAATAAAATGACAGCTTGCCTCCAAGAGGGATACGGTTTATGCCCTTGAATATATGCTGGATGCCACTAATTTGCTTCTAGCTCACCACTTTTCCAATAAATAGTCCTGCTCAAGCTAAACTCTTGTTTCTTATGGAATGCCGTATTGCGCAATGTCTTATGGTGTGCTGTGTGCATTGCAGGAGGCTAAAGCAACTGTGGTGACCGTGTTCGACAGGACCTGCTCCGATATAGTCAGCTGTCAGACGACCGGGGTGTTCACGCTTCCCCAGGTAGGGTTCAACTTACTTCCCGCATCGCCCCCATACAGGGTCACGTTGCTGCTTGTGACCAGGTGTACACCAGCTAGTGTGTATACTGTAAATATACCAAAAAAATTCGGCTATATTCGGCACCGGCCCAAAACGCCGAAATTAAAACGCTGATGGAATTTTTCACATCAACTTGCAGGTTTGCCGAGTCGAAGGTTCGATGGACTTCTCGTGTGCTCTGGATGGCAGTCGTGAGTCAGTCAAGTATCAAGTAAAGTCGGCGGAATAGCGCGGGCTCCGGTGTGGGGAGCAAACCTTTCTTACAAATCAACGCCGAAGTCGCAACCACTACTTCGAACTTAAAAGTGATTAGCTTTATTGATGTACTAGTGTCACCCTGTACCGAAAATAAATCGCTGCCGAAATGTCAAAAATCGTGCATTACCGAAATTTGTATATTTACAGTACGTGTCTATTATTGACTGCGTAATCGGTCTACAAGGTGAAATATTTTTCGATTTTGACAGCATGTTACAAGGCGAGATATGTAGTACTGCTCAATCAAATGCGATCAAGCGAGTGAATGCCATGCCACTCCGGACACCGTGCAGCCCTAGACCTGCTGCCAACACTGGTATGGTGTGCTGGTGCAGGACGCAAACTTGAGTGATGCGATCGGATTTCATTGAGCAGCACTCTGAGAGAGAGAGAGAGAGAGAGAGAGAGAGAGAGAGAGAGAGAGAGAGAGAGAGAGAGAGAGAGAGAGAGAGAGAGAGAACAGTGTGGTGTTAGTGTTATATTATTCATAGGTTATGGTTTCCCTGTTACTTCTGCATGCTGTAGCTGGATCGATGTATGGATGCCTCCAAGATTGCAGCGAAGTCAATACAACAGTTCTATCGTTCGAGCATGGAGACGAAGCTATCAAAGGTGAGAATGGGGTTCTCTCATGTGCCCCGACAGCAGCAGTAGTAGGATTTTTTTGGGTCTTCATTCACAACTTCCCATGATGAGGCTAGTGAGAAAATTGTCCGGTCACGTTTGTCTTTTCGCTGTTTCTCTTTTCTCATTGCCAGGAAGCCAACTAGTTGTCAAGCGTAACTTCAAGAGGGCAAGAAGTCCGCTGCGACAGCATAGATTTGCTCCAGAAATTCAGCTAAGGCCTGTTCTCCTATGTGTGCTATGCTCTAAGACGGGATGGTGCTGATGACTATTGACTGCTGATTGACTGTGCTGCCGCGATGCATATTTTTTCGGTCATGCTGTCTACCACTGGGAGTTCTCCACTGTCTGCACGTAGGACTGTGTGTCCATACGCCTCTTCCCGACAAAGCTCTAAGCCTCAAGTGTATTTGCCCATGTGCTGGCATCCCTCATGTTGCCAACACGCCCACCACACACCCCCGCACAAGTTGAGTCAGACACATCAGCTGAGAATCCTGGAATCCCGCCTAGCACACTGGTTGGGCTTGAATTCCTTTTCGCCACGCATTTGCAGCCAATCAACGTCATTGCCACCATTCCTCTTGACCGCTCACACATTCCGCCAGCATTGTTTTTGCTTCCTCAAAACATCTTGGTGTTGTCGTGATTGTAAGACATCGCCGTCTCTACTTTCACCAGTGACAAGTGATATGTGCTGCCTTATTTTATTTTATAAGTTGCTGCACGGCAGGGTAGTACGCATTGGACTCGTATACCTTATTTCTGTGCTGTGTTTTTGGGTTGTGTGAAGAGAAGGTTGAAGTAAATTAAACTCTGGGTTCTTGTTGTGACTGCATTCTTGTTGATAGCTTAGGGAGGTACATGGCCCGTACTATTGGGGGGGGGGGGGGGGCTAGGGAGCCCCTTTTCGGTACCAAGAGTAGATAAACAAGAGTGTGCAACTCCGGATCTCTTCTGCACAATCTGCAGATACCCCCGCCCACGGCGGAATTTTTTGTTGACGTCACCTTTTTTCAGGGAAACGCGGACTTTGCCGCAGAGCAGTGTGAGAGCACGTGCTGGGCACCGACCTTGTAGTGTAAAGCCCCGCTAAGTGCACGAGGGAAACCTCTCCAAAAGGCTCGCAGCGCGTGCGTCGTCGAAAAGATTACGTCAACAAAAAATTCCGCCGTGGGCCAACCCATCCGCGAGTTGCACACTCTTGTTTATCTACTCTTGTCGGTACCTATAGTGAATTTGCTTCATGCATGACTTGCACCAGCTGACGTTGACCATTGCAACAACTGCTGCCTGTCGTGTCGTTCGAATGGTTTTAACTTTTATAATAGTTTACAGCTCGCCCCAGCCTTTCCGGCGGGCCCTAACGTCCCATATCGTCAGCATTACGTCAAGGGTGAACTAGGCTTAGCCTGAGAACTAACCTCCATACCATGCTCTAGTAGGGATGCTAAGGATGATAGGCAGAGTTTTAGATGTTTGCCATTGACTGTTCTATTCCATACACTCAAATTATTCTGCTCATCATCATCAGCCATTTCGCGTTGCCATTAGGCTAGTTGACATCGCCAAGCAAGCGGCACAGAAGCTATAGCACTGTATTCCCCCAAATCTAAGTCACACCGTTTTCTATGACTGTGGTGGCTACATGAATACAGTCTAGTCATGGTGCAATGACTACCGGTATGTAGTTGCAGCCACTGTGCTGGGAGTTATGAAACCTTTCACGACTCCCTGGCACCATGCATCATGGTTGAGGTTAAAAATGGGATCATGTCGGTGACCAGTGTGCTGGAGTAACTGTTTACAAGTCACATTTCACGATGCATCGATGATTGTACATCACATTTGTACATGTATATATAAAAAGTTTGCACCTAAAAGTCTTTGTACAAGTCATGACTCACTAGTCGTATGGCCATCTTTGTACAAAATACCAAGAGTATAACTTATATTACCGATAATAATTATAGTTTAGGGGCCGTCCGTAAATATCGATGTTTTTTTAGAGACGATATTGGTGCGTCTGGGGGGGAGGGGGTTTGAGCCATGTGCGTCTTTTCGAGCATCAGAAAAATATCGATGTAAATATCTGAAGTTTCGCCGATCCCTAGGCCCTGCACGCGGACGTCTAAATGGCTATACAAGAAATGTGAAACCAGCTTCCGTTCGCGGAGCTAAAACTCGCGACACAAGAACAAAATCAAAAATTGGAAGCTGTACGCCCACGGCGAATTTCAAGAGCAAAAGAATGAGCTATTGATTGTGGAAATCGGCCGAACGATGCCTGCAGGAGACCTTTTTCAAGACGTAGAGGCAGTGCGAACAAACACGGACTCCACAAGAGTTTCCAGTCTTCACTATCTAAACAAGGATTTGAAAAAATTCAAGCCAGAGCGTAGCCGCTTTGGCTACACCAGTACACGATGGCTGTGAGCACTGCATGCAGCGCCAACCCGGTTCGCTCCCCCCAGGCGATGCAGCTATTGCGTGAGTGCGGCGGGATTTTCACGCCTACACCGGACCCTCAACATCCTGGGCACTTCATGAGCATCCAAAAAATTAATATTGATTCCATGATCTAGATGTACATGTGCGTCTTCTGGGGGGAGGGAGGGGGGTCAAGGGAGAGAAGCACCAATATCGTCTCTAAAAAAACATCGATATTTACGGACGGCCCCTTAATTTATACTCTTGAAAATACTAGTAAAATCTTGGGATTTCATTGATATGACGTGAGCAGCTCTGACAAAAATAATGACGCACAATTACAAGCTTGCAAGGCCAAGCATGCTCGCGCTCGGTCAAGCTTGACCACTGTAGACTGTATGGTTATTGTCCTTCCTTCTGCATCATTATCATTAAAAAAAATTGTCGCTTTTCTTTCAGAAGATCGTGCTTGCACGCGGCGTGAGTACGTCTGGGATCCCGGGAGTAGAGCAGTACAGTCGGCTAGGTGAGCGTCGAGTTTTATCATGGTGTCCTGATGACTGTTTGTCGCTGGTAGCGCAAGGCCGGAAGGTTTGTAGTGCGTGCTTCAGTCGCAGCAGCGACAACTTCAGCCCAGGATGGATCGAGTGAACACCTGGGTGAAGTCGGTATCGCGGGAGGGATACGGCGAGGAAGACAATCGGGGCAGAGTGGCGGAACGGTCGGAATCGTCCGGATTCGCGGAACGCTCGTCCTTATCGTCGTTATCGCGACCAAAAGGAGGACGGTACAGAGAGCCCGAGCAACCCCGACATGGCCATCAGCATCGGCGACAGAAATCTACGTCCGACCGCTTTCCACTGGCTGCTGGTAGTCAATTGTACGATAGTGCCGAGCCAAGAGCAAAACCACCGCGTCCGAGTCAGCATCAACAGCTGCAGCACCATGATCGTGATCGGCAGTATCACCGTCACCCGCACAAGCATGGCCGTGACGAGCGCCATCGCCATCACGCACATCACGTAGCCCCAGCCAGCCGCAGCAGTGTACAAAAAGCCGCCGACGGACCACGTCGATCTAGCGGTAGCAGTAGCTCGTACACCACGACCGCCAGCAAGTACCTGGCTCAAGACAGCCGTGCTCGGTCTCACCGGCATGACCCACCCATCGCCCCCGCTGCTGCTGCGAAGGTGCCGGCGGCGTCCGCTAGTGCGCGGAGTGTGAAGTCTTCGCGGAGTAGTACTGCTGCTGCTGGCACGGGCAAGCGGCTAGACTTGGCGCAAGAGAAGGTGCGAAAACATCGTCAGCCCAAGCAAGGTGAGATAGACCGGGGATAGATCGACAAAATATCATGCATGTGTAACAGTTACCACAAAGTCTACATGCATTTTGTTTTTGATGGAAAATGTGCACCTGTTACAATCATAATTATTACACTCATGAGCTCTAATAGGTTTTTCATTTGACCCGACGAGACCACACGATGCTTGCAGACGTGCTGTGGTCTGCAAGCGTCGTGTGGTCTCGTCGGGTCAAATGAAAAACCTATTACTACTATTTGACGGACCTATTGAAGATGGCCCAAAGACTCATGAGTTCATTGAGACCCTGCGGCATGCATGTGCCAATACAGTGTCGCTCTGCGCATCTCTCCAAACTTCTCCTGCTTTCGATCATGGAGCGGACAAACACGACCGGCTCGTGTGGTTTATCGGCAAAGCACAGCCTTTCCGCTTTCTAACCATGCATGACCGAGCTTGCTTGGCGATGTCAACGCGAAAAGGCTGATAGTACCGTAAAATCCCGCCAGAGCGCCCCGTCTCTCCCATCCGCCCCTCCCTGACTTCTTGTCAGGGACGTGATTGATTGTATCCTCGTATGACTCTGTCGCAGTCTGTGGTGCCGTACTGCACTGCAGACGCGTGCTCGACCCCGTTGGAAATGTACGCAACAGTGCCCACCCTCCTGACCAGGGAGTGTGGTATTGTACTACTCCCTGTCCTGACCAGGGATCGCACAAACCCTGCGTTTTCACGGTCGGGTCTGTACGACTCCTGGCTCTTGACCTTTGGTCGGTGTACGAGATGCACGAACAGTTTTCGTAGGGTGAGTACTTTTTCATGTAGCACTGAATGCGGCAAGTAAGGACTCGCCCATCCGCCCCTCCCCACCTGAAGCGTCGAGGAGGTAGGGGCGCTCTGGCGGGATTTTACGGTAATAATAACAACCGTGCATAGGCACGGCGTGAAGTTGCTCATGTGTGTGTGCGTGTGTGTGTGTGTGTGTGTGTGTGTGTGTGTGTGTGTGTGGTGTGTGCGAACACCGGGCTGCAGATGTAGGACTGTACGGCGAAACACCTCCTTATATTATCGGCACCTTGAATGGCAAGGGCGATTTGGTGCCAATATCTTCATAGCTCAGCCTTTGTTAGAGAGGACTGAACCTACAGTGCAGTCGCTCAATGAAATCCAGTCGCGTCACTCAAGTTTGCGCCTTGCACCTTTTCGCAGCCCAGTGCGTGTCTCGGGCTGCACAACGCCCGGCTCGGACTTGAGCTACGCGACTGGATTTCATTGAGCAACACTGTACTTCTGTAGCTCTTTGTTAAACTACATGTAGTGTATGTTTGTGTGTGTGTGTGTTTGTGTGTGTATGTGTGTGTGTGTGTGTGTGTGTGTGTGTGTGTGTGTGTGTGGGTGTGGGTGTGGGTGTGGGTGTGGGTGTGTTTGTGTGTGCTCAGACTATGCTGTTCCATACTATGAAGACGATGACAGCATCGATCCGAGATCAGTTCGTGGACTGCCTCCGGCAAAGAAGAGGGGGAAGTGGATGCCAAGACCAGCACCATCGGCATCACCATCACCACCACCACCGCCAATCCATTCGCAGAAACGCCATCACCACCACCGCCACCACCACCGCCAATACCACCCACAGCCATCACCGGTGCCAGCACCCATGACAGCGGCTCCTGACTCCAAGTCCAAGGCAAAGAGCAGCAAGAGAAGCGACGATGCAAGGAAACGGCATCGTTACCATGACAGCCATGATATCTACTACCATCCGAAAGGGAGTACTGGTGCTGGTAGCGCGCGGAAGGGGAAAATCCCTGCGCACTTCAGACCTGTCCAGGCCTCTCGCAGAGATCATATTGAATACATAGATATAGATAGCGACTACGCGCACAGTCATGGTGGAAGTATGGAGGGTTACTATCAAGGTGATTCTACTGACGGCAGCAGTGGCAGCTGCAGCTCAGAGGCGAGCAGCGCTCAGACGCCTGTACACCGTTTAGACGAGGGTGGCACAGCGAGTGCGAGCCAGCACACAACCGACAGTGATTGCAGCCAGCGCTCGTCGTCGACGTCACTATCATCGGATGCCTGGGCGCAGGGCATGACCAAGCAGCACTCATCAGCATCCGGCTCTAGCTCTGGGGCATCCATTAACAGCAACAGGGCAGTGGCAGACGCTAGCGACCATGTACAACATGTAGTCAGTGGTAGCCGCAACTCACACCATGCTGAAGAGGAGGAGGACAGCTGTGAGGAGGATAGCTTCTCTTCTGGTGATGGTGGTGCGGAGGAGAGGCGATACTATTGCTATGATCCCAACCATCGCTCTTCTAGCAGCAGTATTCTCAAGCAAGAGGTTAGCTCGTCATCGTCCGACGACAAGCTGTGGACGCCAGGAGCCAAGCCCATCGCACCCAGCATGCGTCTAAGGAGGGGAAAGCGCAAGCGCATGTACAAAGTGAAACGTAAGCATATGCGTGTGTGGGGGGGGGGGGGAGTGTGTGATGTGCGTGCGCGTGTGTCTGTGTGCATGCCTCCATTGTTTGTGTTTATGTCAGCTTTCAATGGCCAACCAGCACACTGTGATATGGAATAGCGCGGATCATCACTCGTACAGATCCACATTATGCATGCTTTGTGATACACATGTACATGTATATTATGCTATCATCCCCAGCAGTCACACACGCACACACACGTCACTCACTTCCTTTGTGTTTCTACTGTGGTTGCCATGTGTGCAAACACCACTAGGAAAGCCACGCTGGGTATACTACTACCGAGAAGGTACTGGGCCAGCTTACGGGGAGAAGGCCCCAGACAGCGCGAACGAGAACGACGTTGACGATGGCGGTGAAGCACCACCCAAGAAGAAGGTGAAGAGACAGCCATACGCAACCAGAGACATGACGCGCGTTGGCAAGGAGCATATGAAGCATTGCGGCAGCGTTCAGTACTATAGCGTGCTGTGTCCAATTTGCAATGCGTACGTAGAGCGGCACTTCAACCTGCCCAAGCACCTACAAAAGCACCTGAACCAGAGTAAGTCGTTTGCGCGGCTGCTTGTAAATGCTAGTCGTACTACTAGCCATATTTCAGCTGGGCGTCGTGGAAATACTCGCAGCATCGTGCACACTCTGTGCGTAATGTTTGGATACTACTTCAAGTACTTCAACTATGCTGTTACAGTTCTGGATGGCTCTTCTGGGTCTTCTCGTGCGCTGAAATCCTGCCTTGATAACATTGTTGCCTCGATTTAGTTGTACATCTGACAGTTCAGTATTCCACTGAAGAGCTGAACGTGGAAATCGATTCTGGAATTTGGATAACACATGGCAACTCTACGAACTGTTGCGGTCTGTGGTGATATCTGCAACAGTGATACTAAGTACTCATTGCCCTTCACTTGCTCACCCATTGTCTCTCTTTCTGTCCCTCTCTCTGTTTTGCACGTTGCCTGTGCATGCTCAGTCGCCGAGGTACAAGACACTGAGGAGATCAAAGCCATCCGGCGTCAAATCGAGGATCTAATTGCCAAGTGCTACAAGGAAGGTCCTATCAAGAAGATGTACGCTGGGCTAGTGGTGAAGACAAAGTGCACCATCTGTAACCGGCCGTATAACGACACCCTCGGTGCACGGGAGCAGCACATGAGGCGCTGTCACCCATCTGAGTGTGGTGACATGAGTCTGTTCAAGAGAGAACGCTGCTACGTGTGCATGCTGGAATTCCCACCGCAGGAGATCGACGCACACTTCAGGAGCCACATGGGCGATGCCGGCCGCACGCACATCTACTGCTACCGTTGCATCCGCAACAACTCTGTGCCGGCGCCGTTCCAGGAGCACGCCGAAATGAAGAAGCATTTCCAGGAGCAGCATCCAGAGACCCACATCAGCGCAAGGAGCGTGTTTCGCCACACCGCTCCCCACGTGGCTATCCATTGCCTAATGTGCAGATGCTTCTTCTCGGGTTTTCGTTGCTACAAGCAACATATCGTGCCAAATCACCAGCTGCTTCATCCGATGCCTGAATTGCCGGCTGAGTGTTCGCTGAAGGTGGAGCTGGCGAAAGACAAGTTCTATCCGCTGGACAATGGCGTGTGGCCCGATATGCACATGGACCAGGACGGTCGCCTGCGGTGCGTGCCATGCGAGCAGTCGTTCAAGATGTTCACGTCATTCCGCCGCCACACACGTATCGTTCACTCGCACACGAAGCAGCTGACATGCGAGCACTGCCACAGGAACTTTGAGACGCCCGGCGGCCTGAACAAGCACCGCAACTCGTTCTGCCCAGAGCTGGGTGGCCGTGCTGGTGCTGGTAAAGGTAAAGGTAAGAAAGGTATGCTGTCGACCTGGCTGGAGGGAGCAGCAAGTCAGGCTGCGGCCAGCTTTGCAGCTTCAACTGGCGCCGCACAGTCATCGCTTTCTCAGAATCAAGCAACTCAATCTGAACATGACACACCACAACAGACAACACACTCAACTGCAGAGCAACCACCTCCGCAAGCCGAACAGGAGCAGCATCTGCAGCAGGAGAAACAGCAGCCACAGCAGCCTCAGCAGGAGAAACTGCTACAGGAGCAGCAGCTGAAGGAGCAGCAGCTGAAGGAGCAGCAGCTGAAGGAGCAGCAGCTGAAGGAGCAGCAGCTGAAGGAGCAGCAGCTGAAGGAGCAGCAGCTGAAGGAGCAGCAGCTGAAGGAGCAGCAGCTGGAGGAGCAGCAGCTGGAGGAGCAGCAGCTGGAGGAGCAGCAGCTGGAGGAGCAGCAGCTGGAAGAGCAGCACTCTGTTGAAGAAAACCAGTCCACATCATCAGAATCCTACATGGAGGACAGCTCCAATCTTCACAGTGGATACTTCAATGGAGAGCTGGCCCAGGAAGATGATGAGGGAGGATTTCACTGTGCTACAGACAGTCCACACACAGACACTGATACGGAGAGCACCCCCGGTGGAAATGGTGACTACCAGCATAGCTACTCTGAGAGCAGCTATGATTCTGAGCAAGACGAGTATATTAGTCGTGATGAACGTGAGGATGGCAATAATGAGCATGATGCTGGTGGTAGTGGTGGTGGTCACACGGGTAATATCGCAGTAAGTGATGGCAGATCGGACAACCATTCAGTCAATATTTGGAGCAGATTCAAGCACAGGGAAAGTAGACAGAGTAATCCAGAGCACACCAATCCGCCATTACGGCACCGGCCTGACATCAAGTCAGAATCACCCAGTGACCCCGGTAAGGCAAGGCCATTGACTGCCTCTATACCCCACCGCGGTGGTGGTGGTGGTGGTGACGTTGGTAATGATGACCATGCTGCTGCTCAAGCACGCGCTTCAAGACCGCGCGCAGCACAGCGACCTGGCACATGGTCCAATTCCAGTGGGTCAGGACACGATGCAGAGCTCAGCCGCCAGTGCTATGTGCAGAAAAGACACACGAACAGGACTCTGAAGCCGAAAGGAGTTCCCCAGCAGACGGCATGGAAACCTCGCCATGGCACAGCTCCCAATCTCCGTGACCTGGCATCATGCAGCACGGCAAGAAAGCTTACCACCAGCCGCTCTGATTCTTCCTCGTCACGCTTGGCCGGGCAAACTCGCTCTTATTTCTCCTCGTCACAATTGGTCGGGCAAACACAGCACTACATGCCAGATGTTCCATCGCCATTTCAGCACTCCGCAGATGAATCAACAAGCGGACGCTCGTCTCCGCTCTCCGAGGTGCACTGGCCTCCCAATACGAAAGGCATGAAGGGCGTATCAAATGCACGTGTTGATAACGTTAGAAATAATCAGCCTAGATCTCCAGCCGGTGGAGGACGCCAATCAGGGACACACCATGGCAGTTTGTCGCGTAGCCAACGGGGCCGCGATCGAAAAGTTGATCTCGTGATCAGCATCGATAAGCTTTCAGCTGCTCGGAAGATGTGGGGTGTTGCTGACGAGCAAGAGAAATGAGAATGTTGTGGCAAACATTGGTTGCCAGTGTGTGTGTGTGTGACGGTGTGTGTGTGTGTGTGTACGTGTGTGTGCGTGCGTGTGTGTGTGTGCGTGTGTGTGTTCCATGTTAGCCTCACTCTCTGCATGTTTCCCGACCATCATACTAAGTATATCCGACAAAGGTTGCACGCATTCCAAGGAACATTTCTTTTTTTTCATATTTTAAAAATCACTATGAAGCAAAATAATGTATGGATGGAGGAGTCTTGGAGCAGCCACGAATTACCGTACAGTATCACTGTCAATGTGGCAGATAGGTTTCGAAATCCACCGACAATTCTATTTTTGATGATTCCAAAATTTCGAACCCAGAGTTCCGCCTAGGATGTCAGTAAACTGGTTTTTATAGGTATCTAATGCCAAACAGTTTTTTTGCTTTTCTTGTTGTTGAGAAACTTGAATTACTGCTGATGCGGCTACTGCTGCCATCCGGCCAGCACATCATTGTCAACTTCAATGCCATTAGTAGTGTTTGGTTGTGGTGTTGCGACTGTTGCCCCAGGTGTCAGCAGTCCACGACTTGCATACAGGCTTCGTTTCCTATCCACTGACATGTTTTGACCTAAGAAGGATCAGATCTGAATGGGACAGGGCCTATTGGGGGTTTATTAATTATTATGCTTGCGTCAATATAATAATATTATGGGGGGGGGGGGGGGGATTTATGGCACATACCGGGTAACCCAAAGTTACAAACCTTGCCTCCAGGGACTCACGGAATGTATGTCAGTGAAAGCAGTGAGTGGGATCTTTGGTCCTTGACCAATTCTACCTTTTCTTTGGACACTGACTGGAAAGTAGTGCTAGTGCTAGTGCATGCACTGTCACAGAGTGATTTCCTAATGTGGATGTCATGTACATGTACATGCACGACTTGTGCATGTACATGCATGACTTGTGCATGTACATGCACGACTTGTGCATGTACATGCACAAGTCGTGCATGTACATGCATGACTTGTGCATGTACATGCACGACTTGTACATGTACAGGGCTTGTTGGCTGACAGCATGTAACAAGGTGGAGGACACCGTGTTCAGAAACAGTGACCTTACTACTAGTACCATCCACGGTTGGTAGAGCCCCGGTCCGTTGGGACCATCTGAACCATATGGGTGTTGAACCCGGTTCTGACCCTCATTATGCTAGGGGAGTTTTTAGACTTCTCCTAACGTCAGTCGTTCCAACGGACCCAGGCTCTACCAACCGTGGATGGTTGTAGTAAGGTCACTGTTTCCGAACACGGTGTCCTCCACCTTGTTTCATGCTGTCAAACCAACAACATGTGTGAAGTATAACAAGGCTTATCTAATACTAGTACTGTACATGTACTAGTATTGGGTTGTCTAATACCATGTACTGGGCTGTAAACAGTGCTGAGTCTGTTGTCAGCATAGTACAGTCACGTCACGTACTGAGAAGGTTCTTTAAGCTTGAGTCACAAGCAGTCTTATTCTTGCAGGCTTGACGGAAAATGTGGTGTTCTGTTACCATGGCTACACCTGTGAACAACATGGCGTAACTCTGAAACGAGTGCTGATGGAGGTTTATCATGGAGCTGCACATGCAGGGACGCTACGTCGTCCTGACATGTTATCCACATTCCAGCTGGACGGTACCACTGGACAGGGGTTACATCTTAAAACTCGCCATTGCCAGCCACTGGCTATGCAACTGTGTTGTTGTTGTTTGCTGTGTTGTACGGGCGGAGTACAAAGACGGGGTTACATCTTAAAACTAAAACTCGCGGTATATTGCCAGGAGAAAGGTGTTGAATCGAACCTAGGCCGACGGAATAGGATTTTTTATAAAAATAATAATAAAACAAATACGTACCATGTGCCGACCGTGGTATTGGTCTGCGCGGTCCTTACTGGCCTGCAGTGGGATAGTGTGTTATAGGAATTTACCGTAAAGAAACAGGCTAGTTTGAGGTTGGTCTGAGACGCTTGGAACATCGCTCTGCGCGATACTAGACATTTCGGGAAAGGGCTAAGTGCCCGCGCACACCTGCAAAGCAGGCAGGCACGGGGATGACAAAGGCAACGTTACTGAGTTAGAGCATGCCACTAGTAGGATGGGAGCATCAAGACATGGAAAGACATTAACGATGGCACAATACTGAACGGCGGCCGTGATATCCAATGTGCGCACTGTGACAGGCCACAGTCATGGTCATCACAAGCTATGCTGCCTGCTCAGGCAGATGTTGATGCTGGCTACAACAAGACAACTATTGCAGTGGGAGGAATGGACGATGACCTGCCGTTAGCGGCCACTGCAAAGACATGAGTGGAGCACGGATGATGACATTTGTCGCTCTATTTTCCGTCTTGTCCGTCTGGTAGCGCCGGTGGGGCAGCTGAAAGTTGGCGCTGCTTCAAGGGAGACAGATCCAGGGGCGTTCCACCATCTTCATCCCCCTCTCCGCTGCCAACCATCATGGAGCCAAACTTTGCCCAGGAGTCCTCCATGCTACCAAGAAAGGATGACGATGTTCTGCCACCAGATCTCTGCAGACAAACAAAGGCAAAGAATACTTGATGTGAAGCAGTCCACTAGGTGTGCTAGTAGTGCTTGCACTTGTATGCCTATCAGGCAGGCAAATGGCAACAATGCACAGCTCCATCTTCATCAATCATCACGATCCACACACCCACACCAAAACACCCACCCACACACACACACACACACACACACACACACACAGAAATACCCGTGTGCTCGCCCGGCAAAACACTCCCGACTTACATCTCCCGAGCCTTCAGCCATGAACGATTGAATGGGCATCACCGCCAGTGCTTCTGTAACTTGTTGCTCCAGACGCCTGCACTCATTCCTCTTTTCATCGAGCTCCTTACGCAGGTCACGATTGGTGCTCACCACTGCCATTTTCTCCCGGTGTTCATTGCTCAGCTTCCGCTCGATCTTCACACATTCCGCCTTTGAACAGATGGAAACAAAACAGTGTCAGATAGGGTTTGTGCGAGCACCACCACTCCACTTCATTGCTTGCAAGTCGCGGCTTCGGTGCTTCAACTATAAAAAGCACGGTTCAGACTTGTAACCATGCCTGTTCAGACTTGTAACCATGCCTGTTCAGACTTGTAACCATGCCTGTTCAGACTTGTAACCATGCCTGTTCAGATTTGTAACCATGCCTGTTCAGACTTGTAACCATGCCTGTTCAGACTTGTAACCATGCCTGTTCAGACTTGTAACCATGCCTGTTCAGACTTGTAACCATGCCTGTTCAGACTTGTAATAGGCGATTCACACGACAGGCAAATCCATGTTCGTCATGTGCCCGCAGGAAGTGAAACGTGAGGCTGCAGTTCACACGGCCGCGGGTGGCGGCCAGAGCTCCCGCGAGTATCCGGTGAGTATACGACGTTACTGTGGTGATTTGGAATGAGTAGCCAAAAACAAAGGCCAAACAACCAGGGTTCAAGACTACCGTACTATAGTACGACCTTACAGCCTCATAACTGTAAAAGTGCCGGCAGATGAGGGCATCCGCGGGCAAAAAGCCCATGGACACTTTTGATTCCCGCGGACAAATTTTGGTCGCCCGCAGGAATATCTCCATGGTGATTCTCCTGTAAACGTGGACTTGCCTGTCGTGTGAATCGCCTATAACCATGCCTGTTCGGACTTGTAACCATGCCTGTTCAGACTTGTAACCATGCCTGTTCAGACTTGTAACCATGCCTGTTCAGACTTGTAACCATGCCTGTTCAGACTTGTAACCATGCCTGTTCAGACTTGTAACCATGCCTGTTCAGACTTGTAACCATGCCTGTTCAGACTTGTAACCATGCCTGTTCAGACTTGTAACCATGCCTGTTCAGACTTGTAACCATGCCTGTTCAGACTTGTAACCATGCCTGTTCAGACTTGTAACCATGCCTGTTCAGACTTGTAACCATGCCTGTTCAGGACCTAGTGAACATGACCAGGCAAACAGTGTGTAGCATAGGGCTGACCCGAATTTGCCAGCTGAATCTCGATATTTTGCGGCATAATTTTGCTCGTGCATCGTCGAAATTTTGCTTTCATTTTGCTAGGCCACTCGATATTTTGCTCCCTTTTTGCTCCAAAATTTGTGTCACGTGTGAGAAAACTGACCGAAAGTGGGTTACGTGTTGGCAAAAATGAGAAAAAGTGAGTCACGTGTTGGTAAAACTGTGCCGAAATGAGTCATGTGCACCGTATATGTGTAAAATCTCCCAATTCCCAGCCAACACACCGATATTTTGCTCCATTTTGCCAGCAAATTCCCTTTCAAAATTCTTCGATATTTTGCTAGAAGAATTGCTAGCAAATTCGGGTCTGCCCTAGTGTAGCAAAGCAGTGATAACAGCACACCAACAGACTGCATTACACACTTGATACACTCACTAACCCCCAGTGACTTGATACACACACTAACCCCCAGTGTACGAGGCTAACTAACCTTCAGCTTCTCCGCGTCCAGCATGACCAGCTGACTGCGACCCTTCTCTGCGGCCAGCAGCTGTTCAAGGTGGCGTATGGTGCGCGTCTGTGCCTCGCACTCGCGCTGCAGGCTCTGCTGTGTGCCGTGGCATGCTTGGTGAATACTGCTGCTGTCGGCGGCCACCTTGCGCGTGAAGTCTCTCAGGGCGTTCTCGGCCGTGTCGTGGGCCTGCCGAGCAGCCGCCACCTGGTCCGCTTTGGCCTCGCATTCCTTCTGTAGTGTGCTGTTGGTCTGGCTGGATAGATTCAGTCTGTACGTACACACACACACAAACACATGTGCGCACATACAGATGCACGTGCACACACACACACACACACACACACACACACACACACACGGCTGTGATGCAACGTGACTATGCTGGAACGACTCTTCCTCTGGCTACACAGCAGTGTGAGGAGTATGAGGAGTGTGGAAAAAGGAACTCACTGTCGGCGCACACGCTCCGCTTCGTCACGCGATTCCTTGAGCTCCTGCTGGGTCTCCTTCAGCTCAGACTGGATCTTGCGCATGCCATCACGCAGATCGTCCACCTGATCATTAAGACGTTCTTCACGCTGCTGGCTGGCCTGCACAGTGCACCGTGCGCATACAGCAGGGAAGAAAGGCAGTGCGGTATGAGAGGTAAGTTGGGCCAGAACTATAGAAGCATCACGTGTCCTACACCTGCCATGCATGCAGTTTGCACATAGACCAGGAGGTGAATGGACAGTGGTGACAACCCAAGCAGATTGTCATGGACCATATTTCACTACAAGATCTGTAAATGAAGACTAAAAAAAAAAAATCGACGGGTTCGCGTACCGGGCAGGTCAAGAACAAGGAGTCGTTCAACTCCCTGGTCAAGAACCACCTTCCCGCTTCCGTGGGGCGCCACCACCCCATGATCAGGCGTCAGATGCGGCTCCTAAACGGTGGGGGAGGAAAGATCAGATCCACGAACCAGAGGCCAAAGGCCTAAATCCCATTTGCCACATCCATGTGTTTACTCATGTGAATGAAGACTATGTACATATAAACGATGTGGCGATGGTATAATTATAATAATAATAATAATAATACCACAGCACGCGTAATAATATAATTATGTGGGTATAATTATACGTTCCGCTTCTGTCCTATCTCCTATGATCAAATTCCATTATCAAGGTAATTATTAACACGGCGCACTGATGACCTGTGACGCCAGATCATTAAGTATAATTATAACATTACTATAATTTTGTAGTTGACGCTACTGCGATGAACGCTGAGAGTAGGCTATGGTGCTCCAGTGCGCTGGATCTATGACAGTCTCTACCTCGCCCTGCGCTAAGCCATCCTGTCAAGCTTCGTTCTAATCAGCAGCTGCTCAAGCTGAGTCCGAGACATGCAGCTGTAGCAGATACGGAGGCTATCTACTCATAATGTAGACACACCACCAGCATAGTACGTCTTCCTCGAACTCCTTGTCCTCTACTGTGTGACTGCTCCACTCTGAGTGTGTATTTCTACACATCGAGAACTGTCAGAATGATGCATTGTACTCCGGTGAGGTTCTTCCTCTACCAGTGGGCTGTGCATAAGCTTGCTCAAAGTGGTCTTGTGTGTACATGTACACTACCCGTGACATCAACCTACTTTTAAGTCATTCGTACCGATCAGCCGACATGTACAAATGTGTCCCAGCCTGTCATACTAAATTGTAGTGTGACTGGCGAAGACACCATGATTTGTATACAATACACCACTGTCAGTGTCACCCTTTCTTGTTTCTAAGTGCTGGAAGCATTACGTCGGTACACTTTGAAGTACACCTGTTATCACCACTGCTACATCCTATAGATCATCTCAGATCCCCCATTACTGAGACGGAGCAGAATCCCCGCGAGGCCCTGCTGGGAGCACTAACCGTGAATTTTGCCTTGACCTGGCTCAGATCCTGCTGAAGTCTGAGAAAAAAACATACAAACACATACAATGACGTTAGAATGATTGTTATAGGATACTAGTACCTCCCACTCGTATCACTCCGTTGCCTATTCTCAGAATCATTGCAAGCCAAAGACATGACTACAAATAGAATGCCTAATGCAGGACACACACACATACACGGCATGCACACCATTAATAAGCACCCAAGAAGCGCAACGTTTAGCACTGCACCTGGACTCTTTCCTGGAGGCAGGCTGCTGATGCACGTGAGTTGAAGCAACAGGTGCTACAGTAGCAACCGGCGATGGTGACGGCGCCTGTGCAGTAAAATATTGGTGTAAAAATCAGATACGCACCATACACTATCTAGTTAGTCATGACAGCAGTGGAAATTCTACATTTCAACTAGGGCTGAGTCGGGTAGCATTTTCTTCGGGTATCGGGTCCGGGTAGTTTTCCACGGGTAGCACGGGTACCCGATCGGGTAATGTTTCCATGGTAAGACCACAATGCACACCGGCCCCTTCCCTTGCGCATTGGGTAGACATGCGGGAATTATTTGTACACGTGCACTGTACATGATGTCATCTGCGACCTCGGGTTTTCGGGTACTATTCGGTACCCGACTACCCGAGGTCCTCACGGGTAGCACGGGTACCCGACTACCCGTGCACACCACTAATTTCAACACACACACACACCATGCAACACATACACACACACACACACCATGCAACACATACACACACACACACACACACACACACACACACACACACACCATGCAACACATACAAACACACACACACCATGCAACACATACACACACACACCATGCAACACATACACACACACACACACACACACACACACACACACACACACACACCATGCAAAACATACAGCATTTTTGTTAAGGGTGCAAGATCATGTACATGCGCGGCTCAATGAGTAGTATAGAACAGGGACGAAACACATGCATAGACACATGCAAGGACACACCCATACACACACACGTACGCACACACACGTACGCACACACACAGGCACGGCCGGCGGAGCTCTCCAGACCTCACCCTCACCCCCTACCACCACCACTACCACCACCACGGCTCATGTCTGCATGTTTCTACTGCTGCACTTCATGATTGGTCAAGTAGTCTGAAACATGCACATGCACACACACACACACACACACACACACACACACACACACACACACACACACACACACACACACACACACACACACACACACATACACACACATACACACACACACACACACACACACATATACACACACACATACACACACGGACACACACAGACATACACACACACACGGACATGTACACACACACATACACACACACGAACATGCACACACACACACACACACACACACACACACACACACGCACGCACGCACGCACGCACGCACGCACGCATGCACGCACGCACGCACACACACACACACACACACGGACATGCACACATGCAGGCATATGGGCACACTCAGGCAGTTCTCACCGATTTCTTGGCATTTACCACATTGCCAACAGTCCTTGGATGCAAACTGCGATCCTCGGAAATCGTCACCAAGCCTTCTGGTCGGTTTCCAGTAACTCCAGAATGTTCTGAGCAGGATCCAATTGAACCCAGCCTGCCACCACCATCACTACTATAAGCAGCTGATTCCGATGGTGAAGATGCCTGCAAAGTAGCTGCATCGATATGCTCAGAATGAGCGGCTGCTTTTGACTGTTTGCCATGACTCTGAGCACCAGAGTGCGCTCCAACTGCATTTGACGCTGGTCTGTTGTCATGACGGCGACGATGTGTCTGTACAATACTGTCTGTATTGGAAGAGCTCCCAGCAGCACTGCTTGCGTGCACGCCGGCAGATGCATCCCGTGCTGCAGGCACGTGTGAAGCACCACTACCACCGTGACTGCCACTACCAGAAACAGTACTGCTACTACTACTACTACTAGCACCAATGTCTTTAAGAGGGTTTTGTCCATCACCACTACTAGCTGCAGTGCTGTTACTACCGACATTACTGCCGTCAGCAGTAGTTTTATCACCGCCGCTGCCAGCACTCTCGAGCCAGCTCGAGACGTGCCGGAATATAAAGCGGAGCAGCCACAGAATGAACCCACTGTGGGTTTGACTGTGCACTTCCATGTCCTGCGCCGTGGCCAGGCTGATCGTTTTACTGCCGCTAGCGCTGCTAGCACTGCGCTGGTCACCTGGTGACAGAACAAAAACAAGCGGCATCACAACATTCAATGATGCACAATACAGTACTACACACGCACACAGTGATGCCAGTGCATTCAAATCCCAATCAATCAAGGTAGCGTGCAGCACGTGAAGAAATAGACGGCGACAGCGATTCTCTTTTCCCGGTATTTGTACAATCACGAACTTATCTACATCGTACAAACTACTACAAAAGATGTTGTTTTGCACAATGAGTTCAGTGGTTGCAAACTCATCTAATGTAGATCTGCCTGTGGTGGTCACTAACACCGACATAGATTCAATGTGCCCAGAAGGCATGGAACCAGACCAGAAGTACCTTTACTGGACTCGGCGTAGTCGTTACATTGAATTCTGAGAGGCGCCGGTAAAGAGCCTTCCACCAGATGTAGGTGGTAACGATTGTCAGACTCGACCTCTTTTCTCCGACGCTACAAAACACATGTGCAAGAAAAGACAGTACTGATGATCAGCAGCACTCTTGTGTCTGGCACAGTTGATCCCGGCGAGGCATGGCCGCGACCTACACATCTATTACAGGCATGTAGCACCCGCCGTTGGAGGTGGTCTGGCCGGAGGGTGTCCCCCGGGAAAAATATTGAAATTAGGGTGCAAAATCCTGCATTCTCGTGGCACTTCTGGGCAAAAACGTGGTCTGGCCAAAGCCGTACTGGCCAGACCGGCTGCTACGCCCCTGTATTAAAACTGACAGAGACAGGTGCCAGGATGAAACATTGTCATTAACTGACTTGGCTCCTTGTGAATTACTACGGGGTTTAATACACACCCGAGTAGGCTCATCTTTGTCCTATTTCACAAGTGCACGACATCATAGCATACAGTGAAATCATTGCTCCATGCTATCCGGGAGTCTGGGTGCCTATTTCACAGCTCTCGCATCCTCAGTATGTTCATCCTGTCACTGAACATGCCTACCTTTCTGAGATGAAATTTTAGTAGCTCTTTGACATCCAATACAAGCATTATGAGCGGCGAGCCGGTACTGCAAAAGAAAACATTGGTAAGCGGTGGTCGGTTGTTTTAGAACCTTATCAAACCCTATGGCTAACAGGGCATCAAATGCAGATCCGTGTAAAGACGTTGAGTTTTACGCGGCATGAACAGCTAATGAACCGGCAGTGCTATGCACTGTACATCTCTGTCATTGAGGCGCTTCTATACAGGAGATAACCGGCCCATATACTGATACTAGTATAGCTAGCTGTATTGACTTCTCTTTGGCACTTCCCAGGCAGACATGGTCACAGTCCAGTGACCACAGTGCACGGAACAAGCAGCTTGCGGCCATCTGCTCTGCTGAGACAATCCACACGTGGATAGGAATGGTTGCCACTGAGTGCTCATCCATCCCTACTATGACTGGTTATACAGTTGAACATCGATTATCCGCACATCGACTATCCGACCATTCGATTATCCGTAACAGTTTTTTTGGGCGCACGTGCCGTAGAGTACGCACTGTGCATGTAGTGAGCCATTCAAAAAATACGAAAATTTTGAAAAGTAGCACTCTATTCTATTTACAACGTACATGTACATGTATTTACAGTGTGTTTTCTTATCCGGAACATTTGCCTTATCTGAACACCGCCTGACAGTTGTCTGCCCAGAGGTGGTCGGATAATCGATGTTCAACTGTATAGGAAGTTCACAGCTGCTGTGAGTGGGATACTTCTAACAAGTACATACTAGTTGATTACGGAACATTCTAATCGGCCCTGCTGCCGTTCTGCCAAGATTCAGCAGCAATGAATGGGAAATAGGAACAATGTGGCTTCCTGCCTTCCGACCACTTCACTACGGCAGCTATAGCAGCAGGACAGGCACGAGAATACATGTATAGGAAGTCAGCAAGGCGACCGTGTGACTACTCTCAGCAACCAGACTCATCAGCCATGAGAATGAAATGCAAACTGCAGCATATACATGTTTCTTTCCACCGCCAGCCTTATTGATCAACACGCACTTGGCCTACTGTGCCACTCTCCCATAGCCTATAAAACTCCTGAATAAAATGATGCAAATTTTGGTGAGTATTTATTACCAATTCCGGCGCCAGATGTGTTTCAACCACCACTTCTCTGCTAGCCACTAAAAAAATGGTTTCCGGCAAAAATTCGATCACTGCGTGCCATCCCCCGCAGGATTGTTATATTCAGGCCACGAGTGTACTTACCAGTGTGCCGCCAGCAGCCTGTATACGTTTATAATAGGCAAGGTGTGGAGGCGTATGGTTGCCTCCACGTATACAAAACACACAAATAGAAGTATTGTCGCCACATACAGGTCGCTGTCTGCAAGGACGACAGGAGATGGAGCAGAAGAGCAACAAAGATGTAGATTAGAAGGAGGAGTGGCAATAATTCGGCAATGCTCGGTGCGGAACTCAATCATACACGTACCTTGGTGAGCCATCGACTACATGTCCTAGTGGTAATATTGCTGGGTGATAACCAAACCCATTGGGTTCGAGTGTTTCGAGCAGTAGTGTTGTATAGTGCAGAATGTAGGATCCCTTATCAAGCCCATACAGGATCCGGCACCTCACCTGCCTGCCACAGCATCTGGACCCATATATGGACGCTGCCGATAAAGAACAGCCAGTGTATGGGGACACACCATAGGCACATCCAGTCCACAAGCAGACTAACGCCGAGAAAGAGGCCAATCATCACCTGCACAATTGCATTTTAGAGAACAAAATAACAGAAACAAAACTTAGACTCGCATGGAGAGCCAAGGATTAAAATAGAAAAGAGAGGAACAAAGGTACACGTTATCCATTGTTAGTGTTGGACACAAACAACGGATGACTTGTAGACCTCTGGTCCTCTCTTTTTTGTAACAAAAACTTTTTCAAATTAAAATCTGATGAAAGTTCGCAGAGCTCTGCATGCAAAGCCAACGTTGGGATACAAAACTCTGGTCCCTATGAAGTGCAGAACAGAGTGGGTAACTCATGAGTAGGCAACCTAGAATACTAGTAGTCACTACATGTCACTGTGGGCAAGTTAGTGCTAGCAGCTCGGCTGCCGCATTGACCACTTCATTTTTTTAACCTCCATAGCTGCACTGGTGGAACACATGCCAGGAGGGCCCGCACGCTGTGGTGCATGGAGTCTCTTGGCGCACAACACAGGGGATGTTGGTTGGGTGTAGTCCAATCACCATCGGCGTATCGATATCTCTAACTTCCCGCAATGCATGTCGCTCTCATTGTTCAAGGGGGGGGGGGGGAGGGGCATTGGCAATAGGGCTTGAAAGTGCTACGTCACAGCATAGCAACAATTTCAAAAATTCAAAAACTGGATCCACTTGGATCCAGTTTTTGTATGGATCCAAGCACATTTCAAGCGGTCTTACCCACAGCATGGTGATGTAGCCAGTGAAACTGACTGATTTGGCTACTGGGGGCGGGGTTACAACTGGTGGCGAAATAAAAGTCACACCTGCATGCGACATGAGTGGGTTGCTATGCACCCACATACTTAGGCAATAGCAAAGTCACACCTTAGTGGATCCAAAAATAGAAATCTGATGTCAACTTACTACTCCCTGCCCGTTTTGACGTCATCACTTTCAAGCCCTATAGAATAGACACAGTTAGCTTGGCACGTGCACGCTAGCTCTGGCAGTCTACAGATAACACAGATGTGACCAGCTGCCCCTGTTGGTTGCGCTTGACCTAGCACACGTCCCACTCAAGTCACACGTACTGAAGTTATCCCTGACATGTACATATACATGACGCAGCTGTAAACTACCTGTTCAGTTCAATGCTGTAAGCCTTGTGTTAATGCCTTGTACATGCACACACATTTCAGGATCGTTCATGCTACAGTAAAACCTGTCAAGGCGACCACCTGTCCAAGAGGACCACTACAACCAGGACCAAGGGATGCTATTCTCAGTCAAATAACCCTGGATAAGGAGGCCACCTGGTTACAAAGACCACGTTTCGAAGGTCTCTTGAGCGGTCGTCTTAGACAGGTTTCACTGTGTGTTCGTCCCAGTATCTACAGGCCCGGTTTCAAGCATCACAAGTATTATTTATATAATTATTTTATTAATAGCCAGGGTTTCTTGACTCTCCATGAATGAACAGTTCACACACACTGCACACAGATCAGGTGCGTAGCCCGTGAGGGGCACAGGGGGAATGTGCACCCCTCCCCCCCCCCCCCCTTTCCCCCAAAAGTCTTTCGACCTTCGCTCAGCATGTGTTTGTTCGGATCCTAGGGATCACTGCCCAGTGCTTGCTGTCAAGCCAGTGCATGCCCCTCTAGAGGGTGAATCAACTACAGCACTGCAGATTACGAACACGATATGTGCACACGACAAAACACATGATCCACTGGTATACTGGCGATCCCGGCAGCCACCAACTACATTATACCCGCGCACGTCAAAGGACTTGGTGTGGATGCTGCTGCCGCTCATTGCCTCCATCTCTCTGCGAGCCTTCTGTGTCAATTCCAGTCTACGTAACAGTATGGCCCTTCTCATCCTGGCCGTCTAATACCGAACTCCACACTGGATTCAGGTCCTACCATTGGCGCTGAGACATATCTCCGAGATTCCCCAAATTAACAAAACACTCTTGTCCAAATTACGTCACAAGTCGCAAATACATCATGTATCAATCCCGGCACTCTGGACACTGGGCCGCCATGTGGACTGGTTGTCCTGAAAGTCTGACCCATGAGATTCTACTCAAGGATGTTCTTTGCACAACAAACTAAGCAGGAGCTAAACATAGTAAATAGTACTAAATACGTACACATGTACCGTGGCAAGCGAGAATACAAGCACTTGTCTCTCGCTGACAAACAGAGTTTTTCACATACCGGGTGCATGTACATGTATGCCCACCACATTACGATAACATGCTGGAAGACCGTCGCATTGCGCTGACATTTCATGTGACAGGTTTCCTGATGAAAGTCCTCCTTGACTTGTGGACACCTCGGCCAGGCGTTTAGACATCTACATACACAATACAAGACTAGGCTTACATTACAGAAGGCTCCAGAGCAGTATATTGGTGGGCCTAAATCACTGTGCCTTGGCACTGCACTGCATTACAACGGGCTCGAAAAGACTGTCCGACTGGAAAGTTGCAAATAGTTTCTGCCATACATGCTAAGTGGTCTTGTGTGCCATGCCATGGGTTATGCGTTACGGTAGGCGGGGAGGGAGAGACAGAGGGGGGGGGGGATAGAAATTTCATGTCCATCTTTATCCGTGCGGGCGCCATTGTGTGCAAACTGACTGCTAAGATTTGCCAAAATCGATCATGGACAGAGTATTTACAGCCATGAAGCACACAGTGCATGGCATTCGACACTGGATACATGTGCAGTGGCTAAACTTTATAATTATAAATTATCACAATTATCACAAATTGTCCATTTTTTGTATGCACCTGTCTAATACAGCGTGAAACGCTGCCTATTCCACAGATCAAATGGAATGCTTCGTTAATTCGCTAAAGGTGATGCGTTACAGGACAAACAGTGCAGTGGTAATGCTCAGTTTTACCGCTCCATCGACGCGATGAAGGTAGAGGACGGATCGCCAGAGGGAGTAGAGTGGAATCAGCAACTCCAGGCGCTGCTCAAACAAGTGGTCAAGCAGCAGTAGAGCGGCCCAGGCAGCGAACACCTTCACATACTGGGCGAACCTGGAGAAAAATCCGAACACGTACACCTACACATTTTCTCCACGCCACTTACCACTCGCAACCTTGGGTTCATCCACTTATTCCAATTGGCTAAACGCATGCAGCGGTCGAACAAAACCTTCAATTATCAAGCTGTGATGAGTGCGGAGCGTAAACTATCTGCATTGTGACTCAAATGAAAACGTTCAGTTCACGCTTACCCTGGTCCTTGCTCTGTAGGACGTTTCACAATTGGCCTCTTCGGTGGCCGACTCGCGTCCGCTTGTCTACGTCTCATTTTCAGCAACCATTCGATGTTTGTTTGCTCGCTGGCGTCCCCGAGCTATAGCTAACGTTACTAAAATGTGAAAGAAACTCACTACTTTCTCTCTGCTTGTACCTGGAATTTTGCAGTGTTGTCGACCGTCAGTCGGTACTGGACGGTATGTCTACAATGGTCTAGGCAGCCCTGAGCTGATCTGCTGAGAAGCTTTGCACTGAACTGTCTGAAGCCTGTGAAGGCTATCAGCCTATCACCCGTCGGCCGTCACTGACTTGCCAGTGTTACTGATTTGTGCTCATCGCACAGGCATGGCATGGGCACGGCAAGTGGCATGTCGCATGATGAAGGACAGACTCAGTGCATTGGTGCAGTGCACATCTGGCCTGGTAGATCTACTGGTAGCCTAGGCCACGGCTGCTATGCTGCGGATTGCTGGTACTACCAGTGGTAGTGGTAACCGTATGGGGATAGCCAAGGCCTAGTATCGCCTTCGCCTTCGGTCAGACTCCGTGAGTCAGTGACCATGACACACAGTCAGCTGCACCCGGACCGGGCCCCCCCATGGAATGGATAATGATTATGAGTGACCAGCACTATTGTTACATGAATGATGAAAATAATATTAATTAGATTTGAAGAAGAGGTTGGTGGGCCATGGGACTTCGGCGATACTTGGGGTGTGTTGCGATTTTTTTCTACAGGTACATCTACCTGTGCACGTGTATTGCCTATTGGTGTCCCTGATAAGGGTGCCTTTCGCGAGTTTCGGCGGTGGAGGTGGTGGTGGTACCTTGGGTGGCTGTATTTTAATAGGTAGAGGGATCAACGGTGAGCAACGCCAACGGTCACCAACCTCAAGTCAAGACCAGTAACACTGTCCTCACCACAGTAGATATCTGTACTCGTCACTTATCAGTACCGGTATTAGCAAGGGAAGGCTGCACTTTGTGGGTTATGTTCGATAGTCTCTGGGTGCTACAGCCTACAAGTACAAGACTTAGTACAACTACAAGTGCACCCAAGCATGCATCTACAACCCATTGTTGCAATCACTTGTGTGACTATCACAATAATATTATGCTTCAACAAAGTTCAAAGCATCATAAAAAATATTACAATGACTGTATTGTTCCCAGCGGGGACCATATTTTGACCACTCCCTGGTCGCCACTGGGACAAATATCCTCGAGTGTCACAAAGACTTTCACTGGATGCCACTGAAGATGAAGATAAACTGGCGTGTTTACAATGCGTTGTATCCACCGTTCCACGCAGGTCTCCCTAGGCTACCCTAGGTAGGTAGGTAGGTACATTTTTATTTGAATTCGCAGAACCAAACGGGCGGTGTCGCCCAGTTACATGGAAGCGAATGGAAACAATAAAATATTGTAGGAAATAGCCTAACATGATACCAGCAGGGTGTAGTACAAAGCAAAGAACGCTCAGTCAATGAATAACGTTAACGTTAGCTACTACCATTCTATGATACATGTAGTAGCAAAGGAACCATGCATGAATGGTCAGCAACACACAGTCAGTACACTGATTCTAAAACTACAAATCAATGTCAACACTCAGACTCATACTGACAGCACAGACATAGTGGTCGCACTCATACTCATAGGCGCTGCTAGTGCTGACAGGAATAAAAAGAGGAAATGCTAGGGTATGCTTGAAAAACGCTGTACTTGCATAATGCATGCACCACAGGCATACTGCTGGGCGTTGGAGAACAACGGGACCAGCTAGTGAGTGTTGTCCTTCAAAAAGTCTAGGCTGTAAGTGTTCCTACACAGTAATGCTATGAAGATGGTGTTAGTCACGGAGATCCGTAATCTGTTGGGCCATAAACCTTGTGCCATAAATGTTCTGGCATCGAACTTCTTCATGTCTGATGCTTCATACAAGTAAAAGTTCCACTAACTCTCTGTCTGTTGGTCTGTATTTCTATCTGTCTCTCTGTCCCTTTCTCTCTCTTTCTTTACCTCCGAGTCCCCCTCCCTTTCTCTCGCTCCCTCCCTCCCCCCCCCTCTCTCTCCGGCTCTCTCCCTCTCTCTCCCTCACTCTCGCT